>NC_090021.1:33785603-34516853 GCF_037176765.1 Anolis sagrei | reverse complement strand
AGAACAGCGACAATCTCCTGGCAGCATCCATCAAAGCCAAATGGCATCATCACCCACTACAACATTTACCAAAATGGACAGCTCCACACTACTGTCTCAGGCATCACATCTAAATGCATTTTACATGATTTGCATCCTTACACAAGCTATCAGTTTCAAGTAGAAGGATGCACTTCTAAAGGATGTTCTCTTTCTCCAGAGACATTGCCCATACAGACTCTCCCAGATGCCCCGGAAGGTATTTCTGCTCCAGAACTGTATTCAGATACACCAACATCTGTACAAATATCATGGCAGCGTCCTCTTCATCCAAATGGGCTGGTTGAAAACATCACAATTGAAAGAAGAGTGAAGGGAACACAACAAATATCTACGATTGCCACCTTGCCCTTCAATTACTTCAAGAACTACTTGGACCAAAGTGCTGCACTTAGTCCTTGGAAGAGATATGAATACAGAATCTTGATAAATACCTTTGAAGGAGGCATCAATAGTAGTGACTGGGCAGAAGTTATCACCAGACCCTCAAGACCTGCAGGTATCCAGCCACCAAAGGTGCAAGTATTAGGGCCAGATACTGCACAGGTTTGTTTAAGTTTCCTTTTTATTCCTCTTTTTTGTACATTGTCACAAAAACACCAGATTGAGGTTTGGAATAGATTGAGCTGGATTCTTCTAAGATCTTAGTTCAGGTGTTCTGAAAAGATAGCTAGTGATTTAATATATTGCTATTGTATTTGTCTTTTGCTGGAAATGAGGAAAGGCGCTCACTTGCTACTACTTATGCCAAGATAAATTTATTTTCCTTAGTTACAACACACCTTGTCTTATGTGGATGAGGTATGTGATCATAGAATCATAGATTTGGAAGAGACCACATGGGCTAACTAGTCCAACCCCCTGCCATGCAGGAAAGCACAAGCAAAGTGATTTGCCACTCCATTCAGTAAAGTGTTTTGAAAAAGCCTAGGCATATATGCTTGTTTGTACATAGGGAACATAGAGATTTCATTGCACTGCATCTCTACTGAAGGAACCTGATGTACTCTTTGAATCACTTGCCATAATTTCTGAGAAATCTTGGAGTACCAGTGAGGTTCCAGAGGAAAAAAAGGACAAATATTGCCCTCTCTTCCAAAAAGGCAAACATGAATATACAAGAAACTACAAGTGTGACTTCAATACCAGGCAAAAATATTAGAATGGATTGTACAGGAATCTGGCTGCAGTGCAGTGATCAATAAGGGTTTACATGGGTTTGTAAAAACAAATCCTGCCAAACCCATCGCATCTCTTTATTTGATCATTTTAGCAGATGGACATTTAGCATAATGCCAAGCTTTGTTAACTATATGTTTTTAAATGCATTTTAACTGTACCTTCAACTCACTTCTAACACGATAAATAAATAGTAGATGGTGGGAATACTGTGAATGTCATTTATCTAGACTGTAACAAAGCATTTCTTCTGCGTGGTACTGTGAAATCCACACCTGTGGTATTTCCCTGCGTCCACGCAGCTGATTCGGATCTTTCTTGAAAGCTTTTCCTAATTAGGGACTCCAGCCCCGCCCATCTACTCCTAATAAAGCCAGGCAGCGGGGCTTGGAGCCTTAATTCCTTTTGTCCGCGAAAGCAGCAACAACTCGGTGTTCTCTCCTAAAACAACTATTGGTTTGACTCAAGGACTCCAGTTTGACTACTCTAACAGACAGCAATTCCAACTTTTGTTCTGGGACCTTTGTTTATCCTATTTAGGCTAGTGGGAGGACAAACCCACTCCCTCCCTCTAAAAATAAAAAAATAAAATAAAAATGCCGTGTCCTCTGAGGCGCAGGCTTTTTTGCCTTTGGCAATGGGCAGTAACTTACCTTCTTTTTCTTCTGTTCCCCTCGCTCAGAAAGCAGGAGGGAAGAAGATTTTTACCAGCCTACCACCCCTTCCAGACCCAGGAACTGGTAGAGCTTGTGGCAACAAACTGCCACTGTGGCTTTGTGCCAATAACTTTGTTTTGGGTTGCAGCCACGCCTCTCAGCTGTCTCTGTTTTTTAAGGACAGCTTGCTCTCACTGCCCGTGCTTTCTCTGCCCCATTTACCCCAGCAGGCAGTGGACGCTGCAACGATCCCTGCCATGCTTTTGCCCCCCTCAGGGGAGGGGAGGCTCAAGGCAGCCACGCCACCTGTGTGAGTGATGGCTAGCCAAGGCTTGCCTCCACGCCCATGGCATATAACGCCTTGGAGGGGCCTTTGGGTTGCAACAATTCCTGCCATGTTTTTGCCCCCCTCAGGGGAGGGGAGGCTCAAGGCAGCCACGCCACCTGTGTGAGTGATGGCTAGCCAAGGCTTTGCCTCCACGCCCATGGCATATAACGCCTTGGAGGGGCCTTTGGGTTGCAACAATTCCTGCCATGTTTTTGCCCCCCTCAGGGGAGGGGAGGCTCAAGGCAGCCACGCCACCTGTGTGAGTGATGGCTAGCCAAGGCTTTGCCTCCACGCCCATGGCATATAACGCCTTGGAGGGGCCTTTGGGTTGCAACAATTCCTGCCATGCTTTTGCCCCCCTCAGGGGAGGGGAGGCTCAAGGCAGCCACGCCACCTGTGTGAGTGATGGCTGCCAAGGCTTTGGGTCTAAGCCCATGGAATATAACTCCTTGGAGGGGCCTTCGGGCTACTATCCTCCCTCTGCGTCATGCTGCCTGGGAGCTTCAGTGACTGCTCAGAATGTAAGTACTGTGTCTTTTGGACCCCATCTCCACTTGGCCCATGCCTCAACAGGTAGGTTGCTACTCTTTTGCATAGGCAAACTGCACCCTCCTTTCCTTTTCAAGGATTTGTAGTTTTTCAGGAGTTTATTAAAACTTTTTCCTAAGCTCATTCTGGTGCTTCCTTCAGCTGCAACCAGTCAATGAGTCTGATGTAGATTCTGACTCCTATGAGTAGCAGATTTCTCCTACTCTTGAGGAGGACTTTTCCATCCCAGCTTCCTTAGGGGATGTGTTACCTAATTTTTTCTCCTTGATTGCTTAGAGGATCTGCTTTTCTCAGTTGAGCAACAGCAGAACCAAGCTCCAAGTACAGTTCTCCCAGTTCTCCCAGCACTTCCATATTCGCTTAAGCTTGGAGAAAAGCAAAAGGCAACTCCTGTATCTGTGTCTGGAATTTCTAAGTTTGTAAATGCACTTTACTGCATATGCACCTCTTCAGCAGAGTGGTTAGTTAAGCCTACTAAACTGAACTTTATTGTGGTCAAAGTTGTTTAATCCACTGTGATAAGAAGATCCACCCCACTGCTAGCCTACTCACTTGCATGATTCATTACCATGCTTGTATGCCAGCCTATCAGGTGCTCTTGTGGCATAGCTCAGCACCTTATTTGGATCTTCTTCCCCTACAACATCAACAGATCCCAAGGGCTTTCTGTCAGTAGTATCTCACCTTAGCTTCTCATCACAACGCTATGGCTAAGCACAGCACCGATACAGTACTAAAGGTGTTTGCTGCTGTTGCAGCAGCCATCCACCAGCATGTGTAGATCCTCTACCCTCTCCAAAGAAGGCAGAGCAATGGCAGGATAACTGCCCATGGCAGAACATAGCCTGCTTCTAAGTTTGGCTTTTTACCACAATCTAGCCTAGATTGTGGTGGCCAGCCCCTCAGCTTAATTATCCAGGGGTGACAACAAACTAAAGGGAAGAAGTAGATCAGGGCCATTAGTTTTTTCGCATGCATTTTCTCTTCTTTCATAGCCTCCAACCCTTCAGCTCCAGTTTTTGGAGCTCCACCTCATCATTTTTAGATGCATGGCATTAGATCTCTTCTCACTCATGGGTGTTGGAGATTACAGAGCATGTTTATGCAATTGAATTTTTCAAACTGTCCCCAGTAGGGACTCTACGGGCCACTCCTCCTCCTGTGTTCTAGCAGGAGGTAATTACTTTGTTTCAAAAGGAGCAGTAGCTTCTTTACATCTTTCTATGTTTCCTTCTTTTTCCTTTTCCCCAGCTGTTTTTTGGTTTCCAATAAAGGCAGTGGGCTTTGGCCAGGTTTGGACCTTACAGGATTTTATGCATATATTGCATATTGCAAATTTCAGGTATTGTCATTACCAACCATCCTCCCTCTGTTATCCAGCAAGACATGGTTCAGTAGCATTGATTTGAAGGATGCCTTTTTTCATGTGGTATTAGACCACAAGACGGTAGATTTTTGTCACTTTTTACTAGCAGTCAGGCTTTTTCATTTCAAGTTCTTCATTCTGGTATCTCCACAGCTCCACAGGTGTTACTAGGGAGATGGCTGTATGCCGGTTCATCCCTGGGTGCACGGGGTAGTAGTTTACCCCTATATTTATGGCTGGTTGCTGGTGCACAGTCCTGTGAGTATCTACAAAGGAACATTCACTTTACTCTGTCTTGATAGCAGACGCTTGGTCTTTTTATCAACAAGGTAAAATCTCTTCTTCAGCCTATCCAAACAACCAATTCATTGGGCCTGTATTGGACTCTTGGCATGCAAGGGCCTACTTGCTAGCAGACAGGTTTCTGAATCTGCATTCATTAGCTCTTTGAGTCTGGCAGACGCCATACATCCATGCCAAGGATGTCCAGTGCTTTTTGGGACACATGGCATTCACCACAGCTGCCACTCCTTTCTCCTGTTTGCACCTTCGGCCTCTCCAGAATTGGTTTCTTCGGGCACTTCATCCCATGCAGGATGAGCCCAATGAATGTGTCATTGTCCCTCTAGCCATCCACAGGTCTCTCAACTAGTGGACTCATCACTCCAATCTCTGTGTGGGCGATGTTAGCAACCGACACTTCCCTCTCAGTGTGGTGAGCTCACCTCAAGGGTCACACCATCCATGGTCCTTAGGCGGCCATAGAGGGCATGGAGCACATCAACTATTTGGAGTTACTCGCAGTAGAAATGGCACTGCACCTTATCTCTCATTTGCTCATGGACAGTATTGTCCACCTTACTACCACCACCACGATTGTGATTTGCTTGCCCTCATCATCAGAATCTGGGACTGGTATACCATAACCATCAGTGCCATTCATCAAGAACTTTCTTGCTGGCTCCCTCAGTCAGACAGTTTATACTGACCACTAATGGTCCCTTCCTCCTTCCCAGGAACTCTTTGTCAGATGGCACACTCCTCTTCTGGACTTGTTTGCCTCTCCCGCCAACATGAAGTGCCAATTCTTTGGAGCACGTCTTGCCTCCACCAGACAGGCTGTTGGGAGATGCCTTCCTCCTGGATTGGACATCCACCCTCCTGTACATCTTTCCACTATTGCCAGTGCTGTCCAGCGTGGTCTCTCGTCTTCAAGCAGAGCAGGTAGATTGCATTCTCATCACACCATGGTGGCCCCGCCAGCCATGGTTTGTCATTCTGCTCCAACTTGCAGGCAGCTGTTACATTTAGTTGCCACTCAGGCCAGACTTGCTGGCTATGGGCAACAGCCCAGTCCCGTACTCCCCAGGTCACTCAGTTCCGGTTGACGGCGTGGCAGCTCCAGCCTCAGCCCTCTCTCAACCAGTAAAGGGCATTTTGGACCTTGCCCTGAGACCTGCCACTAAACATTGTTACATTTGTAAGTGGTGTCATTTTTGCATTTTTTCACAAAAGCAAGGGGTTCAGCCTCTGTCTGCTTCCACTTCCCTCCTCCTAGATTTTTTGATCTCTCTGTCAGATTCAGGACTCTCATTATCATTCTTGAAGGTCAATCTGGCAAATATAGATTCGTTTAGAAGCGAGCATTCTCTTCCCTCTCCTTTATCCGATCCTCTTGTAAGGAGATTTCTGCAAGGCTTTACAAATTTCTGGCCCCAAGTAGGCCTGTGCCCCCCTCTTGGAGGTTGGAGATTGTTCTTTCCGCCCTTATGAAACCACCATTTGCGCCAATGGCCACTTCTGACATGTTCCATCTATCATGGAAAACAGCATTTTTAGTGCCTATTACTTTTGCTCGTCGCGCTAGCGAGCTTATGGCTCTTGAGTCGATAGTCCTTACGTGAAATTTCATAAGGATAACGTCATGCTGGGCACAGACATTCCCTTCTTACCTAAGGCAGCATCATAGTTTCATATGTCTCAGGACATTGTCCTTCCAACCTTATTTCCAAATCCTTCCTACTCCCCTGGAGCAGTCTTTGCACCTTCTTGATGTGCGGAGGGCTCTTGCTTTTTATGTCCACCGCACAGCTCCATTACGGAAGTCCCTACGACTTTTTGTTAAGTACCGTAGGGATACTGTGGGCCTTCCTGTTTCTACCCAGAGGTGGCGGCCTGGATAGTTGCAGCTATCCGGCTAGTTTGCGAAATGGCAGGACTGGACTTACCTGTTCAGATCCATGCTCATTCCACTAGAGCATTGGCACCCTCCATGGTTTTTTTGCACAGTGTGCCTCTGCATGATATCTGTCGAGTGGCCATATGGTCAACACCGCATACTTTTGTCTCCCATTATAAATTGGATTTAGCTGCCAAGAAGGAGACGGCTTTTGGGAGAGCAGTACTTTTTTCTGCACTAGCATGACACCCGCCATCCGTGGGACTGCTCGCTAGTCTACCACAGGTGTGGATTTCACAGTACCACGCAGAAGAAAGTAAGGTTGCTTACCTGTAATCAAGTTTCTTCTAGTGGTAACTGTGAAATTCACACAACCCGCCCATCCTCCCCACATTCTGTCATGCCTTTTATCTCCGACTGTCTTTCGCGGTACGGAATTAAGGCTCCAAGCCCCGCTGCCTGGCTTTATTAGGAGTAGATGGGCGGGGCTGGAGTCCCTAATTAGGAAAAGCTTTCAAGAAAGATCCGAATCAGCTGCGTGGACGCAGGGAAATACCACAGGTGTGAATTTCACAGTTACCACTAGAAGAAACTTGATTACAGGTAAGCAACCTTACTTTCATAAGATTCCCTGTAATATTGTGATTCACAAACTGAATAAATGTGGAATAGATGGATCCATAATAGGCTAGAAACCATGCTCAAAGAGTTGTCATCAATGACTAAGCTTCGAATGAGACTGATGTTTCATTTGGGGTGTCTTGGGTTCTATCCCAGGGTCTTCAACATTTTTACCAATGACTTGGATAATGGGGTGGAAGGAATCTTTACCAAGTTTGCAGATGATGCAAAACTGAGATGGGTGGCTTATATATTGGATATACGCCCCATTTTAGCATCTCTCATTTATTGATTTCTTATTACTTGCAGTGATGTTCTTTGGTGATTATTTTTTTGTCCCAAGCCAGCATAATTTCAGCTGTTCTTTATTGACTGACAGTCTGGCAATTTGTACTTCTCTCAAGAACTGATACTTGAATAATAGCTTCAGAATCAAATTTGGGGTTTAGTTTGTCATGGGCTGTAAATATTCTTATGTTATGCCTCTTTTTCCTTTTATAAAACAAAGGTATTATTATTAACATTATTATGTTTATTATTATGTTTATTTATATCCTGCTTTTTCTCTCCACAAAAATTCAATGCGGTTTATGTTGAAAGAAATTAAGTACAATTTAAAATATGCAAACATTAAAACAGAATTCAATATCAATTGTATTTTTTTAAAATGTCTCAGTCCCACCTCCATTGCAAGTTTGGTTGGTTCCCACCAACCAAGCTTGTAATGGAGGTGGGACCGAGTCTTCTCTCCTGAACACCTCAACTGATGTGAACATCCAAATAACCTGAACTTGGGATGCATAGGGCTTTAAAGGTCATAACCATCATTTTGAATTGTGCCCCAAAAAACTGGCAGCCAGTGGAGCCACAGTTACATTCATTGGAACTTTATCAATAACAGCATCCAAGTCTGAACAGATCTGAGTGACTTTGCAATCTGAGTGAAAGTGCCATGCAAGTTCTTCACAGTGTGCTACAAATGATCAGTATTTTCTCCTTGAGGACCAGTATGTAACAGCCTTCTGACAACCTAAAACAGCTCCGATGGGTGGTTCTTTGCAGATGCAATGGTGGCAGCATAAACAATTTCTCTGTTGCCTCCATTGCTGTAGAGTAGGCTTTCACATATGCTCTAGACCGGATTGGGTCAGACTCACTTTGAGTTTTCTGTCAATGTCACTCTAGTCTCCATCTCATTTGCTTCATAACTACCAACTCCTTGGAAAACCAAGGAGCTGGTTTGGCTCTCTTCTGTGAGAAAGGATGCTCAGGAGCAATTGTGTCCACAACCCTGGCCATTTCCCCATTCTAGAGGTCAGTCAGAGCTTCAACAGAATCACCTGGTGAGGTGATAAGACCCATCATGAATCTATCCAGATACATACGTAAGCCTCCTGAGGCAAACTATCTTAATTGATCTTCTATCTTAGAAGTTTGAAGTGCCCATGTATCTAAACCCGACCAGGTGGTGATCAGTCGAATTCCTCCACACCACCATCAGCATCATCCCAACTTGCACAGAAAACAAGATCCAAGATGTGCCCAGCAGCATGAACAAAACCAGACACCATTTGTGACAGACTCGTGGTTGTCATGGAGGTCACGAAGTCCTGAGCCATTCCCTACAATATAGTCTCAGCATGGATGTTGAAGTCTCCCAGCACCAGTAGCTGCTGAGACTCCAACCCCGAGATCAACCCAGCTAGCTCAGGAAGGGAGCAGATGCTATAAATGAAGAAATAGACTTGGAGGCAGTCAAAATCAGGTAGGCAGATGCTATAAACGAAGAAATAGATTTGGAGGCAGTCAAGCGGAGGGACAGGCCTTTGACCTTGCCCTTGTTGCCCTTGTGCCACTCTAAAGTGGCTGGCCTACTGGTGACAACCCTGCCCCCCAAGTAGCAACCCAGCCTCTGGAGGCAAGCAAGTGTTTTTCCTGGAAATCCAAACCTTGTGTTCAGTCAAGGCCCTGATCTGTGAAGAACCAGTCATCTGCAAAAGGAGCTGAGGTCTGAGGCAGCACACAACATGCAAACTATCTCTTCCTTCCAAGCTCTTTACTGATGTTCCTTCTGACAAGTGTTTTGTTGGGAATCCAAACCATGTGTTCAAATAACAAAGGTATACAGTATAATTCTCTGCAACTGGAAGCTGGTATGAATTTATTGAACTATATTTTCAAGCTTTTCCAGGCTCCAGCTCAAAGACTTAGCCTCTGGGTCTTTTTAAATGCAGTATTTGTCTACTTTTAAGTTGAATTTAGTCATCCTTGGTCTTTGTCAAATCATAATAACTCTATCCTGGCACAGCAACCAATACGGCTGTTCCTTCATAATTTCATCTTTTTTATCTTCCAGCCACCCCAAATTCAGCCTATTCCCATTTTGTATTTTTTTTCCTGTGCTACAGTTATTTTTTTTCTCGTTTCCGTCTTGCCCTAAAGTATTTGGAATGAGAACATGGATTTATTTAATTTTAAATCCATAGCAAAACAGCAAAAAGCTACCCTTCTAGTCTTTCTTTAAGGGCTACTAGTTATGAACAATAAATGTTACATGTTTTATATAGTTGTCAAAATATCTGTTTTATTTTTAATCTCTGTGAAGCTAAAATCTATGCGTAAGTTAACAGACTCAGGAAAGAACAGTCTTAAAGGACTACCTAGGAAAATTTCAATTATTCACATCATTCATTTGGGAATGAACTCTAGAGGACAGGATAACTACCATTGTTTTGGCTTGCATACAAACTTCATTCAGGGGAAATTAGTGTAACCAAACAAGAGGGATTTTTGTAGCTTAGAAGCCTCTTTTGTGTAAATACACACATGCTTCCATGGATTCAGTTTTGTACTAGTGCCAAAAAGCATTGGTACTGTAGCTTGCTCACTAGAGCACATAACAAAAGACATTTGCATAACGCTAGAGATCATCCACAAAAAATATTGTTGCTGTTATTGGTATGGTTGTCCACATATCCCTGTGTGTGTACATGTTTTCGTAGGCACAACAGATATACATAGAAACAAGGCAAATGAAAATTATGGAACCACAGTTTGATTTAAAACTATTACAGCAGGTAAATCTTAGTAAAGTTATTGAAATGTTCTGTAATACTAAAATACTATTCAGATCTACTGAACTTTACCAGAGTCTTTATTGGTAAGTGTGATAGTTTATAACTATAGAACAGGTATGATATATAGATAGATGGTACTCAGAACAATTAAAATCATATACTAATTTATAATAAGGACGTAGGAAATTCAGTTTTCATTACAAAAGGATATATAAGTATAGTGTACGAGAGGGTATGTTTCAATATATGGATATGTCAGCGTTACTGCATTTGATTTGAACTATACTCATTTTTCACAGTAGATATGAATAGAATTAGAATTGGTGAAATTTTTCTTTTGTTGGTTTGTTTTATGAGACCCTTCCAAAATGCCGGAACCCAGACGCCTTAAAGAGCCAGACTCAGGAGTATGTCCAAAAGAATAGTTTATTGATACAAAGCAAAAGAGACTCAGAGACACTTACTTCAGTGCCTCTGGTCAAAAACTCAAAAGTAGCAGTAAATTTAGCTTCAAAAGCAAACTAAAGCAATAATCCGGATTATCCAGGAAAAAGATCCGGATTAACTCAAGTACTTGCAAAATCCCGCAAAATCACACAGCAAACAAAAGACGATCAAACAAGGAGCCGTGAAGAAAGAGCCGTGGTCCAATGCAGTCCAAAGTCGAAGAAAGCTGAGTCCAAAGTTGCAAGGTTCCAACGTCCATGAGGCAGCGTCATCGTCAAAAGCAGTCCAAAGTCAAGGAAAGGGGAAATCCATACTCACGGGAATCCAAGCCGAGTTGTAACACGAAGGTAAACAGCAACCTGCAGATCCAGGACCCAAGCCCAACATGAAAGCGGCAGCGACAAGACCCAAGGCATGAAACCAACACTTTGCCTACTACAAAGTTCTATCATTTCAGTGCCTACTTTTATCTTACAACTCATCATCCGATGATGAGCTGCCCTCCACCCTGTAATCATCACTTACAGCTGGCTTAGCTTCTTCACCTGAACTCCGACGCCTATCTTTCCAACTCCTCCACCTTTTGTCAAGACTTAGTTCTCTCCAAGAATCCCCAGTATCTCGCGATCGCCAATCCCCACCACCAGAAAACCCCGCAAACGTGTCACTAGACGTTGGTTGAGTACACACATCCCGAACCTCTTGCACCTTATTCCATCCTTATCCCCATCACTCCCAGACCCATCATTCTCTGAGAAACCCATGAAATCCTCCTCTTCTGTGGGAGCAGTAAGTATATCCCTAATCTTCTTTCTCTGTCGCTCCTCATCTGATTCCTGCTCTCGAGTAACCCTCTTAGTTCCCCTATTCCCATCCACTGTAACTCCTTCCTTCTTGTCACTCATTTCACTCTCAGAAAACCCTTCAAAGGAATTCTCATCCGTGGGTGACATAAGTATCTCTCGGATCCTCTTCCTCTGTTGCTCCTCATCATTATTTTTAAATTTTAACTATTACATCTGGCCCAGTCATAGGTTTTTTAACCATTGTTGCGTTATTGTTGATGTTTACTGCTTATTTTCTGTTTATGAGTTTTATTTTATTTTTTATTGTTTTGTATTATTGTTGTTGTTTTTACTGATGTATTGTGGGCTCGGCCTCATGTAAGCCGCATGTAAGTCCCTTGGGGAGATGGTAGCGGGGTACAAATAAAGTATTATTATTATTATTATTATTATTATTATTATTAAAACTGGCTATGGAAGAGGGTCTCCCAGTGTGTTTGACCATAGTGTTCCTGGCAGGTAGATGGGATGTTTGATTAATGCAGGAGTCAGGAAGGGAAATGAGGAATGTCACTGCCATCCAGAGCAACCTAGGTGTTGGTTCAGTAGGAGACAAAAGAACATTACTTCTTTGTTCCTACAGTCAAGCTATTTTGCTTAGTGACCCCCCCCCCCCCCCCCCAAATTCCTTTGGTAGCAGTTTTGAGATTAAGGGTTAAAATCTTTACCAAAAATAAGCAGATTTCATTCCTTTCTTAAAAAATCATGGATTTGGATGTGGGAAAAAAAATCAACAAATAATGACATTATGGAGAAACACAAAAAGACATTGGTAATTTGTACTAGCTTCCTTCCACCTCTGGGGAAAGCTCTTAATATTTTAGGGCTGTTTAATATCTGTGCTAGGGATGAAAACAAATAGGAAATATTTTGTATATTTAAAAGAAAAGTCCTTAGGTTGAACTAAAGTGAGAGGATTATCCATTTATCAGGCAAGGGACACATGCCGATACAAGTTTTTGATTGTTAACACAAACAATTGTCTAAACATTGAGGACAAATATTTACCACAATAAGAAAAAGCAAAAATTATTATAACATCTGATGCTGTCAACTTTATTCCTAACCCACCTTTTCCTCAAACTAAGATTTGCAACCATCCTACAAGTTAAAATGAGTACAGTATAGCTAAAAACATATATACAGTCAGCAGAATTAATTTGCTAATAACATGATGTAGTTGTTTGACTGTTGGATTACAACTCTAAAAAACAGAGAAGCAAACAAATAGCTATGACACAGTACAGTGTGTGTCTATGTCCCTGTATGTTTATTGCATTTGATCTGCATATTTCCAGTTTTCTGGGTTTTGTTCAGAACTTCCAATGTGACTCATTGACTGTTCCATCTTGTGCTTTTCCAATCATAGTGTGTCCTGGGGGGAAGTGATTACATAATGGAATCAATCCCTGTACCAGATTGTCTTTACGTTTTTTGGAAACCTCAAAAAAATCCCTCTGCAATCCTGTTGTGTTTCTTATTGCTGTTTTTAGAAGAAAGAGCAAGATGCCTTTGACTGAAAGAGAAATAATCTTGGGATCATTCTTGGATAATTCCCTGGTCCAGCAGAATGGTTAACTTTGTACTTTTATCCCCTCAAATACTATTTTGCTTAAATTGAAAGGTTTGGGCTATGTCAAAAAGAAATGCTTCCCAAGGTTATAGCTATTCAGTGCAGGGGAAATGGCTAATTTCTATCCCTTTAAATTTTGTGGTGGAGAAAATAAGGTGCTTTGATCTTTCAGTGACGGCTTCCTAAATCATTATAGTGAATTGGTTAATCTCTCCCAGTAGCTGCCTATTCTAGCTTCCTCTTGGGCACTTTCTTTCTTAGTCTTAATGCTGAGCTTCAATTCAATGGATAAACTACTGCTTTCAACACAAAATAGTTCTGTACACTCACTCTCATACCTTGCTAACTTCTCACCTTAAAAGGTCATTTCAGCTTTTTTGAAAATGGAAACAAAGCAAGTGTAACTAAAATCTGCAACCCATATTTTTTAATGTCTTGATTCATTGTAATCTGTTTTACTTTTACATGCCAGTTGTCTCTTATGCAACCTACACAGGTTAATAGGTTAAAACTGTCCCATGCATGGATACGGAAAGTATTAGACTAGGATCAAAAGAACCCCCCAACAAGATCTATGTTTGGCTTGTGTTTATTTACAAAGCAGCAGAGACTACGTTATTTCTTTTAAAGGTTATTAGGAAATGAAAGAAGATTAAAAAGCAATTCTGGTATGGCATAGCTGTTTGTTCACAGGGAAAAGATTTTTTTTTTTAAAAAATCCATAACATATACCTAAGCCCTTGAACATACTTTAAAGTAGCTTTTTGGTTCCAGGCCAGTGGTGCCAAGGTGAGAGGAAAGGCATAACCAGTTGTTGCCACTTAGCTTGAAAGCAAATGGGAACTGTAGGAGGAAGCATGGCCCCTAAAACCCACAGATATGTTTCTTCTCTCAGAATGAACTTTATTTCATGTTGCTGTCTGCTAAGTTCCTGAAACCTTGATCATTCTTCTAGAAAAGTGTACCATCCCAGCATGTAGGAGCAGGATGGAAACAAAAAGCAAAGATTCTCCTGTTTGTGTGCCTTCCAACAGTGCTTACGGTCTGTTGAATCAAAAACTCTCTGAATTATATATAATAAAATTGAGTTTTTAATTTAATTTTATTTATTTTTGGTAGCAGTTTTGCATGCCCAGTCAATTTCCTTTTCCTGTCTTGTTTAGTAGAGAAGGCAGAATTCTCCAAGCTATGATGGAATAGTCGCCTGTGCCAATTCTGTAACAAGTTCTTTTGGCTTGTGAGCTCTTGCTCTTTGATAGACATGAAACAGCTACCTGATCGGATCCTGGACAGCTGCCCTAGAAATGTAGAATGGCTGCAAGATGCTCAAGTAGCATGATTAATTAAGCTTTATTTTAAATTACTCCTGTAGGGGTTGACTAAAGCAGGTGGCTTAATAGAAGATGGTGTTTAAGAAAGAGTACTTTCATACATCATAAAAATAGCTTCTGTGATATGTGCTGGAAAAATAGGAAAGCGACACATCACACAAAGACTGTAGCCAGTCATTAACACTCCTTTTAAATGAATGGAAATTGACATCATAAGGTATTTTACAATGCTCATGGGCATAGGGGAAAACATACATTATGTTAGTGATTCTTGTTATTTACTAGCACAAGAAACTGAAGAAATATCTGAAATAAATGTCTGAAATATTGATGTGCAGTTTAAATTGGTTTCAACAAGGATGGAGCATGAGAAAGAGGTCATATCAAAGTTGTATGTAAATCTGTAATTTTTAAAGAAATAGCTTTCCAAAGAAATGGCTCTACAATTGCTGAAATGTCAAAAAACAAAACAAAAAAAACAAAAAGATGCTTGCCTCAGTTTTAAGTTCAAAAACATATGTTGGTTAAATGATTAGAGCCCACTTTTCAAAAACATGAGGTGGTAATGTGAGAAACAGGTAAAGGAGTCTAATCCCACAGTGTGTGTTTTAGGTGGGGCTAGCAAAAGTAGGCAGCAAGCATAAATTGTTGTTTGATTTTAGCCTGTAGTAGTAGAAGATGACTGTTGGAAATCTCTCTCTCTCAATTTTGTTGGATTTCTTTAAAACTGTTGTAATTGGCTATCACATTGGCTTCATTTTATAGCAGCCATATGAGTGAGAGACAATCTTCATTAAATCTGATCATTAGCAGCCATGATCAAGTCTTATTTTAATCAAACAATTCCTACTGCCTTCCACTTATCTTATTTTTCAATTAATACTTTCAATTCACTCATTGACCAAATTAGTCTTTTCTCCAGAACATCTTTTTTTTCCAGAATGTGCATTTTAAGACTTATGATAAGTTAGAAAAGACTTATGATAGGATAGAAAATATTATTTTTACTGAGAATGACAAATCAATGACAGTTACTAGTGTGGGAGTGTAATAGCTCACTTTGCTAACATTTGTTGTTTATTTGCCCAGTTGCTTTTTACTCTTCGTGACCTCATGGACCAGGCCACCCCAGAGTTCCCTGCCGGCTGTGGCCACTCTCAGCTCCTTCAAAGTCAAGCCAGTCAATCAAGGATACTACCCATCCATCTTACCCTTGAATTGCCCCTCTTCCTTTTTCCTTCCATTTTCCCCAGCATCATTGTCTTCTCCAAGCTTTCCTATCTTCTCATTAAGTGGTCAAAGTATTTCATCTTTGCTTCTAATATCCTTCCCACCAGTGAGCTGTCGGGCTTTATTTCCATATTCTCACAGTCCAAGGAACTCTCAGAATTTTCCTCCAGCACAACAGTTCAAAAGCGTCTATCTTCCTTCGCTCAGCTTTCTTTATGGTCCAGCTCTCACATCTATAGGTTGCTACAAAAAATACCATTGCTTTAACAGTGTGGATCTTTTTTGCCAGTGTGATGTCTCTACTCTTCACTATTTTATCAAGTTTTTTCATTGCTCTCCTCCCAAGAAGTAAACATCTTCTGATTTCCTGGCTGCAGTCTGCATCTGCAATAATCTTTCCTAACATAGGTAAGGCCATAGCAACTTAGTTAAATACCTATCACATTAGCACACCAGGACTTTAAAGTGGGCAGCCCCATATTTCAGCAGCCTATAGAATTCTGGAAAATGTAGTCTGGAAATGTGAGGACCTTTTCTAGCGGAGAATTCAAAAGGCCCCACCCTAAACTACATTTCCCAGAATTATGCAGGTGGCAGAAATGCAGGACTGACTGCTTTAAACCCCTGGTGTGATAATGTAGTATGTGTTTCCCGATTAAGTTTTTCTGAAAGAATACACCAAAGTGGTCCTAGAAGTTGCAATAGGTACCATCAACCAGAATAAATGTGTTGTCTATTTCAGCATAAGGTATGCTCTTACTAACCAGCACATGGCTGTTATTTTAAGATTCTGCATGCATCCCTTCAAATAACATAAAGGCATTACAGTTTTCTATGGTCCTGTTTACCTCCTCCTTTTACACTCCCCTGTGTCTCAAGAGAAATGGCCAACTGCCACCCTGAGCTCTTACATCAGTTGTGTATTTGTAATACATGGAGGGTGTAGCAGGAAGAAATATCTTTTCCTTCATGTTGTAAATTACAACATGATATTTCCTTGCCTCGATGATTTTACACTGTTTCATCAGGGAGGATGGAAATAAAGCAAATAACTAGGATGGATTCACTTTTGCCTCCTACAAGCTTTAGATTTGTTTTCATGTGGTGATTTTATCATTAACTTTCAGAGTAGAAGAAACATGAGCAGAAATGCTTAAATCTTGTGAGGATGAAATCCTTTCTATGACGATATTGCTAAGCCAGCCTCTGCTCTTGTGATTCAAGAATTTAGTGATTCAAGTGTTATATTTAAACTTGTTCCAAGTTCTCTTTATCAAAGATTTTCAGATTTTTTTAAAAAAAAAACTATGTAGTTTGGTGTCATACAAGTATCATACCAATTCTTAACATCTCAGTTTCTTTCATTTCTGGTTACCCAAGGATCTTAGACAGGCCCCTACATTGGCAGTCTTCAGAAAGAATTTGAAGACCTGGCTGTTCCGATGTGCCTTTCCCGACTAGGAAATCTCCAATACCAAGTCCCAGATGCACTTTATTAGAATTAAGACTGCCGCACTCTGCACTTGCCCTATAATCCTTACATATCACCTGCCACATCAGCACTTTTAATCTTGTACCCCTTACTCTGGCCCGGCCCAGTTTTTATCTTGTTTGATGTATTGTTTATTGCTTGTGGTTCTTGTTGTTTAATTGATGCTTTAACTGTTTTTAATTTGCTTTAAGTGTATTGTTATGTTGTGTATTGAGGCCTTGGCCTTTGTAAGCCGCATCGAGTCCTTCGGGAGATGCTAGCGGGGTACAAATAAAGTTTAATAATAATAATAATAATAATAATAATAATCCCTTCCAAACTTGGTTTCCTGTTGGTTCTAATAAGTATGTCCTTTTTAAGACTATGAATCAGTGATTCAAGAATGTTTAGTCAGCAGTACGAAGAAACAGGGTTCTATCATAAGGTAGCCTGTTTTGTTTTACACCTATTTATTTTATTTTATTTTTATTTGGTTTATAGTGCTCAGAAGAGTTGAGACAGCACTTTCACACTAACATATTGTTTATAGTTTGTACTCAGAAACTTTTGCAGTTATAACTTGCCTTTTCATCCAGGGATTATAATATTGTTTATAAACAGGTCAACGGAGCATTCTTATTTTCAGCAATTTAAAAGATTAGAACACAAACCAATGTATTCAAATTTTAAGAAAGGAGATACCACCCAAGCATTATAAATAGCTTAATTAGCAGTAAGAGAACTTTCGGACAGTGGACTGCGTTAGCTCTTCCTATTTGTGTGTGTGTGGGTGGGGGGGGGGATTCTCCTTTCGAGGGCTTTAAACAACAGTTGGAGGACTATCTCTCTGGACTCAATTTTGAAGCTGTTCCCAGACAGACCCAATCATTTTCACATCTCATCTCTTCCAAAGAATCCAATCAGAAGGCTGCTAAACTTTGTAATTTGGCATATTTCACCAGAAGTATTTTTAAAAACCACATTAAGGTATGCCTCAGTTCCAGTGAATTATATTATCTTGGTTTGATACTGGTTGTTGTATAACACATGAACTTTTCCCTCATGAGTTGGGTTTTCTCCCCCCCCCCCAATTTTTTTTATTGCCTTGTAACTTATGGGATTGTGTCTAATCTCTGTTATAACAATGTTTGTTGTTGTTTTTATTGTTGCTGTCAGTGTGGATACCTCTGTTAAACTCATAATGAAATAAGAATATTGAAATCTGTCAGGCTCAGATTTGTGCTTTTTTTCTACTTTGCAAAAGTCTTCATTTTAAGAGAAGCATCTTATTTTTTCCTCAGGTGTCCTGGCAGGTTCCTTTCATACTAAATGGAGAAATACTTAGCTATGAGATCCGCATGCCAGACCCTCGAATCAACCTTACCACGAACCTGTCATCTCCAATGAGCCACATAGTAACCAATCTGATCCCTTTCACTAACTATTCAGTCACCATAGTGGCCTGTTCCAGAGGCGGTGATTACTTTGGAGGATGCACAGAGAGCCTACCTACACACGTGAATACCCATCCAACTCTTCCTCAAAGTGTTGGCCCATTGTCTCTAACCCCAATTAGTGAGTCTTTTATTGCTGCTTCATGGCAACCACCATCTAGACCCAATGGTCCCAACATAAGGTAAAACCAATGGTTAACAAAAACAGGATAATCAAACTATAGTCTTTTCTCTCTGTCCACCCCTTCCATCTGTCTGTCTGTCTGTCTGGGAATTTGTTTTTTACTTGTAGTCCTTGAGCTGCCTACATTTTCTTGAAATGCCGACAAGAATTCCTGCAATACAGTAGCAAAGAAATATAGCTTGTTAACAGAGCAGGTGGGGAATGTTGGGGACTGTTATTAACGCTGCCATGGTGGAATTCAAAGATATGTTTTCAGGTTTTGGTAGGCCCAGATGGGTGATACAGAGCTGTAAAATTCTTCCCAATGTATTCTCTGTTGGGTTATGCAACTGCTAAAGCAGTGTAGTACTAGGACTAGTTGACAGGAGGCAGGCAGTTTGAGGATTGCTTTACTAAAAATATAGATTTGTCTTCTCTGAAAGATTCCTTTTTCTGGCAATCTGTGGATGCTGAAACAATACCATGGAATGTGTCTTATCTGATACCATTGCTTCTACAAAGGTTCTTCTACTTGCCCAGAAACAAAGGGCCAATCTAGCAACATTTCACTACATTGAAACTTTTGAAATTTCATTTTTTTACTTGGCACTAGCCCATATTATAACAGAGCAAAAAAGAATGCTGATAGAAAATTCAAGTCTTGAGCAATATTGAACTCAGATTTTGTATGTTGCCAATATATAAAATTCCTAAGGAATCAGAGTTTTGGTATTCTTCCCAGTGGTTGTTGTAAAGCACTACAGTCCACAAAGCAGATGCTCTACAAAGCTGTCACTCCAGTGTAGCATCTGGAATAATCTTTTAAATACCAAATGCCTCTATCTTCAATGGCCTTTCCCAACCTGGTATTGACCAAACATTTTTGACTAACCAGCACAGCCAGTTGTCAGTTTGGATTTACAGCCCAAGTACATCTAGAGGTTGCCAAATTCAGAAAAGCTTGTGTCAGAAGAAAATGAAAAGATGTATATGTTATGTTAGGTTCTTGTGTTGTCTTACTATATGATTGTGGCTAATTATGATATGTGTAATACAAAATAAGGCCATTTGAAGAAAGGTGCCTATACTTTGGTATATTTCCAGGACGATTCTCTTACTGCTGAGAAAAAGAAATACAAAAAAATTTATTTCTTCATGGCATGCCATGCTGCTTCCAGCCAGAACAAGCACTCAGGCAGTTGCTCAGTACAGTGTGTTGGAGAGAGGAATGGATAGGACAACTGCTCCCAGTGGAAGTTATTTGCACACAGTCACTTGGCAATGCTTTAAAAAGATTATGATATTTCTCATGGCCTCTACATCAAAATACAGGGAGGCCAACCAGAACTAAATCATTCTAGATTTTTGTTATTTATTTATTATTTTGGGAAGAGTAGTGGTTCTGTTGACATTGATAATCTAATAACATTGAACCAATTCTTATGAGGTGAAGACAGCAGGATAGTTATGGGGACTTTAACTTTACAATTTGGTACCTTCAGCTGCTCTCTTATAGTTTGGAAGTGGGGAAATCTATACAGAGAAAAATGAAAAAGAGCATAATTTCCTATGTGCAATTCTCAAATGTAAGCAAACCAGGCTACCTAAATCTGTATTTCTCTGGTACAGTTGATTTCAGTCAGTATATTACTGCCTAATAGACTGAAAGTAGCCTTCGTCAATGTCATAATCCATACATCATGTATTCATGGCCAATCCTAAATAACCTGATCTGAGCATGTATGTTGCAATGCAGCAATTTTCACTCATTGTTTGTTTACAATGTCCATCACTTATGCAATGTGTCACATCTTTTGGTTCATTTGACATTGCCAGTGTGAATGTGAGTACTGATTAAATGCTGCATGCACTACTCACAGTATGATCCTTTCTTAGTGATGTATTAATGAAATACAATGAAATGTCAAATTAGATATGATGTGATTGTACATATTGTTGCATCATGATAATTTCTATAATTTTCCTAAAGGAAATAGGTATATTGATAAATGACAAAGAACAATATTGTTGTGTAATTATATGCAAAATCATATCCACATTTGTTGCAGTGTTTCATTAGTGCCCATGTGTGAATTCCTAATGCCGATTAAGGGGAAAATGCAAACAGATCATTCCCTCGTTTGGAATACCTGTAGACATTAAATTTGGCCAATGTAGATGGATAAGATTTTGTGTGGTGTGTTTTTGATACAAACAAATGTGAATGTATGGGAAATTTAAAATGACAAATTCATCAATTTTTCTGTTCCATTTCCATTTTCTGTTCTATTTTCTTTCTAATACAAGTGGCATATTTTTTATTATTCAAAAGTTAATACCAGTTTTTCTGTTAAAAAGTACTTCTTATGTTTACATGGCAGGCATCAGCAAGCTTAGGTTCCAGTTAAATTGAAACTGATTTAAATGTGCACTGTGGTGCATTTTCTACTATGAATACAACTGGAAAGAGTCTCTTAACTTTTGCTTCCTTGGCTTTATGCTTTCTTTTCCAAAATAATGCAGTATCACCCTGTATCCACAAGGGGTATATTCTGAAACCACCACCACCCCATGGGGACCCGAAATAGTGGATCATAGCAAATTCTATATTTTTAATATACTTAGTCTGGAAGCATACACTGAGGGACCTAGAGAGGACCACAAACACTTCTTGATGGGGATATATTTTTAGAGTGTGGATGACTGAAAATTGGGGGTCATACTGTGTGTCTGCTTCAACTTTGAAAACCTATTCAAAAAGTTTGTGAAAATGTTTAAGGTATCAAGCCATTAAATATTTTCAGGTGTTTTCTTCCTAATAAAAGAAGTGTTGCAAAATATATTGTCATCTGTTTTGAAACTAATTAGAGAAGTTACAGAAAATGTCAAATCCTGAAACATTTTTTTTAAAAAAACTTTACAGCTGTAAAAACAAAATAATGTGTGACTTTTAAAAACAACCTGGCTTTTTTGTAATAACATTAGTTGAGATAATCCCAGCATTCTGCTTGTTTTTTGTGTTAGATATGAGCTCCTGAGACGTAAAATCCAGCAGCCACTTGCATCAAATCCCCCTGAAGATTTAAATCTCTGGCACAATATTTATTCAGGAACTCAGTGGTTTTATGAAGATAAGGGTCTTAGCAGGTGAGATTACAAAAACTATAAAAACAAATGCTGGTGTTTTGTACAGCCCTGCTTAATAGTTCAAAGTGTTTCTTGTGTCTCTGTGTTGCAAACATGTTAATTATGTAATGAAATATTTTCTGTCATCTCCTTTGGCATTAGCCCATATTAACTCACCTGGTTTGGTTTTACTGTTGTCATTTTGTTGGTTCTACATCTTGCATGTGCTTTCTTTCAGTTTTAGAGAACAGGAAAGTGAGAACTGCGTACACTGTGAAGAGTAGCGAATATGATCCCGTGAACAGTTCTAAGGAGAAATCATTGTATATAAGCAGCTTGTGAAATGGCATATAGGACAAGGACATGTTAAAGTTCTTAGGAATTTATTAGTTCTTCCCACCATCTGGCTTTTTTCATAACTAAAGAGTCACTCAAATGCAGATCCTAAAGGGAGACCAGGTTTGGGCCTATTTATTTTTACTGTTATCTACTGGGGTTTGGTTTCAGAATCCACCGTGGATACCCAAATCCATGGATACCCAAGACCCATTATATAAAATACAATAAAATGATGCCCCTTATATAAAATTGCAAAATCATGGTTTGCTTTTTGGGATTTTCTTTGAACATTTTAAAGCCATGGATGGCTGAATCCATAGATATAGGATCCATGGATATGGAGAGCCAACTGTACAAGTTGAAATATCCCTATCCATTTTATTTCAGTCTTGTAGAGGAAAATGATATTGGTATTCATTTCTTTTCTCTGATGAGAGCCAAAGCTGCTTGGGGGGGGGGGGGGAGTGATGGGGGGGGGGCAGAAAATATTAAGTCTGCTACTGAGTAATTTAGCCACATTCATTTGTCTGAAATCATTTTAGTCTACACATCAGATTATGCAATATGTTTGTTATGTTGCATGAAGCTGACCCTTTTCTTTATATTACTTAAAAGTAAATATTTGGCAGCCCATAATAAATGTATTATTGCTAGATGTCCTTTATCTGGTAACAACAATAACATACACGTTGATTCAAAAGTATAGATCAAAAGATCATGGAAGGGAAATAATCAAGAGAATCTCAGTCATTACAGCCTTTACAAGCATATATCTTTTACTGGCATCATCTTGCCATTTTGTCTAATGTGTCTTTGCATACACAAAATATTCCTGACTCCTAGAAGCAAAAAGATCCCAGTGGTTGTCCTCTATCTATCTGACTTTATTTTAACTAGAGTTTATCATGTGAGTGTCCTCTGCTGTAATTAAATCAATGAGTAGTCATGTGAACTGAAAAACAACTGGAATATAAATGCTTTCCTGACCTCTAAGTCACTACTATGGTCAAACAAACTAGGAGTGTACCTTAACCTGACCAATCTAAAACCTTTATGAAAAATACCAAATAATACTGAAGTATCTTCTCATCAAGGTAAGTTAGTAGATGTAAGCCCTGCCAAAGTATGCCTTATGGTCTTTCTAGCTTTGGAATCAACTATCACTCTGTCCCATGAAAGGAGCTAATTATTTCTACTGTAATTGAGCACAAATATTTTAAAATTAGAAACACTAATGCTAATAGGATAACATGAATATTTAAATTTGCAGTATTTAATGTGAAGATAATGGTATATACATGAGAAGCAAACTGATGAAACATTCAGGGTACTTGCATCAGATAACCTTGTGACTAATTTCAGGGGAAATAATTGGTTCCTTTTCTCTTCAATACAATTCCATGGCGAGTGTCATACAAGTCTATAAATGTATGTTTAAAGGTATGTATGTACTCTTAGATATATGTATGACTATGTAATTTATATATATATATATATATATATATATATATATAAGTATATAGCTATTTTTGTTATTTTTCATATGCTTAATGGAATTATACTTATTAGTTTGGGCACTGGAGAAGGCCATTTTTTTAGGTCTGGGGATTATATTACTAAGGCCAAAAATTGGGATTTTTCAATAAAGAATAAAAAAAGTCAGTATCCCTCAGATGAGCCTTCTGCATAAATAGAGACAGTGCATGCAAAAATTCTGTTCTCTCACATACATCATATGAACCTCATATACACACATACAAAATGCAACCCCCTTCCCCTCAGTTTAGGAAATAAATGTTGCATAATTTGTCCTCCACATTTAACTATATAAAATATGGCTTATTGTGAAATTAGTATAATTGGGTTAAGAGGTTTAAGAGTTCATAATGTGCAGGGGTGTAAGATACATAGTCTTGAAATGAGAATACAATTATAATGTGAGAAAAATAGTCAAAATTTAGGTTAAATACGTTTTTTAAAAAATTATCATGGCTCCATCTACACTGACCATTTAATGTAGCTTCAAGTTATCTCCAGAATGGTAGTGGCTAGACTAAGCATGTTGCAACAGTGTGCTGCAGCATGTTTTAATGTCAGTAATCCAATACAACCAAAGTTGGGTGAAAGTCTGAAATGAAGCACTTAATGTGTATTGTGCTGTCCTATAAACCATGCTGGATAGCAAACCTGAAGAATGTGAATTACTGTGTGAACACCTAAAGCACTTCACTGATGCACACGTGAACATTCCATAAAGGGCAGTTGGAAAAAACCCACTTTCTTTATGGCTGTTAGGCTGTGGAAACTGGGGGTCATCCATGTATGTAATAACCATCCAGATGCCAAACTAGTTTCAGGGTTAACACTCTAATAATATGTACAGTATAACCATATTTTTCCAGTGTAGATGTGCCCTAAGATTCCATTACCAGCTAAATAAATAGCAGCCAAACAGAATTTATAGTTCAGATTGGAACCATGGGTCTGGGGATTATGTTTTTAAATCCTGTGATCTATGCCATATTCTCAGGAGATATCATTCCTGAATATCCTATTAGCTTTAAAGGTACTATATGCTACATACAGTTCTATGTAAGAGGTTCTTTCGATAGCTTTTCCTTCTCTTAACATATAGGCCTCCAATTAAAGTGGCATTATTCTATTTAAAATGCCATGGCAAAATCTGATGGAGTTGAGATGGTGATTGGTTTTAACGTTTTGTTTATTTGCCAGTGTATTAATATATGGCATTGAATTGTTGCCTTTGTAAGGCCACCCTGAGTCTCTTTCAGGGTTGGGAATGGTGGGATATAAATGTGGTAAATAAGGATACCCTTTTAAAGCTCTCTTGAAACCCACATGCTTATTTTGGGGCTATTCTTTTAACATAAATTGTATACTCTACATTGAGTTTTATTGTAGCCATATTATTTAAGAACTTGCCAATGGTTTTCTCTTGAATAATTATGAATATATTGCTATAAGAACATATAGAAATTCATATCAGTGGATTTCCCCAAAGATAAAAGAGCACCACTGAATCAACTACATAGCCAAACACTGGCAGCTTTCCATTGCTGTAATTACATCTTGAATTGAGCTATAATCCCTTGGTACTTTGGAAAACAATAACAATTCTATATGGCATTTTCTTTTATTTTTAATTGTTACAATAATAATGCTGGCCAGATATTACAAACAAACAGAGCTGTAACTCCTTGTCTAGCTTTGAAAGAATATGATTAAAAATGTTTGAAACATTTTTCCCAATTTGCTACAACAAACAAAATATGCTTATGGATATCCAAATTCTAATGTTTCTTTTAATGCCATTAATCATATCATTTAGGTACACCACATATGAATATAAGCTTGTAGTGCATAATGATGTTGGATACACATCAGGTGAAGACGTAGTGGCTACAACATTGGCTGGCTTTCCAAAGAAGGCAAGTAATGTCATGGGCCGCCCTCTTAACCACACTGCTATAGAAGTGGAATGGACAACCCCAAGTAAGTTCCCTTGTTATTCTACCTCTCCCTGCCGACGGGATATCCAAAAATTGGTTATGACGTCCCTGTACACACACAATTGTTCTGTGCTTTATCATGAACTGTGAAAACTTCTGCATGTGAAATTATATGGAATTTCTATCTGCACTGTTACAGCTACATCGGCCCATTCAGAAATACAAGTCATCACTTGTTTTTACATTAATCAAGTTTAGACTATGCATGTACGAACAAGCTTAGAATTATCAGTTTTAATTATCTACATGCTCAGCCGAGCCGTGCAATCGTTAGCTTGTCTTATTTTAGAACTAAGTGCTTTTGAAATTATAGAAACAATGGCTGGAAAGAAATTAGTTGCTTGTCACACTTCAGATTCAATGTGTAAACACAATGTTGAAGACAGCAGGGAACATGCTAACTATCCTTGCCCCAGATCTCCATGTCTTCAGAAATTTTGTGTGTACAGATCCTAGGCAAGTAAGACAGTCAGAATAAGTTCCATTCTATATAACGCACAATTCATCACAAAACAAAAGTTGCAAGCGAGGAATGGGTAAGAATTGGAGTCCTGTTATTGAATATGGCCATATCTTTTTCTACCACTTAGCCAGCTCACTTCTTCCTATTAGGCCCCGGAAATGAATAGCCATAGACTATATCTATTATTGTTGTTGCCTGCTATAGCATTGCACCTAATTTCCAGGGCCCTCTAGAAATTGCACTAGCCTCAGCCCGGCCTTTTTAAATTGCCTTGAACAGATAGGATTATTTTAAACATATGCGTTCTATTGTGATTTTTTATTCTTATATTGCTTTGTTAATTTTATGTTTATGTTGTTTACTCCAAATGTATTGATGATGTTACTTGGAAACCGCTCTGAGTCCCCTCAGGGAGATAGAGCGGTATATAAATAAAGTTTTGTTGTTGTTGTTGTTGTGTAAAGTTTAGTTTCTTTACTTAGTAAAGTTTACTATATTGAGTCAGAGCTGCTGGTGACAAAGTGATCAGACTCTGAAGGATGTAGAGTGATTTTTATGCTTCATTGGAAAAATAATTGCATTGAACTGTGTTTTTAAGAATAGAGGGTGTAATTTGACACCCCTTTAACTGTCATGGGTCAATACTATGGAATCATGAAAGTTGTAGTTCTATAAGGGTTTTAACCAAATAGTGCTGGTGCCTCACCAAACTACAACTGCTCTGATTAATTGATAATTGAGCCATGGCAGCTAAAATGATGGATTAAATTCTACAGTGTACCATGAGACATAAGGACTCTAACATATACTGAAAAAAATGACTGTGTCCTAGGGCTAAAAGCTCTTCCTTGTCTGGTATTTCTGGAAGAAGTGACATTATATCATTTCCATGGAGATCCATGGAGAAACTAGTTTCTCTTGACAGTTTGGTTAGCTGCCATTTTTGTCTGTCCTTGAACACTGTTGAGACTATCCTTGTTAAACGATTGGATTTCCTACATGCCAATAAACAGAAACTTGTAGAGTATGAATAGAAGCAAAAGTATATTTCAGTGGTCACTTATTTGTGATAGTGGCTGCTTCCATTTGCACAATCCTACAGAATGGCATCTTAGCCATTCAGGGGGAAAAATGAAATGGCAGGCATCAGAAACAGTTTCAGCTATTACCAGCTCCTGGTGCTGCTACCCTTGGCTAAATATAAATTGCTAAAAATTAAACAAAATTCTGAACTCACTTTCAGGTAGTTTTTAAAAGGTAAAAGCTGAATTGGGTTCATACAAAAGTTTATATAAATATGGTAAAACTTGTAAATTAAGTGATTTGCGCCTAGGAGCAATACAGAAGAGCAGTGATATAGATTATGGGAAAACAACAAACACTTTGACATTTGGTTGTACATCCCAATCTGAAATGCTCAGGATCAGAGGTATTTGAGATTTTTTTCAGATTTTGAAATACTTGCATATATTTAATAAAATATTTTGGCAAGGAGACCCAGGACTAAATACAAAATTCACTTATTTCATGTATACCTTGTATACATAGCCAAAAGATAATTTTGTACACAATGTTTTTAATAATTTTGTACATGAAGCAAAGTTTGTTTACATTGAAAGCAAACAAGTTATTATCTCAGCCACCCAAGTGGTCAATTTTGGAGCATTTTGTGATAAGGAGTACTCAATTTTCAGTTCTAGATGCATTTTGAGATTCTATAATGTTAGCACATATGAAATTCAAGTGAAGATAAGGCATGCAGTTTCAACTGTGGGAATTTTATCATCGTTCATTTTTTAAAAAATCTGTATTTTATTTCAAACTTGCCTTTATGTGCAGTGAATTTGTGGTTTTTCTGTACATGTCGATATAAAAAATTGTGCCATGTCATTTTAAAAGGAACATATCCATTTATTCCAGATTAACTGTCCATCAAAGCAGTGGGTTAATTCTTCAATATGTACATGCAAATCTATCTGTAAGCACTTGCTAGTGGCTCTCAGCAAATATAGGCTCCTTATTTTATAATTGGATGCCTGAAGTAAGCATGCTTATAAAAACTGACAAACCTAATAGATCTGAAGCAGGCTGCTGAAGTTTCATTACTTTAGTAATCTGAACCTCTGACCTTCTAGATAGAGGTAATGCAATCTGGCTTCATTTTCATTCTTACTGCAGAAATTTCCTAGATATCTGTTTATGAATGCAAAGGTTAAACATCAAGTGAGGGTCATTAGAGCAAAGCTTCGTTTATTCTTTCATTGCTGAAATACACTACACCAGACAGACTAAGCAATCTACCTTCACCCAAATGTTTCTATTTAGTAATAAGCCTATAATGTCCACATGCACACATGCAAATACAATAATTTGATCATTTGAAAGTAACTTTTTTGTATACCTTTGCTATTGTTGGGACGTATATAGTAAAATACTGAATTTTGTCAAGTATAAATCTTGCTAATCACAATGTAGCAATTGCTAAAAATGGGAAGTCCTTTTTAGATGATATATTGTTGAAATCTTGAAGTATGGCATTTGTGGAGAATGGAATATTGTCAGCAGGCCTCCTTTCTTTCCTTTGGAGGATTTTCAATTGAACACTGAGAAACCTTTGCATGCATAACTTTTATATGAAATATGATCTCTTTGGATGATCAGGAAAACTACATCTTCTATAGAGTTGTAGAACCAGAGAGTTGGAAGGGGCTATGTGGGGGCATCATATCCAACCCCTTTTCAATGCAGGATCTCCAACTAGAACATTCCCAGGAAATAGCTTTTTGGTATATTTTTGAAGACTTCCAAAGAAGATCTCACCACCTCTTTAAGCAATGGGTTTCATTTCAGTACCACCCTTACTTTCAAGACATTCTTTCTAATATTCAAACAAAATCTATCCAAACTATTAGACCTGATCATACTCTGTGGCAGCAGAGATAGGTTTGCCTCCTCCTCTGTGGAAGCCCTTGAGGTGTTTAAAGACTGCAGTCTTCTCTATGGGCCCATCTACTCAGAACCTAAAACACTGAAGTTACCAGGTTAAAAGGGTGGGGGTGACTACATAATGCTAGCAGTAAATCCATGCTGATTCACTGTAATGGACAAAAAACAAGTTGAAAATGTCCCCCTTTATCCTGATGGTGGATGATAAAATCCTGGGACTGAGAGGTCTGCATGGGAAACTCCAGTCAGGTACCGGGATTTTTTAACCCCCATTTAAAACCTAGACTTTCATGCTATCTAGAAGTGCCCTATGCCAAGCTGAGCATGCCCAGCTCCTTCAGCCTCTCCTCATATGTTTTGTTCTCCATACCTTTTATCACCCTCATTACCCTTCTCCAAACCTGCTCCAATTGGTTTATATCCTTCTTAAAATGAGATGCTAAGAACTGAACTCATGACAAGGCCTGAGCAGCACATAATATAGTAGGACTATTACCTTCCTTAACTTGGAGACTACATGTCTTTTTATGCAGGTTAAAATAGCACTCATCTTCTTTGCTGGAGCAAATAATAATACTAATTAATCTCAAGGCCATTTTCACATGCAGTACTGCTGTGTCATGAATATCCAATCCTATACCTGTGCTTTTGTTTTTTGTGGCCCAGTTTTTACTTTTATGTTTATTATGATTATGATTATTTTATTTCTTAGCCACCCCTCCTCATGGTTCAAGATAGGTTACAACATGGCTAAAAATACATCATGAAAATTTAAATATTAAAACATATTTTAAGAAATATGTATATTAAAATACAGTGATACCTTGAGTTAAGAGTTTAATTTGTTCTGTGACCATGCTCTTAACTAAAATTGCTCTTATTTCAAAGTGAATTTTCCCATTGAAATGCTATTAATCCATTCCAGCTGCCCCAAATCCCAACCCCAGTTTTTTGTTGCGTTTTTAAATAAGAAAATATACTTTATAAATAACAAATATTGTATAAATGCACATTCACATGGAACAATAAAAAAGAAATACCAACTTTCAAATGGTAGAAGCACAAAGTTGTGGCAAGGAAGCACAAAGCATAAAGTGAAGTGGTAGAGGCATCATTTTCTTCATAGTGTAATTATTCCAGCCCCCCTCCTCCTCTTGCTCTCTCACCCTCTCTCTCATCATGAAGCAAAACATAACAGGAATAAAAACCACACAAAATCAACTAACCCAAAATTCTTCTAAGCGGGCAAGAGCAAAGGAGACAGTAGTCTCCTAAAGCAGACAAGAGCACGAGGCATGAGGCACGGCGCCTGCTCCCTTGAAAAGTTCTTCTGAGTAACAGTCACCAGTCAGGTTCTGGTTGCTTGGAGTAGCCACCCCATAGAGCACCTAAGTGTTCATGGCATGTAATAGAAGATATATTGTTCATAGCAATAATAATAGTGATCCTTCCTTGGATCCCTAGTTTTTCTTGCACAGACACACTCGCATGTGGTGGGGAAAAAAGGCTACCCCTTGACACCTTTATTCCAGTTACTATCCTTGGAGGCAAGAGTACATTTTGATTTTTTTGTTATTTTATGTGCTTTTTAAAAAATGTTCAGATTATGACTTATCTTTCTCTCTCAATGCATCATGGCATTGAAGCCCTTCTTCTGGCATCATGTAGAACAGCAAGGTGTAAATGGTTGCAACAGATCCACTACCAATAGAATGATAAATTTTCACTGTTGTCATTCTTTTGGAAAGGGTTGGTTTGGTAGGAGATTGAAAAGCCAAAACTATGCAAACTCCCATATTTTAAAACCGTTTGGTGGGGTTGGACTTGAATGATTTTTCACCTGAAATTTGGGGGGATTTTTTTGTGAGATCAAAGGTGTCATAAGGAGACCTAAAAAGGGAGTCAGTCCATGCATGACATATTTCCTTGCCTCTCTCGGTAATGTTTTGGATTTTTTAAATTTCCAGGAGAAATAATAATGGAGAAACTATCTATAGTTCCTCCTTTTGTTGGAGTAAGTTTAACAAAGTGGCCTCCACTCCTGGAGATCACTCCCCAATTCCTCTCCCCTCTCTGTGAAGTCATGTCACTGCCCACGATCTTGGATCTGATCCCTGTGTGTGCACAGAATGTTGCAGAAGGAACATGGCATATTACCAGTACTGCTTGTAAGAAATCATCAACCCAATGCCATAAGCTTTTGAACAGTATTATTTTTTCCTTTTGTTTTCAGTGCTTCTTTTTTCAACAGTTAATTAATTTTTGTAGCTCTGCAAGATTTACAAGGAGGTATTGAATATTACACCCTCTCCTGGAATGACTCTGATCATGACAATTCCATGAAAATCCCTGCTGGCGTAAACCATGCTGTCATTGATAACTTGCATCCTAATACAGAGTATCAGATTTTGCTTCATGTTTTCAATGGAGTTCACAGCATCACAAGTGAGGCAGTGCATGTGACTACACTAGATGGAGGTAGGTTTAGCTCTCGATGCAATCTGGCTTAACATCTGAGAATGAGATGGATTGATTTTTGTTAAGGTTGAGATCAGTCAGCCTTCCATTATGAAATTTCCGGTATAAAAGGGAAAGGGGAACTAAAACGTTAAAACGCTTAAGTGCTGGTTGTCATCAAGTGGCTGATCAATAAAAGGTCCCACTGAGACAGCAACACAAGGCTCTAATAGCAGATATTAACCCACTTTGTGGGTTGCCCTGGCTTGTTTACTACTATCTGCATACTCTGTTTGGAGCTGAGTTTATATCAATAAATAGAGGGATGTTTAAAAAGCAATTAATATGGAGGGGGGGGTTAATGGGTGGAGAAATTTGCTTTGTGAACCAGCATGCTTTTGACATGACAGTCAACTTTCCGGCCATTCCTGAGTCACCAAAAATGGAATATGTCAATCCAACCTAGATAGAATTTCCCTATGACTCATTTCCAAGGCAGTTAGCAAGCTGGAGGGAGGGAGGGAGAGGGGGGAAGGAAAGCAACTTGTGAATCTGAAATGTGTTTGGAATGGCCTTTCTAATCTTTTTGGCTTTATAAAGTCTCATTATAAACATTATAATATCATTACCTCAGAAGCAAGTGTTCCAGGTCATTAGCAAAGCACTTTAAGTGGGAATTGCATTTCTTTTGCAATGCCAAAGGTCAGCCCCCTTTTGTTTATAAAATAGAGCTGACTGCCAGTGCCATTTTTCACCCGGTTAAGATGAACTTACCAGGCAAAAATAGGTTCTTTCCATAGTCTTTTCTGACAGGCTTAAATAATTTGTGTAATTTAATGCCAAGAAAGATTTTTATAAATAAATAAATGTAAGGCTTTGTCATTATCTACAGTAATCAACGTTCAAAGCCATTTACATAATAACAGTACTGCTCATTGCTTCCCATTGCTCAAGTGACGGGCTATGGATATGTCACATTTCACCACAGAAGGCGTTCCAGTTTTTGCATTAGAAACAGAATTGTAATTGGGGGGGGGGGGGGGGGTAAAGCAGGAGGTAGAATGATGAGGCCATACCATATAATCACAGATGGGGGCCACACTGTATGGGTGGGTAATTTATCATTGCATCCCCCCTGGTCACAGTTGTACAAAAGATGGAAGCAATGTTGGGGGCATGAAATGCTTTACCACCACCTCCCACTGTTTCTAACTGAGATTATAATAAGCCAATTTAGGGAGGAATACAGACAGTGATAACTTCATAAGAGGCAAGCAAATAAGCAGAAGACCCTTCACTAAGCTCGAATTCTCATCTTCATTTGGTTAAACAAGTGCTTTTACAGAGACAGCTGGAGTTTATTCAGTTTCTTCCTTTATTTCTAGAGCCGGAGGGCATGTTCCCTCCAGAGGTTGTCATCATCAACAGTACAGCTGTACGTGTCATCTGGATGTCGCCTTCAAACCCAAACGGTGTTGTCACAGAATATTCTGTCTATGTAAATAATAAGCGATACGAGACTGGAATGAAGACACCTGGGTCTTTTCTTTTAGGAGATTTGTCTCCATTCACTATTTATGATATACAGGTTAGAACAACATTTTTCTCACTACATACAGGCTAACATGGGAATATAATAAATATGCTCTGGCTGTGTGTGTTTATGTGTCTGTATGTATTATCCTCACCTTTCATATTTCAAGAAAGTTTACTATACATAGAAGCATTCAAATACCATATATATATATATATATATATATATATATATATATATATATATACACACACACATCCAAGTATTTGTTGGCAGATTTGGATGCTTGTGTTGAATAAGATGCTTGTACAGCTCAATATTTTGAGCAAACTAAACCAATCTGCTTCTAATGGTGTAAAGTGTGAATCACAACACAAACATCCTTCAGATTTAGCAGCTCTGTGATGCAGTTGTCAGCTTTGAAAAGGTAAAACAAATCAGGCTATGTTTTTAATTTCATTTCTAACACATTTATTTCTATGTGTATGTTTTCTGATAAACAATTTTAAATATGTATTGAAATACAAAAGTTTGGGCAGAACAAAAAGAAATGACAAGGCAATGTGGAAATGAGATGGTGACACATGCATTAAGGAATATATACAAAAGTGACATGGACTAGAAATGGTCTGATGTATTTATTATCTTAAATTTTAGAGATGAACTGGAAATTCAGTATAGATAGAGATTAAAAAAAAGAGCTTAATATTTTTAAATCTTTGTGTGTACAAATGACGGAAGCCCACAAGCAATGTTTATTTTTGGGTTGCACGATATACTATTTTCTCTGTTAAGGACATCAAAACCACTTTTCCTCTGATCCTGTGATACTAACTTGCAGTATATATTACAGAGACACAAAGATCCTACTCCTTCTCATTAAACCAAAATTGCAATTGTTTTAGAAACATCAGGCATGCATAATACATCAACCCAGAGAAATAATGATACTGCATTCGTTAGCCTTTTATCATCTTTTCCCTCCTCCCTCCCCTTTGTGGAATAGACTGATTTCAGCCAAGAGAATCCTAGTCTTTTAAAAAATGCTATTAATATTTAAAACCTTTCATTTTCCTTATAGCTCTTCTATCTTTCCTTCCTTTTAGACTTCCCCCAAAATCTATAGGTTTTGTTCTTAACTTATATATATATATATATATATATATATATATTCCCCATAATTTGATTATATTTATTTGTAGAATAATAGGATACATTCATTCCAATTTTCTCCATTTTATTTGTCTCACTCAGACTTGTCTTAGTTTGAATTATGCATTTGTAACAGTAATCATGTATACTTTGTCCTAAAATTTGCATCCAGTTGCAATGTGCCATAAATAAACGTCACCCAGAGGCACACCATAACAGATTTCTATGTTCCAACCCCTCTGCTGCAGCGACCCACCAACTCCCATGAATACATGTGTGACTTTCCTGTTCCTACATAGAAACACATTTGTCTTCCTTCAGCAGTAATGCACATTCTGAGCCCTTTCTCACTTTGGGGGCATTCATATTAATTTACCGTAGGCACGTTATGTGTCCTGCAATATTTATCAGTTTGTTCTTCGGCTTCTCCTATTTCGGTATCAGCAGCAAGATCGTGGCACTCAATTATAAGGTAATATCAAAAGGTTTAATTGTTTATTTTAATTTCTGGCCATCCATGCTACTTCCTCTACTTGCTAAAATGATATCTAGATTTGTGTTCACCTTGCCTTTTGTCATCACTTGAAGGCAGCTGTCAATTTTTTTACTTTGCTAATGCAAAGGTGACATTATTTGTCTTCCCTGAAAGCTATTTAAAGTTCCCCTAAGAACTCAGGGAGTTGTATTTTGTCTCTCATCTTCAGAGTTCATCAAACATTAATACATTAGTGTGGCACTTAATTATTTGTTTTTTTTTTCTTTTAAGGAAATTAAATAGGGCTGGGAGCTTCAGAAATGTGAGTTGATGTGTACCATTTGAAATAAGTCCTTTATGGGCTTTTCCATATTGCATACTCAGAATGTAAGCCATCTAACTTTGAAAGGCAGGAAATCCCCCAAGCTTGTAAACAACAATCCCTGATGGATGACAGTTGTGATGATAGAGCTTTGGCCAACAAACCAAGACTTCATACTACAGAATTTGCAGTTTAGGAAGGGCTATTGAAAATTCTAAGCCAGAGACCCATAGTGTCTCTCGAAACCACAAGATTCCACTGGATTTATCCATGGCAGTTAAAGTGGAATCATGATGCTATAGTTGTGTAGTGTGAAAATATTGTTCACAAGAAGTTCCCATCCAGCCTGCCAGTTAGACACTTTATTAGACTAGAGGTACCTGGCCCTCACTCTAGTACTGTGGTGAAAGTTTAGCAAGTCTCCAGTGAAAAAACCTTTGGGAAAAAATTGTTACCATGCAAGATATGATTACTGCTCAGGAGGAAATAGCTAACCTTTCCCAATGTTTCAACCTTCAAAATACACACTATGAAGAGATTTTTAAAAGCCTCATTTTGCATCAATGGAAGCTTTAATAACTCCTTTTGCATTCTGGGATAAAACAACACCCATCACATTCTTGCAAAGAAACAAATAAAATGTGAGCTAGACAGTGCTAGTCTTAGGTGAACTGGGAACTGGTTAATTTGCCAAACTCAAAAGGCACTTACCAATAGCTCCCCTTCATCTGTGAGAGAAGTGACCACTGGGGTGCCATAAAGTTTTGTCTTGGGTCCAGTGATAGTCAACATTTTTGTCAATAACTTGGATGATGGAATAGAGGTCATGTTTATCAAATTTGTAGAAGGCACCAAATCAGGGAGAAATATTTATTTATTTATTTAGAACTTTTATATATCGGTCTTCTCATCTCCGCAGAGGGACTCAGGCTGTTTCACAACAACAGTATCACAGACAATCACAGAAAAATATATAACAGTATCACAGAAAAATATTAGGTATTACACTTAGGAAAAAATATGCAGGATGCATGGCTTGAAAGCAATGCATGTGAAAGGGGCTAGAAGTCTTAATAGACCACATAGTGTCTAGATCAGTGTTTCTCAACCTGGGGTCCCCAGATGTTTTTTGTCAAAGGCTTTCATGGCCAGAATCACTGTGTTGTTATGTGTTTTCCGGGCTTTACGACCATGTTCCAGAAGCATTCTTTCCTGACATTTTGCTTGCATCTATGGAAGGCATCCTCAGAGGTTGGAGGTCTGTTGGAAAGTAGGAAAATGGGATTTGATACATTCACACCTCAAACAGACAATAGTTCCTTCTCCCACCCTGGATATTCCACAGATATATAAGCCCAATTTTCCTAAAACAGAACAAGATATTTGATGTCCTAGCTCAAAACCCTATGCCATCGCAAAAAGAGGAGCAAACTAATTTCTGTCTTATTCCTTTCTGTGTCAGATACATCCCAGGCTAGTTAACTATGAAAAAGTAGATGCCTTATAACAATCCAACACATTAGGTTGTAGTGCACAAACCTAGATTATCATGCTATTCAGATTGTATGCAGCATGGTAAATAGAGTTGCTACAATAATTAAATCATCATCATCATCATCATCCTGAACTTTGAACTCAACGGGAGTCTTACTTTAGCATCAGTTATAAAACTGTTTTTCTTCCTAACTCTTACAGGTTGAAGTGTGCACAGTATATGCTTGTGTGATAAGTAATGGAACCCAAATTACAACTGTGGAAGATGAACCAAAAGAGCTATCAGCGCCACAGATTCATGTTATTGGTCCAAGGTATTGAATCTTTAATTTTTCCATAAAGTGGGTGCTCAGAATGGTCAAAGAAATGAACAATGCCTTTCTGTTTATCTGTCTGTCCATCCATCTTTCTGTCCATCCATCCATCCATCATCTGAAAAACTTGCTTTACTAAATTAGAACATTGTTCTGCCTAGTCTCATTTGTATTTCACAGTTACTATGCTGTGGTTACACTTTATCTGCTATGATTCCATCCTGTTGAATCTTGAGATTTGCCAATTAGGGAGCAATATTTAGAAATCTCTTTCAGAGAGCTCTGCTGCGTCACCAAACTTCAAACCACTGAATTCCACATGATGCAACTATGGCAGTTAAAGCTGGAATCAAGTTGCTATAATTGTGTCATGTAAAAGGGTCTCAGCATGTCATAATCGGTCTGGAAGTGTCTCTTGAGAGTCCCAAGGTTCCTTATAGCCCAAGCCCTATCACTAAAGCATGGCTTAGATTGGGTGAAATTTTCATTTCAGGTTGTGCTTTAAAGGAATGTGTCAAAATTAGCAGCTTTATTCATATTTAAACTTAGAATAAAGTAATTGAGCTATGGAGAAAGCCAACTCACCAAATTTGTCCATTCATCGCCTGGGGTTTGAGTACCTCATTCTTAAAAGCCTGTGTATTCAACTGTTTAAGTTGCCACTTCTTTTCTTCTCCAAGATCATAATCCACAGTACCAGGCCTGTATTGTATTTACTGGAAATCAAATAATTTCTTATTTATGAACACAGCTGGATGTGCTATTTCGTGCCTGTCTTCATCTTTCTTTATTATAGATGTTTTCCACCTCCAAACAAAATTGTACGGAACTGGGGGAACAACATTTGAATAGTAACAAATTAAGCCATTTTAAAAAAAACAACACACACACACACATGAATGTCAAAATTTCCAAATGAGAGGCTATAAATCAGTGGTTCCCCAACCTGTGGTCTATGGACTAGCAACGGTCTGCAAGAATGAAAATATGGTACACTGCCTCACCATTACTACACCATTGCCTTGAAACCCTGTAACAATTAGAGCAACTGGTCTTGCAAAACCTTCTTATAGTGCCAAGGCAACAGGGATGTCAGGAGGAGAGAGGCTGGCACGAAATATTACTCTTACCACATCATCCCTAGATTATTAAATATGATTTTCTGTGGGTGAGCAATGGTGACTACTGGATAGTATATGTTCTGTATCAGAAACTAGAGCTGATGTGGTCTATCCAATGTAATTTTTAGCACCCCAAATAACCAAACCAAATCTAAAGTTGACCAAAAACTGCTTCATAATCATTTTGGTACTAATGTTGGTGAGTGATCTCTGGTCAAGTGGTCCCTGGTCAAAAAAAAATGGGAAGCACTGATATAAATAATGGGCATTCATTGCCAGAATGTTTCTCAAATTTACAATAATGAAATAGCCTGTAGTGTGTGTTTGTAGGATAGTGTTAATGAGATATTGTTAGAGTCTTAATATGGTAAAAAAAACTTTAGCATTTCTTTTACAAGGGTGAGAAACATCTCTTTTAAATAACCCAAAATTGAATGTCTGAACGGTGATTCAAAAGAGCCGCTTTTACTCTTTGTAATTTTTCTCTGAATTCTATTGTCTGCAAAATGTAATTGCAAAATATAATTAATCTTTCTGTATTTATGTCATATAAACAGGCAATCAAATCCTGTTTGATGGTAAAAATTCAAATCCAGAACCTGTACTCCTGGCTTTCATAGATGTGGGTCTTTGTAATATATTAAACACTTGAGCATGTCAGTTTTATTACATACAAACTAAAAATGTCATGACATACAAACGCAGTAAGATCAAAAGTAGCTTCCAGATTTTATAAGCAGCTCAGCCAGAAACAGACTTTTTCCATTGCCTTCCGTTACATGTCATATTATCATCAGCTGTTCTTATATCCCAAAAGAATACTAACTACTGATCGATTGCCCGGACATGTCTGGCTGTGGCCTACACGTGCCCTGGGTAGTTCATTTATTTGCCACGGTGGATTTGCTAGAGTGGAATTTAATCAATAGCTAATTCATTAATTCTGGTCCTTGAGTATGTAGGGACTGTGCTGTATAAAAATGGCTGGCTGGCTAGCTTCAACTTTGATTGAAATATGACAAACACTACAGCTGACAGCTTCAGCAGGTGCTGGCCTGCATATGAAATTTTCTTATTTATCCTCCATCAAGGAATAGGTTCAAGAGGAAAATAACATATTGTATAAACAAGAAGACATTTCAATATGTATCTGCCAATGGGGAAAAGATTTGACTTTTACAAGAGGGTCAGAAGAGTGGATAGCAATACAAAACACATCCTACAACATGTGTGTGTGTGTCCTAAATTATAATTCATATACAGTATCTATATTTACAGAGATTAGTATTATAAATACATGCATTTATAAATATTTCTAGTTATTCGTTTTAGTAGCAAGCTTTTGTGATTGAGAAGTGCTCTTTGTTTTAAAATGACTCACACACGCAGGCACATGTGTAAGTATATATATCACATTATATATTAGATAAGATTAGATTAACTAAAATGCAAAATTTGAACTATCATAGCTCTTTCCACTGCTGCAGGGCAATAGCCGGAAGGGGGTGGGAGGTAAAGTGTTCTACCCCCCCCCCCCCAAAAGAGTTCTAACCCCCCCCCCCAAACCTGGTTTACTCCTGAATTTTAACTGGTTAACCAATTGATTCCCCCCCCCCCCCCGTTGAGCTGAGTATGCAGTGAATATAAAATAGACTTCAGTCTATGGCATTAATTCAGCAAGTCAAATGAAGACTTCAGAATAATAATGGTGACTCTACAAGTAACCTGTGAAGTTATCCCTTCACAGGTGACATTAATTCTTCCTCTACAGATTGTTATTGTTATGTGTTCCTCTGTTTATACCTCAAGGTAGTGAAATAATAGATCACTCTGTTATTTTTATTCTGTAAAGATGTCAAAGTTTATCTCAGCTGTGGCTGCCTGAACATAACTCTCTAACTTTAAATGAATGCTAATTTACATTATCACCAAGTATTCTGATAGCAGCCATGTAATTGAGCTATAATGGTTTCAAAAATTATCCAGCTAAAGTTAAGTGCTCTTAAATTCTACTTTTCAGTTGGGAAAAATTATGCCCGTGCTTGTCTTGAAGAAATGAATAAATCAACGGAATTCAAAGGAGTGTACATTTGCCTTGCTTGCCGAAATTATGTAATGTTAATTGCACAGTTCTTAATGTTTTAAATAAAGGGTAAACAATTGCATGGGGACAGAGGCCAATTCTCCACATCCATTGGCCAACACATCTCCATCTTCTTGGTTCTAAGACATGCCATGGATACCAAACTCCATGGTTTCTCAAATCCCGTTATATACAGTGGTGTAGTAAAATGGTGTCTCTTATAAAACAGCAAAACCAAAATTTGGAAATTTACTTTTTGACTATTTTTGGTCCATGTATCCATGTATTACCAGAAATATTTTCTCTCATTTGTTGTTGTTTTTCTCATACCTGAGAGTGGCACAGCAAGTACATAGGAAGATAGCTATTCTGAATGTTTCCCCTTCTGGGCAACTACTTCACTCTTGATTTCATCAAATGCAGGCTAGAGATTGGACGTGAGCAGACGTGAGGCCTAATTAGCAGACGTGAGGCCTAATTAGGACTTATTACACGCAGTATACTCCAACTTTCTACACATTTTAGAAATGGCTACTGATGGAGCCCATCACACAATGCACGCTTATGCCATGGGTTTCTAGTAGGGCTGGGCGGTTTCGTAATTTCGTAATTCGTTAAAAATTCGTTATTTTTTTATAACGAAGCGATTTTGAACCATTCAGGAGCATCTAAAAAACGTAATTGCTTCGTATTCGTTTCGTATTCATTTCAAAATCGTTTCGAAATCGTTTCGTTATTATTTCCGCATGTCTGGGGCAAGTTTTATAGCTGTTGTTTGTTTAATCAGTGAAAAAAAATTATAAATATCACACCAACAGTCAACAACAGAGGGAGAGGGAAGCTTCAAAAGTTCCCCCTGTCCCATATGGAGGTTTTTTAGCGTATTGCGTGGTCGCGTCCGCCATTAACGAATCGATTCGTATTCGTTTCGTATTCGTTTCGTAATTTATGAAATTTCGTAAATATCGAACTATTTTAAAGAAAAATTTCGGAATTCTATTAAATATCGAAACGCAAAAAACTGCAAAAAACGAATCGAATTTAGAAACAAATTTTTCCGTGGTTGCCCAGCCCTAGTTTCTAGACTTAGACTTTCCTGATGATTTAGAACTTGATTGGCAATCAACTTTATTTTACATTCTCTGCATAGAGATGGGAAAAATGGCAAATTTCATGTGTGATAGGAATCTCCCTTGTCCACTTATAAACAGTTTGATGACTTTGTGCTGGAGGAATGAGTCGAGATGGGAAGTATTGATTCCTTTCTTCTGCCATTATTGTTTTAGGACTGCTGAGGAAGGAACGGGAATTTATTTATTTTGTTCTGGCAACTTGTTGCTTGCAAAGAAAATAAATCCCATTGATCTTTTCCATAAAAATGAAATGGGGGGGACAGTGGGAGGAGAAGTATGTCTCCCATGTGATGGGAAGGCAAATGGATAATTTGTAAAGAAAGCAGAATGGCAGAATAGGTGTGATGGAGATAAGAAAATAATTTGTTGAATTTCCAAACAGGGCATTGCGAAGTTAAAGCACAAACCTATTATCCCCTATAATCATGTGGGATTAAGTCCCAATTGTGGCAAAAGGTGTGGAAATAGAGGAGGAGCTATGAGTTAAAGCTTGGAGAAAAGGTTCTGTGCCTCTTCGTGGAGTATAAGAATCCTCCTGTGCTGATCGCCAGTGTTAACAGTAATAAAAGGATGTAATACTTTTACATAGAGTATAGTCTGTCTCTCCTTTGATGGAAGCTAGAGAACTTGCAGCACTGTGTGGAGAAAAGTGTCTCATCTGAGAAAGCATTTTTTTCTTCTCTTTCCTTAATAAATGCAGAACTAGTGTCACTAAAACCATGTAAGGAAAGAAAGAAACATTTCTGTGCCTTCTGCTCCAATCAAGCAATTTCAATTTTCCCCCTCTGAGGCATAGGATTAGAGGTTGGCAATAGACAACTAACAGTAAGAAGAAAATGGAGGATCCCAATAAATCTGAGCAAGGCTACCTTCCCTTCCTCATCCTCTGAAATACAGGCATAGGTTCCTTACCCAGGATAATAATATATGAGACATCAGTTCCGTGTTTAGAGGTTATGCTCCCTATAGTAATAAAAGTGTCAAGCTTTTCCGACCTCTGCATCTTTCAAATTAGCTTGCTTTGATTGGTGGTTGGTCATCTGAAGGTAAATGTGTGCTTCATTTGCAAGTCTAATTACTCAAACATGAATCTAATTGTTAAAGGGGGGGGGGAGAATCTGATCACCTCAGAATTATGAGTGCAGTGTAGATTCCCTCAGAGGCATATTTGTTGCATATTAACCAAAAATCATCAACAAGTGATCAGGAAGTGGAATTCCCCCTTCTCTTAATTGGAAACAAACTACTAAACTTCTGCTAAATAGCTAAGAATCATACAGCATTAAGTGAGTTCTAAGATAGTAACTACAAATTCAGAGGAGTAAGCAGTGTGCAGGGTGAGTCATACTGAGATACTTACAAGATCAGACAAAAGAATGACAGGTGCTTTAGCCTGGAGTTGCAAAATGGTAGTGTCTGAGGAACACAGGAACACCAGATATCCCAACACAATTCTTTTCAAAAGAAAATTAATCTTCCCTTCAAACCAATTAACTTTATCAATTAACAGTATTGATGCTTATATAAATGCCTTATATTCCTAAATATCCTTTGCTTAGTCAAGTGCAAAATTCAGATATGATCACTCCTTCTAGAATAGATAATGGATCATAGTTGTTTTTCAAAGCAATACAATAACATGAAGAACAACAACAAAAAGCATTAAGAAGAATTTGTTTGCCTAATCTGACACCACAACCTTTAAAAGAGTATATTTTTGGATAGTTTCTAGACTTTTCACTGGAGAAACGTGTACAGAACCCTACCTGGACATGAAATATTTTGGGTAGTCTTTAGAAAACTATTTTCTTCCTTCCTAATTACCCCCCGAGTTGTGAGGACACGAATGTGTTAAATAATGCATTTCTCAAAAAGATAGGAGTTTTGGTCTTCAAAGTGGACATTTCAGAGGCTTTGCTAGGGGCATGGCTAGCAGAAAATACCAGGCCTTTAGAACTACTGTAAAGCGGTATATTTCCCCTAAGGGCTTTAGAGGCTTCAACTCGATCACTGATGTTTTCTTGGATGTTTTTTTTTCTTTTAACCCCCCTCCCCCTGCTTTGCCAGTTTTATCCTCGACCACCATAAAGTATACATGGATACTATGGGGGGAATATATATTTTTTATTGCAGGAAAGCTGACTATATGTTGGATTCTTCCCATATTTTAGCACATTTTTGTAATACAAAAACAACCCTAGACAATATTTGATCTGAAAGGGACTTTCTCCCTTGTTCTCTGGATCCTGCCACTGTACCTGTCATTATTTCTTCCCTCTTTTTTCCTTACCTTTCCTCCCTTTCCTTTCCTTGTACTTTAATGTACCACTACATTTCTCATCCTTTCCCTTTTCCCATAGTTTATGTCTTCTTGCATGTGTGCAATTATTCCCTCCCATCCATCTACAGCTCCACACCCACTTTTCTTTCTCCTTGCCAGTAGGTTTACTTTGCCCTACTGTCTGCTTTATCCTATGCAGTTGCACAATGTAGCAGTAGGTTATTTTTCTTGTGTTTCTGACTTCTATTGGCCCTAAGGTGAACCTATCATGGAGCTATCTGAGTCTGAGTGGAGGCCATGGCACCTTTAATTTTAATACTTCTATTGTGGTATTATGTTTATTGCTCACATCCTTATTTATCAGAATGCCTCCCTCCATTATCTGGGAAAACACCATCAGTTAGACTTTTCCCCAAAAGTTAGATTTTCCTCCAAAATTGTAGCATCGAACTGGGAATAGGTAAAATCTCTCTCTCTCTCTCTCTCTCAATAATAATAATAATAATAATAATAATTTATTTAATTGACTAGTCATATGACCATTTCAAAATACAACACAAATAAATATTTGAAAATATCTACCATAGGTATCAGGTTTCAGACAGAAACTAAACTCACAGAAAGGTTAATGATGAACAGATGGGTAGTATAGTGACTGAATATTTGGCACCATGGCCCCATATCTCAGCTCCTACAAGAGCTTAACTTTTCAGCTCCATATATCAACTCCTACAAGGGCTAAATAAAGTTGAAAATTTGGACAATAAATATAATATTATCCTTGTAGCTGCAGAATCAATATACTCAATTTCACTTATCTACAGTTTCACTTATTTACTTTGGACTTGTTTAAAGGCTTATCCTCTTCTTAATACTTCTGCCATTTGTCCTATTAAAAATAATGTTTGCTGTTATCCACGGTTTCACATATCCATGTGAAATCTGGGAACATGCCCCCTGTGGGTATGGGGATGGAAGTGTTTTCCAAACAGACACTAGAATTTAAGTAAACCTAAATATTTGAGTAATATAACAACCCTAATTCTACCTCTATATTTTGAATACACTAAATTAATAATTTAAAATATTTATTCTCAAGAAATAGCTGAGACTTCCAAGAATTTATTTCCAATAAAAATATTGTAGTGAAACTCAGTTCTTTACTTTGGCTAAAGCACACAGCTTTTTCCGTGATACGTTAGGGTCTATTACACATCAGAGCTTCAAATCTATCCTTCTGCCAAAAGGATGAATCATAATTTAAGTGTTCCATAATTATCTTTCCCAAGAAGAAGTGTTTTTTATCCTGGCACGTTCAGAGCTCCTTTCTATTGCAGCAAAGTTAAAAGGACACCTGTGCAGTTCTGAGTTTTAGAGAGAGATGAATGAAAGCACAGGTTTTATGAGTGATATTACTCAACAATGTTTTTGTTGCTCTAGGGCACTACAAATTAACTGGGCATCACCAGGACAACCAAATGGCATTATTTTAAGATATGATCTCTTGCGTAAGGCTCATCTTCAGTGCACTCTGGCACATCAACTATCAAGGCAACAAAGTGGAGGAATGTGTCTATCCTTGGAGTGTGATATTAATGAAAATATGTGTGGAGGACAATGCTACAACCCCCAGTTCAAGGTAAAATGGGGTTTGTGATTTCAACTTGGGACTGGGCTAGGGGAAGACCCATGTAAGATCCATGATTATACACTAGGCCTGTTTCTGTTGCTCTTGTTCCCTGAGCCAGGGTAATGTCATTGATGTTCAGGAACAAGGTAAGTTTAGATGGAGCTGGAGTTAACCTGTACCCACTATAATGTAACATAATCTTGGGTTGTTGTAGGTTTTTCCGGGCTATATGGCCATGTTCTGGAGGCAATGTTTCTCCTGACGTTTCGCCTGCATCTATGGCAAGCATCCTCAGAGGTAATGACCTCATTACCTCTGAGGATGCTTGCCATAGATGCAGGCGAAACGTCAGGAGAAAAATTGCCTCCAGAACATGGCCATATAGCCCGGAAAAACCTACAACAACCCATGGATTCCGGCCATGAAAGCCTTCGACAATACATTTAACATAATCTTGCTTATTAGTTGCTTTTGTTAGTAATGACAACTGAACATATTAATACTCTTCTGACTGCTTATATTCATTTACAATACTATTTTACTGAAATGGAACAAAAATCTAAATTTTTCCTTCCCATCCACAAAAATGTTTCACTCCTTCCCCAAATACTAATCTTTTCTCTCTTGTTATTCTTTTGCATTAAACCTGTGAAATGTGTGTTCCTGTGAAAGCCTAATAGTGTTCACTATAGACTGCTTACACTCCTAGACATAACACTACTAGCATTACTAAAGGGTCCTGAATTAGGCTTTTGGGGAAACTGTGCATGCCCAATGTAACTTCAGTTTTGTTATTGAATAATCTCATATGCTAGGGAGTTGGTTCTCAGCCTTTGAACCACACAAAATTTTGGTGTTCTGCTCTCAAAATCCTTGCTTAATGTCCAAGCTAGTAGGGGCTTTGAGGAGCTGAAGTACAAAGCACCCAAAGGACAAGGTTTGAGAACTGTTAACTAAAAAAAAAGTCTACTGGAGTGAAGAGAATGACAACACAACTTATTGGATTTTGGCAGAAGCACCTGGTGGGAAATGAAGCTTCAAAGGTGTAGAAATGACAGTGTTTACATCCTAATACTGTTAACATATAATGTAAAATTAACAATTACAACTTAGTTTCTGAATGCTAAAATAACCAAATATCATGGAATGAATGTGTTTTACTGGCCCTGGGAAAGAAGCTAACATAGATATAGGGTCTTGCATGCAAGTATCTTTTTCCATTTAGCAACACACTTCCATATTATTAGACTGTCAGGACAAAAGCTTTAATCTCCAGTCTTTACCTGATCAGAGATAAGAATTAAGACGTGAAAATGGACAAGTTATGTTTCTGAAGTAGATTTTAAAATCTTGCTAAAAGAGTGTTAATACTTTCATCAGAGATGGTGAGTTAAATACAATGAATACCCATGTCACTCTAGCTGCTCTAAATGTAGACAAGTATAACACTTATCTTTATTTAAGAATTTGTGGAGAAAACATGTTTATTTTCATATTCTCTTTTTGAGCATGCTATACTGATGATTTCCAAGAAAGTCACAATTGATATTTAAATACACAGGTGAAATTCTGGTTTACAGTAAAAGAGCCAACTTCTTGAATGCTGAATGCAATGCAAAGCCAAAGCTGTGTCAGCTGCTGTAATTTATATTTTGATGTGAATCACTCAGATAACTCACTTTCCTAATTGCTGTCTTGTCTGACAGTGAACCTTATGAATACACACTGTCATTACATGTGTGATGATGCTGTTGACAAATAGGGACATCATTTCATTACATTAAATCTTACCTTCAAACTAAGAGTTTTCTAGCTCATTTGTCAATAAACAAACAGTGTGCAGACTCCTACGCTCTGACTACAATATTGATCCAGTTCCTAAACTGCAACTAATATGACCATTAATCTGCAAATGACCATAATTTTAAAATATTTCTGACAAATCATGATGGGGATGCGTTCATAGTTGCTCATCATTGTCATGTAAACAGCCACCCCTTGTAGCTGAACCTAAATGGATTTGCTGTAAAGCAGCATCAAATCATTCAATCAAGCAAGTTTCCAAAAAGGCATCTAATCATCCCAATAAACTAATATTTGCCATGAAGATTATGATAAACGATAAGGCTAAAAGGCATTAGAGGAAGCTCTATAAATACTTCCTCATAGTTGTTATAGGCATTTTTTCAAATACATATAGGGAGCGCAGTACTGTTGGAAATTGTCATGTGTGCAGAAGCATCCAGATACTATGAAATAACTGTATTTTGCTGTCCCTTTGGGAAGGAGGTGGGAGCTCAGAGATACCTCATGCTTGTATATTTTTCCATATTAAAAAAAAACCTATCATATTAGACTGCTTCCTGTCAGGGAAAAATTCTTATCTCTATTCAATAACTGATCAGAGATAAGAGCTGAACAGTGAAAAAGGTCCACTTTCTCAGAAAACAATCTCATATTACAGCTGTTTAGAGATAGAAACTTTTGCCTTTGGGAGAAAAAAATAGGCGGTTAAGTAATTCAGTCCCACTTATTTATTAGTGCCATATATCTCAGGCTCTTTCTGAGAAATCCTGTATATTGCTTTCTCCTTGAGTTGATGTACAGAACCTTTCCTTTCAATTTCTTTCTGAATAAGGTGATCACACTTAACTACTGAGAAAACATTTTGGGGATAGGTGTTCATAATACTATATATGAAAGTTTTACTTAGTTCTTAATATAAACACACCCTTCCTTATTTCTGAAAAACATAAATGCTACTATGGTACTCCACTTAGTCCATATCCACTTCACTGTTGGCTCCACCTACAGATCAATATAAGCCTCAATATATTTCCATAATTGGAATTTGGTCGTTGGAACAAAAAAAAAATTCTTACTCCTAATGTCAAAAATCAGGCTGCGGTACTGTGACATTTTAAGTTCTGATAATTTATGGAGTATCGCAGAAAAAGGCAAGAAACTGTAGAAGCACAGCAGCATAATAAATCCAGCAACAAAAATTAGCATAAACAAGACATGTATGTATTGTCAAAGGCTTTAATGGCTGGAATCACTGGGTTGTTGTAGGTTAAGCTATATGGCCATGTTCTAGAAGCATTCTCTCCTGACATTTTGCCAGCATCTACCATTTATTTGTCATGAACAACAATATTCTCAAATTGAAGAGACTTATAAGAGGGAGTAAGAATGTTACAATGAGACATATGTGTGTAAGGAAGGTATAATACAAATATATTCATTAAGAAAATACACTCTCCTTACATTGCTTCTCTCTAATTTTGTCTGACCCATAGTCTGTTTCCACTTCAATCCCAGCTCTCAGCATTGTGGTACTTGAGGTCCACTGGAAATTTGTGAGTGGTGTTCATTTCAAAGTACTTTATTAAATCCTGAATACTCTTTTTTTCCAATTGTCTTGCCTTCATCATTAAAACATTCCATCATAATGCCAAAGAAGGCAATTGCGTATCAGTTTTACATCCTACCGTTAAGAATTTGTACATTAATTATCATTTAATTTTATTTTGGCACAGTCCAATAACATAATTCTTCTTTGTGCATTATTTATTTTATTTTAATTTTTGCCCTTTTCTCCACAAAATGGAACATAAGGAGGCTTACAAGATAAAGTAAAACAGGACAGCTAAAGCAATAGAAAGCAAAAAAAAAGAAAGATTCATAGCATTGAAGCAGTTCTTTTAAAACAGTTCTTTTAAATAGTGTGTGTGTGTGTGTGTGTGTGTGTGTATACACACACACACACAAATATAGTAAGGGGGATTAACACCTCCCTTGGGATGTAATTATAAAGCCTTAGGGCAACCTCCAAGAAGACTTTCTCCTATGTCCTCACTAACAAAATCAGGGAGGAGAGCAGAATGGTGAGAAAGATTTCCTCTGAGAGATATTTCTAGTGCTCTTAAGTAAAAGAGTAAAAGGAAGTGTGTTACCTTAAAAATTGCATATACAATACAATCTTCCATGTGTACAGGAAATACGTTCCTGGATTGGACATCTCTCTAGCATTTTTAGGTCCTCGGGTATAACATTCTGGTCAACAATCATGCTGGAAGGCCCAGAAAACACCTAGAGAGATTTTTTTCAGACATGGACACGTGAAATGGCAGGTATTAGTACCACAGGTTGAGGGGTTGTCCTGTACAAGCATATCATCAAGCAGCTAATTAATTAATTACAACTCATAAGGCTATGCCTCTTTCTATCACTTTATTTAGTATTTCTTTGCCTTCAGTGAATTACAGTATGGGATTCATTTTAATTAAATAAATAAACTGTCCCAAACCTCATACTGTAATGCTGTCAAGGCAAAGAGGTACAAAACAAAGTGATAGAAAGAAATACAATCTTAAATGTTGATAAGGTGCTTTAAGGACAATATTTATCAGTGAAAGTCACCAAAAGAAACCAATTAATATTCTGAATGATAAACATCTTATATGACATCCTCTCTAAAGGGTCAGTCAAAAATGTAAAAGTCACCTTCTGTTTTCACTAAGATAAAGCTTTCAGATCCTGGCTTCATAAAATACCAACGATTGTCACTTAATGTAACCCAGAACTTTATACAGTGAAACAACTTTGAAAAGTAGATATGACCAACTCTAGTGGGCATCTTCAAAATTGAACCAAGCAAAACACGTGAGATAATATAAGGTTGTAGCAGTACAGAAGCTGATAATACTGGATTGTTTTCTTTGTTTTCTTGTATGAATTTTAGTGCGTAGTTTTAACATTTAAATAAATTATGCTGGAAACTGATGTTCTTCAATTATATGCTGAGGTAATGGAAGATAGCAACATCCACTGGCTCACTACTTTAGTTCAACTCCAAATAAAACCTTACTGTTCCTGGAGAACAAATGAAGTGCCACAGAGCTAAAAGCAGGGATAGAAAGAATGTTCAATAGTATTTGAAAAATAGCGAAAACATATAGGGTCAAGAAACACTGATGGAAAGAATCCCAGATTATTGAGAAGCTTCACAGTTTAGGATTTATTCTGTACAAAATGCACATATGTTTGTTTTGAACAGATTTTCTGCACAGAAAACAGTATATTTTAAATGGAAATATTATAATGCAGAAATTTGTCTGCCCTGAAAAAAACAGTAATTGGGGATTTCATCTGCCTAAAATTTACTCATGTTTGATTGGCATAATGAACAGCATTTTCTGCACAGAAAAAAAAAATATTTCTATACTGCAATTAAAATTTCTCACTTGAAATATTATTTTCTATGCAGAAAATTATGTTTCATTTTTGGGAATTAAAGCATAAACAACCAGCAAATAAAAATAATAGGATGATTGTTCAAAAAGATGAGAACCACATACCTGGCACTTCTCATTTTTAAAAGACAATGCAATTTGGCAGCAGCTGTTGTAAGGAAGGCTGAGCAAAGGAAAATAAACGCTTTTGAACTGTGGTGTTGGAGGGAAATTCTGAGTGTGCCTTGGAAATTCTGAGTGTGCCTCTTTCCTACTTTGGTGGCAAGGTTGGGTTTCCCATTCTTCAAGAGTTGGTGTGCTGTGTGTAAAAGAAACACACAGGGATGAACAACAGCAATGACCAAAAGTTCGAGGAATGGTCTTAATAGCGGAAAGGCCACATGTGCAGTATGGAAGCGCTGTCTTTGTAAAACCAGGCCTCCAAGTCAGCAGTTCCCACAACACTGAAGAAAACAATATCGAGGTTATAACAGTAGAGCTTAATAACATCACAATCACCTCTGTGTACAAGCCCCAAAATGAAGAGTTTTGTTTCTCCTCCCCCGAGAACTTTGATAGGCACCAAAGGGCGGTAGTAATTGGTGACTTTAACAGCCATAGCCATGTATGGGGATATGCTCAAGAGGATCAAAATGTTGATGATCTTGGTAAAATAATAAGTGGGGGAAAGCTGTGTTTTACATTACATGACTTAGAAAAGCACATATATGGCACAATGCCCAATTACGCCATCCAGATTTTCTATTCCAAAATTTTGAAAAAGGATGAGATAATACTGACCTAATAAGAACTCTGGCTGCTGCTACACCTAAATATAAGAGGATGAGATAATGATTATCATTACAAATCTCACTACATTGCCTTTTTTTGGAATATGACATAATCCTGACATTATTTGAATGCATTCTGTTTTATGGGCTGATAATGTATGTCCTCTGGGCTCCATACCAGTGCAAATAGTTAACTCTCTTAAACTGTTGCCAAAAATGCTCTTTTGCAATTTACAGCATGTTGCAGAGGATGTTAGGGATCTACATAACAGAAGAGGCAAGCATACAGATGGATCCTTGATACCTTAATAAGCTTCAGGATTTTGTAACCCAGGAAGAAGATGTAAAATTTGAAAAGGTAGCTATGAAGTGTAAAGATCCAGTAAGCCTCCTCTTTCTGCAGGGGATATTTTTCCAGCCAGACTGCATTCACCCAATTTTATAGATAGGACCAACATGCCCCTAAATTACCTTATTACCAATCCCAGCATACAATAGAGTTGTGTTGGTGGAGCTAGAGATTTCTAAAGAAGTATACTCATTAGGAATTTTCTAGGTCCAATACTATTCTATAGCAATTTTGTGGGAAGCATACCACAAAATTATTTGGAGAACTTAGCAAATTTCTAGAGAAACCATTTTTCCACAGGTGCCTGTAAGGGAAACAGTAGGTATAGATTCTGCAGTTATTGGAGTCTTACAGTACTGTACATCAGTTGGTACCAAAGACAGAATGATCTACCCAGTGTTATTTCTATGGGTATGAAAGTTAGTGAAGAAACCTAGCAGGAAGAAAGCAACATACTGTATATACTCACATGTAAGTCGACCTCATGTTTACATCAAAAACATAGAATAAAATGTGAATTTTGTTGAGGACCATTTCATGGAGATGGGAAACTATCAATGTCACCTCAGGTGTCAGCTGCCCCTGGCCACTGCTACAATTTTCCCACCCAGGCATTCAGAAATGCCAGAAGTGGCAGATAGAGTAGAGAGGTTTGGTGATTCTTTTAGGTTCTCCTAGGAAGGACCTCATCACATTGCTCAAAATAACCATCGAATGATGCTTAAGAGCTTTTTTTTTTGGGGGGGGGGGGGGAGGGTGGAACTCCATGGCAGCCATCAGATGATGTCAACTGTGGCTCTGTCTCCAACTGGGGTAGTAGTGCCAGTAGACACTTTTCCTGCAATGCTCTTCCCTATTTGAGTGATGATTCCCCTATATGATGGGGAGGCATCACTGTGCCGGACAGCGTCCAGGGCTATGGAATCACCCCTTGTGCCTGTCATTTTGCCAAGTCTACTGGCAAAATGGCATGGGAGAGGGCTTTCCCATGTTATAAGACAGTAAGCCCTTGCTTTTCATGATTCTACAAAGGGAAGGGGATGATTCCTTTTCTAATAAGAGTTACTGCACAGTACTCATGCATGAAATGACCCAAGTTTTTTGGTTTGATCTTTTGACGTTTTTGGACTTATATATAAGTATAGATAGGAGTTCCTGGTGGCACAATGGGTTAAACCACTGAACTTGTTTACCAAAAGGTCACAGGTTCAAATCCTGAGAGCAGGGTGAGCTCCTGCTGTCAGCCCCAAGGGCTCTTGATTGTCTCTCATTCATAGTGTTGCCATAAATTGAAATAGACTTGATCACGAATCATACCTTGGAAAGTTCTCCATTAGATACATATAATTTTAACAAAACCATATCCCCCTATGAACCATTGCAGAGATTAAGATCCTTCAAGGAGGCCTTGCGCTCTGTCCTGCCATTGTCACAGGTGCAACTGGTGGGGACAAGAAAGAGGGCCTTCTGGGTGATTGTCCCCTGGCTATGGAATTCCCTTCCTGATGAGATCAAATCAGCCCCCTGCCTCCCATTGTTTTGAAGGATGGTGAAAACTTGGCTGTGGGACCAAGCTTTCAGGACAGTGCAATAAACCGGCGATACTTTACCAGGCCAATTAGATTAGACACAGATGATCAAGACAGTTTTAAACAGTGTATTTTAATATTGAGACAAATGTTTTTAATGTTTATGTATGCATATAATGAATTCTTGTCCTGGCATTGAATGTTTGCCGTATATATACTGTGCTCTGCCCTGAGTCTCCTTCAGGGTGAGAAGGGCAGAATATAAATGTTTTAAATAAATAAATAAATAAATAAATAAAATTATTCTCAGAGTATTTTATTGGGATGTAGGTTATACCCTAGTAAAATGAAAAATGAAAATACTTAGCTCTCTTTCATTGTCAAGTATATCCAGTGACAATTAGATATTTGAAGCACTTTAGCTGGAAAAATGCTTCCCAAGGTATATGATGTAGAGGACAACAAGATTTTTCTTCTCTATGTCCCAAAATAGGAACAAATGACTATTTTATGTGAATTTATTTGGTGTGTAGGTTGTTCTTCAGTCTCACCTGTTGGTTTTAAAATAGTGGTTTTGTAACATCCCCCCACCCTTGGTTACTGTTATTCTTTGATAAAGGATCACGGGAACATGTGAATTATTTTCTTTTGTTGACTGATTCCATTAAAAGGTTGGCTTCATAATCTTAGTTAATTTTTATAATTATCTTTATCTACTGCTCAGTTTGATTGTTATCCTCTCACCTGTTTAATAATGTTAGAAATTAACAAAATAGTTGGTATCTTTAAAATTATTCAATAGTAGTTAAAATGAGTTATATGTGCAACTAGCAAAGCAAAACAAAAACTTCACCTGTCATTTGACGTAAAACACCAACTAGCCATTGATAACATTTGCAATATTCAGGAGTATTTAGTGATACCATGCCCCATAATGGCTTTGTAGTTGAGAAAAATACAAAGTTTAGTACCCATGGAGAATCTTACTGCATCCCTCTGGATGATAATCGATCTTGTACTAAAAGGTCCCCAAGCATTCATGAGCAGCTTTTGGTGGTTTATTGAGAACAGCAGTACAAATATGAGATCAGCCAAAAGCATGTACTTTTCATAGAAAGAGCAGAAGTGCTCTCTGTTTAGGTGATACTCTTTTTACATGGGTTTTCCTTTTTTTCTTCTCTTTTATATTCTCACAATATTATAATGTATTTATTTATTGTTCAGAAAATAACACCCTATCTTTCTGGATATACTTGACAATGAAAGAGAGCTAAGTATTTTCATTTTTCATTTTACTAGGGTTGGCATTTAAGATAAGTTTGGTGCTAGAGTAAGGTAATTCGGGAGACAGGTGTCTGTATTTCCTAATATTATCTGACACTAAAAAGCATGTGAGAGACTGCAGCTACTTGACCTTAAATGCTGCACCAACCCCTCCAACCTTCTGTCAGCTTTTCACTCTTTGGGGAGATTGAGAGAGTGGAGGCCTGCTTTCAGCACTCCTGTTATTACTACCTATGTCCTTTTCTGCTAAACTGTTCATGAAATAGTTGAGGTGCAGAGCATATACTGAAAAAAATAGAACTTTTCTACAGCACCACAAGGTAGCCTCATAGCAGTTTGCTTAGGTTGGCTATGTGTTTTGATTTTTCACATTTTCATATATATTTCACATTGCTCAATTATTCTTTGATAACAATTTAGAAAGAAATTATTTAAGAAGTACGTAATCAGTATAGAAAGCAGTGTTGGACAATATTGCCTATATAAATTAGGAACTTTATTCTTCATTAATTCTCTTTTTAAAGGTAACAAGTAATTGCTGCAGTTTTCTTTCCAACTGCACAGTTTTCAAAAATCATTCACACCATGCCATGCACTATTTGCCTGTTTTTTTTTTAAAAAAAACCAAACAAACCAGAAAGCACTTTTTAAAAAGTAGGAAATAGCATTTTCTGATCAGAAAATAATATTTCTTTTCAAAATGTTGTATATATGAAGCTGTTTTCTACACAAAGTAAATTATGTACAAAATAAAAAACTGTAAAGGTAATAATAATAATAATAATAAATAATAAACTTTATTTATACCCCGCCACCATGTCCCCAATGGGGACTCGGGCAGCTAACATGAGGCCGAGCCCAGGAATAATACAACAAAATTAAACACAACAAAATACATAATACAACAAAATAAAATAGACAATGGAAGTTAACATCAGTCTAGGAATCTCCTTTACAACATTCCCCAATACACTTTGAGCATTTTTCATATATTTTCAAATAGTGTTTCCAGTCCTAGTGTAAATGAGCATGGGAGACAGAGTTAGGGTTATTTAGCAATGGGAGTGATTGTGGCTCATCCCTAAGGTATCTTCACTAAGATATCTTTTAAATACATCTGCTTCACTAGCTAATGTCTTTTTCATATAGCCATAATAATGATTTCTTGTAAAATAAGATTATTGAAAGCCCTGAGATGGCATTTTACAATTATTCAGCTCACTATTCAGTATATGATATTTTCACACTATGCTAGTTTGCTTGCAAAGGTCCAAGCATACAAATAATCATTTGATTATTCCAGTGTATAGTTCATCCCAATAATACTCAGAAGAAAGTGTGCCATTAAAAGACTTATTCAAAAATCATTTCCATGCAAATTTTACTTTAAAAGAATAAATATATAAATTGTACTGACTGGAGATCATCTTGTTTGAAGACTCATGGTCATAAATAAGTGATCATACGCTACAAAGGAAAATTCCATTTGTGTTAATATGAAGAAGCAGTGTGGGTGCGCATATTAGGAAACTAGCCTTTGTTTAGGTATAGGTTTTCAGATCACATGTCTCATTTCTGAAGTACACAAATATTGTTACTTTCACACCATACAAATTCAGATTATGATTTCATTTTAATTTCCGCATCTGCATTCCATGGTTTCCAGGGATTTGTAGGTAAGGGAGAAGCATTTAGAATTCTTAGCTAGAGGCAGGCCCGTAGTCAGGATTTCGTTTCGGGGGGGGGGGGGGCTAAATTTTTTCGGGGGGGGTTGGGGGGGCTGAGTTTCGGGGGGGGCTGAGTCTGAGTGAAAGAGGGTCTAGCCTAGCAAACCTTTTGTATCATTACCCCAATACTCCCAGGCATATGGGATATATTGAGTATGGTGATCAGATCATGATATGAATAAACATAACAGTTTAAATAATGCACCAGTAAGGCCTTTTCACGAACCACCATGAGAATTTTTGGTGGTTCGTGAAAAGGCCTTACTCGTGAAAAGCCGCCCCCCCCCCCCCCGGCTACATTTCTGGCTAGAGGTTTCCTCTACACCCTAGGGTTCTATAGTATCTTGCTATGACCGTAAAAGTTGAATCATAATACTACAACTGTGTGGCATGAAAGTGTTTTTATAAGTTAGTTGTTAGGTTAACAAAGTCTGGGATTAGCAAATTACATTAGCAGTTAGTCCATAATTACTGTATTTCATCATGTAATAGTTACATTTTATGCCCTTTTTTGCCAAAAAGGGGGTGTGGCTATTACATAATGAAAAAAAATCATATTGCTGGCACAAGATCTGTGACTGGTGTAGCCAGGGGAAGGAGACAAACCTTTGTGCTGTAAACAGTCTAGCTAATGCAGGAAAGAACCCAAACTTCCCTCTCCATATACCTTGTTGTACTGTACAAACAACAGCTTTGCCCATGCACTCCCTTCCCTTTCCGTTACAGCATTTCTCTCAGCTGAGTCTGAAAGAACTGAGTTGAAGAGGCTCCTTCTTTGGAAGCTTTTAAGCAGAGGCTGGATGACCATTTGATAGGGGTGATTTGAATGCAATATTCCTGCTTCTTGGCAGGGGGTTGGACTGGATGGCCCATGAGGTCTCTTCCAACTCTTTGATTCTATGAAGAGAGTGACAAGATCTGCTATGTTCTACTCAGTGCTTACAGACTCAGTGGAGTGAAGTACCTTAGCTGGAAGGGAGGTGGGTGTGCATGTGGTTGAAGTTGTTTGTATAGTGCAGCAAGGTACATGGAAATGGAAGCCTGGAGTTTTCCTAGTACTAGCTAGTCTGTTTACAGTGGAGAAGCTATCTTCCTCCACTGGCTACACTGTATGCGGATGATCCACCATCACTTTATTGGGCAATGAATCAAGGATATGACAATTATGCAAGGAAAGGAAAACTCCCAATTTTGAGTACCCAAAAAGGTTATTTATTTATTTATTTTGTGTCAAAAGCATTGCATAAATTAGTATAAAACTGATAAAAATAGAAGGTGCACAGGCCAAAAACAGGCAACAGCAACGGCATTGTCTTTACCCTCCAACAATTCTTCCTCTGTATATGAGGTAGGTCATAGTGGACAAGCATACGGATGTGGAATTATCTGTTCTGCTCCACAGTCACACAATGTGTGGGATTCTTTTAGGTAGTGCCAGTTTGCCAGTTTGTCTCTTGATCTGCCCACTCGACTTCTGAGTCTGTTCAGAAACTTCCAAGTTGCCCATTCTTGGTTTGCCCCTGGAGGAAGACACTTGTGGGTGGGTGGGGGGGGGGTATCCAGTTGGGATTTCCTGGTTTAGCCACCCAGAGGGATACCCTTGCTGTTTCTGGAGGGATGCCAAAAGGAGTGGTAGTTCTCATAAAGCTTTTCCTTGAATTGAGTCTACTGGGAGGAGGCTGGTAGCCATGTAGTGGATGGCTTTCAGTGTTCAACCTTATTTCTCTCACATTTAGCAGCAACTTCCTGTCGGACATCGGGGGGAGGGGGCAATGCCAACTAGCTTGTAGAGTTTATCAACAGGTGTAGGTTTAAGACATCCTGTGATTATTTTGCATGTTTTGTTCAATATTATGTTCACCTGTTTTGCATGGATAGACTTATGCCAAACAGGGCAGGCATACTCGGCAGTTGAGTAAGACAAGGCCAGGGTTGATTTTATTTTTTATTTTTTATTTTTTTTAATTAGGGGTTTTTTATACCGATCTTCTCACCTCGAGAGGGACTCAGATTCGGTTCACAACATGTGTCAAATACAATTTTACAACACACAATGCATTATCAAAAAACATTAAAAACATATTTCAATGAACAGTATACAATATACTTGATATTCTTATTAATTAATTACCAAAAAGGGGTGTGTGACCATTACACAATGGTGACTATTATGCAGAGAATTACAATGTCATCTTGGATCATGGCCTTATAATGTCAATGTGTCTAATTCATTTTTTAAAATACTTTTAGGTGTGCTGTAATGGAGCACTGCATAACAACGCAGAGGGTTTCCAGTGCTGTGAGGACAAATACATCCTTATTAACACATCAAATGTATGCTGTGGTGGCCAAAGGAATGAAATGCAACCAGACTATCAGTGCTGTGGTGGCTATTACACAAGGGTATTAGCAGGTAGGATAGTTATTCATTAAAATGTTTGGCAGATGTAAATAACAAACACTTGTTATGCTGGGATGCTGGGCCAAAGGGGCGTGGCTTCATTGTGCAGGGCTTCAACTGTCCTCCTTACCTTCCTTCGGGATGGAGGCATGGGTGCGGGCCAAGCACTATGAGAAACTGGACTTCCTGGGGGAAGGGCAGTTCACTACTGTTTATAAAGCAAAAAAGATTAACAATTGCAAAAACAGCACCACCAACAACAACAATTTGTTACCCACCTGTTCTCAATATTCGAGGCAGGATGCAACATAATTAAAATACATACATAAAAACATAACATCATTAAAATACATATATTAAATAACATAGACCTAAGGTTAAAACATATTAAAATCATGCATGCCAATACAATGTAAATACAATTCCTCATTAAAAATTGACTGAGTAAGACTGCCAGAAGAGATAGGTATTTAGTTCTGTTTTAAATCCTGACAGCTCATTTAGCTATCAAAGCTCTTCCGGCAGGTCATTCTACAGTCTAGGAGTGACCAAAGAAAAGACCACCCCCAGAACTGATAGTTGCCAGTCTAGTTCTGACTGGTTGAAGTAAATGACCCCTTAGAGGACCTTTGTGCACAGGAGAGGTGATCCTGCAGGTAATCTGGAACTAAACCACGTAGGGCTTTAAAAGTAAAAAAACAACACTTTGTACTTTGTCTGGAAACAAATTAGCAATCATTCAATTGATTTTAGTATAAGTGTTATACAGAGGCAGCCCTAGGTAATTTTCAACAGTAAGCAAACAGTATTTTGGTGCCCCCCCCCCCCAACCAATCACTGATATATATATATATTTTTGTCGTGGGAGTTCTGTACAGAATGCTCTTTGTAGGTTAACTATACATCCCAGTAACTACAACTCGCATATGTCAAGGTCTATTTTCCCCCAAGAGTGCCTCAAGAGTGCCCCTGGGCAAAATTAAGTATACTGCAAATGCTTACTTTGCGTAATGGGTTGAGCTGCCCCTGGTGTTATATGGTGTGATATACTCACAGGCATTCAGTACTGGAGATCCGTACCTGCTTTATATTGTTGGAAACCTATGGAAATGCCATCCCAGTCTATCTTATGAAACAGCCACCAGATTGTCTGCCAGCTTCTGATCTAAACACAAGGAAGAAGATTCTTCCAATCCTGCTACCAGTGAGCAAATATACAGAAATCAGAAATGCAACACCTGTTATAAGGCCTTTTTATCATACTATTTTATTTATTTTTGTCCCTTTCTCCCAAAAGAGGGACCCAAGGAAATAATAATAATTATCCTTCTAGATATCCTTTTAGATCATCTTAACTGATAGCAGGAGAACATCTAAAATGGAATGCAGGCCTGTGACTTCAACACCATCACTTTTCTTCTCCTGTATGGTTTTTAACTTCTATGTCTGATGAAGAAGCCAAAATACATCATGTAAGACTAAGACTTACATGATGTATTTTGTGCATTTCAATTGACCAAGTGGTTGTCGTTATTTCAGACTGTGAACATACAACTAAACCAGTAGTGGGAATCACATAGCTCTCTCATGTTTTCCACAATTTTTCCTGTATTAATTGACCCTCCCCGCCCCCACTTGCTCCTGCAATTTGCTAATGAATCTCACTATCAAAACCACAGTGCACATTGCCACACTAAAATGAAAATTACCCTCCCTCTCCCTTTGCCATCTATCTACTCTATCCCTCCCACCCCCATAGCTGCCATCCTCCTGCACCCCAACCAGCACCATTGTCCATCCTTTCCTCCACTGTTGCCATCCTCAGAAAATGAAAGAGAGAAGATGAAGAAAACATATTCTGTTAAGTGGGCCTGAAGGTCAACAAACAGGAAGAAGCTGCTTCTGTTTTATTTTTCTTTATTTTCCTTACTGATTGTTTCTTCCAAAGTAGAAAGTAAAAGAGGGAAAATGAGGGCAGTGGTATTAATAAGAATGATAAGGACAGTGGTGGTGGTTGATGGAGGGAATGGGCAACAGCATCAGGTGCAGCAGCAATGGTGCAGCAGCACTGGGTTCTCTATCTCTATCTTCTAGCAAAGGAACAAAGTGTGCATAGATCAATCAAGCAGAAGAATCTCATTTCCTGTCCTCCTGAAGATACAGCCAATTTCCATATTAAAATGGCATAGCAAAAATGTAAAGATTTTATGTTATATATCTTATTAGATATACTCTGAATCGTTAAGTGCTCTGGAATATGCCATTCGGAAAATGGTAAAGTCTGTTCCACAATATGCAGATATATCTTACATCATTGAACATTTTCTAGTCTAAATTTAAGATTATAACAAAAGAAATCTATTTCTCTCTTGGAGCAACTCTCTAAATATTATTTGTGATTAGGTTTTTGGATATATTTGTAAAGAGAGTACATCTGGCAGCACAAAGAAAGCTTTCCACTAGATGTTTAATGCACACATCTCTGCAGACAACTGTGAGGTCAGGAGCTAAATTGACTGCATTACCCATGGGTTGGCATGCATTCCCTGTGCTCAGATGTACTTTGAATTTCTGCCAAGCTATGCAGCACATCCTAAATTCCAGTGCCTTCAAAAGTCATTCATATATCACAATATTAGAATGCCTCCCATGATGTCATCCAAAAGGGGAAAATGCTATTCCACTGAACTAAAGAGTATTTTACTGGTCTCATTAATCTCAGTGTACTAAAATAAGATGATTTTTGTGACCTGAAGACCTCTCCACTGGTTGCTGTTAACTAGCTTATTGCTGTTTACCTATAGAACCAAGTGCAGTGAAACAAACCACTTTGTCTGAAAAAACAGATTCAGTAACCAGTTGTCAAGCAGAAAATATGTCTATACTGTGTGCCAGCAGGTTTTTGTGTTTTTTAAAAGATTTATTTACTGCTTAATTTCCTTTTCTTGTTTCTTAAGAGAAGTAACAGGAATATTGGTCACTTTTTTCATACCTCTTTTTTATAAATATGCTAATAACTCCAAGTGGAATGTTAATGTGGGTCATTCTTTGATAAGGATAACAATTAACTGGTAAGACTGTATGGTAGTTTTCAGAGAGAAAACATTTTCAAGCTTGGCTTGGAATGGATCCCATTTTGAGAGGTTAATGAGAAGGTTACTGATCCTTTGTGTCTTATGTCTAATGGTCCTTTTTATAAAATAAAAAATAAAATAAAAATCTATATTATTTCCAATTGATGTAACTTACATAGCTTATTGAAGGCTTTCCTCTATTCAGTCATGAAATTGGTTTCTGAGGAGAGCAGAGAAATGTGGCTAAGTATCTAAACAGATTGCATCTTATTCTCCGAAGATTTGTTCTCATCTTTTTGGCTTATTATTGACTTCATTTGATAAAGATATTTATACAGGCCACTCTTGGCATGCATATTTTCAAGATGTTATTTGTCCACATTAAATGATGCAAGAGATGTACTTAAAGTACTTTACTACTAGCCTGAATCATACAACTCAGGGCATTGGTAGTATTGTTATCTTTGAATGGAGAGCAGAAGGTGTAGATATGAATCCCAGAGCAAAGATGGGAGGCATGCATTTCAAAAGTATAATAACATAAATATATATTAGTATTCACCACACTTATGCATGCCCCTTGGGTTTTATAGAGAAGGTGAGACATGTTCTTCCTTGAATGTCATCACAAACATTGTAGCTGACTTCCAGCAAGGTGACTTATATGTGAGAATTATCAATGTAAAGAATACTTGAAATCTTTTTCTCATACTCATCAAGAAAAAGTGTCTCATCACTGCCATGAAAATATGAAAATGTGGGTGTTTTTTAAAAAGCATGATTTTTTTGCATAGAATACATTGTGTTCTGTACAGAATTCATTTTGTTCAAATATTTTTTAAAAAGGTCCACACACATTAAAATAATATTAAATGTTGAAACTATTGAAATAATCAATTGAACTCATTAAAATAATAAAAACTCATTAAAATAATTTAAAAACATATTAACATGTCTAAAAATGCTATTAGTCTTACACAGTTTCTTCTTGAAAAGCCTTTCTGAATAAAAATGGTTTTATTTTTATACCGCATCTCCCTCTACAGACTAACTCAGACACTGAGGTCATCAGAGGAGGTCCTCTTCTCTGTTCCACCCCCTCCCAAGCATGGCTGGTGGGAATGAGAGAAAGGGCCTTCTCTGTGGCTGCCCCTCACCTCTGGCGCTCCCTTCCTAAGGAGTTTAAAGATGGCCCCCTCCCTCCCCAGTTTCAAAAAACAGCTGAAGACATACCTTGCTTATGAGGAGGAGGAATAATAGATGGTAATACTACCATTATACCTCTGATTAATAGTTTCCATCCGTATCCGTGCCCTGCTCACCCCACCAGCTCAATAGGTATGTTGAGCAATGATTAATCGATTTGCTCAAAGAAATGGGAAATTACTGTTTCCATTTGATGTTTGATGTTTTGTCTTATGTCTGTTATAACAGGCTGTGCTTTTTATTTAGTTTTAGTTTTTTAAGTTATAATTCATATTTATATGTTGGGTTGTATACATTTTGTGAGTATGGATGTATTGTTGTTGTATTCAGGCATTGAATGTTTGACTTTTATGTTTGGAATCCGCCCTGAATCCCTTTGGGGAGATAGAGTGGAATATAAATACATTATTATTATTATTATTATTATTATTATTTACCTGCATTTGACAAAATACATTCTCTGTAGGTATTCTCTATGTCCTCCAGGGATCCCTATGGTATTAATCTCCCAGAAGCTTAAGAAGAGTTGCGCTGGAGGGCCTATCAATAGGCCCTCCAGTGAGAGTTGTTTTCTAGGCATTGCTTGCATGGTTTCTGGTTGAGCAAATTGATTCTGGATTCTAATCACAATTAATAATAAAAGGATGCCATAAACTACAAAATTATTTATATACACTTGATTCTTAGGTTCTTTTTTCCATAAGGATAATTGCCACAGTTTTCTAAAGATAAAGTATTGGGTTTGCATCCTTTTGCTGTTTCCAATATACCTACCAGGCAGAGAAATATGATCAACTCTGTGTATGAAAAACTCAACGGAGTTGAAATAGCAAGCCTACTGCAAGTACTGTTGCATCTTGACCTATTTTATCTATATCATTCAATGTCATATTCTACTATCTAATTACAATAAGACATGTCCTCCATATATGGTAGAATGTGCCTGGTTCAATGCAGTAGATGCTGCTCCTGCCGATAGCCGAATTTTTGCTGACTAAAATTATGTAGATGTAATGGTCTTTCTTAAACAAAATCCCCATGCTATTTTTTTTTTTACTTTACAGGGGAAGTATGCTGCCCCAGTGAAGAAAACTGGGTCTCTGTTGGTATTGGAGACTCCTGCTGCCAGGGGATTCCTTACTCCACATCAGGGAATCAGATATGTTGTAGTGGCACACTCCATGATGGCTTCAATAAACAATGTTGTGGTAGACAGATAGTAAGCAAAGACTTCATCTGTTGTGGTGATAAAGAAAATGGGAAAGTATATCAACCTATACCAGGTACTCTCTCATGCTGTTTTTTCTTTGTCCTATGTTTCATTTGTTTGTGAAAAAAAACTTTGTGAAAAAATTTAAGGTAGGTTAGTATTTCAATCAAAGAATAGAAGTGTATCCTTTCTTATATCTCCACCTATAAAAGGGAAATAAGGAGCCATTTACCTTTTTATCTTTTATAGTTCAGTTGCAAGCTAGAGCAGATATGGAAGTATCCCATCTGTATATACCCTCTGAGGCCTGTCGTCCCAAACCAACTAATGTTGTCACATTATTCCCATTCTGAAATAGCATTCATGCCACTATCTGTGTTATAAACAAGATCTATACATAGTGGTATATATCATGGTCCCCAAAAAGCATGGGGCTGGGCTACCAAGAGAATCCCTGAATCCACATTCCTTTCCTAAAAAATAAGAAATGCAGAATACTTCTGACATTTCCCATTTTCACCATGAGTTGCCCTAGAAAACATGTTTGACTTCTTTTTTAGTGGGTGAGTTGAATACACAGCCTCTTTACAAACCTGGGGGTAAAAATATAAACAATGGCCCATTCAAACAATAGCCTGCCTCATTCTTCATTCCAAATGGAGTCCAGCAAGAGACAATCCATAGCATTCCACCATTTGTTTGACAAAAAAAATTGCAGTTGAATTTTACTGAGATAATTATTCAAAATGCATCGTGTCAATAAAGTTTTAAAATATAATATATGTATACTTTACTTATAAACAATATTTTTTATAAATTTGATTGCTAACCTCCTATTTGATTTAACGCAAATTATCTTATGTTTTTCCTGTGCTCCTTTACTTCTGTTTCAGTAATAAGAACAAAAATGATATCTCCTTGGAAAGTACATTCATAGGAACAGATAATTTATTATTTAAATAGAAAGACTAGTATTTGAATTATTAAAAATACAGGAATAAAAGGAAAACGTGTCTTAATTTTACATAGGATTCACTTATTGAACATGGGAAGAAAGATACTGTCAGACAATACCATTTACTCCATATTAAGGATGGGATCCACATTTTGTGAAGAATGTGTGTTGATTGGCTGTGCACTGACCTCCACACATAAATTAAATTCATGCCCAGGCGTCTTCCAAAAAACACCCCAGCAAAACCAACAAAAGTCCCATAGGGATGAGCAAGTGGCAACGAGTGCAAGACTGTGAAATCTGAAAGTTCCAAGTCACAGAATGGTATGTGGGTGGTGGATTTGGATTCAGTTGCTCTACCTCAAGAACTGAGACAGTTGAGTAATTTGGCAGCTGTATCCACAACTGAGCAGCCCTTTTTAGGATCCCCTCTCCTCACCTCACATGGGGAGGGGGCTAGAAAAGGTGCCCTGAACATAGTCTGCCTTTCTTATCCCTGACTGTACTGCTGCATCCAGAGGGGTCACCACCTTTTGGCCAAAAAGAAAAAAAATGAAATTTGGAACGTGAAAACATGAAATATATGGACATCGTTGGACAATGCAGACAGATAATAATAATAATAATAATAATAATAATAATAATAATAATGTTATTTATATTCTGCTCTATCTCCCCGGAGGGACTCAGGGCAGACTCCAAACATAAAAGGCAAACATTCAATGCCCAAATACAGCAAAAATACATCCATACTAACAAAATTTAAACAGCCCAACATATAAACACAAATTATGACTTAACATGGTAACTATGAATCAGTGGTATAATGGTAGTATTGCAAACTACTACTACTACTACTCATAAGCCACTGAGCAAAGGTATGTCTCCAGCTGTTTCTTGAAAGCAGGGAGGGAGGGAGCGAGGGAGGGGGCCATCTTTAACCCTTTAGGAAGGGAGTTCCAGAGGTGAGGGGCTGCTATTATTGCAAGGGAGCTGAGATGCTTTAACATCTGCTATGTCGATGCTTTAACATCGACATATCAGCACTTCAAGAGATCCGGAGAACTGGAGAGGGACAGCTGAAAGAAGAAAAAGAAGGCTACACCTTCTTCTGGAAGGGACTGCCTGAAGAAGAATGAAGAATACACCGAGTCAGTTTTGCTATCAGAAATGACCTAGTGAAGCATCTGTCTGAAGCACCCATTGGCATTAATGAATAACTCTCAGCCCACTAAATCAACCTTGCCAAAAACCCATGTCTTCATTCTTCTCCCAAGATTACACTGATTTGAAATTATTGTGTCTATGCACCAAAATTATTTATTTATTTATTTATTTATTTATTTATTACATTTATATCCCGCCCTTCTCACCCCAAAGGGAACTCAAGGCAGTTCAGTTTGATGCCATATAGACATACACAGGATAAAACAAACACTAGATGCTGATAAAGAAATCAAGGAAAAATTACTGTCAGGTGGACACCATCCTGTCGGAGATACCTAAGAAGGACAAAATCATCCTCCTGGGGGATTTTAATGTGAGACTTGGACAAGACTCTGACCTATGCCCTGGGACCATAGAAAAAGATGGGGTTGGAGACAGGAACCCAAATGGCATCCTGTTTCTCACCAGATGTGTGGAATACAACCTTGTCATCACCAACACAATCTTCTAGCAGAAAAGCTTAAGACATAATGGAAGTATCCCCGGTGAAAGCATTAGCATGAATTAGATTATGTAATTATATGTACCAGAGACCGCTGGGATGTGCTTCTCACAAGAGCCATGACAGGCACTGATGACTGCTGGACAGACAACAGGTTAATTTGATCCATGAATGCCATTAAGATCACCCCTAAACTAAAACTCCAAGGAAGAAAGATAAGGCATAAAATGAACACCCAAACCCTTCAAGAGCCTTCTAAACAAGTCCTTCTCCAAACAACACTCAGAGATTATCCCATTGAACACCCTGAAAATGTTGAGGAACATTTGAATAAACTGAAGACCTCCACCATCACAACCTGTGAAGAAACCATTGGATATCAAACTAAAAAACATCAAGACTGGTTTGATGAAAATGATAACGAGATCCAACAGTTCATTGATAAGAAAAGGAAAACTTTCCAAATATGGCAGAGAGACACCAACTGCACTTCTTTTTCTTAAAATATCTATGCCAGTACAAAAGCTGAGGTCCAAAGGAGGACCAGAGAACTTAAGAACATCGGGTGGAAAAAAGGCTCAAGAAATCCCACACTTTGCAGATTTTCTAAAAGAAACACCAACCACCTCCACTTTTTCAGCACCTGCCATTTTTCATCCAGGCATTCAAAAAGGCCACCATGACACCATGGCATAGAATAGAGGAGTTTGGTGTTTCTTTTAAATTCTCCCAGAAAGGACTCATTTTTGTCAGTCTACTCAGCAAATGGGGTGTGTTTTCTATTTTTAAACACAAGTTAAGAAATAGTACTTACTTTAACTGTATCTTTTTGAATGCCTTGTTGGTACTCCCCCCACCCTCTACAGAATCACCCTTGATTTATCCTTGGGTCATAACAAAATCCATAATTTTGGCCTCAATAGCTTTGGTCATGTCAGGAGCAACTGCTCCTGTTGTGAGAGAATTGGCCGTCTGCAAGGACGTTGCCCAGGGGATGCCTGGATGATTTTTGATGTTTTATCATCCTTGTGGGAGGCTTCTCTCATGTCCCCGCATGAGGAGCTGGGCTAATAGAGGGAGCTCATCCGCCTCTCCCCGGATTCGAACCTGCGACCTGTCGGTCTTCAGTCCTGCCGGCACAGTGCTTTAACCCACTGCGCCACCGGGGGCTCCTTAAGGAGCCTCAATAGCTGACCTTGATTTATATATTTATATATGTGGGTGACTTATACATGAGTATTTATGGTAAGTAACTCACTCTCTCACTCACTTTCTCTCTCTCTACACACACACACACACATACACTTTCCCATCTTTCATAAATCAATAGCTGATCATCACTTAGTTGTATAATTCATTAATGCCATGCATGTGTTCATGCAACTGCGTCAGGCCCCAGCCTTGCCACATGTGGGAAGCCTTCGGTACTTTAATTCAAACAATGCAGGAGTGACACATTACCCATGTGCTCCTCCTGAACTAGATTACTTTGTATAGTAACACATTGTGTGGCTGCCAGAAGAAAGAGCTGGCTCGTAAAACATCTCTTTATGTACTTTATTACTTAAACTCTTTTTATTTGCCTGCAGGAGCCCTTTAACAAAATCACATTGAATTGACTTTCTCACACCAAATCAAATCTCCCTGGTCCCAGTTCAGTTGTCTTTGTCAATATGTATTTTATAAATGGAGTGAATTAACAGATGCTGTAGGAAGAGAACTGCTGGAGTAGCGTTTATGTTTTTACTACTCTCTCTGGGCAGATGAGTTGTGTAGGAGTATAATACAGGTACCTTGGGATGAAAGTCATGCTCTTCATTTCATTGCATGTATAGATACATATATTCTTAACTGGCTTTCTCTCTCAAATGCATATACATGTACAAGCAAAAGGCTTTAAATGCCTTCTTTTTAAGATTGTATATGCTGTATACATAATGCAAGTTCTTTTGAAATGGGTTTTTTTTAAATGAAGTAAAGATTGAAAACCAGAAATAATTTAGTTGTGTCATTGAGTTCTTTTATTTGTTTAATTCAAATGGTTTTTTTTTTCTTTTTTTAAAAAAACTTCTCTTTTATGTGTGCTTCGAAAGTTGTCTAGGTGGCTTCCAAATTAAATGTTCGATAGGTATAGTAAAAATAAGCAAATAGGGCACACAGATCAAATAAGTACAGATTCTAATGCTAGACCCTTAACACTAGAGTCCTAACCACCATCCCACACAAGACTAACTAGACTTACCAGATCTTAAGTGTGGCCAAGAATCCCAGACAGCCTTGACCTCCAACCTTCATGAAAAGGGAAGGAATATCAGGGTGAAATCATTGCCTTGACAAATGTGTGTTCCTCATTTTAAAGATGTTTTACAAAGATTGAATGTTATATTTTGTTGTTGCAACTTAATGTCATCAGGGGTTGCCCTTTGTAACAAACCTTTGTAATATTAGCTGGGGCTGTGTCCTGTGATATCACAAGCAATCACATCCATTTTTCATATTTCAGCCTTGAAATCTCAGGGTCTGGGATAGTCTTGGCCTGGCAACCGTAACGCTTGCTTTTTTGGTTGATATGAGCAAGGATGTTGGAAATCATAAATACAACCTTGTTTCTATTCTAAGAGCTTCTATTCTTCTATTTGCTGTTTCCTCTGTTTTGTTTCAGATACTAAATATTTAACCTTCTCAAAGCAAGCACCTCTAACTTGCTAGTACCAGTAACAGTAACGGCAGTATTCCCTGTGTTGAAGTGGGATTTCAGAAATAATGGTTTCAGCCCATGAAACTCATCAAGTGGTCTTTGACTGTCTCAGTCAAATTCCTCTCTGCAATTGTTTCCAGGATAAATTTGGAAGCAGGAAAGTGATATATGCTGCTTTATGTTCACTGGAAGAGGGATGAGATACCAATGTAATGAATAAGAAGTTATTTATTACATTTATATTATTTCTTTTTTTCCTTTTCATTTGCCTACTTATTTTAGTGCCCCACCTTTTTAACAGCATGAGAGCAACACATTTGTTTCAATATAAATGCAGCATAAAATCACACACAAGCATGGGTGTCACTTATTATTATAAAATGATGCTTTGTTCCTTTTCCAATATCTAATAACATCTTGCATGCATAGTCAGTTATAAAGCAACAATATGCAAAAAGAAGATGCTTGTTCAGGTGTTGGTAAATGATAGTAAATATTACTGCCCTGCATCACTTTATATTTGACAGTGTACATAATTGTAACCTATGCGCAGAATACCTTAGAGTACACCTGGACAACTTGTGGCCCTCCAGCTGTTTGGGCCTCAAACTCCCAAAAGCCCTAGTCAGCTTGTCCAGTAACCAGAAATTCTAGGAGCTAAACCCCAAAACATTTGGAGGGCCACAGGTTGTGCAAGCCTGCTTTAAAGCAACATTACCTGGGAGACGCAAGTTGCCTGGATTATCTTAAGAATCTGTTTGCACTTTGCTGGGGTGTATTGAGCAGAAAATGAGAAGATGCTCTATGTTAGCTATGACATGCTTTTGTATCCAGCTCCATTTAGGTCATGGGATTGCTTTCTCTAGCCCAGCAAGTCACTCAACCTTTTGGCACACCATATTATTCAAACCACCCTCTTGCTATTTATTTTCATGCTTTGTTCTGTTAAGATATGTGTGGGCCCAGGGCTGTATAAAGGTTTACACAACTGCTAGGGTACATGGCAATCCTGTTAGCATGGGAGAGTTCAATACCTATTAAAGGGACACTTGCAGGGGGAAAATAAATTTGTAAAATAAATTTTACTAGTGTAAATTATTAGAAACTATTCCCCTTCTTTAGGAAGATTCTTCTTTTTGAAAAAAAAAGGTTTGGCTAGGAAACAAAGCTATGAGATGTATCCATGGCAATCTCTTGTCCAACCATTCCACCCAACCTTATCTCCAGTCCTTGACCTCAACCATTTCCTGATCAGTGCAGAGTAGGATTAGCATTCAGCTATGTTCCTTTAGCTGAATGAAAAAGGACATTGGAGCCACCCAAAATCCTTGCATCCAGGTATAGATAGAACATAGCTAGATGTTCTTCTGCTCTACAGTCTAAGCTCCAGCAACAGGTTTGCATGCTGCTAGTTTCAGGGTGTTGCAGCTAAGAATAGTGGTTTGGGGGAGGTTTAAGTCATTGTGTGTTCCGTAGAGAATTCCAGCATCCATTATGTCCCAAAAAGTGAACTGTTATGAAATATATCTTATACTGTTATATTTCACTAACAAGATGTCAGCCCTTATTTCCCTGTATAACTGTGACAAAACTATGTTCTGTGCCTTTGTTTTGGGGTTGTTTTCTCTGTTTCATTAAAGGTTCTAAGACATAAGCTTCTAGCACAGATGGAGACATCTACTGGTAAATTTTGGTTACTATATCACTCCATATCATGCAACATGCAACACTTCATACTAAAATCCACATGAATGAAAAGAAGAGATCCAAGTTTTTATATAGCTCTCCTGAACATCTTTTCTTATAATAGATAATTACAAAAGACAATTAAAACTCCATGAAAAACAGTGCACTGACTTCTGATTTAACAAATTTAGGACTGTATTGTTTACTCTGATGTAGGTAATTATGAGACAGGCAGCCTTAGGACTTTATCATGCTGTAAAATTATAGGATTTTTTTACACAAACAAGTAAATTAGAATTGCAGTTGGATTATCTCTATCACATGCCATCGTGGGCATCTCACTTCCGGTCCCCCACCCCCCAACCCAATGATCCTCCCATCAATATCTCCCAATCCCATATGTTCACACTACCTCTCATAATGTGATGGGTCCTTTCCGCTTCTGTGCTGGCCTGATGACATGAGGGGATGGAATTCTTGTGCTCTCCTCTCTTTCTCTTGCTCACTGTTTCATTTTATTCCCTCTCTCTATATGTGTGTGTGTGTGTGTGTGTTGTTTTTAGTGATGAAATTATGCAATTGTCTTAAAAATAAAGAAATCACATTAATGCTAGATGGGAGGGTTAGAAGAGTGTGCAGAAGCATGATCTCAGGACTACAGTAAATAAGTGCAATTACACTACTGAAGATAGGTGTGATATTGAAGGTGTTCAACCTAGCATGAATCAATTATCTATAGTCATGCAACTGTAGCAAACTATCAAGTTGGTGTGATAAAGCCCATTGTGTTATGATTGTACCAATTGCCACAGCTGTATTCTCTTAAATTTTGGTCTTTTTATTTTAATAAGGCACAGAGTTCTCTGGCTTAAATTTCTAAATTCTCCTCTCTAACTTGAAAATCTCAGGATTTCATAGGATAGAACCATGGCATGTAAAGTGGAATCATAGCACTAAAACTTTGTAGGGTGATAGGACCCTAAGCTGTCTTACTCAGAACCTATCTAGCTCAGAACCTCTCTCAGTACTGTAGTTCTTAGACTTTTCTCTGGATTTGTGAATAGGAATATGAAACATGTTTTGATACAACAAACAGCACTTAGTATTTTCTTACATCCTTACCTTACCTTCCTTTTATGAAAACATTTTATACACTCTTGGAAATGTTTTCTGTTGTTTTGCCAATTCATATTCCATGTTCTGGGATTTTTAATACATATGTTTGAAGTCAATTTCCCCAGTAAAATATGGGCCTATATTTTCTTCCCCGCCCCTTGCCCCTTCGTAGGCATGTTTTAAACTGTACATTCTCGGTGTTAAGGTTCAAGAGTCAAGTGCTACATCTGATAAATTAGGCAGAGGTCAAAGGCTATAGAGTGCAGTTTCAGAGGAATGTCTATTTCTGAATTTGCAGCTCATTCATGCTGAAGTGATGCACTATGGGAATTACTACCAAACTCTGCTCAGCAACATCTGCTCTCCCTAAGTGAGTTAGTGCACGTCAGACATCTTTATGTCAGAATATTGCAGTGATGGATGCAGTCTTCAGAAAATGCTGCATAAAAATCTGGTGTGCCGTTCTGGCCATTAAGTGAAATTACTATTTAAATTAATGGCGCTGTCACAGTTTATCTGCGCAAAGAATGAACGCTGATTAGGGTATTAAGTAATTAGCAATTTATCACGCTGGAACAAGGTTGATAATAATTAAAGAAGTAATGGTTTACCAAAGAAACTAGAAAGGGAGTCACTTCTTGTTATGTGAGTGAAATCTTGGCTGAAAAATTTTATTCACTGGAACAAAGATGAGGTTCTCAGCAAGAGAATGCAGTCTTCTTTTTCTGCCCTAGAATAAAAGACAACTCATTATCAAAATTTTACTTTGCTTGTCAGAAGTGCCTTTCAACTGAAACACTTGCATTTGCTTCCCAAACAACATGGCACACATCATGTAATATAACCACATTCTTACATTGCATCTGCACTATATTGCTGCAACATTTCATACAATTTTAATTTCTATGTCTTTATCTTATGGCATCTTGGGATTTGTAGTTTAATAAGGTTCTTAGGCATCTCCACCAGAGAGCTGTGGAATGATACCACTATAACTCTCTAGCAATGAATTCTATGTACTTGACTAAACTACATAGGTTCCTTTGTTTTATTCATTAATGGAAGTAAATTTAGAAATGATCTTCCCACTGTATGAAAGCCTTCTAAATTAGCAAAGTTTTTGAAGAGAAGACTGTATAAAGCCAGTGGATTTTTCTGAGCAAAATTTACATGTTGTATTTTTGCACTGAAAATAGAATTTTCTGAGCAGAAATACGATTTTCTGTGTAGAAGAGTCTGTTTTCTGCACACCAAAAATTGACATGTGTGCATTTGGTCCAGATTGCAAAAAATATTTTCAATCAAGGTATCCCCTTCTCATTGTTATAAGAAAGTCGAGAAACATGTTTTTGAGCCATTTACTAAGTAGGATAGGATGTAATAAATATAATCTATTATGTGTAATATTTTTAGGAGACCAATTGTGGGAACAATGTGGAAGCAAGAATATTTCATTTATTTTATTTATTAGAATAATTATATCACACACTATATCCAAAGATCTCAGAATAGTGTACACTAAATTCAGTTTAATCAACTGACAATATAGAAAGATAAAGGGTAATTATATCCTTAAAGGATATTATACTCTTTGAAACAATAAAACTATAAAATAGTACAAATTGGATAAAATCATGAGAGCCCAAGGCTTCATGTTTTTAAAAATAATGTTTTAACTTTGTACCAATGAAGCCAATATTGGCATCATCTGAGCCTTTAATGATATTTCACAGCTAGGTTGCTATAACAAAGAGGGCTTTCCTCTATGTCTTTTTATGGTCTGTTTATCTTGCTGGTAGAAGACAAAAGAGGGCCCTTCCAACAGACTTCAATCTGGAACCAAACTTCAGATTTGGCTAAGATAAATCAGCAGTGGTTGTCATATTGTCTATCCATCCATTTCTGTCTCATATATTCAAAGATCTTGGGCAATATACAAGTAAAATCAATGCAAATAAGTTAAAATATATCAAAACAAAAATAGACTAAAACATTTTAAATACAATTAAGATGTTAAAATAGGTTTAAAGGATCAAAACCATTTCAAACCATATACATTAACATTTGGAGATAAATCACTGATGTTCCAAATCTTTAATAAGCAGCCATGTTATTACTTGGCACCTCGATGAAATCGGCTTTGACACTGATCAGACCTCTGATGAAGGGACATTCCACAATTGGTTCCATAGCCAAGAATACCCTCTCTCATCTCCTCACGTGGTGTATTGGCCTCACTTGTGGGACGTAAACGAGGGCCTCAATCCTCAGGTAGGCACATATAAAGACAGGTGCTCCTTCTTGTATTTTATAATGCAAAACTGCCAGGCAAAGGCAGAATGGAAAGATTAACCTGGAACAAATAGTTTATATTGAGGGCATTTCATCCAGTAAAGAGCTTAAGTCAGATGGTATTTTCTTGCCTGTGGTAAGGAACAAGATTGCAAATCCCCTCTTCCATTTCAACTGTCAGAAACTAACTCAGTTGGCATTTAAATTTCTTGCTTAAGTCCTCACGTGTTCAACTGTCCTGATGGTGCTAGCAGCCTATTTATGCACGTTACCCTGACCCACAACATCTTGCAATCCCCGCTGCTCCCCAGCTTCTTTTGCCCTGAAGCAATTGTTCCTGCTTTGCTCAGCCTAATGAAAGATATAGCTTTAAATCAGTCATCACTGAAAATGCAATATTGGGTGTAGCCGCACTGCACATTCATAGCTATTTGATAGTACTTTAATTTCCCTTCTATGGTATCTTGAGTTTTGTACTTTGATCAGAATGTCCTAGTACAGTGGTTTTCAACCTGTGAGTCCCCAGATGTTTTGGCCCACAACTCCCAGAAATCCAATCCAGTTTACCAACTGTTAAGCTGAAGGCCAACACAACTAGGGACCCACAGGTTGAGAAGCACTGTCCTAGTAGATAACACAAGTCCACACCTCTAACTTCCAGTGTCTATAACATATACCTCATTAAAGTATAAATCCAGAGGTCCATAGACTAGGGATATGTCAGTTAAAGTGGTGTTGTGTTGGTATGCTGTTGTGGTATGATATACCCTGTTTGTACAATGCTTCCATGATAGAAATCCAGCTGAAGGGTAGAAAGGGAGAATGAAATTTGTCTCCTTGTAAACCAGTCAGTTCTGACTCCCACTACATATTGGTGAGTTTGAAATGTTTTCACTTAGCAAAGTTGAACCTGCCACAATGCCATTTACTTTCTATAGACCTCAATGTGTTTGAAATTTACACACCCCTTGAGCCCTGCTCAGTTTTATGCAGTGCTAGATTAACCATTAGAATAATTATACCCCATAGTATAGTCCTAGCTAAGGGGGAACTTTTAGGCATAATTATCCTAGCAATCTTCTCTCCAAAAGGTATGCTTGTCCTACTTTCTGCTCACAGTTTCCTAAGCACTCCCTTTCACCTCAGGATATAATTGTCACCTTGGCCCCCACTGCGGAACATTAGTTGTAATGTGTGGGTTTATAAATACTGACATAAATGCAGAAGGAACTAGAATTGTCTGCCATGCTGGAATATTGTTTTAGATAGCAGGAGGTTGCCTGTACAACTGCCTCTTTGATCTTTTGCATCTGTAAATAGAAAACAGCATCTGCACAAAGGACGGAGAGAGAGGCAGTTCACAATGAGGTCACTGTGGCTTTCAGTCTGTGACTTGGTAAAATAAGCAGCATGCTAACTCTCACGCACACACCCAATTGAGAAATTGAGAAAGAATGACAACTGATTTTTAAATGCCTCAAGAAACTAAAAGAGGAATGTCTTTACTTAAAGATTGTTTCTGCTCTCTCTCTCTCTCTCCCTCTCTCTGCTAACCCTTGCCATATCATGTAATTTTGCTATTCTCACACCTGCTTTCTTATAAATGCCAGGATCATAGCCATGTTACAGAATGGCTGATTTGTGACCAGACATTCCTACTTTTTTGTAGTGTTATGCTTTTAGAATGTACATGCTGGCGCAACAAATATTAGGATTGGAATGTTAGGGTGGTTCCAGATGGCTTTCTTCTCCCTGGAGCAGTTGTAAATTGACTCCACAGCTGCCCTAGGGAGGCCAGATGGCATCATGCCAAGAAGCCTCTGCCGCAGCAGAGAGCCAGACGGTAGCTTGGCACAAGTCTTGTTCAAACCTCTGGCTTCTGTCTACTTTAGTGAGAGAGAGAACAGTGTCAGTGCAGGTACCATTCTTTTTCTGACAAGACCTAAACATTAGGGAGGGTAAATCCTGATAGTAAGAGCTGTTGGAATACGCTGTTTCGGGGCTTCTCTTTCTTTGGTGGTTTTCGAACAGAGGCTGGAGAGTCACATATCAGAAGTGCTTTGATTGTGCCTTCCTTGTTAAATCCCAAGTAGATTACTGCAATGCACTCTATGTGGGGTTGCCTTTGAAGACTTCAGAAACTCCAACTAGTACAACGGGCAGCAATTAAGGAGAATGTGTGATGGATGCCAGGGTGCATCATCACATCAGAATGTTCTAACAGCCTTCATGCAGAAGATTACTAACTGGAGCAACATACAGGGAGCATACTACCCCCCTGTTGTGTCAGCTCCACTGGCTGCCGGTCCATTTCTGAGCACAATTCAAAGTGCTGGTCTTGATCTATAAAGTCCTATACAGTTCTGGCCCAGCTTATTTGTCTGAACATATTTCCCTCTACGTCCCGCCTGAGACGTTAAAATAATCCGGGGAGGCCCTCCTCTTGGTCCCACCTTCTTTGCAAACGCATTTGGCGGGGACGAGAGACAGGGCTTTCTCGGTGGTGGCCCCCCTTTTCTGGAACACGCTCCCAAGCGAGATTAGGTCAGCTTCATCCCTCCTTTCCTTCAGGAAGAAGCTTAAATCATGGTTCTGGGGCCAGGCATTTGGGGTGCAGGCTTGATAGCGATTGCAATTTTTACATGAACTGACAATGGACAGGCTCTGGCAAAGTCTTGGGATGCTGAATTGGATTGGATTTTTAATGTTTTATAATGGATTTTAACTTAATGGTTTTATTTAATGTGTAATGTTGTGATATATTGTGTATGTATTCTGTATGTGTTGGCATCGAATTATTGCCGTTGTAAGCCACCCTGAACCTCCCTTTGGGGGTTGAGAAGAATGGGGTATAAATGTTCAAAATAAATAAATAAATTCCTGCATGGCAGGAGGTTGGACTGGATGGCCCTTGTGGCCTCTTCCAGTGCTATGATTCTAAGACTATAGTACAGGCATGGGCAAACCTTGGCCCTCCAGGTGTTTTGGACTTCAACTCCAGCTTACCGGCTGTTAGGAAGTGTGGGAATCGAAGTCCAAAACACCCGGAGGGCCAAAGTTTGCCCATACCTGCTATAGGAGCATAAGAATATTCTTGATAACATATAGGATTGCTTGTGTAGCTCAGTGATATCCGTTATGATTGGGAGCAATTCCATAGGGTCTTAGAAGAAGAAAGACCTTTCCCTTCTTCATCCATGATTTCTCCCTCTCCTTCTCTTTCTATTTATTTTATGCCATTTTTCTCTCTTAAAAGAGAAATGACAATAACATATTACACATTATTGTTATTTGTTATTATTATTAAAGTTTATGTCATTAAACGTACAAAAGTTAAAATGTAATTGAAAGGGAACTAACATGGTCATTAACCAGTGGACTACATCTCTGGAGACCAGGATTTGCATTCACGTGACCTTGTGCAAGACATGTTCTTTCAATCTTAAAGAAATGCAAAGACAAACCTTTTTTGAACAATTCTAAATTTGCTTCAGGGTCACCATAGGTCGGGAACACTCAACATCAACAACAAATAAGAAGCAATAATAGTATACCCATTTGAAAAAACCACAAATACATACTATGTTGCAGGCTATGAAAAGAAATCACTTTCCAAATTAGTTGGCGAAAAAGTACTGGAAGGACACTGGAAGTCATCAGTTTAGGTTCTAGGAAGGCAATTCCAGAGCTTAATGCCAGAGGTTCAATCTAGGTGCTTATGCATTGCTGTTCAACTGTACTATGAACCCACTCCATCTGGTGTTCACTATTTTAGGTTTCCTACTTTCTTCCTATCATAAGATTTTATCCAATTCCATCTTCACTACTCATTGTTAAAATGCCTCTCACCACACTTGTGAACCTTGTGTAGATACTCTAAATCTTGATGCAGGAGCAAAAGATTAACCATGACATGTCTCAACCCTAGTTTTAATTAATAGCTGAAAGAGCTATGCACAAGCCCATAAAAGCATAACATAGGCTCTTATATGTGCAAATGCCATAAAAATGGACCATCCTATTACTACACCAAATGAAGTAATGGTTGCACCTAGATTCTATTTGCTGCACCCAGATTGTTCAGTGTATCCAGATACTGCAATAATGAAATAATAAATGCATAATGGAATAATAAATTGAAGAGGATGGGAAGCAAAAAAGGAAGATGAGGGATAGTGAAGTAATAATGCTTTCTCTATTGAGTTTACCCTAGAAACATGGGGAAAATGCTTATAGAACAGCATCCGAAGTTATTCTGTATTTTGAGAACTTTTCTAAAGTTACTGACTGATGTGTAGATTGCTATAGTGTTGCTATATTGCACTTAAGGGTGTGTTCATTGGAACATGCAAGCCCCTTGATGGACTGTCACCTTGTCATGGTGAGGGGCTTGCGAGTTCCAATGAACCTGCGGGCACAACGACTGGAGTCGTGCACTCCCAGGAGTGGCCGCGGGGGAGGTTCCAGACCAAGCACAGTCTGAAGACCCAAAGACCTCAACAGTGGAGTAGGCGGAGGATAACATGGTATATGTTACAATGGCGGAAGAAGGCTGCAACAGATTGAGAAGCCACGGTCATTGTGTTAAACTACACCACCAGTGGAACCTCACTCTGTGAAGACTTGTGTTGATTAGTTGTGCACTGACCTCCACACATTAAAAAAAAACTCTCGCACAGGTCTTTCAAAGAAAATAAAAACAAACCAACAAAAGTCCCTTGGCGACCAGTGAGTGGCGACAGGGGCAGGACTGTGAAATCTGGAAGCCCCTAGTCACAGACTGGAACATGGGTGGTGGATACGGACTCAGTCGTTCTACCTCAAGGTCCGAGGCAGTTGAGTAGTCCGGCAGCGTTTAATCATTGCCAACACTATGAACCGCCCTGAGTCTCCTTCAGGGTTGAGAAGGGTGGTATACAATTACCACAAATAATAAATAATAAATAACATTGAGTTCCTTTTCAGTTATTCAATTCTGATCAAAGGGATTTACATATGTGTAGATCCATTCAATCAATTGCTGAATGTTAATCAACACATAGATAAACCACTGTAGTCAGGACTGACTGCAAGAATCAGACCACCAAGTAGGAGTGTCTATTAAATATGTGAAAAGCAAAATGGAGATCCAGCATACCTTTATGATCTACAGATTTTAACATCTTTTTTGTACAAAACACAAGAAAGCAAGAGATCACATCTTTCTGACCACCAGAATTAGGCACTGAATCAGTTTAGTCACTTGAAATTCAACATTAAGTACCACTTTAGATACCTTTTTGCCCAGCATCAGTAGCTGCTTCATTCTGACAGTTTTATGCTATATTTTATAGCATTCTAAGTATTTCCTCCACTTTCCCCCTTTTCGTATTCATATATAATGTTTTATTGTTGCAGGAATGTTCTGTTGTGGACATGAATATGTGAATATGTCAAGTACCATATGCTGCTCAGCTTCCAGTGGTGAGTCTAAAGCCCACATTAAAAAGAATGACCCAGCACCATTAAAATGCTGTGAGACTGAACTTATTCCAAAGAGCGAGGAATGTTGTAATGGACTTGGATATAATCCTTTGAAATATGTTTGTTCTGACAGGATTTCAGCTGGAATGACGATGAAGGTAATTGATAGAAAACCTCTTGGTAGTTCTGATTTGACAATCGAAAGAGAAATACATTGTTCATAACTATTTTTGTAAAATAGGAATATAAAAACTCCTCTGTGCATTATTCATTTTCACATTACATCCATATTAATACCGAATGAGATTGCCATGATTGATGTTATTGCAGTGAATTCTAAAGGAATTAATAATGATTAGCTGCTTCTTGTGAAGTGTTGCTCAGCACTTCAGATTAGGAAAGGACTAAAACTTTGCATTAAAACCTGGCTGGTATGTGTGTCTACCTGCCTTCCATTGTGTGATGTGTTCCTATTAGCAGAACTAGAGATTCTGAAACTTTATTGGATGGTGGATCTTGTTGTTCTTGTTTGCTTATTCTCGATGGACCATCAATATTTTTAATGCTATGGCTATTATATTCAAAACCACTGGAAAACTGATTTCTTAATAAGGCAGAATTTTATTTCTGCAGCTTTGATCCTTTCACACTATATAATTATAATGGCTATGGTAGCATCCTATGGAGCTTGTAGTTTTACACCATTTTAACTGATGTGGTTCAGCACTTTGAAATCATGGGACTTATAGTTTTATGAGGACTTTAACTTTCTCTGGCAAAGAGTGTTAGACTGGTGCCTCACCAAACTACAAATTCCAGGATACCATAGCTTTGAGCTGTGGCGGTTAAAGGGATTCCAAATTCCATTAATTCTACAATTCCATTTGGTGAGCTCAAGTATCTTACCAAATCGCAAGCTCCAAAATTCCATAAGATGTCGCCATGGCAGTTAAAGTGGAATCATAGTGGGTTTGTGAAGTGTGGTCCGAATGTATCAGATGTAGAAAAAAGGTGAAAATTATAAGGTGAAAAAAGGTGAAAGTATATTGGTAATCTGCCCTGAGTCTCCTCAGGGAGATAGGGCAGAATACAAATAAAGTTGCATTATGATATGCTAGGTAGGCACCAATAGTTATGGATGTGCTTTCTGCTATTATTTAAAACTCTACCTTATTGTTGATTATAGTGTCCCTAATTAGTGGTTCCTCCATTTTGCCTTGGTCTTGGAGGCAATCTGTAAGTGCTCTTGGATCACTGCACTGTATGACTAAAATGTATGCAGGAGAATTTCCTGGGTTAATGTTAGAAATTTGTTTTATTTACAGTATTTATATACCACCTTTCTCACCCCTGGGGGGACTCAAAGAAATGTGCAGTATAATTACTATAGAGGTTTGTTCCTCATTCACCACACAATATCTTGTGCTAGTTTATCTGAAGGTGGGGTGGGATTAAGATCAAAACACTATTATGATCTTTTTTACACTTGACTCCCATTAATTTCTTCTCTCCAGCCATCCTATAAACAAAAGGAAACTGGAAATCAATGCAAGAAAAAAAGGATGTGTAAAGATTATGGTTGTAGATTATTTTAATGGCTCAGTTCCAGATACCTGAAATCTAAATCTCCCAATATGAGCCTGTCTCAGCTCTCACATCTTCAGGGAGGTCCTTTTCTCAGTCCCACTGCCTTTTCAGGAATGCTTGTTGGGTAAAAGGGAGAGGGTCTCTTCAGTGGCTGCTTCCAAATTTGGTTCTCCCTTCCTAGGAAGGCTAGTATGGTTTCCTCCTACTCTCCTTATGCTGGCTAATTAATAGGCTTGGGCCCAGATTAGTTTGACTGAAAATGATTTGTAATACTTAGTAGTTGGTTTCATGTAATACTCCAAAAACAGAATGGGGAGTAAGGAACCGAAAAGCTGGGCAAAACGGATCAAGAGAGCTGGATTTATTGACTACTGGAGAAGATGGAATTAAGTCTGCATTATATCTGATGCAGGTGTCTGCTGTGGGGCTCCTAGGGAAGATCTTGCAGTGTCTTTTCTCCCTTCCTGGCAGCAGAAAAGTTCCCTAGGCACCTTCTCCAGAGAGGGTCTCTGACTTCCTCTCAGAGCATGATGAGAGTTGAAGTTTTTCTCTCTGTATTTCTCAATCAGTAAAAGTCCTGGTTGCGTCAATGCACTGTCTTTATGCTTAAATGCACTATAATGTTCTTTTTGCTTATCAATGTATATATTTTTATGGCATCAAATTGTGCCTTCAGGCCGATATGGGCGGAATAGAAATAATGTAAATAAATAAATAAATAAATAAATAAAACCACAACAATAATTTTGTCAACCAATGTTATAGGTAAAAGAAGAATGCAAAGCAAGCACTTTGTGTCCTATATCCATGGAAGCAACAGCATATTGTGGACGGTGTGATTTTAACAAGCATACCCATATATGTTCTTGGATCAAGAGTCCCCAGGGCAATTTGAGGAATAAAGAAAATGTAGGCATATGTCCAACTTTGGAGGAGAAAGTCTACACGGGAGGCCCCACTCAATATTCCTTCACAGGTAAAAGAATGTGCTATATCAGACTTAACCATAGACAATGGAGAGGGATTGTGGTTATCACAGCCCAAATTATCTGTAAGGCCACAGTTGCCTAGCCTTGGACTAGAATATAAATTCCATCAAATGATTAGATATCATTTGTTCCTTTGAGTTATAGCACAACCTGTTTACATTTAGAGACCTGTTTTGAAATAAAATCTATTCAACAGTACATTGGTTAAAAATATATATGAATAGAGAAAATCACAAAAGAATCTAACCAGGGAAGGATTCATTCAGACTAATACTCCCCCCCCCCTCCAAAATGGCTCTCCAGATAACTCTTGGAAGCCCTGCATAGAAAATGAAGATAGGTTGTCCTTATTTGCTGTTTGTCTTCCTCTCTCCAAAATCTAAAAAGTGGATTCTTCTCCTAACTATCAGAACAGTAGCCACTTGTTGGCATTAGAGAGGGGAATTTCTGTAGTCATCATCATAATATCTTTTGAATTAATCACGCACTTTGTGATAATTTAACTCCATTTGTATCTGCCCTGAATCTCACGCTAGTTAGCTTCACTGGACAACCATATGATCCTGTTATAGTTGCTGGGGCAAAATGTCTGGCTCACATTTTTTTCATACCTTTAATAAATATGTCTTCCTTCTTAAACTAAAGTCTCAATGGGTAAAGCAATGCAAAAATGAATCAGAATAGAAACTAAGCTAGGAAACAGTACTGGTTTAAAAGAAATGATCAAATATAAAACACAATCATGTAGACTTTTGTTCTTTTTTAACTTTCTAGATCTGAACCTAGAACCTCATGTTACATATGAATACAGGATAGCTGCATGGAACAAATATGGGAAAGGTCTAAGTGAAATTGGCAGTGCTACAACTAAACAAGATGTACCTGAAGGTGTAAATCCACCCCAGTGGACCAAGGTGGATAATCGGGATGACATAATCTTTCTAAGATGGGAAGAACCCTATCACCCAAATGGTATCTTGATAAAACCCTATTGTATATTCATTTGATTAACTTTTATGCTGTAAAATAGTAGACTAAGCAGATATAGAAAAGTGTGCATGTGATTCCATTATCTTGCATTCATCTCCGAACAGACCTGGACTCAAAAGGAGCAGTCTCACTTTATGAGGAATTTACTCATCTATGAGCTTAATATATTGTCATGCATATTTTCTTCTTTTGTTTATTCCAGATTGTAATAGTGTATGTCTGTGTTTCCAAACTTTGGTTCTCCTAGAGTTTTGGACTACAGCTCCCAGTTGACTTAGCCAACTAAATCAACTGGGAATTCTGGAAGCTGAAGTCTAAAACTTCTGCAAGATCAAAGTTTGGGAACCACTAGCATAAAACAATTGAAAGTTAACCACAGTTTAGCACTGCATTCAAATCCTACACTGTGACTAGTCTTCAAATTATTTATATGGTGGTTCTGGCCACCACATTGTTATGGTAAATAACAGATTTCCATGTCATCTCCCACATAGGAAAGGACTATGAATGCTTTTTCCCTGTCTCTTTAGGAGAAAAGCTTAAATAAGAATTGTTATTCTTCTGGATAGCTGTGGTTTCTTCAGAAATCCATTTAAGATCATTTTGGGAGGATATCTGTCCTGCACAGTGAGGCTAAACTGATTAATTTCTGTGACTATTTGTTTTGTTTTGTTTTGTTTGGTATGGCTCTGGTTGACAATTATTGCTTTTTCTTCCTTCTTCCTACATTATGAAAAAGAAGTTTTAAAAAGCATTAGTTTTAAAACAAAAGAAAATGGGTTTTGTTCCCAAATCAGGCAAATTTGGATAACAATTCACACCTGCCTTGCTCACTAACTCAGAAAATGAGCATGATAACTTACTCTCATTTACTTTAACCTCCACCCCATGCAAACATGAGATGTGTTCTATTATTTGACTCCCGAACTGTGAAAAATTGCTTAAGGCCAGTGTTAAGGTTTTGGGTTTATATTCTTCAAAGAGAGGGAATTCAAACCTCACACTCCCTTCAAGGAAATGCTAAACATGGCCACTGGCACAGTACATCTGAACATTCATCCCAAGTCAAGACAAGAGTCTTTAATATTTGGACCATTATAGCCTAATGTTAAAGAATTATTACTTTACCATAACCACAAGAAATGTAACTTTTATTTGTATTCTAAAGTGGTGTGTTTACAAGTGGGTTAGCACCAATATATAACAAGTTGCTCCCAAGAAAGGTAGCTCTTTCTCACGTAATTTTAAAAATTGTTTGACAATGAATTTCTGATTCCCCCCCCCCCCCCCCACTTTATGCTAAGGTATCATTATTCATTACATTATTCTCCGAAATGGGATTGAACGTTTCAGAGGAAAAGAAAATATGTTCATGGATACTAGTGGCATCCAGCCATACCAGGAATACACATATCAACTGCGTGCTTGTACTGTTGCCGGCTGTGCAGATAGTAAAAAGGTGAGTACCTTTTTCACTCTGTATTCCTCTGTGGTGCAGTGGGTTGCACTGCTGAGCTGCTGAACTTGCTGACTGAAAGGTTGGCAGTTCAAATCCGGGGAGCGAGAGTGAGCTGTTAGGCCGAGTTTCTGACAACCTAGCAATTTGAAAACATGCAAATGTGAGTAGATCAATAGATACTACTTCAGCAGGAAGGTAACAGTGCTCCATGTAGTCATGAATGCTTTTCCCTGTCTCTTTGACCTTGGAGGCATCTGCAGACAATGTTTGACTTAGAAATGGAGATGAACATCACCCCCCAGAGTCGGACAGGACTAGATTGAATGTCAAGAGGAAAACTTTGTCTTCACTTTACTATGAGTCACAAAGCATGAAGGACAGTTGAGTATATCAACAGATGCCCAATTTCAATTCAGATCCTAATTGGGGTTTTTAAAAAGGCCTACCTTTTGTCAAAAGCAGTCTTACTACATTGTCACACATCCCACGTGCTCTCCCTCCTCCCCTCATCACATGGTGGGGACTGGAAAGGGTGTGTCAGCAACCTTTCCCTCTTCCCATCAGATGGCAGAAAAAGTGGCAACACGTGTTGCCCGGCTGCCCTTTCTGCCACCACATGGGGATTTGGGGAGGAAAGTGCAGATACCTCCATCAGTAGCGCCTTTCAGTGCTCCGCCTCCACTTTGGGAGGAAAGTGGGTGGAGCCTGAATTGCATCATGTGATGGTGTGGCAGGCCCCATCTAAGGCATGTAATAAAGTGGCAAAACAGGGCATGTTTGCCTGGTGTGAAGAGATCCTAAATCAACGGAAATGTAGCTACTGTATATATTCATGTATAAGTCGATCTCATGTATTAATTGAAGGAAGGCTTGGAGGCCAAAATTATAATTCAGTATGACCTGTGGATACATAGAGGGTTATTCCAAGCAAAGGGGAAAGCACTTTAGGGAGCCAGCCATCTTTGGGCAATACCACCATTTTCTTGTCCAGGTATTTAAAAAGGCCAGAACTGATGTCATGATGGAAAGATTAGCACCCCTTCAGGGTGAGAAAAGCGGTATACAGATGTAAATAAATATTGCCTTTTGCTACTCTATTCAATGAAAAGGATGGTTCCTTTTTTGGTAAAATTTATTTTGGTTGCTTCTCACCCCGGGGGGGGGGGGGGGGGATTCAGGGCGGCTTACAAAAGCGAGGCACAATTCAATGCCCACATCACATAACAGCAAAAGACAATAACATCAGTTAATGAAGACAGCAATTCTAGTAATAACAATAATTAACAGAAACAATAATTATTATAGGCAAAAACAACCATAAAACCAATAAAAGCAATAAAAGTTACAGTACAATACTCATGTGACCCTTGGATAAGTCAACCCAGGTTTTTTGGGTTGATTTATTTGCTAAAATATCTAGATTTCTACATGAGTATATATTATATAGGGTACCTACTTCTTATTTATTTATTTGTCGTGTCAGAACAACCAGTCAAATTATATTACATTTCTAACAGAAACAGAGCAAACAAGCAGATTACAGAATTTGTGAGTATGAGAGTTGATTAAATGTCCTTTGACCAGTATCTGGCCACTTGGAGTGCCTCTGGTGTTGCTGCAAGAAGGTCCTCCCTTGTGCATGTGGCAGGGCTCAGGGTGCATTGCAGCAGGTGGTCAGTGGTTTGCTCCTCTCCACACTCGCATGTCGAGGATTCCACTTTGTAGCCCCATTTCTGAAGGTTGGCTCTGCATCTTGTGGTGCCAGAGCGCAGTCTGTTCAGTGCCTTCCAGGTCGCCCAGTCCTCTGTGTGCCCAGGGGGGAGTCTCTCATTGGGTATCAGCCATTGGTTGAGGTTCTGGGTTTGGGCCTGCCTCTTTTGGACTCTCGCTTGCTGAGGTGTTCCAGTGAGTGTCTCTGTAGATCTTAGAAAACTATTTCTAGATTTAAGTCATTGACGTGCTGGCTGATACCCAAACAGGGGATGGGCTGGAGATGTCTCTGCCTTGGTCCTTTCACTATTGGCTGCTACTTCCCGGCGGATGTCAGGTGGTGCAATACCGGCTAGACAGTGTAATTTTTCCACCTACTTCTTATATAACTCATTCTAACACTTTCCAAAAGTAGTTTGGCAATTAATTACAGGTATTTATTTACAAGCTATATTTGTCTCTTTGTGTCAAGGTTTCGTTTTTTGTTATATTATTTTCTAAAATGGGATTATTGTACTGACAATTAAACAATATATTTCTCAACTGCCTCTACTCCTTCATGTCTGCTACTAGGGATGTAATTTTTTGTTAATTTAATTCTGAAAGGACGAATAATTTTTGCAATTTTCTTCTTTTTGAGAGAAAGTCTTTGAATATTTTGCAGGGTTGTGCACATAATTTACTGATTTTTTAAAACCGAAAACACCATAGTTAAAAACATATTCTGCAAAAAGAAACCTGACACATTTTTTACAGAAACACATTTTTTTGTGCAAGAAATTGCAATTTCTGCAGAGAAGATAAAATTCCTTCACGGAAATATGGGGTTTTCTTAGCAGACTCTCAATTTTGTACAGAATAAATCCTGACCTATTGAAATAATTTGAGACAAAACAACAATTCAATCAACCATCCTGTGTTGGCCAGTTTTTTTTCCAGGCCCACTTGCTCCAGTTACTTAGAACTTGTTGTAATTATTGAAACCTTTCCACTGCTCCTTATTAATCAAAAAGAGGAGAGACAAAAGAATCACAGTGCTATCATTCAAAGTTTAGAAAGGTACTTCCTAATTTCTAAAGCAAGAAATTTCTAATTTCTTGAAATATAAGTTGCTTTCTGCTCTCCAAGAAACAACATGTGCCTATGTAAGCTGAAGAAGAGATAGCAATCCCTTTTGATGGCACCTCTGGCTAAGGGCAAGGGTAGCAATGGCATCAAAGTTTATGCCAATGTTTACCGGTGATAAAACCCATATGAAATCAGGCTGTTAAAATGCAAAGACACTGATTAACCATATGGAAGGGAGTTTCATGCATTCTCTGGCCAGACAGCCTGCCAACCAGATTTTCCTTTCGCCCAGTGCTTTGAATTGAAGGCAAAACACTGTGAATCTGTTTTGATAAATTGTACACCTAAACTCATACGTAAACGTATTCAAGGTCAGATTTCACTGTTTGAGAGGATGGGAGGCTAAAAGAAAGGAGAAAAGTAACTAGTTCTACAGAGCTGTGGTAATGATATGCCAGGGCAAACAACAACATTTTAAACTAGAAGTGACATTCTCATTGATCAAGGTATCTTGTGGACTATTACAATAAATTGCTGTCTAATTCATGTGTGTTCAGGTAGTTGCAGTCACTGTCCAAGGAGTCCCAGAGAGTGTTCAGCCACCAACAGTTACAGCTTTGAGTGCTACGGCATTGCATTTGAGTTGGACGGCACCAGGAAAGCCAAACGGTATCATCCGAGAATACCAGATCAGTCAGATTGGGAAAGGTCTTATTCACAATGACACTGCAGGCAAGATGCAGCATACAGTATCAGGTAAGGCCTGAAGGCCCATTAAAAGCATGACATCATTGTCTTATTTAGCAGTCTGTCTTCTGATGTTCTTTTTAAAAAATGGCTCCAAATATATTTATGAGGAGGCAAATCATTTTAGAGTTGTAACAGAGCAGAGCTTGGAAAGTTACCTTTAAAACATTCTTATATAGTATGTTGTTGACCTCACTTTTTCAACATCTTTGAATGTTAGAAAAAACACCATGATTTTAATAAAATAGTAAAATAATAGTAAAATTTTAGTAAAATGATTTTATTAAAGTAATAAAACTTTATTTATATTTTGCAAAGATACTTCAGTTGCTCATATCATTCTCCTCCACATTACTTTCTCACTGCTTTTACATTCTTCTTCCAAAAAGAACCCCCATATCCTAGCATCATAAAAATGGGGGGGGGGGGATGAATGCACTGCAAAACATTTCCCAAAATAACAAGAAAAGGTAACAAATAAACATTATGCACAGAATGAATGATGTTGCAAGATGCCATGTTGCTTTGCCAAAGGAACTTTATCATATCCTCCTTGAGTGATGTCATCATTTGTAGCATATAACTTCCAAAGTATGAGCCAGAGACTTGACCCTCACATGAAGGAGATTGTAGTAGTTGAGACCACAGATGAAAGATGTCAGTGTCTCAACATGCCTAGATTTGTTTTTAAAAACCCTACATTATTTTTGAAATCCTCCTTACTGGGAGAAGAATCTGTTTAGTATTTTCCTCTATGCTATATTTCTCCTTGCAGGAAGCTTTGGTATGTTCTTTCAAAATACTAAACAGTATTAGTATTTTGGTATTTTTTACCAAAATACTAAACAGACCTGAACACACATGTCCACAGAATGAAGTAATGTTGTCTTAGTCTCTAAATTAGATGACCTACCTTTTATTTTGCTATTATGAAATCTGAACTTTCTTCAAAATGCACTTTCTTCCATTCAATCTAGCATATAAAGAAATTTATTCTTCACTTAAATTCTAACAGGAAATCTGTTGGATCTGACCAAAGATCGTATAGCACCTTGTTTCCAACAGGGTATTTCTGGGGAACTTAACCGGCAGTAATGAGCAACAAAAGAAAAAAAAAACCCCTTTGGACTAAAACTTCCAGAATCTTGAGCCAACAGAGGATTGAAGAATGCATTTCTTTATATGTTAGATTGGAGTAAAACTACTAGATTCATAAGCATACATTATCATGTTGTTTGGTGGAATCTGGAAGTCACAATCCAAATAAAAATTTCCTGTACCTCAGGTACTTTCCTATGCTCTTTCTTCGTTATGAAGGCAAGGATTTCTCTTTGTTCTAAAATTTCCTGTACCTCAGGTACTTTCCTATGCTCTTTCTTCGTTATGCCATATTTCTGATGAAGGCAAGGATTTCTCTTTGTTCTAAGTTGGAAGATCTCATCCTGTAGTGTTATTTGTAATAACAAAACTATTGCCAATTAATATATATTATTCTAGTGTTTTGTCTAAGGAGAGACAAATATATAAAAAGGAATCTCCCTTGCTCTCCAAGGCAAGCCTGCTCTGTTCCTCCCAAGGCCACGATAGTGCTTTTTGCAGGGCGATAATTACTACTCTCTAAATTCATGATGTTCACTGAAACAACTGTACTTATTCCACAATCTCAAATGTTTGAACTAACCCTCATTTCAGGCCCCTGCAGACCTGTGTTTTGATTTTCTCATCTTCTTCAAAAACCTTGGCTTCTCCCAGAGCAACAGTTGAACATTAATGAAGCTGTAGCATTAGCGTTCCCTGAGACTTTGAATCCAAGAGCCTTACAAATTGCAGATGAGGAGGCTTGCACCTTGCCACGGCATCATTGTCTCGCTGCTTATTTTTAATTACATCAAAGCTTTGGAAACATGATCCCATAAATGCTTTGTGGGAATAGTGGTGAATGTGCTCGTCATGTGAAATCCATAAATTGCTTATAATCCTCTCAAGATGTTAAAAAAAGCATTAAGTAATTGAAGACAGGAAGTCCTCAGTTAATTATTTAGAGGTGTTATCAATGCTTTAAGTAAACTGAAGCGTTTTCTGCTATCGCACCGGGTTGAATGCCATTGGGATCGAGGGGCACCAGCCATCATCTTCTCATATTCTCTAATGCAAACAGCATATGGCAGCTTGTCAATAAAAGACCTTTTTATATCATTTATTAGTGAACACTTCCAGTACTCTGTACAGAACAATTTGGATGACAGTTATGGCATTGTTTCACTTTGTGTTACTACTCCTTTACAAATGGTCCCACTAATGCATTGGGGGATGGCAAGGGGAGGGGGGAAGGGACTAAAATAATTAAGGGGTATTGTATTAAAAGAAAGCAAAGACTGCCCTCTTCAGCAGCAAAAGGAAGAACAGAAAATGATTCTCCCAAGTCGGTTCCTTGGATCTTAAATGCTATGAATAATGGAATTGGCAAAGGGAAAGGCTTTTTATGACTAATTTTATTTTGGAAGAGGCAGGGGTTCATGGAGATACATTTCACCGAGGAGATTGTGAGTGTATTGTTCTGAATATTTGTGCCAGAAATGACAGGAGAATTTTCCAAATACTTTCTATTCCCGAGAGGCATGTTTGCAGTTGTGTAAAAATAACAAAGGTTCTTGTAGCAGTTTAAAGACTAATACAATTACAATCTTATATGTGACTACTCAGAAGTGAGTTCAAATTCTTATGTTCCTTAAATTAGCTTTACTCTCAAGTAAATAGATTGAGGAGTGATTTTTTTATAAGTTAGAGAACAGTTTATTAGGTTTCACTCTGTAGGCTATAGCCCTGAAAAGGTCTTACTACAATAAATGCACAGGGTGGACCAGAAGTCACAAAGAGGTCCTCTATATACTGTATATGATGCTATGGTATTGGGTGCCATATTATGAGATCAAGCTAATGTCTCTCAATGCTAGAAAAACCTATCTTGCATCCTCCCTACCTGTCCATTTCTGGTTGTCAGAGAATGAGGAGATACACATCATAGTCTAGCTAACAGAAAATAGAGGTATGCTTTACAACTGGTGCTCCATGACACCCAAAAAAAATGGGAGCTACTTGGGGGCATCTATACTGTAAAATTAATGCAGTTCGGCTGCCATAGCTTCGTTCTATGGAATCATGGGAGTCAAATTCTGGTGAGGTATTAGCCCTGTAGAGAAGGCTAAAGATTTTATATAACTACAGATCCCATAATTCCATAACACTGAGCCATGGTAGTTAAAATGGTGTCAGACTCCATCAACTCCAGAGTGTAGATACATCCCAAGGGGTCTTAGTGAGATTTGGGTTGTTGCAAAGGCAAACAAAATTGTGACCTTCATAATGACCAAGTGAGTTGTGATGTAATGTTCTTTCTTACTAATATGCCAACCAGTGTTTTTCAAAATGAGGAATGAATATCCATTCATGTTATTATTATTTTTTGTTTGTTTTGGCCTTCTTTCTTTTGTTTCATTTTTGACATTTTCAGTCCCAGTGAGAAATAATAGACTTGTAAACATAACAAATTATAAACACTACACTTCTCCCATTATTCAAACTCTATTTGCCACAACATATTAAAACCAAACCCCTCCTTGAATAAAAATGTCTTTATCTGCCAATAGAAAGACAACAGGGAGAGGCCCAATTGACCGTTCCAGGGAAAAGAGTTCCATAATTTAGAAATAGCCACAGAAAAGGCTCTCTCTTGAATCCTCCCCATTGCGAGATCTTGAAACACAAGCAGACACATACAGACAGATACAGTTTTCTAAATAGTTGGGGCCCAAAGTGAATTTATAGCTCAGCTGACAGAGAAGGCATCAGTGAGTCAATCCTATTGCACACAATGGCTAATCATTCACAACCACTTCCATTTAATAAGTAAATGGATGCAGCTAACAGGATATTTACCACCGAATTAAGACTATAGGGAAATGCAACCCATTTTAGGAATTTTGAGAGAAGAATTTCATCGAGACTTACAATTTCTCAGGGGTGTTCTACACTTCCCAAGTTACCATCACATTCCTAAAGCAGGATTATAAACAACTTAAGGACTCCCTCTGGATTGAAATGACTGAATTATTTCAAGGAAAGCGATAAGATTTTCGACAAGACGAATAAAATTTCCCAAGAGAAGTTCCTATGGCCCAAATTACAACATTGCATTTATTACAGATTGCATATAAGTGCTGCTTTTTACAAAGCCTGTACTTTTTATATCTCTCCATAACTATCAATCTGTTGTTACCAGAGAAATAACCCTTTTGTAAAAAAAAAAATATCCAAAATATGTGATGCATCAACTCTTTTTTTTTCGCCTCTCCCATTTTTTTCTTTGTGTAATTTATATGTGTAAATGAATCTTGCTTCATAACAAATACCATGTTTATTTTTTAAATGAATGAACGTGACTCCCTTTAAGGGGATTGAAATAATCTGTTTCTACAGTAATCTTTCCTATCATGAAGCGTTGCCTATTTGGCTCACATCCATGCCTCTCTATCCTGCAAGAGCCATTTCAGCCCTTTTGCTTTTATGCTAAGTGTGCAAACGGGGCTTCAGGTTTTGATTTTTTTTTTCAGTTTTCCTACCAGTTCATGATGAGGTTACAGTCCAGGCTGTTTTTCTGACTCATCTCTTTATTTTCCAGTGCTTCTCATCCTGTTCAATTTGCACATGGCTTGAAGCCTTGAGTGTCGTTCATTCATTGTTTTTCCTTTCAGATGGGTCTCTTGTGTATTGCTGCTTGTATTGCTACTCTGTATGTATGACCATAAAAAAAAGACAACAACAATGAAGCTGTCATCTAACTGGTTTTAGAAAAACAGTTCAAACCTAAGGCTTTTCTCTCCATCTCCCTCCCTCCCCATCATAGAACTGCATTGTTTTTTTCTTAAAGTAGGTACAATCCTAGTTTAATGAAAACATTTTGCAAAGAATAGGCAAGCAGAGATAAGAAAGCTGGGACCCATCGCTGACAAGGACAAGAAAGATTAGAGGAAAAATACAAACTGTGAACAGAAGTCTAATAGTAGTTCCTGAGCTCAGAATAAAAGAGAATCTGATGTCTTTCCCCACTTCATGCTACTGCTTTCTGAGACATGTTAGAATGGATACATATTTATAAACCCACTTTCAAAGGTTCCATTGAATCTTTCAGTGTTTTGTGGTAGAGAAATGTTAAGAAGAAACCAAAGAAAGTGAATGTAAATTAAAGATGTAGGAGTGGGAGAGAAGTTGACTAGGAAAAGTGGCTGGATATTCATCTGGATACCAGTATATATTTGATGAATGTACAATACAACAACATGTTGTGTTTTAAATCCTGTTAGATAGAAATGAATATTTATATGTCTTTATGCAGTGGCAAAGAATAATTAAAGTATTAATTTCAGGCCCAAGAAAGTATGGTAATGGCAACTGAATTGACTTTAAAAGGAAACCTCAGAGAAAGAGAATGGCAAATCCTCTTCTGAACAAATCTTCCCAAGAAAACCATGTAGGTCTTAGGGTCACCTTATGTTGGAAATGACTTAGAGCAGATATGGGCAAACCCAGGCCCGGGAGATGGATGCAGCCCCTTGGGCTCTTTTCTCAGGCCCTCTTCTCACCATCCTATCTTCCCTTCCTTCTCTCTTACCTTCCATGTGGCCCCCAAGTTAGAATGTTTGCCCATGCCTGACTTAGAGGCACACAACGATGACAAAAACAACATCTTAAGGTCACCATGTGTTGGAAATGACTTAGGGATGCACAGCCGTGCTGGTACGGCTATACCAGGAGCTCCAACTTTATTTTCTTTCTGTTATTTGTTTTGCAGTCATAGGGCAGGCCTCCTGTCCATCATAATTAAGCTTTGGTTCCGCCCCTTGTTCTGGGCTCTGGGCAGGAAAGGAGCCATTTTCTGGTCAGTCTCATACAAGGTAGCTAAGCTATAGAACATAGACCAGCTCACCCCGTAGAAAAGCTTCCTTTCTCAAGAGCATCCAGGGGAACTAGCCATCCAGGGAAAAAGTAACATCCGGTGATACAGAAACAGAAATTCCAGGAGAAAGGTCCCAAAAGCTCTAGCTGAGAGCTCACAGCCTCTCAGCCTCACAGCAACAGAGGGAAAACAGCCCTGAAGTTTCAAAGAATTCTCAGAGGGAGGACAGCATTACAGATCCACTGAACTCCAGCTGAAATATCTTCAAGCCTCGGCTGGTAGGTCTACTTGATACCCAGACGCATTTGGAATCAGTAGTAGGACTCACACCGATGAGGCATAGATAATAGAAAGCAGCCTGGGAGAGGTTAAAAGGGGTTTTTCCTACAGAGAAAGTTTAGTTAATTAAAGTCAGGTGCCAGTCCATTGAGGGCTAGACTAAGAATACCTTGAAGTGTTGTTTGAACCATTGAAGATTTGCAGAGATGGGTCTTGGGGGCACTGCTTTGCAGTGGCTCCGGTCATTTCTGGAGGGTCGTACTCAGAAGGTGTTGCTGGGGGACTCCTGTTCAGCGCCACAGCCGTTGATCTGTGGCGTTCCTCAGGGTTCCATCTTGTCCCCCTTGCTGTTTAACATCTACATGAAGCCGCTGGGTGAGATCATCCGGAGTTTCGGGGTGCGGTGTCACCTGTACGCAGATGATGTCCAACTCTGTCACTCCTTCCCACCTGCTACTAAGGAGGCCGTCGAAGTCCTGAACCGGTGCCTGGCCGCTGTAATGGTCTGGATGAGGGCGAACAAACTGAAACTAAATCCAGACAAGACAGAGGTACTCCTGGTCAGTCGCAAGGCCGAACAGGGTATAGGGTTACAGCCTGTGCTGGACGGGGTCGCACTCCCCTTGAAGGCGCAGGTTCGCAGCTTGGGTGTGACCCTGGACTCATCGCTGAGCCTGGAGCCTCAGGTTTCAGCGGTGACCAGGGGAGCATTTGCACAGCTTAGGCTCGTGCGCCAGCTGCGCCCGTATCTTGGGAAGTCTGACTTGGCCACGGTGGTACACGCTTTGGTCACATCCCGCCTTGACTACTGCAACGCTCTCTACGTGGGGCTGCCCTTGAAGACGGCCCGGAAGCTCCAGCTAGTCCAACGCGCGGCAGCCATGGTGTTAACGGGAGCAGGACGCAGAGAGCATACAACGCCCCTGCTGTCCCAGCTCCACTGGCTGCCGATTCGCTACCAGCCCAATTTAAGGTGCTGGTATTATCCTACAAAGCCCTAAACGGTTCCGGCCCAAAATACCTTGCGGACCGCATCTCGGCCTATGAGCCCACGAGGGCCTTGAGATCTTCCGGGGAGGCCCTTCTCTCGGTCCCGCCTGCCTCACAGGCACGTCTGGCGGGGACGAGGGAGCGGGCCTTCTCGGTGGTGGCCCCCCGGCTGTGGAACACCCTCCCTGCTGAAGTTAGACAGGCGCCCTCCTTGTTGGCCTTTCGTAGGGGCCTGAAAACATGGCTCTTCGAGCAGGCCTTCAATTGAGAGTATCTTGAACGACACTGGAATGGACTAGGACTATGAAATTTGGCTATGACCCCAGGACTTGACGAAGCGGATTTTTAGTATAAGTATATGTTATGTTGTATTGTCTGGTTTGTATTGTCTTGATTTATTGTACACTGTCCTTTTTGTTGCTGTTCACCGCCCCGAGTCGCCTTCGGGCTGAGAGGGGCGGTCAATAAATGCAATAAATAAATAAATAAATAAATAAATAAATTGTTTGTTCCATAATAAAGACTTTGTTGCTTCATTAAAGATTCTAAAGACCACCACTTCAGAAAAATCCCTGAGAACCTCTCTTTGAGGCTCCCTGGCTTCCCGCTGGGCTTAAAGTATACGTCCTATAGAAAAATACAGCTGTTACAGACCCAGCGTGCGACAGAACAACAACAATGGCAATAACAACAACAAAAACCTAATTTATATTCTTCCCTATCTTCCCAGAGGGAGAGGGATGTTGGCTATCAGTTGCTATTAGTTACCACAAAATGAAGTTTTCCATGTTTAGATGAAGAACATATTTGAATGCACATAGCTAGAAAACAAATTGAGTGGGGAGAGCTGTTGACCTCCTCCTCTATGATGTGTGTGTGTCACCTTCAAGTCACCCATCATCTTCAAGTCACCTGTCAACTTACGGCAACCCCATGAATTTCATCATATTTTTTGAGGCAAGGAATTTCCAGAGATGGTTTTGCTTTCCTTTGAAATATATCCTACAGTGCTTGGTACACCCAGTCTTTTCAACAAAGCTACACTTGATGTCAGTTAACAACAACAAAGTACTCAAGGTGGCTTATTGAAACAAATACAGTGTAGTTAAAACTAGGGGTGTGCAAAATTTTGGAGGCCATATCATAATTTGAGAGATTTGTATGATTTGGTAATTCCGAATTACAAATCAAATAGGGCCCCCTCTAAAGCAATACGAGTCAAAACAGCCCCCTCCAAAACTTTTTTTAAAATTGTAAATGATTTGTTGATTGGGAGCACTTTTTACAATATAAAAAAAAGTACCTGGGAAGGAGGGTGTTGAACGTGGCAGCTGCAAAGCAAGTCTCCTCCAGTCAGCAAAAGATATGTGCTTGAGAGATCCATTCTGTGTTTGTTAAAAATTAAACTTAGAAAATGGTTTAAAATTACACTCCCTTTTCTCTAACCCTAGCAGGAAGATTGAATTATTATAGTATTACTATTCATGATAGTATTATTATTCATTAATTATTAATTCAGTATTTATTATTATACTCATACAGTTGGAAAAGACCCCCAAAGGCGATCCAATCCCAACCCATTCTGCCAAGCAGGAAGATGGAATTACAGTTATATTCATTATCATTTATTATCATTATTAGTGTTATTTTTAAAATTATTAGACTCATACAGTTGGAAATGACCCCCAAAGAACATCCAATCCAACCACATTCTGACAAGCATGAAGACTGAATTACTATTATATTATTGTGCATTATTATTATTATTATTATTATTAGATCCATAAAGTTGGAAGAGACCTCAGGGGTGTCCAGTCCCACCCCATTCTGCCAAGCAGGAAGATGAAATTACTATTATATTATTATCCATTGTTGTTGTTAGAAGTGTTAGAAGAGAACCCAAGAGCCATCCATTTTGACCCCCTTCTGCCTAAAAGGAAGACCCCATTACATCCTTCCTGACACATGGCCATCCAGACTCTACTTGTAGACTCATAGAATGATGGGAGTTTAAAGGGACCCCAAAAGGCCACCCAGTCCAACTCTAATCAACAGGCAGGGGAACACCATCCAAGCTCTTCAGGCAGATGGCCAAAAACCAGCCTCTGCTTAAAAACTAGTTCCCTATCACATGTGCTTAAATTGAAAAAAAAATACTAAAAGTCAGTAAATGAATGAATCTTTCTGAAACATTTCAGGATTGGTGCCCTGCTTACTGTATGTTCTGTCGATGTACAGAAATTCAAGGGCCTTCCTCTTGTAGTTTGTTTTAAAATATATATTTGTAACCATTTTTTTAAAAATCCTAAAAATTAGGGGATGATGAAAACATTCTGAAACTTGGCAGACCTACATTCATAAATGTGGCCTACAAATGTTGCAAGTTTCATCCTGATAGCCATAAAAATGATGGTGAAACAAGCCTCAAGGTTTTTCCCATTGGCGCTAATAGATTTTACTGAAACAATAACAAAACTTCTTCCTTGATGACAGAAAGGACAGAAAGTGTGGGCCAATCTAACCTCCTTTAGAAGGTTTTCAGACCCTAGGTCCAATCACTAAAAATACCTTATCAGATTTCCCTGCCAATTGTTTCTCTGAAGGTGATGAAATTGAAAAAAGAGCCTCTCTTGATGATCCCAGCACCTCTGCATTTACATATGTGGAGCACCAGTCCTTCAGATAACCCAGAAATGAGCTGTATATGGTTTCATAGGATATAACCAGCACTTTGGATCAATAATCAGTGAAATGTTGTGAGAAGGACATTATATGTTCCCTGTTACTTGTCTGTACATAATTGCATTATCATTTGATGGTCATTTATCATTCCCCATTGCATAATAGGGTAATAAGCAAGCATATTAGCCAATACATAATTGGTATGGGCAGTTAAGTGCAACACCAGCGTTCACAATAAGGGCAGCGTAGTGTCACTACTACACTGGAAATTATTTATGCCATGCATCCTGTATATAGAATCTCAGCAAATATTTTCTGTTGCAGTTAAAGAATTGCCAAACCTTTCAGCTATTGTATTCTAAACTATTCCAGATGGCTCAATGTGTATATCTGAGACATAAATTGACCCAGAGTAAAAAGGTGCTTTAGTGAGGCTAATGCCACTTTCCTCCTCTCTAATCAGCTATTCAAAAGTAATAGTGGTACTTCTGAATTTTCTGTTGTTTACTTGTTCAGTGCTAGTGTGGCAGATGTGAGACTTTGCTTCCACACATACAGACCTATTGAGAAAGATCAATGAATAGAAACTTATATTTGCTGCCATTCTAGTTGGCAACAAATGTTTTCTTTCTTTTAGAAGTGTGGTTTTCTTCTTCTTCCTCAGACCATTTCAAGATTTAATTTTATTCTATTTTTTTTTAAATGTAGGTCTCCACCCACACAGAAATTACAGCTTTATACTTGCAGCATGCACATTTGCTGGATGCACATCCAGTAGGGCAAATTCGGCTAGAACACTGCAAGCTCCTCCTCAAGGTAAAGAGATTACTTTGGTCCGAAGACCAAAATTTGCTTGAAGTCCCCAACATCCAGACTTATCATCTGTCCTCTACTAGACAGAGAGCTTTCTCGATTGTGGCCCCTTATTTATGGAATGCCTTGCCACTACACTGCCATATAAAATATAGATTATCTCCTTTGAACTGGATTATATGGCAATGTAGACTCATATACTCCATCAGATAATGTGGATTATCTGCTTTGATAATCTGGGTTATATGGCAGTGTGGAAGGGGCCTAAGAAAGCCTTTTCATGCATTCTCACCAAACATAGCTATGATAATGGTGAAACTGAGAGGAAGCCTTCCTCCAAAGTGTGAAAAACTTGGGCAAATTCTACAGGGAGATGACAACTATTTTAGACCCAAGTCAGATGGGTGCATCTGATATACAGGCATCAAGCTTAGCATATTCTGAAAGTTTTCTTGTTCATGTTTTGGCAGGGGTGTGGTCTCAGCCTCGTCATGTCATAGTTAGTTCCAAAATTGTGGAATTGTATTGGGATGAACCAGAGGAAACCAATGGAATCATTTCTCTATACCGATTGTTCCGAAATGGTGAAGAGATTTTCACAGGTGGTGAATTAAATCTGAATTTCACTGATGCTGCTGTACAACCAAACTGCAGGTAAAAAATGTTAGAGCTATATGATAAGCATGAGAGGTTGTTCAATATATTAAAATATGGTATATATTTCCAAAATCCTGAAGATGAGTCCAGCTTTTACACTATGAGCATACAGATGATCACTTAAAATATCCTGCTAGTAGCAGGAATGTTTTTAGTAACATGCACTTGTGTAAGTGTGGCTTATGTGTGTATGTGCCTCTGGGTGCATCTACAATGTAGCTTGAGTCTACTTTAAATGCTGTGGCTCAGTGCTATAAAATCCCAGGAGTTGTAGTTTTATGAAAGTTTTATGACCTTGTAACATGGCTGCCGGAGTCGCTCCACTTTGTTGGGGTGTGTGGGGAAACTCGGCATCCTTTGCCCCGCATCACTTGACTCCTCTTGCAGCTGATCATATGGGGGAAGCATGGAACATGCATTGAGCATGCATGGAGCACGCAGATTCCCCTTATGGATTCCAGTGACAACGTAGGAAGCCTCCCATGTTGCTGTGGTGGTGAGATGAGCCACCTCTGCCCTCATTCACCCATGGAGCTGCATCAGTGTTGTTTCATGGGAGCCAGCAGGCTCTGTGGTTGACCTGGGCTAAACTAGTGCATGCCGTATGTGAAGAGTGCTGGTGTCTCACTTTTCTGTTTCAATAACTGTCTGCAAGTGTGAGGCTGTGGGCGTATCCTCTAGCTCTCTATTTAACCAGTACTCACACCACATATATGTTGTCAGGCAGTGTTCAACTAAGCTGAAGAGATGTAGATAAGATGCTTTAATCCAGGTAAACCTTGTAAAACATCATGCAACAATAGGTGAAAAATGATAAATTCCTAGGAGCTGAGCAGCCATGTTTCCTTCAGAACAACAAGTATAGCACTGAGAGAGAAAGGGAGGAACTATTGCATCACATCTAGATGTACCGAAAACCAAGAGGGCCAAACTACAAAGCAAACAGTATCACAGATGCATGCTGGAGCATGACACTCCAAACTATAAATTCTAGAATTCCACAGCATGAAGTGATGACAAAGTGTTGTCAAATTGCATTCATTCTACTGTGTAGATGCACTCTCTTTTTAAGAGCCAGCACCGTGTAATGGATTTAGCACTGGATTTCAACTCTAGAGGTTACATTTGAATTCCTACTCTGCAAGACAAACCATTGGGTAAACTGGAGCAAGTCACATTCTCGTAGGAAAGGAAGCTCCCTCTGAACAAATCTTGTCAAGAAAATTCTGTTACATGTGTCTATTTTGTACACATGTATGAGGCATCCAGAATATATTTTATTGGTATCTGACAGGCAACATGTTTTATTATGATTATTCATCCTAAATGTAGTAAATACTGCATTATTTTACCCTGACTCTTCCGGTTCCCTTTTGTTTTTTCTTGTGTGTTTATAGATATGTTTACCAGCTAGAAGCTAGCACAAGGGGTGGTAGCAATACTAGTGACAAATACATCATCCAGACTCCATTAGCCACACCAGAGGAAATTCCCATTCCATATAATGTCACAACAATAGATGCATATTCCATATTTGCAGCTTGGGACCCTCCTGGTAAGTATGCCTCTTTATGTGCTATATAGTAAAACAAATTATCAATCTGCTGGTGTTTTGCATTCGTCCTACATATCTTTATATTATTTACTGAGGGGAGTTGATATGAGTGTGGGTTCAATGATAATACAGGTTTGCCATCTTGCTGAAAATGATAGATTTGGGGGTAATCATGAAAAGACATTTTATTATCTTCTTACATAATGGTAGGAGGGATGCACCATTTGGATTTTCTGCCTTAGGCACCAAAATGTCTTGAGCCATCTCTAGCTGATGATACAATAATTATAAAATAATTAAGCAATGGAATACGCTCAGCTTCATCCAAACGGAAAGGATGATAATTTGCCAAACTGTGAATTTTAATTTGATGGTGGTCATCCACTTGTTACTAGCCCCCTTTTCACCTTATGTCCAATTAATTGATTAATTAAATTTGGTTTCAGAGCAGTATGCTACAGTCAGTGATACCCAGGCTTTTAATACAGGGAAAAGTTCTTCAAGTGGTGATCTTCTGATAAATTCAACCTGTTTAATGGCTGCCTACTCTCCTGAAAAGGAGCAATGCCGATCCCAAAGCACCCCAACTTCTTGTAGTTTGCCCTCAGAAACAAATAAGGCAATCAAAGAATCTTGTAGCTTATTATTTTTATGCCTGTAGACTTTATGTAATATAGAAAGGTTGTACAGATTTTGTTATATTGTGATTTCATTCACTCCTGATCAAAATAATTGTCCACAAATGCCACTATATATGAGTAGTTTTTCATATTAAGGCTATAGCAAATTCAACTTGAGGCCTTCTTCATTTATTTAGCAAGATTGTGTTATTGCAAGGGACCTGATTATCTATCTAGATCTCTCCTTTATGTTAGAGATATTCAGGTATGTTGATAGCTATGGACCAATAATACACATTTTTCTATTTCAACCCTTTCTAATATTTTTATAAAAATATCCACATCTTGCAGCAGAGTCAAAACCTGGTAAAAGCATATAAAAGCATCAAGTCTAAAGTTATAGTAAATATTCCAGGGATGCCCATTGAACCAATGGTTAATAGATCTATAATATCCTGAGCTGTCAATCTTTTAGTTTTCAGAAGCACAAAATCCATTATAGAAATGCTATAATGTATGAAAAAGATTAAAATCTTAAATTAAACTCTCCCTACCCATACTTGCTGGAAGGATTTAAAAACCAGAAGGCAGGAGAATATGACTTATAATCTACAGTTGATTTCAGTGGAAAGTGTCTTATACTGTCACAGTTTTGATAACAAGTTTCAATTGATGCTTTGAATATTCACTATCATAAATAGGTTTCTATAACCTTCTTATACGTTAGTCACTTTTGGATATAGTTTTGTGGGCTATATCCACCTAAGTGCGCAACAGGAAGGCAGTTTTTATATAGGACATTCCATGCAAGGCTGTAGCCGGGGGAGGGAGGGTTTAGGGGTTCAACCCTCCTCCTCAAAATTTTTCAGGTTATTTTTAAAAAACTGGTTTACTTGTGAATTTTAACTGGTTAACCAAATCCCCATGCTAAGTCTATGAGAAGCAAACATTGAACTGATTTAATTAAAGTCCATATAAAATAAACCATACTATTTAAATTATTTTGTGCTACAGGACCACTCTTCATGATTCACTAAATTTTATTTCAACCTCCTCCCCCATTTTTTCTGGCTATGGCACTGATTCCACGTGTATGTCATTAATGTTTGAAAAAGTGATTGGCACATTTTCTTAATAGAAAGATGTTTTTACCCACATTGGGATACGGTAGGTATGCAAAATACCTGCAATTTTTGTCATCCTCAACAAGACAGGTTATATCAGAAAATGTGAAATAATTGTTGCATTCTATGACTGTAAAAATGCTGGGTAATGTGTATTTTTCTCAGCAACATGAAACTTTGAAAGTATGAAAACCTTGAAAGTATGAAAAGTCATTAAAATTTACTCTTGCACTCTTGTTCATTTGTGAGAAATGTTTTGATATTATTTGTCAATAAAACTGGGAATGAAAAGTGAAAAATACACACTTAAAGAACATGTGGAGAGAAAATTAAGAACTTGGTTTACAAATGGATCAGATGAACAAACACAAAACAACTCACTTGTAAGGTCTGTATTCACATAAATTATTAGCACCCGAAAGTGCTCGTTATTGTGTGTAATTGGGACCACTTGAAAGTATTCCCAAGTAGGCTGAGGTGTGATTATCAAATTTGTTTCTCCTGGAAATTTTAGAATTAAAAATTTTGGCTGCAAAATTTTGGTGCAACTTGCCCTCTGTATCCATGAGTTCTTCATCCACAGATTCAACAAATCATGGTTCAAACATATTCAGGGGGTTGGGAAATCCAAAAAAAGAAACCTTGATTTTGCATTTTATATTAAGGACACCATTTTATAATATCAGTGTTTATAAAGGAACATCCATAGATTTTGATATCCACGGGTCATGGTATCGCATGCCAGGAGATTCTGGGTGCCCACTGTACTTGAAAGACTGTTTCTTGGGTGCTATTAGTTATGAAAAGCGAATCCTGTACCCACTGTCATACCTGCATGACTTTAGGGTGCATCTGCATGGATAAGAAAAATGTGGAATAAGCATTAAGAATTGTTAAGCCTGCCTCTTCTTCTCAGCTATGAATAGGAGTCTCTGTATTAGCTGATTATTATCATTATTATTCAGTGGAAATTTTTTTGGTAAATAGCAACCAGGATCAACTAACAATTGGCTAATTGTGAGGAAAAAAAGAATTGGTTCAAAAATTAAGGTCTTCAGGAATCCTTACATCCTGTGAAGCTAGATTAGTGGCTACATAAGAAAATGGATTGCAAAATTCCCTTCCCAGACTGGATCCACTCATTTGACAGGCTGCTAAGATTTTCTTTCCTTGGCCTTCACTTCTTAATGCCAAGGTAGCTGTTCCAATTGTATTTGATTCAAACTATGTTTAAAGAATTCATTTTGTCAGTTTATAAATCATTTTGTGTACTATTTTTAAAAAAATGTTTGGATCCATAGTACATCACTTAAGGAAGGGGTCCTCAAACCTTTTAAGCAGAAGGCCAGTTAACGGTCCCTCAGACTGTTGCGGGGCTGGACTATAGCCTGAAAAAGACATGAATGACATCCTATGCGCACTAAACATATCTTATTTGTAGTGCAAAAAAAATGAAAAACAACACAAGTATTTAAAATGAAGATCAATTTTAACCAGCATAAACTTGCCAATGTTTCAGTGGGAAGTGTGAACCTCCTTTTGACTGATGAGATAGTTAATTAGGATGTTTATTATTGTGTGCCTTCAAGTCTTTTCAGACTGAGGGCTGCCCTTAGGGTTTATAACGGGGGGAGGGGGGCAGGTAATTGATCATGGAGGGCTGCACCTGGCACTCGGGCCTTAGTTTGGGGACCCTTGACTTAAAGGATCTTGCTAGGTTAAGAGCTAACAAATGCTTTACATATATGTATAATCTTTTATGGGAACTTACAAAGGGTTTAGGATGACCATAGTGTGACAAAAGGAGAGATAAATAACCATACCATTTAGATTTTTAAAAGAAATGTCATCATGTTAAAGCCCTTTTTTTTTGAGATTTCTAAAGAAAGTAAGGTTGACGTGTCACCTTGTCCTTGCTTAGACTGCCTTCTTAAGGCTAAAATTGCAAAAGAATGCAATTTCATAAAAACGAGTCCCAAAGAAAATTATAAACTAAGTGCAACTGAAATAATACAAAATAGTAGAGGCATTGCAAACTGACTATGAAAAAAGAAATTGCACATTACCCAGGGGAACTCCAGAGATTAGACAGTCTAGCCTCAAGAATCTAGAATTTGAATCCAGAACTTTTTGTATACATGTGATGGCAAATTCTGTTTTCCAGTTTTCATTTAATTTTCCATTAGAGTTCATGGTTTCCATGAATTATTCTTCAGTTATACATTCAATACATTATGTTGAAATACTGTATTTCTCCCTTTTACATTCAAAGGCCAACCTTTATAATAAGGGTTGGCAGTGATTCTCCCATTGAGACAGTCATTTTAATTGATATTGTCTCCAGGAATAAAATTGCTTTTTATTAATCAAGTTTTGATGAGAGGCTAGTTGGCCACAGTATCTTCCTGTCTGTAGAAAGAGGCTACATTTTGGCATACAGACCTTTGTCTTTCATAATAAATTTGGATCGTGTAAGCACCCACAGGATTAATCATGGGCTACCTATCCATGGAGTCTCCTTTTATTTTAATTATGATGTTTCAACAGCAGTGATGTCTCCAAATTCTATAACTTTATAGATGTAATAATTCATGGCTCCTGCCTCAGCTAAATGGCAAGATGTCCAAGCAGTGGTTAAAGAGATTAATTAAGGAGTGGGGGGGAAATGGTTGGCATGCCTCACTTACTATAGAAAATAGGACTTTAATTTCTGAAAGAGCATGATATCGTGAGTTTACGTGCCCTTTTAAAAAAGTTAGATCCTATTAAAATAGTTCAATTTAAAGAATGGGAAGAGAGCAAGTTTAATCCCACCCCAGTTATAGTTATGACTGCATCCTTTTTAATTTTATCCATGCAGGGAGCCCTGTTAGAACACAGGGACATGCTCTGGTCATTATTGTAGTCTAAAGTTGTTTTATTTATTTAACAAAGAAGGCTTTATTTAACCAAGAAGTAACTAGAAGTCAAGTTTCAGTTCCAGTAAAGGGGAAATGTAAGTCAGGGTATAGAATTAATGCAGCTTAATACCACTTTAAGTGCCATGGGAGTTGTAGTTTGGTGGGACACCAGCACTCTATGGCAGTGAAGAATAAAGAGCCTATGCAATCATTGTGTATACATGTTGGTAAATAAGGGTTAAGGGTTTCTGATCCATATGGTCCCCCTCTTGTGGTCAATGCATTGTATCCCTGTTAAAGCCGCCAAGTACAAGTCACCTCTTGGGACAAATGTGTACAGATGTAGTGTTTACATAAAATTGTGTCACAATTTATATTTCAGCTCTAAAAACACTGTGTTCTAGGGATAATTATGGTTTTAAAATTGTATGCATTGAAGAAATTTGCATAGAGAAAGACATGTGAAATGAAAATACATAGAGAATTGGTGTATTAAAGAAAAATGTGTTCACACACACTGCCATTTATATAGAAATGGGAAAGCATGGCCTTCCTGATGCTGGTGAACTGCAAACCCATTGATACTTAACTACTGGCTATGCTGGCTAGAAGTAATAGCCAGCATAGGAACTGTACTCCAAGGACATCTAGAAAGCCACATAGTCTCCAACATGGTAGCATTTTTGTAGTTGAATGCTGCTGTAAAGAGAATTTATGTGCTGTCACATTCTTGCAGCTTTTATAAGAAAATAAGATATGTGATAAATTTGAGTAGTTATTAATAAACATCAACTAACTTTCTTCAAGTAGTTACATAAGATGAGTTAGAAATATATAAGATTTCAGATGCTATAGGTATGTTTTTAATAATGAATATTAAATGAAATAAATTTTTACTTTTAATATTAATACCAGATATGAAACTGTATTTTCATGAAGCTGAAACTGAAAGACTGTGTTTATCATTAGGTTAGATGGCAAACAAAATGAATATCTTCTTACTCATTCATTTCAATTAGTAGTCTTCAATCAGTACTCCTCAAGAAAAAGAACCATTAAAAACTGTACTTATATATTTTCTTTATGAGACAGCTTAGTTTTAAAGTGAATTTTAGACTGTACAGAATTGTCCATTATTTACTGTCTACATAAAATGCAGGGTAAGGGAGGGGAAAATCCACAGATGTTGTGTGATTGACTTGTCCTGTTACAAAATATATACCTGCTGTGAAATGAAGTCATGGAGGGAAAAAGTGGAATAATTTAACTTTTTTATTTGTAAAGATAATCAGGGTTTTCTGATTACATCTTAACTTCATAAATGTTAAATAACCTATCAGCATCTAGTTGTTGTAAATTATGAAAAGGGGTATTGCTGGGAATATTAACCAACGAAATCCTTGTTCTTTAGTGAACATGAAAATGTGTTATGGCAGGTTGTCATTGTGCTCACGGTAACTTTGACACCAAATAACAAAACTGCCATTTGCACTTAGGGTAAATTGGTTCACTTGTGCTTTTACTGTTCCTTTTATTCTGACATAAATTTATGAACTCTGGAACTAACCAAGTCATGTGGTTTCCCAACTGACTTTAACAAATCTGCCCATTTCATTCCATTCACTCATCAAAACATCAATGCTGTGGTGGGCTCACTGCAGATATGTTAAATACAAGTACTTTCCTGACCACACATTTTCTGTGAACATTTACTTTCTTCATTTTTTTAAAAAAAATGTCAACTGATGATATGGAAAATATGTTACAAAACAAAGTAAAGAATGCAACTCAGAATTTTATTGTAGACGCTCCATTTTTGCATGGAAAGGGTGCTGAATTTTAAAAGCACAACTTTGATTTTACCTGAGAGATTTAGGTCCTGCAGATGCTGATCATAGAGTCACCCTGGAGGACCCAGAGATTTCCTAGATGGGACATATTAATCAAATCCATGAATAATCAAATCTGCAAAAGTGAAAACTGTAAATATGAAAGAATGGTTGTAATATAATATGTATAAAGGAGACTGGAACCAACATAATGAGAAAAGTCCCCCTTGTATAATTCAGTGCCACAGAAGCAGAACAGCCCAATCACAACAGATAGATAATGGGAACTTGGTGCAATCTGCAGCTATTGACAGACTTTTCCCATGAATAGCAGGGAGTGGATTAATCATAGGAGGTAAACAGTCAAGGGCATCATGTGATATGAACAATCTTGTTTCAATCTTAGTTTGTCCCCTTCATGCGATAAAGACCTTCATTAATCTATGAAACTTTTCTATAGTAGTCTTGATTAGGGTTGATGGATGAAATATAAGACAGTGTTCCTGTACCCTTAAATAATTTTGTAGAAGAGGGGATTTCATCAAATGTTGTTTACATTTCCTCTTTTAAAGGTATAAGAAGCCTATCTTGTTTTATTTATTTAACAAAGAAGGCTTTATTTAACCAAGAAGTAACCAGAAGTCAAGTTTCAGTTCCAGTAAAGGGGAAATGTAAGTCAGGGTGCATCTCCACTATAGAATTAATGCAGCTTAACACCACTTTAAGTGCCATGGCTCAATACTATGAAATCATGGGAGTTGTAGTTTGGTGGGACACCAGCACTAATATTTGAACTGCTATTGGGAAAGTTGGAAGTTTTGTCTGTGGTGATTAATCTCTGGTAGATTGACAGATGCAAGGACTCATTGAAATGTTGAAGATGCATTGCCTGAGTATGGTATAATTGTTTAAAATACACTGCTTCATGCCTCCAAAGTAGTATTACAGATGGCACACTGAGTTTCCAATCCTTACAGCAAACCTCTCAGTCACCAATTCTTCTCTGAAACAGCAATTGTCATTCTCTAAATTGTGGTCTCTTTTATAACAGGATCATTTAAGTCCAAAGTGCCTTTGAAGTACAATGTATTAATGAATGCTGGCAGTACCTCCTCACTTGTAAAACCAGTGGGCCATCCTACCTTTGCTCTTTTGGATGGTCTGGATCCATACACACAACATGAGATAAGGATACAAGCCTGCCAGGATGGTAAGATGTCAAGTATTTCCCTTTTCTGATCAGCAGACAGTGCAGTTTTGCAAAATAGATTCTGTTCAGCAAAAAGAGATAACATCTTATTTCGAAATTGAACTGAAATGTTTACCTAGTAAAAGCAAAGCCCAGTACCGAGCGGAGCATTTTACATTTCTTCATTTTGTATCATGAATATTTTAAAAGAAAATTTAAACCATTAACGTTTGGGGGAATGTTGGCCCTTTTGATCAAATGCATTATGAAAAGCATAAAACAAGTTGTTTTTGAATCATCCTAGATTTATGCATAAGCAAAAATCCATTCTCAATTGATGATATATTAGCAATTGTGTCTCTTTTTATTATTCATACAAAGTATAAGGATATGGTTGTCTTATTTCAGATTACAAGGAATATGTGAAATCCAATCTGATGGGATCTGTTACAACACTTATAATGTATTTTCACAGATACCATTGGTACTGAACTTTCAACAATTACTAATGTATCATTCTAGGAACTTCTGGAAAAAAAGAAATACTGATTCCATGGGGATGCAAGTGGAGGGATTAATCCAGTCTTCGGTGCTTTGAAAACTTTACTCTTAACCCAAGCTGGCTTTTTTTCAAGTTATCCTGTGTTGTCTTTCTTGTCATTGCTTTGTGTATTCAGTATTTGCATGAATTCTTACAAGAGAATGCTGGAGAGTCAAGATTCCATACATTATTCAGCTATATCAGAAAGTGAAGTGAGTCTGTGTTGAGGCTGTGGAGTGGACCCCTTCTTTTGTGGCGCTTGAGGTCCTGGAGGAGTCACCACAACCACCACCCCAGTCCTTCAACTGTGCCCCAGTTTTTTTTTCAAATAGCAGAAATTTGTGGCAATGTGAGACTCTAATGATCCAGAAATTTCACCAAATGTGTGAAAATGTTCAAAAATGCCCCCATCTCAGAAGCATCCAAGAATTCTATACCTCCATGTTCATCTAAAGCAGTGGTTCCCAAACTTTGGTGCTTTGGTCTTCAACTCCCAGAAATCCCAGCCGATGTACAGCTGTTAGGAATTATGGGAGCTGAAGTCCAAGAAAAAGTGGAACACCAAAGGCTGAGAACCAATAATCTAAAATCTCTCTCAAAATGACATCAGGAGGTTTGTCTCCATCATTTCCTGACACCATTTTGAGAGTGATTAGAAAGCTGTGGTATTATGGCTTAAAATTGGTATTGGACCTTTGCATTATAAGTTGCTGCTTCATCATTTCACATGGAAATCAGCATTTTGGATTGGTTGAAGGGATAGTGAACTTTAAGTGTTAATTTCATTTGTCTCTAGTTGGCTGTGGAGTTGGCAAAGGAATATATGCGATAACAGCTGAAGCTCCACCCCAAGATTTGGATCCACCCATCATAGCAGCAACTGGATCAGCATCTGTAGAAGTGAAATGGTCACCACCTAAGAAACCCAATGGAAAAATCAAAAACTACTTTGTTTACAGGTAGCTATTATCATATTTTATTTAAAAAAATAAAATTAAAAGGTCCAAATTCCCATTTTGTAGGATACTATAGTTCTCATTCCATAGTTGAAATCTGATACATTTCCACAGTTACTTAAATTATCTTCTCATGTGAGTATGTGATAGCATCAGAATTATCCCAAAGGCTTTCAAGAGATTTTAAAAGCCTTCCATTTTTGTCTGGGTTTTAAAGATAGAATTGGCATGTCATTTCTTTCTTTCTTTTATCCTGAGTGTCTGGCAGTTAGGACTGGGATCACAGCAAAATGTGAGTGGGATGGGTTGAAGACAGGGCATTCCGGAATCAACATAGCAGTAAAGAAAGGCCAGTACCATCTTTACCTTTGCATCAGGCCCGTAGCCAGGATTTTGATTCGGGGGGGAGGGGCTGAGTTTGATTCGGGGGGGGGGGGGGGGCTAAGTCTGAGTGAAAGAGGGTCTGCCCTAGCAAACCTTTTGTATTGTTACCCCAATACCCCCATGCTTATGGGATATATTAAGTATGGTGATCAAATCATGATATGAATAAACATAACAGTTTAAATAATGCACCAATAAGGCCTTCTCGCGGACCACCATGAGAATTTCGGGGGGGGGCTGAAGCCCCCCAAACACCCCCCCCCCCCCGGCTACATGCCTGCTTTGCATTATGGACATATTGAAAACTTGGAGCTGGAAGCCTATGCATTGCTTGCCTTTAGAAGAGATGTGGTTTTGGGAGAAAACACTATTGAACCCAGTGGGACTTACTTATGAATGGACTCATGTAAGATTGCACCATATGCCTTCAATCCTGTCCTGACTTTTGTGGGAGTAAACCCCACTGAAATCAATGGGACTAACATGCATCTTTGGACTGTTAGGACTGCATTTCTGTACTCACTTGAGGGGGAGTCATCACAATTTGGCAAATTTGAGGGGGCAAAGGCAACATATATGAGAGTTGGGATATCTCCCTGGGTATGCAAAAAAAAAAAAAAAAAAAGGAGGGCAATCAAGTGAGAAGGCTACTTGAATTTGCAAATATGTGCATGCAATGTAGGAAATAATAAAACCTACATTGGAGCCATTGTAGTTGGCTGTCATATGACTGGGACACAGACTGACATGTTGAACACATGCACATTATGGAAACATCCACTTGTACTTATAATTATCTGATCCTATATAGCTTTCCAAACTCATTTCATTTTGAATTAAGCCAGGTGCATATGGCAGTAAAAGGATCAAACTGGGATGCTACACAGTAGACCTAGGGTACACTCCTCATGTAGATTTAGCCCCCATCATTTTGAAATGTCAGCTGTATTAATACATGAAAGTATTTTTATTTATTTATTTATTTATTATTTAAACTTATATGCCGCCACTCCCCTGGGGCTCGGAGCAGCTTACAAGAATAGCTAAAATCTAACAAAGTTTAAAAGCAATTTAAAACAATTTAAAAACAACAGTATCAAACGTTAAAAGCCTGTCGGAACAGGTATGTCTTACATGCCCTGCGGAAAGCTGGTAAGTCCCGCAGGGCACGAACTTCAGGTGGCAGAGCATTCCAGACTGATGGCGCCACTGCTGTGAAGGCTCTACGTCTGGTTGCCTTTAGACGCAAGGTCTTGACACTGGGGACTTCCAATAGATCTTGGTCCTCAGAACGGAGGGATCTCTGGGGTTGGTAGGGGGTGAGACAATCCCTCAGATACATTGACCCCAGACTATGCAAGGCCTTAAAGTAGAGTGAAAGTAGTCATACATGTGCATTAGGCTAAATGGTGGGATCCAAAGCATTGCAAACTGGCTTCACAATCAACATCTCTCTCCCCCCCCCCCCCCGTTTTTCTTTTTTTAAATGCCTCCTCTTCATGCCATTCCTTTTGATGGTTGTGTAGCATGCTGGTTATTGAGCTATCCATATTTCTAAAGCACTTTTGACATGTAAGCCAAAGTGTTCTCGTGGATTTTAAATTCATTAGCTAAGAAGGAGTGTAAAATCTTGCTCTTTTTAGTAGATTCAGATGAAAATGAATTGCTGCCATCTTTTCTGACTCATGTTCTTTTCCTCATTAATAACTTTTGCCATCTTGAGCATACATGTCCCAGCTCCTTATCTAATGGTCTGAGGAAACAATGACCATTCGATCCATGGAGAAGAAATAAAGATTCAATGTATTGAGTTCAAGAGAAATGAATGATTGACAGCAGAACTGCATGTACACAATTCAAGAGAGGAACTGAGGAGGGCAGAAAGGGAAGTGGGGATTGAAAAGATTGGCAGAAGTTCCTAGATCTAGAGCCCTATAGACATTGCAAGGGAATTTAACCATCTTTAATAACACTGCATAATTGTGATCTGGCAACACTGCATCTTCCTGGTAGCCAAAACAGTGAAAGAAACAAGAAACAATTTATGACAATATAAGGTTTAAATTCATATATTCAGTTAAACTAAGAAACTTAATGGTTTCGACTAGGAGCAAAATGCCAACCCTCCCAGAATATTTCCCTGCATTTTTGTGCTAATTATATGGCCAAAGATATATCCATTCTCTACTTTGTATAAAGGGAAATAAAGGATTTCACAAGCCAATACATGGCTTCACTCCGCTGGCTTTGTAAATAAAGATGATGATTACTGCTGCAATTCCACAGGAGCCGGAGAAAGGGAAAACAGGAAATATAATGCAGAAAGTGGAAAATACTGTAAATTGAATTTGACAGTATTTGATGGCATTTGATTATTCTAGTCACAGCCAAACAATGATATAAAGAGTAATATGAAACAGAATGTGTTACTGCCTAGCAGACTCAAAAGCAATAAACCTTCCTCCAATGTGACACAATCACTTCACAATCATAATTGTAGCCTGTTTGATACCTCTGAGTACAGCAGAAGGGCACTGACTGACATAGATACATTTTGTTTTTTATTTAAAGTGAAATGAAAATGGCGCACAGGGGCTCCAGATACAATCGTTATATTCACCTACATAGGCATGAATCACTTGGCAGTTATTTCAGCTGAAGTTTAAATGTGCTTAGACAACAACAATATCACATCTTTCTCAGATAGCTGTGAAAAAAATCAGAAATATGTAAGGACGGAAATGGGATGTAAGCACATGGTTCTTTTTTTTCATGAGATATCCATGCACAGTCTTAGACTGTTATAGCAAGAAGCCTGCAGTATTTCTAGAGGATGTTATGGTATGTAATTTCTTTTTCATCATTTGCTGACAGTGCTTTGCTGTTGTTTATACACCAAACTAAATTTATTTAACCTGCAAGTGGGTAGGCAGCCTTTCATTAAAGCTGAAGGATGTATGTTAGCACAGGTTTGGAATTCTCTGCTAACCTTCTTGATATTCCTCTTTCGCCACCTTGCCAAATCTGAGAGCTTTTTTTTTTTTTGTGGGGGGGGGGGGGTCAACAATATTAATTTATTCATTTATTCAGTATCACCTTTCAAATATGGATACACAAATACACACATCATACATGTATGGATAAAGAACACACATCTCAGCTTTTCAGGTAGCTAGCATGATTTAAAACAAATTAGGGAAAAACACTTGTAAAATGTTAAAACTATTACAAAGCCAGTAAAAATTGATGATAATAAAAGCAGCGCGATTCAAAGTTTTCTCCCTCTTCTGAATATATTTACTTAATTTGCTTCCATTGGTTCAATATGAAGCATTGTAAAAATGTCCTAGAATAATGATACATCATGACCGTATAACAATGAAAAATTCAGTGGCAGGAGGGAGGGAAGGAGAAAGTGGATGGTTGGAAACTGAGACTGTGTTGTTTAAGGGTTCCTTGCTGATAACAGAGTAATGGGAAACACTGGGAGCTTGGTTTTGGCCCATCTCCATTTTTGGAACTTGTTTCCAAAAAGTACCAAATCCATCTGAATATTTTTTCCAGTTATCGGGGAGTGGGGAGGGGGGGGGGACCATGCTGAGAATATGCATTTGATAAATTTTGGTGTTTTTGATCTATACATCATATTCTACTTCTAACCAACAATGGGCTGCCACCTATATTCTGGACTTTTTTGGATTTTGTACCTTTTGGAAACAAGCTCCACATTTGTTTACAGAACAAGTGGGTCAAGGTTAACAATACTATCCATTATGCTGTTCTAAATTTTCTCCTGAAGGTTCAATAATGCCTATGCATGCAAACACACATGTATATTGAAGGCTTAATAAAGCTTTTTCATGCATGTATATAAGGGATTTTTTAAATGCAAACTTTGAAAAACCTACATTTCCAGAACCGATATGGTCTTATGCAACTATAATTTGGATCTTAATGCTAAATATATGGAAATCAAACATAGACTTCCCTCATCCCCTGTGTAGGCCTCTATGTATATGCAGATTTCATTTGCAGGGAGATGTATTTGTATTCTGAGTGTTCAACAAATAATAGAATTAGACATTTTAGCACTACAAGAATACACGTAATTGTATCTTGGGTTTAAAATCAAATGTAAGATTCTATCCTTCTAGTTTTCTACCTTCCAGAATGGATGCCTAAAGTATTCTTATTATATGTCTGGCGTACAGTTTGCTAGGATGAAAATAGCTATCTGAACATCTCAACATGAGTGAAGGCAGCAAATCATAATATGCAGATTCAATGGCAGTTAACCGTTCCTAAAATTGACATTTTTCTCCATTGCTACTCACTGCGTGGGAGCAAAGCTTCCACTTAAATGAGCAGTTGAATGCTAAATCTTCAGCCTACTGAAAAAGATTAGAGACTGTTCAGCTACTTCTGCTTGAAGTTTATTCATACATGATATTCTCTCTTTTTAGCACTACAGATGGAGCCATTTACCTAACCATACATTTCTTTCATTAAATATTCAGCAGTAATAAGATCTAAACACTTTAACCAGACTGCATTGTTCAGCTTTCATTGTGGAATAGCTCATAGTTGGGGGCATATTTGATCTATCAGTGCTGAGAAGCTGTTTATCACAGATTTTCCATGTTACTGAACACTAATTTGTGATTCCAACAAACAGCTATTGTGGCTAATTGAGATGCTGTGCAGTGCAAGCCAAACTCCCAAGCATTAAAAAGAGGTTTGCTGCAGTTAAAATACCATCATTTTTCACTTTTCTCCAATTGATATATTTTTATAGCTTACTGGGAGAACATTTCATATGCCAAACTGTATGCCAAATGGAAGCACAAATCTCAAGTTTACTTTCCGACAAGTGGAAAAGCTTTTGCCACACAGCTTTTGCACCTTGATCTTATCTCCTCCTTCAGAGCTTAAAATGTGTGGTCCTCATGAAAAGGTGATCTCTAAATTCAAAACAGATTCTCCCCTACCCACTATTTCCACTAAAAGTTCAGAAATAAAAGTCCTACCGATATACATTTCTGCACTGGATCATATAAGATTATACACAAGTCATTTGTCTGAACCTCCATTTAATCCTATAATTGTGAACGCAGGAAGATAGTGGTTTGCTCTACCTTGGTCCTTTGGATGTTTCAGCAAGGGGGCGTTGACCTTGATTCATAATTCAGAAAAAAAAGTCCTGCATGGTAGCATTCTGATATATATACTAGGCATGGATAGAGCTGCATCAGATAACTCATTGCTTGTAATAATTTTGTTAAAACTACCTTTTTGAAGCGATTTTGAAGCATTTTTAAAAACTGGAAGTCCCTTTGTCCTTCCAAAGCTTTTTCCGCCATTTTTGTTATGACTCGGGGAGTGAGTTGGAAATGATTCGGCATATTTTCAGCCCTCTACTAGCTTGCTGGGAGGCAAGCAGCATGCATGCTGGAAGACTCCTTGCCTCCCAGCCAATCAGGGGAGAAGTTTTGGGGGAGCACATGGCTCAGAGGCTCATTTGGAGCCAGGAAGGGAAGGGAGAAGGGAGAAAGGAAAGGGAAAGACAAAGACAAAGGGAAGGGAAGTTGTGTTGAAGGGAGTTTGGAAGAAGAATGGCAGGCAAGCAAGCAAGCAGAGAAGAAGGGCTGGGAGAAGGGCTGTTGCCTGCCTGGCTGCCTGGCTACCTAGCTGGCTGGGCAGCCTGCCTTGCCACTTGTGTGTTGTTGTTGCTGCTGCTGGGGTTTGGGACGGGTTTCCCTTGTTTGCTGTGCATTGCCTTAAAAAGACACCACAAATCTCATACTTTCAAGTCTTGCTTATTGCGTATTGCACAATTGCGCCCGCCATTAACGAACCAATTTGGAAATTTTGGAAATTTCGAAAAGTTCCAATTTTTTTAAAAGAAAAATTCGGAATTCAATTCTGAATTGAACCACCAGCACCTTTACATCCAAAATGAGTTTTGAACCATTTTTTGGATCAACCAAGCCTAATATATACTTGTTTGTTTGCTTATTTGTTTATATATTTACCCTATTTATACCCTGCCTTTCTCAATCCCGTAGGGGACTCAAGGTGGCTTACATGTATAGGCAGCGATTTGATGCCATGTAATCATACACACATAATAAAATAGGCAATCACTAAGACATATCAAACCTTAAAACACTTAAAGTACACTTGTTTGTACTTTACTAACTTATGCTAAGTGCCTAATCTCTCTACATAAACACTCACAACAATTTCCTGCACCAAAAGCTGGGAAGTGAGATGTACTGATAATGATGAAACTCGGGTATACAATCAAATGTGCTGCAGGCTTTACTGATGTGTCAAGCATATGCCAGTATGGTGAACCCAGAGAAGTGAGAAGTACTCACCAGCTTTATTTCACATTGTAGTGAGATATTGCATTGAGAGATGCATCTCTCATATGTACTAACTACAATATGTTTCCTGGTGCCACCCATCCAAACCCACCTTTTAAGTGTGGTAGTGCTCCCTCCACCTATGTGGCTATTTCTATTTTGAAGTTTCACAGAAATATATGCATAATATATATGCATACAATAGTTATATATATTTTTTTTAAATGGAGGAAGGAAGCTGCAATTGGATGTGAAAATGGAATTAAATTAACAGTGGCAAATTACTGTTTGAACTGGTTCATTAAAGACTGTACTAATTAATTTGCAATAACTTTTATACATGATAACGATCAACAGGAAATCATCCTGCACATTTAAATTTGGTTGTATGTGGATTTCATGTGTTCTCTTGTTCTCACACATGAGACAATGCAATTGTATTTTATATTTACAATTTATTATATTTATTTATCCATGAGCAAATATGGACCATGATGGATTAACCCAAGTCCAAAATTTTGTTCACACAGGGTGAACAAAACTTCTGATGTTTATGAGAACAAGAGTCATGTGCATGAACCTTTAAATAAGGCCCAATTTAAATTACTAGGATAAAATAGCTGCCATGGGTATCAGATATTAGATAGCAGACGGCAGACGTGCTTGTAGATGTATTATGGCTTTTAAAATTGTTCCCACTAGAGATAAAAATCAGTATTTCCTTCCCATGGAAATCTACAAAAGGTATAGATTTTGATTTCAGAGAGTAAATGTCCATTGTTCATATGAAATAGTCATGACACTTGCCCAGCATGCAACCTGATTTGTCTCCAGCAAATGCACTGCATACCCAATTGTGTGGCAAATAATGTAATTTATTAATTTGGTGATTGGCACCGGGACAAACATGGTTTAACTTACTATGAATCTTGATTCATGGTTAAAAGAAGGGAAAGTACCTGCATCCATTTTTCAACATCATAAAACCCTCACTAATCATATGACATAATATACCAGACTTGATTTCTATTGCCACTGATTGATTTTGCAACTCCTTCTAGAAATGATCTGCCAATTTCTCGTGAGAAACTATATTTTTCACTTGAGGCTGCCTTCCCCATCAGTTGTTCTTGAAAAATATCTATCATCCATTTGCCATAATAATTAGTGTGTGTGTGTGTGGAGAGAGAGAGAGAGGGAGAGAGAGGGAGGGAGAGAGAGAGAGCTTCTTGTAATTGCTTAAGTGCAATTCTTGAAAAACTCCTAAAGCTCAATTAAACTGAGCCATACAGAAGGAGAAAGTAAGGGTTAACAAATCCACTGTATGTTTATGTTGAGGATGAGAGTTCACCCAGAAATATTTTATTTCACTTCATAGAGTAGTCTCTTTGCTGCTTCACAACATTTAAACTTCATGTGTCTTTGGTTATTGCTGGTATGTACACTACTGCACCATGGTCCTTTCAAAAGATCATTTTTGAACAATGGATATTAACATAGATAATCCAAAAATCCTATAAACCAAATTATAAATTGTATCACAAAGCATTACATCATGTTATGAGCCCTAAGGTAGAACTGGAGTTTTGAGTAGAATAGCTTAGGATAGACATCTGAAGATTGGTCAGGGAAAAGGAAATCAACCAAACTCTCTATTTTTTCTCTCTGTCATTTTTCCCAAGTGACCTTTGCCCATTCTTGATTTAGCCATTTATCATCATAGGCTATCACTCATGACCGAGTATGAATGTTTTTCAAGTGAGGTCATAAGTGACTGTAGAGACCTATTCTGGATCAGCATGGTCTTTGACAGTGGAGACATAGATTTCTTGTTGACAGTCCCAACAAGGGTTTGCTTGACATGCCTTCCCCTTGACACATTTCTGCCTTTCACCTTCTGTTCATGCCTCTTCAAAATCCATAGCACTGTTGGCAAACAGCTGGCCTCCACTTCAAACTGGGTCAGGCTTCCCAGTTCTCAGTGTTTATTCAACTTTTTTAAGATTAACTTTATCCGCCTGTCTTCCCTAGAGATTTGAAGGATTTTTAGGAGGCAACACTGATGGAATCTTTCCAGAAGTCAAGAGTGACATTTGTAGATAGTCCATGTTTCATAGTTGGAAGGACAGTTACTTTATTAACAAGCATCTTGGTATCTCTATGAATGTCTTGAACCTTGAATACTCTCTGCTTCATTCAACAAATGCTGTGCTTGCAGAGCTCAGCCGGTGTTGTATTTCAGCATTGATGTCAATTTTTGTAAGACTAGTAAGCAAAATTCCAGGAAAAAAAGACAGAGTAAGGTTGGAGAAAGGCAGGATCAAAATTTTGTAAATAAATAAATAAATAAATAAATTGCCATGGTGAAAGAATTGGCCATCTGCAAGGACGTTGGTCAGGGCTAGAAGTGTATTGGATTGTTTGGTGGGGTGAGGTGGATTTTGGAATATCTGTAATTTCATATGCTTACATAATGAGATATTTGGGAAATGGAACCCAGTCTAAATATGAATTTCATTTGTGTTTAAATGAATATACGCATAGTTTGAAGATAATTTTATATCCAGTATTTTAAATATTTTTGTGCATTTTAAATAGGTTTGTGTACATTGCACTTCCAGAAAGCAAAGATGTCTGTCTTCCACCACCTGTATAGACAATTTTGGATGTTCAACTTGTGTATCAGATAACCTCTATTTTCTCTGCAAATTACTTACAATTATTTTTTTTTCACAACTTCCAGGCGTCCTGTGGGGACTCAAGAGAAACTACTTGTATTCATCTGGTCTGAGGGTGCCTTAGAATTTGTTGATGCTACAGATATTCTTCAGCCATTCACCGGGTATGAATATCACATCAGAGCACAGAATTCCAAAGGTTCTGTGGACAGTTTGTGGTCTTCAACACAAACCTTAGAAGCTCCCCCTTGGGGCATGAGAGCTCCTTGGGCCCAAGCTGTAAGTCCTTACTCTGTGCTCCTAAACTGGACCAGCCCCACTTCTCCTAATGGTCCTATTTCTCAATACCGTGTTGTCTATCAAGAGAGGCAGAATGATCCAACATTAAAAACTCTTGCTGTTACGGCACTAACTGTACCGGTAAGTGTAACCAATTTTTGATAGCTTGTTTTGATTGCTTTAAAAAAAGGTAAATTTTGAAAAAAATGTAGTTTGTCTTTGTAAATTTTTATTGTGTAAAAACAGGATAGAATTTACTAGTTTACAATGGATCTTTGCTACTTAATTGCTCGATCTTTTGGTTAATTTGGCAATAAATATATGTGTGAGTAAAAAAAAATCTAAACCAAAAGCATATTTCCTGCGTTGTTAGTTGAAGCACACCAGTGACACAGTAGGCTTAACTTCTAAAAAATTCTAATGGTAGAGACAGTAATTCCCACCCATAGTTTCCTGGTACAGTATGGATAGCATGGAATTTGGTGAGAATACAAGCTCGAAGACGCTGCATCAATTTGCTTACCTTCAACATCCTATCACATGACAGCTCAATTCTAATTTTCTTGTGTAGGAATAGAAGTTTCAAATGTGAATTATTGGGGCTGAATACCCCAAGAATCTCCACCAAGATCTGAATTCCAGATAGTGCAAGGTTCTAATACAGACTGAGTATGTCTTATCCAAAATGCTTGGAACCTGAAGTGCTTTGTATTTCAGATCTTGGAATACTTGTCTTTGCATATATTTGGATAATGAGATATCTTGGAGCTATGAATCAAGTCCAAACACAAAATTCAGTTATGTTTCATATATGTCTTATACAGACTGCCTGAGGATACTTTTATAAACAATATTCTTAATAATTTTGTATGAAGCCCAGTTTGTGTGCACTGAACCATAAGAAGGCAAAGGTGCCACGGTCTTACCCACTCATGTGCACATTTTTTTTAGAAGTTTTTTGGAATTCCAGGTAAAGGATGCTCAACCTGTATATAGGCATTTGAAATATGTCCAGCTGTACTGTTAAATAATCTGTCTTCAGGCTGTCCTATTCAGTATGAAATACTAGGGGTAAAATGATGTCAAAAGTGGAGATAGCTTATATATCTTGATATCTTCCTTGATGAGGGTTATGATGTTCCATGTACTTGTATTAAAAATAATCAGGAGAGTGTTATGATGTTCCATGTACTTGTATTAAAAATAATCAGGGGAAAAGTGCTGATAACTAATTCACCTTGGGCAAGTCACACTCTCTCAGCCTCAGTTGAAAGCAAATGTAAACCCCTTTTGATCAAATTTTGCCAAGAAAAAACCCATGATATGTTTGTTTTAGGGCTGCCATAAGTCAGAAACAATGTGAATACATACAGCAACAACAAATTGGAAGCAAGTCTCTCCAAATATTCTAATCAATCCATCTACATAATTAATTTATGAACAGCATCCATGTCTACTCAGAATTTGGCCTCACTCCTAGGTAAAAATGAATGGTTTACAGCTTTAGTTATTGCCTCATTGCTAATTTATTATTCTAACAAATTATTCAAGTGCAAAGATGAAGGCAATTTTGTTCACTCTCCTTCCTCTTTACAGAAAAGCAGTTATAGAACTTGCTTCCTAGTACTATAGCCTTGAAATCTGAGTGTCTAAAACAAAGTAAAATTGTAGCAAAATCAGATATTTTTTCAGACACACACACACACACATATAGCATATTTGAAGTGCATGCTGGTGTAAATGATAGGAAACTTAACATTAGCTTGAAGCTTATGATTTATGTTTGGTAATTAGGAAGATTTGTCTCATAACTCTTCAGAATCAGAAATGATTTATTTCTGTACCACAAAAAGAAAAAAAGCTTTTACCAATGCTGACACGTGGTGCTTTTATACAGTGGGTTTCAAAACCTAATAAATACAGTAACCCAGAATTAGATGGATTTTTATTACCTCATTGCAGACCTGGCAAAAACTGAGAATAAAGTGTGATGGTATGACCTGCAAAATTGTTGTTTCTAGTGATGGTAATGGGAACTGAGGAGACCAGTGAAGAAAGATACCTTTTTGAATAGATAAATAAAAACGTCGACCCAGTGTGCAGCTGCAAATCTTTACAACCAATTCCAAAGGCAGGATTAAAATTGTGGGTCATTCCACACATTCATGTAGGGGTAGAGATCTTGCGGCTTCCAGATTTCCTCTGGTATTGGTTATGGTGACTAGAGCTTCCTGAATTTGTAGTTCAACACCAGCTCCAGCTGATAGTCCACTATGGCATGGTTCTCATCCTGATTTAAGTGCAAGCACTGGTTTGCCGAGGAACTAATGATGGGTACCTGGTAATATGTCTAAATAATAGACATGTTTGCACTTTACCGCCATTTGCAAGCATAGCTGGTGGGAATGAGAGACTGGACCTTCTCAGTGGTAGCCCCTCAGTTGTGGAAGTCCCTCCCTAGTGATATTTTTAAGAACTTCAGGGAAAGTCAGTCTTTTATCCCATGACCATCATATACATATTTGATAACTGTATGGGAAAGACCTTCTTGGTGGTTGCCCCCATACTTGCTTTTGCCCACCTCTTTGATTTTTTTAATGCTAAACAAAGATCTTTTCTTTTAGAAAGGTCATTCATATTTAATCAGTTGTGCCAACAGGGTCTTTTAATGGGGAGACCTACACTTCTTTTTTTACTGTTTTTTCAAGGAGTTTCAAATTGTTTTAAACTAGTATCTTAAAATGATTGCTTCTTTGTTGTAATTTTATGATCAATTTAAATATTAGATTGTTAGTTACACTATGTTCTATGCACTATGCTAGAAGTAAAGTGAAATATAAATACAATGAAAATCAATATTTCAACCTTAATTCCCATAAAGATGTTATTAAGATTGGACTGGAGCCAGACATCATGATTTTATTATGCATATAAGCCATAAGGAACACAAGTTTCATTTCCTCCCTAGATCTTTATTCATTTTTTCTATTTATGGCTGCAATACAAATCTCAGTGTCATGTTTTTAAAATTATGACAAATATATTATGAACCATCTCAGATATTAAGATCATCTGGGGATGCCCTGCTCTCGACCCCTCCTTCTTTGCAAGTGTGGCTGGTGGGGACGAGAGACTGGCCCTTCTCAGTGGTAGCCCCTCGGTTGTGGAAGTCCCTCCCTAGTGATATTAGATCAGCCCCTTCCCTCCTAGCCTTCAGAAAGAGGGTAAAAACCTGGCTCTGGGAGCAGGCTTTCAAAAAATAGCTCAGTGCAATAATTTTAATGTGGAACATGTGCAATTGATTATGAAATGATGTTAGATGCTGGTCCCTAGATGGCATGTTTTAACATTGGAATGTATTTTAGTTATGTTGAATATGTATTAATTTTAAACCAATTTATTTTTAAGTTAACATTGTATGTTTTAAGGCACTGTTTAAGTGCCACATGTAAGATGCCTCGAGTCGTCCTTGGGGTAGAGAAAGGCGATATATAAATAAGGTAAATAAATAAATAAATATTATATTATATTAATAATTATTTTACTATTTAATAAGCAAGATGATGCAATATTTCATATTTGCTTAATCTCTATAACACTCTGTCACATCTCTACTTTGAAAATATTAGGGTATAAAATACCTTTTACTCCCTTTCTCCCCAAAAATATCATAATTGCACCTTTTCCTTTGAAACTTGGTGCCAAAGGAAATTAATTGTTTTCCTGTAAACTCCAGCAATGACCAAATGTTTAAATCTCTTGAAACAATTTAAACAAATGGTCACTTTCTGGTTGTTTACAGAATTGCTTCAAAATTCACTTATCTAGTCATGCATTGAATTGCCTTCCACGCCAAGCCAACAACAACAGAAAATATCCAGGATGGTTGCATTGAGGGTAATAAAGTGCACCAAAATGGCTTTTTAAATAATGTTGCCACAGTATGTTTCTTTAGCATCAACATTTTAATGCCGTTGAAATTAGTATTTTCTTGGCACTGGAGAACCATTATCCTAGAAAACCTGAACTGGAAACACATAGCAGAAATATAATCACAGTGATTGTGTGTAGTTAAGATAGCAATCATGTTTCTCTAGGTATTTTCTGTTTCAAATTTCTTTCACTTTTCACTTTTTAAATATGTGCTAGTGAACTAAAATTTGCCTTATCAGAGCAAACCAGCTCCATGGTTTCATTTTCATTTCTACCTCTACTAGATTTAAATTGCAGTTGACTCTTTACTTTTGAGGAGATTAGGGGTACAGGACCCATACAAAAGAGGAAAAACTGCAGATATTTCCAGAGTCCCCACACCATATTTAACACGCAAAAATGTACTTCCATTGATAGCATGACTGGCTGCACACACATTCCCTTGCACACGTACTGACACACCCATATCAGAGGAAGGAAGGAGATGGAAAGCATTAGAAGGAGAGAGAAAGGACCTTTCATTGCTCCCATGAATAAATAGGCCACATTTATGACTGCAAGCCTGCCCAGTTTCAGAAAATTTCACCAATCCACTGATTTTTCAAATTTTTAAAGTTTTTACCATAGCATTAAAAAAAAAACACCACAAGAGTGGGTTCTGGGAATTGAAGTCCCAAGTGCACACCACAAGCAAGGAGGAGAATTGACACAGCCAACTGGGCCTCTGATTGGCTTAGAAAGAAAGTTAGAAACACAGAGAAAAAAACCTCAACTCCCATCATCCCTTAGGAGGGAGCACAGAGGCTCCTTCAATGCTTGCATTCCACAAAGTGCTGCTGGGAAAGCAAGTTCCAATTTTCCTCAAGTGGGTACTGGGGGGGGGGGGCTTCAGGAAGGGATGGAGGAGACTGCTGGGGAGAAAAGAAAAGGAGGAGCTACAGCTTGCCTGATTTTCAAGGCTGTCCACATGCCACCTCAACCTTAGCCCCCACAAGCTGAAAAGACCCAGCTGCTGTAAATCATATCTGCTAAGGCTTCAGCTGCCCACCCACCAGGCTTGTTTCTGGGGATTTGGCAGCCAAATCCCCTGAAGCCCCCGAATCCGGTACACCAAAACGATATTGTGCACACCTCTACTAGGCATATCAATGTATGTATTGGTCCTTAAATTTCTTAAATGTTATCTTCTATTTTTCTTCTAATGTAATTTTAGGCAAATTCAGTGCTCAAGTTAGGATAGACTCTACATTGATCTCATGAGAGATTTTGTTAATGACATAAAAACTCTTTCTGCTTACTGCTGAATACCACAGGTGTGCTTCCAAATTCAACCTAAATTTTGGTTTAGATGAAATATCATTGAGTCTCTCATTAGTGCCCTAATTAATATTACATGTATGTGCAAACAATACTCTTGTATATTTATTCAGTTCTAGAACAGTCTGAACCATAAACAGCATGTTTAAAGTGAACTAATGGTGCATTTACACTGTAAAAAGAAAAATATATATGATTTTAACTGCCACGGTATTGCTATGGAATCTTGAGAGTTGTTGTTTGATGAGGCACCAACACTACTTGACAGAGAAGGATCAAGACCTTGTAGTTTTGCAAGGCCTTTAGCCTTTTCTGCCAAAGAGTGATGCTGCCACACTAAACTACAGCTGTATAAAACTGCATTAATTCTACAATGTAGATGCAATCTAACTCTGGAAATAGAATTTTCCCATGGAATTTCTGACACATCCTTAGATGCAGATTTGTGAATGAGACATTTTAATTAAAATCTAATTTTATTGATAAAGGACTAGAAAAGTGATAATTAAACTTATGCCCTTTTACAATATAGCTTGTGGAGGTACTAGGCTAAATCATGTAATCTCCTAAAGCATCTCAACTGGAGTTCTCTCGTGGGATACTCTATTAGTCATTCTTTCACACAACCTTCTGTGTTACTTTGCAAGATTTAAAGAATAAGCAAGCAATGAGCTCTGCCTTTTATTGAACTAGTTAGATGCTATTATTTTCCTTGCAAAAGATTGTCAGGGAAAGAGAAGAGTCGGAGACAAAACTCTTTTGTCACTGGGGATATTATTTTATCTTGTGGCTGAACAACAATAGGCTTAAAACAGGCAGCCGGTGGTTAAACTGTGACTGTAAATTGAAGGCATCAGAACTTTGCAGGCTTTTCTCCCATCATCATTATGTAGAGCAGCTATGCTGAGGTGCAGCCCACATAAAAATAAAACACATAATTCAACAAGAAATCAATGAAAAGACACACTTTTCAACCTTTCTCCCTTTGCAATTCAAAATATCCTATTGTCCTCACGGATTCCTTTTCACACTCCAAAAAACTCCGGTACTGTTCAGTCTACAACTGATTACTTCTCATTTATGACCAAATAAGGTTCATTTGCAAGGAGGCGAAAAATAGTTGTACTTCTTTGGCTTTTAAATCTGAAACTGACTTCACACCTTGATTCAACCCTGTTCATTTGGACTGTTTTTCTTCCATACTAAGTATTGTGGACAGGGATATCGCTTCTGAGGAGCCTTCCACACAGCCATATAACCCAGAATATCAAGGCAGATAATCCACAATATCTGCTTTGAACTGGGTTATCTGGGTCCACACTACCATGTAATCCAGTTCAAAGCAGATAATGTGCAATTTTACACAGCTGTGTGGAAAGGCCCTGGGGGAGAGAAAATGAGGGTATTTCCTAACCAAATTAAAATGTTACCTCCTCCAGTTGCATATGCAAAATAAATAAAACAATCCTATATATGTTTATTAGAAATATGTTTCATTGTATTCAATGGTGGATGTGTTGTGACTGTGCAGGGGCCACAAAATAGAACATGATTCTTCCCTGGAGATTCACAGTTAAATAGACAGAATACCCAAAAGGAAAACAATTTGGAGAGAAAAGGAAAGCATGCAGGCATTAAACACATTTTTAGTTTAAATAGCCACCATTATATAGCGATTGCAGCTATATAACTATGTATAGTTATATAGTACAGGTTAGGTACCCCTTATACGAAATGTGTGGGACTAGAAGTGTTTTCGATGTTGGATTTTTTATTTTGAAATATTTTTACATTCATGAAAATGTAAGACTGGAGAGATGCTAAGGATTTGTGAAATGGCAGCAGCCCAAGCCCAGTGTTTGGTGCAACTCCATGCCTCCCATCATTTCTCCACATCCGTCTCTATTAGTCATTGAACAAGTCATTGAATGACTTGTTCATTTGCACTCTGGGTGTGTATGAGACATATGGTTGGAAAGAGACTTATGATCTGAGAGATGGAGGATATAAAGGGTCTGATATTCAAAAATATATATACAGTAGTCCAGCAGTTGTCCAGTCCCACTTTGTGAAGGAATGAGCAGGAGCACCACATGTGCCACCTGTAAGCAAAAGTATTTTGGATTTTGGAGCATTACAATGTTTTAGATTAGGGATGCTCAACTTGTATTATATATATTTAGTACTGTTAGAAAGAAGCAGAAGAAATTAAATGATGCACATTGCTCAATCACATTTTTCACAACAAATATGTTCAAATCCTCAGGAACACATTTAAATTGCTGAGAAAGCTATAGATTTTTTAAAAAAACAAGTAAAATATTCTACTTGAGAGCTGCATATGCCACTAATTCAGGCTACTTGCCACTTAGCAAAGACCAAAAGCTGCAAGTGGCAACGAAGGGACAAATGTTAATTGAACTGCTGTGCTGCTGTCAGCATGGAGAGTAGCCACCAACAGAAACAAGATGGCTAACCCAGGCATGCCCTATTAGAGCTAGAAGATCACATCCTTAGCTCTGCAAGGGCTTATGGGTTATGAGGAAATCATACACAGATGACTAATTTTTTTATGGTTCACAGCCAAGCAAAGTGAAATTCAGCAGCTGTTCAGGACAAGTGACCACTCTAACGGCTGCAATATAACCCACTAAATAGAGAGGGAATTGTATGAGAGCAAGAGGTTAGCCGTGATTATCGGCAGGTGAGTGCTTTATTGAAGTTGAAAGACCATTAACATTGATGGAGTAATTATTTCAACTTGAAAGTAATTACCTTGATGGGTGATAACTTCTCCTGTGTTCCCAGATTGGATTGGGCCAAACAATTGTGAACTCCTGAAGCCTGGAAAAAATATTACAACAATACTGCAATGTTTGAACTACAGAAATCACTGTTAGAGCATTTTAATTATGCCTAACAGTGGAGAAATTTTTAACTTACAGTATCCAGTGAACTCTCCAGAGAAGAGATGTTTGCTTTCTGGTCCAAATGAAATGACCCACACCTGACACACGCTTCTCAAATTATGCATGTTATTTGAATTCAGCTTTTAAAATACAAAATTCCATTTCTCTATGGAATGGCTGACCCTAGTCTTATTATTATTTTTATAAAACATCCCATTGTCTCGTCTGTTAATTGTAAAATCTTTACAGAGGTATGCCAGGGATGCTCTGCAATCAGAGATCCTCCCAATATTTGTGAATATTGTTATTTCCCCAGATTATATATCAAGGTTTGTCCAGGAACTGAGCCGCTCTGTTCAGATTCGCATTTGGATATAGATAGAAATGTGCAGGTGGCTGATTGTGATTCTGCTTGTACCTCAACCCTGCATCTAATGCAAGAATACCAGTACCAGTTAACCCTACACTGATCCATTACCCTGGAAAATAATTTTATTTTCATTTTATAGCCTACACGTGTTTCATATACAGTCAGCTCTCTACATTTATGAGTTTGACTTCTGCTGATTTGATTTTTTATGGATTTGATTAAGATGGTCTTTCTATGAATCTCGAGGTCCTTCAGTGCAACTCTGGAGCCCCCGGTGGTGCAGTGGGTTAAAGCCCTGTGCTGGCAGGACTGAAGACCGACAGGTCACAGGTTCGAATCCGGGGAGAGGTGGATGAGCTCCCTCTATCAGCTCCAGCTCCTCGTGTGGGGACATGAGAGAAGCCTCCCACAAGGATGATAAAACATCAAAAATCATCTGGGCGTCCCCTGGGCAACATCCTTGCAGATGGCCAGTTCTCTCACACCAGGAGTCACTCCTGACATGACAAAAAAAAGTGCAACTCTGTGGTCAGCATTCACTTAAAGCTGACCATAGAGTTGTGCTGGAGGAGTTAGAGATTCCTAAAGAGGTATCATGTCAGGTTAAAAGAACAGTGGTTTTTATTTGCATTTTCCCCACTTTCTGTACCCCTAACCCCAGAAAACGTGGCAGGTTCACTGTACTTCTCTTTGGTCCATACCAGAGTTTCTCAAACTGTGGTCCTCCAGATGTTTTGAACTTCAGCTCCCACGTTGCCTAAAAGCTGGTAAGCTGGCTAGGATTTCTGGGAGTTGAAGTCCAAAACACCTGGAGGAACACAGTTTGAGAAACACTGATCCATGCAGATAGTACAGTTGAAAACACTTAGGGGACAGCCAACATTACCCTTGCCTGTTGAAAATATTTCATTCCAAATGCAAAATCCAGGTAGTAGAAGAAGCATCCAACTGTATCACTTCTGTTTCCAAGCCCAGAGAATTATATCTGATCTAGCCTACTATTGGGCAACTATTGGAGGCTAAAGGAGCACATTTGTATCCTAGGAGAAATTGGTAACCTAACCATCTCCCCTATCCTCAGTGCAAAAAAACAACAACAAATCCACAATTTTTGCCTCCAAATCCAATTATGCTAGATTTTAGCCCTCTCTTGAGGTCAATTTAGGTGTAGAAGAAGTCTTTTTTTTCCCCAAAAGGTCCTAGGAGCTATAAATACAGTGACATTCTACAGAAACAAGCTGTTAGTCCTGCACCTTCCTCCTCTGAACCACATTCAGTAGTGTGAAATTCCTGCTTTTCCTGGCAGGTTCAGGACATGCTGCAACTTTTTTTATGGTAGCTACTTAACTAAACAGCAGGCTTGCACAATGCATATCTTTATTTAATTACTATAATCCTTTTCATTATCTTATTCTTCTTTTATGTTCCTGGTCCTTTGAAAACAATTTATAGTGTTAGGTAGCCAAAATATTGCAACAATCCCTCCTTGTTTGACCAGTCTTACAGACACCACCATATCATGCTTGGCAATTGTCAAGCCTCTTTGTGAACTAAATTGTTAGAAAGTTAGTCTGAACAATTGCAATAATTTCACTGAAAAATGGGTAGATGTCCCATGTCTCTAGAAAGCCGTATTACATCATATGTTTAAAAACTTAAATGTTAGTTTTTGACAGTAATAAAGTCATGAATTTTCCAGACAGTGTTCCTATTCAGTGATTATGGCTCTAACTTCTATTTATTTTATTCTTTTGTGGGAGCAATTACTAAAAGCATGGCTGATACCTATACCCACCAGAGCTTGGTTCTGTTTTTCCTTTCCCCATGCTTTTTAAAAGGATAGTTATTGATCTCTTGCTGAGCTGAGATTTCAGTTTTATGCCAGATAGCTTGATTAATGGGTTGGTTTCTGTAAGTGGACTGAATGGGGATAGGAAGTATGGGCAGCCCATACTGCCAACCCTAAATCCGTCAAGACACATAGCTCATTATGAAACAGTTATCAAGTATACATGAAAAATTAATTGGGCTCAGTTTGATTCTGAAAAGAATCAGCTTTCTACTTGGCGGTCCCCCCAATCCTTCCAGATGTTGTGCACCAGCCCCTTGAGAAACAGCGAAGGGAGATGTATTAATACGTTGTATTGATTAGATCAAGACCCCTGACAGTTATTTGTAGAGATACCATCTGGCGGCTGTTCGAATTCCTTCACCAAAAACAGGACGTGACATGTTATTAATCTCAACTCTCTAAGTATAGACAGTTGCCTTTTCTGCTAAACCGCATTTTACCATTCCGTAGGAGATGAATGCAGACCTGAAGGGTGCTGAAATTAAGGTTATTACACAAATTGAGCCATATGGTCCAAATATTTCAGCAAGAAAATTGCCAGGCAATAAAAATTGCTCCTGCCTTCCTAATGGTGTAAATTACAGTTTAACCATGGCTCTAATGATGTCCTTCTGCCGCGCTTAACTACTGTTACATGAAGGACATTGTTTTAAAAATATAAAAAAACAAGTAAATGCCAGCAGCGTGTTTTACAATCTGTTAGTGTGTCATTAAGAACACTGTCAGAATTACATAAACATAATGGCAGGCAACCTAGCATACAAAAGAACAAGTATGGAAAGAGAATGTCTTGAAAACTCAGTTTAAAGTTCTTCAGATTTTTTTGGGTCTACTTCAGACTGTGGTTACTTCTGCTTATCATATTACCCAGTAGATTAAAAAAAAAGTCATTGTGTAAATTCACATAGAAATTATGGCCAATCTGAACATATATCAGGAAGGGGACATTGTATGTACTCTGGGCTTTATCCTGAGAGCAGATCAATACTTTTTCTTTTGTAGTTCTTCAGATTATTTATTTCATATCAAAAGCCTTGAATACATAAGTATAAAAGTGATAAAAATAGAAGGAGCACAAGCAGATAAAGAACTTTTGACCAAAATGTCTTCAGTTAAAACATCAATATACAGTGGGTCCTTGGTATCCATTGGTACCTTGGTACTCTCTGTGGATACCAAAATCTGTGGATGCACAAATAACATTTTGACATAGTGAAATGATGTTCCTTATATAAAATGTAAAAGTCAAGGCTTGCTTTTTTGTAAGACTTGGTTTCTTTTATCTGGGCTGGCATAAATGATTTATTTATCTTCAACAAACCTATATAAAAATCTCTGTTAGTTCTCTTGGAGCCCGTAGAATTTGTTCTTTGACATTAGTGGTTGTGCAAGGCCCTATCTCAGTGATGGCAAATCTTTTAGAAATGGCAAAACTTTTAGGTGCCCAAACCGGGGGGGGGGGGGGGGAGGGAGGGTGGACACTCAGGAGGTGGTGAGCAGGGTGGCAAGCCAGGGGAGTGAGTGGGAAGAGAGCCCGGAGTGAGCGAGGTGGGGTAGCCAAGTGCATGGGTGACCAAGGGGAAGGTGAGCGACCAGACAAATGGGGTGGGATGGCAAGCAGGAGGTGGGTGATGGCACATGTGCCATGAGAGAGGGTGCACATACCCTAGGTTCACCATCACTGCTCTATCTACTAAATACACTCATGTACAGGGTGAGGCAGCATAACTTCCTTTTTTAAAATACGTGCCATTCAGTCGGTTGAAGACGTAGCAGAGCGCTAGTGGTCTCGTTCTAGAGGCGGGAGTATAAAGTTTTGTCCTGACACAGTTCAGTCGCCATCATGCGATGGAACAGTGAGGAGCATGCTTTTGCCATTGAGGCCTACTTTTCGAGCAGATTTGGAGTGGCTGGCCCGCTCTCCAGATTTGGCCCCTTGTGATTTTTTTCTATGGGGTTTTTTTTAATCCCATGTTTATGTGAACCATCCAAAGACCCTACAAGATTTGAAGACCAACATCCAGGAACATAATGCCTGCTATGCTGGCAAGAATAATGACAAACACCAGAAATCAGTTTACTCTGTGTATGGAGAATGGGGGACGTCACCTACCTAATTTGATCTTCAAATCTATGTAAAACAAAACTTTAGGTATGCGCTTACATTATAGAAAAGTAAAAAAATCTGATTCATACAATGGGTTTCATTAAGTTTTGAAAAAAGGAAGTTATGCTGCCTCGCCCTGTATACGTTTAGAAATTTTACTCAAATATCAGCCCAGAAAATCTGAGCCAATGTCTTCATGAGTCAGTGTAAATACTGTATCTTTCCTCTTATCATCCTCTTCTCTGAGTAGAGTGGCAAAAGGTAAATGTCTTTCCAAAAGAACTTCAAAAAACACTGACACTCCTCCCCCCTCAACTTTCTCTGTACTGTGGTGCTATTTCTGGCTTTTTTTAATGACTGGAATGGGAGACAGTGGTACCTTTGAAGAAACATTGGTACTTTCCCATCTCCACAGAATGCCCACAACCTATCTACAAGTCATATCAAAATCAATAATTTTGTATCCTAAAGCCTATCCTTGACTTATACATGCAGTTGACTTGTACATGAATAGGTCAGCTGTCACATAGGCTTAGACCTACTTTTGATCTGATATACATGACACAGAGAGTTGAATCCAGCCCATCTCCCATAACTTACTAAAGGACAATGGGCACTTAGATTCAACAACAGTTGCCATACTTCAGTCTTTTTTTTTTTTTTTTTGGTTCTGAGATTCTGAGAAGCAGAGATCAATTTAGTTGGGTAGAAGTCTTCCACTGGCCCTATGCCTTTGTCACTCGTTTTTGCTATTAGTAGCAAAAGTCGCTGTGAGTGTTCATTGTGAAGGGACATGGAGAGAATGGTTCTTTGCAGTGTGCAATTGAAAAAATCAGCACCAGTGAAATGTAATTCATGTTTACTCATTAAACTGCAGACATTTGGAATCATTATGAGCATATTCACAAAGTACATATAATAATAATAATAATAAGAAGAAGAAGAAGAAGAAGAAGAAGAAGGATTTAAAGATCGAACTGCAAAGACTCTGACACAAGCCAGTAAAGGTGGTACCAGTGGTGATTGGCAGACTGGGTGCAGTTCCTAAAGACTTGGCCTGCACTTAAACACAATCGGCGCGGACAAATTTACCATCTGCCAGTTGCAGAAGGCCACCTTACTGGGATCTGCATGCATCATTCACCAATACATCACACAGTGCTAGACACGTGTGATCCAATACAACAGCCAGCAGAGTGATCTTGTCTGCTGTGGATTCATCTTGTTGTGATAATAATAATAATAATAATAATAATAATAATAATAGCAACAATTTATTTTTATACCCTGCCACCATCTCCCCTAGGGGATTCGGGGCGGCTTACAAAGGGACAAGCCCAAAAATTACAGATAAAAACAAAGACACCGTTAAAATCAATCAAATAAAAATAATAAAACAAACACAGTCATAAACTACATGATAAAACAATATGGCTGAGATAAAGGCCATCTATGGCCCCTTCTACACTGCTTTATAATCCAGTTCAAAGCAGATAATCTGGATTGTATATGGTTGTACAGAAGGGGCTTAAAGCTCCCTAATCATAAGGGCTTGATTCATTTTACTAGAAACAACAGATCCCATTGAGCATTCCTTTTTTAAAAAATACCTAAGGCAGAAAGAGCTCTTTGTGTGTATGACAGCATGTATGGGTTTCCAGAGCACTTGTATTGTATGTGAATTAAGAGTATGTTTAGACCTCTTAAAATTCATGCAGGCTAATCCATTTTTCAGAATAGATCTGGGATGTCATTAACTTTGGTTGATGTGGATATTTAGATTTCATTTGCTTCTAGAGTTCCATATTTTAAAACTATTTACCTATTTATCTGTTGGCATTATACTATATGGCTCCACGATTACTGCTTTAATGGTTTATCCTTCTTTGCAGAAACACTGTGTCTGTTTCCTTTGGAATTAATTATATTAGGGAACAGCAGGGATTCTACTTGTGAATTATCTGCAGGCTGTGTTATCTTTGCCTACTTAGCAGCAGATAAAGCTGTTCTTTTTGCTAGACTTCCTAAGAAAGTGACAATGAGTCAGTGTGACTGAAGAAAGGAAATATAAATATCTCAGCAGCTCTGAGAGGGGTTGCAACTTTGGTGTTTAAGTATAAATAGCCTGAGTATGCTTTGTCAGTATAATGAAGTGTTGTATAAACATATTGAAAAGTCTAGAAATGTTAGTAAAAACATCAGCCTCAAAAACCTGGGTTGACTTATTCATAGGTCAATGAATACTATAGTTCTGTACTTTAACTCATATAAAAAGGAACCATCTCCTGTGAGGATAGTGGCAAAATGTGAAAGCTTAGTCTGTTTGAAGATAACCTTTTAAAAGCACCTGTTCCTTCTCTCTCTGCCATAGTGCTACTTTTAGCCCTTTAGTAGTGCCACTCTCAAGCAACCAGAAATTATATTTATCCGGTATCTATCTATCCCCATATGTGCCTGCTAATTAAAATAACTGGTTTCCCTGTGCAGTGGCTACAACGGTTCAAGGCTGGATAGAGGCCACCGTATCTGATGACTGTGAGTCAGAACCTTAATATCTGCAGCTAGATAGCCTCTGGAAAACTCAGGTTTCTTTCCTTACACAGTTCACCGAGATGCACACATGTCTGTTTGGGATCAGCACTTGGCTGTGGTAGGGCAGAGGAAATGACAACAAAGTTGTGAAAAGCAAGTGTTTCCGTGGGAATTATTAGATTTCCTCTTCCAGGGGAGTAATTGTTTACTTTGCAGCAAGCTGTGTTTTGGCATTTTTAAGTGCTTCATTGCTACGGATGTCCTGATAAGTGCTCCACATTTTTCCATCTCGGATTCAAGGGATGGAATATACTATCGTAGATTATCTGGCTTTCTTTCTTCATCACACTAGAGAATAAATCCACTTTAAATCTGGTTTCTGCTTCCTGCAGAATTCTGGGGTTTGTAGTTTAGTGAGGCTGTTAAAGGCCCTAAACTACAAACCCCAGAATTCTGCAGGAGACAGCAACCAGATCTATAGTGCATTCATTCTCTAGTGTGATGAGGTCCTTGGACTTTCTGGTGAATTTTTTAAATATACTGTTTCTGGCTTGATCTGCTACAGTGCACATTGGGAGGTGCATTTTATGGACATCCTGCCTTCCAGCCAACTTCAATCTGCATAATAGTGTCTGTGTAGAAACACCCTGAGACTCTAATGTAAATACATTACCTGGTCTGGTTGTTTAATTTCACATCTGCATATTGTTAGCATAAAAAGTTTGCTGAAACATGTTGAAATGTTTTTTGTTTTTTGTAACTTTGCTACTTATCTCTATTTCTTCCATGTTATTTCTGCCTCTGGTACCAAACCAGATGAACTTGCAGAAAAATTAAATTAATTCTTTTTATTTCACTCCATGGCTAAAAACATAGTGCAGATGTGTGCCTGAACTGATTTTTCAAGGATGAGATAATGGGGAACTGAATCTAACCATTCTGTCAAGAGTTCTTCTGTCTTGACAAATTATATACCACAGAATTGACAAATTACAATTGCATGTTGGAGCAAATAGTACCAGTTCCACATATACACAATAAAATTTGAGCCAGCCATGACTGACCAAACGAAAGAGTGTTGGTAGCAGATAGCTTGATCAAAATGTCAAACCAGTTTGTATCTGCTGTAAAAAAGAAAATCTATGCACCCTGATTTAAAAAGATTATATATATATATATAGGCTACTAATATCATACTGCCATATATAAATATTTGGAGCAAACATAATTGCAGTGCAATACAAAGTTCTAGTCACTATGTCTGAAAAAAGATATTGTAGTGCTTGCAAAGTACAAAACAAAAGGCAATCAAATCGATTAACAGTGGTTCCAAACCTTTGGTCCTCCAGTTGTTTTGGACCTTTGCTTTCAGAATTTCTGATGGTTGGCCAACCTGGTAGTGACTTCTGGGAGTTAAAGTACCAAACACCTGGAGAACCAGTGGACTAGTGAAATCCCCCCATGAGAACATATTTTTGAAGTTTTATAGCTTAGATAAAAGACCAGCAAGGGGATACTTGATAAAAACTGTGTTTAATTATGCTTGGTGTAGATAGAGAGAAAACCTTTTTTTATAATGCTGTTAAAGCTGAAAGGTGGAAGATTTCAAAGAGATAAAAAGGACATCTTCACATAACAGCATCTAAACTGTACAATTTGCACTCTCAAGAACTAGTGATGGTTGCCAATTTAACAGCTTCTAAAGGGCTTGAATGAAGGAACTATCAATGGTTACTAATTTTAAAGAAAGAACAGATCTTCTCTCCAGTACTTGAGACAATATGTCTCTCACTATCAATTTTTGGGAAGTTCAGTTGGCTTTTATGTTGTGGCTCCCAATTCCTGCTTACGGGCTTTCTAGAAAAGAATGTTGTATTAAAGAGGCATTTGGAATGTTTCTGTTCTTGCATTCTGTTCTAGTACTCTTAGAACATGTAAACAACATGTAAACAAAACATTGCAGCCATGAAATAAAATAAAAACCACAACATTTTATGAAAAGTTATAAAGCTCACAACAACGTAATAAATAACCAACCCAACATAATTTAAACATTCAATAAAATTAAAATCTCATCTAAAATCCATTCTTTAGGCTGCAACCAAATCCATTGCCGGAAGTCCACTATAATTTACACATTGTAAACATAAATCTGGTGTTTGGAATATCACTATTCTACTTCAGGGAAGGCATGCTTCCAAAGGAAAGTTTTAACTTGGTTCCTAAATGAAAGCAAGGAGGGAGCCATTCTAACTTCTTTCGGAAGGGAGTTCCAGTGCTGCAGGCCACCACTGAAAAGAACCTCTCTCTTAGCCCAACTTACACCTAGCCCAACTTACAAAAGCCCTTTGTCTCACCCTGGTCATTCCACAGATATATAAACCCCCTTTTTCCCAGTTCCAGCAGACCTCACCTCTGAGGATGCTTGCCATAGATGCAGGCGAAACGTCAGGAGAAATGCCTCTTGAACATGGCCATATAGGCCGAAAAAACCCACAAGAACTGAACCTCTCTCTTGTTCCTACCAATCGTACTTGAGATGATGGTGGAACTGAGAGCATAGTCTCTCCTGAAGGCCTTAGGGCTCATGTGGGTTCATAGGTGTAGATGTGGTCAGCTAAGTAACCTGGGCCCAAACCATTTAGAGCTTTATGGGCTAACACCAGCACTTTGAATTGCGCCCAGAAACAAACTGGTAACCAGTGCAATTGTTTTAGTGTGTGTGTGTGTGGGGGGGGGGGGGGTGGTTCATTTCCTGTACCCCACCCCTGTGAGCAATCTAGCAGCTAACCTTTGAACCAGTTTCTGAACACTCTCCTGGGGCAGCTCTACATATAGCACATTACAGTAATCTAATCTGGATGTGACTAAGGCATACACCATCATGGCCAGATCAGGCATAGCTGGCACACAAGCTTTAACTGTGCTTAACCCCCTGCCCCAGTCACTGCTAACACCTGGGCCTCCAGGGTCAACACTGAATCCAGGAGGACCCCCAAGCTGAAGTCCTGTGCCTTCAGGGGGAATGTGAGCCCATCCAGCACCGGTTGCAACCCTATACCCTGATCGGCCCTACAACTAACCTACAACTGACCAGGAGTACCTCTGTCTTGTTAGGATTCAATTATATTTATTTATTGAACTGAATAGTAAGACCCCGTATCCATGGGGAATATGTTCCTAGACAGATCATTTCCAGTGACTGTGGCATAAGCAAAAAGAAGTTTGAGTAGCAGTTACTCATAAACATGGAGCAGTTGTTTTTCTGTGGAGAAGAATAGTTAACCTACCAAGCTTTTTTCCGCTTAATGTGAATTTGGAAGAGAAATTGACTTTAGGGGAATCATTCATAATTTTGCAACAAAAAGACCAAAAACCAGAAGCTTTACAGCATATTGGTCCATTAGAAAAGTATGTCAAGATCCTACATTATTATTTGTAACTACAAGTTGAGTTCCTTATCTGGAGTCCAAAATGCTCCAAATTGTCTACATGGATGGCTGAGATAGTAATGCATTTATTTCTAATGTTTCAATGTATAAAACTTTGTTTCATGTGCATTCGGTATGTAGTAGGCTTGTTTTATCAAAAAATGGTTCAAAACTCATTTCGGATTTAGGGGGCACTGGTGGTTCAATTCTAAAGTCAATTCCGATGTTCACAGAAAAAAATGTTAAAACCTTTTTGAAACTTCTGAGACTTCTGAATCCTTTCATTAATGGTTTGACAGTGTTATTTCATGTTTCATTGGGTGGGCTTTACTTTGAAAGCAGTTATTTTACTCCAGAAGTGGGGAAAAGCAAACGAAGGAAATTCCTTCCTTCTTTGGTTTAAAACTGGTTTCTCTGGCTTGAGCTGAGGCCAGGGACCAGAAGCGAGGAAAAGCTGAATCATTTCCGACTCACTTCCCGAGTCATAACAAAAAAGGTGGAAAAAGCTTTGAAAGGGCAAAGGGACTTCCAGTTTTCTTAAAACTTCGAAATCACTTCAAAAAGGTAATTTTTCCGACTTTATTCTGAATTACGAAGATTCCGACGGTACCTAACCATGCCTAGTATGTAGACCTTAACTACAGGGAATCATTCCAGTGTGATGGAAGTCTCTAGAGTGGTTTAGTGAGGCACTGCAGAATCTGTAATGTAAGGAAAAACAAAACAATTATGCACCTGTATGTGTAGGGTAAAAATCAGTAACAGGCAAAGCAGTAGTCAAAGACTGTTTTCAAGAGGTGTTGAAAAGGCAGACAATTTATTAATACACATATGAACACAATTACAAAATAATTAGCAGACATGTATGACACTCAGTCTAGGTATTATTTAAGAAAAGTAGTATGGAATGTGCAGCACTAATGTCAGTAATGTTTTGATTGTAGTGGAAAATAATATCGTAATAGAACTGCAATATCTCTGAATTTATTTTCTTTTGTGATGTCCCAGATTCAGCTCCACCTTTTGAAGTAAATGTATAAAATGAATAAGTGCATGAAAACCTCTACATATTTTTCATGTAAAATATACGTTAAACAGAGTGGAAACTATTTATTTAAAGAAAATACAGAATTACAGATATATAAATCCTTTTTTCTTTCTCCCAAGGAAAGGAGTTTTTATTTTGCTCACATACTACAGTGAACAAGTCAAACACTGACATCAAGCAAGAGTTTTCTGTCATGTTTAGCCAGCAAAACTGCAGTGAAGTTGTTGATCATTTAAAAGCCTCCTGCTCTCTAAAAAGCCAACAGAGTAACTGAATGCAACGTGCTAACTGCAGTCGCTTGTGGAATGCAGTCACTGGGTCCTTTTATTGGGCTTTGTTTTGAAGTCAAAGCAGAGAACTCAGACTCTTGTTGGGACTACAGCAAATCCCTAGCTGTCAAGGGGTGCCAAGAAAGAAAACAATTTACAGTCACACTAAGTAATGTCTCCTTTTAGGCTGTGATCAAATACAAACCCAGTTGCTTTCAACTGAAGTGGGACACAATTCACCAAGCAGGGATGCTACGCAGCCTTCAGTCACTTCTAAAAGCCAGGATGCTTCACTCCCTCCCCCATGCAGAGCTCTCAAGAATGAATGAAAATGTTGCCCTATATTTCAAAGTTACTGAGAGAGTGCCATTCTGAAAATAATTCTGATGCCTGTGGTTGCACTGTATGTTCATTGTTTTGAGTATTTACAGATCTGGTCAATTTTATATTTTGTATTTGGTATAAATAGCTAAAACTACGTAGAACTGTCATCAAGTTAAACAACTGTCAGTCATACAAGCTTCATTGATTGTTTGTTTAATTGATTGTGTTTACATGTGACTAAATGATACTCAAAAGCAAACAAGAACAGTGGATTGTTGTAGGTTTTTCAGGCTACATGGCCATGTTCTAGAAGCATTCTCTCCTGATGTTTCGCCTCCCTCTATGGTAGAACAAGAACACTTTAACTTTAGAAGAGCATGCATGCTCTTGTAGCATATTTTATCTCCAAATAAGGATTCCTTCTTCTCTCTTACACAATAGGAAATGCCTACTGTATATGTCTATCATCTTCTTCATGGTTACTTGAACTTAATCTTCATTGAACCCACTAAAACTTAGGAAGCAGAAAGGATTGTACTAGAAAAGCTGCTGCTAAAACACCATAAGATCAAATCCCAACCATTCAGGAGTACCATTCGATTTCTAGAATGGTTTAGCAAGAGCTGTCTCCCCTCTTCTAAGCATTCAAGATAGGAATGCAAACAAATAAATCAACAAAACAAGTGTATGTGAGAGAATGGGGGGAGAGAATATATATTTATCTTCCCCCACTTTGTAGTTTGTATGTTATGTGCTTTGTGATAACTGGAGCATAAGACAGTCTCCTTCATCCACTTTTGCAAAGCAAAAGAATATGTGTTTCTGGCATGAGAGGTTATTACATATGTTGATATTTAAACTATAATCCCAATTAGGACCTGCCAGGATGGAAGCAGAAGTTCTATACATGGTTTCACCTTGTGTTCAGTTACCAGAGTGGCAACTTGAAAAAATTTCCTGAAAGTAAAATACTATCAAGATCAAATTATATATCATTTTGGAATAACATATATGGACAGAGGAGAGCCAGAATTCTACACATGTTACTTAGTTACATAACTAGCTTAGCTGAAGAGATAAATATAATATTTACTTGAGTATAATCCAGTATCAAATGTTATATGCGCTAGGGGTGTGCAAAGCTTCAGACCTCCATTTCAAAATTCAGAGGTTCGTATGATTGAGTAGTTTGACCTTTCTGAATTATTAATCAGAAAGGACCTTCCAAAACATTTACAAATCGAAACACCAGCCTCCAAAACTTTCAGAGAGATGAGTACAAATTAGGTATTTTGGAGCTGTAAAACATTAACATACTCCATCGATGATAATTGTTTGGGGTGGGAAAGGGTTGGGGTTGATGTGACTGACAAGGGCAGCTGTATTTTCCTTCCTTGTCAGCCAATCAGAAGAAGAAAGGCAATCACAGCAAAGCTTTCAGCAAAGCTGGTCTCCTCTTCCCCTTAGTGTTTCTGTCTTTGTGGTGTTTGCAGGAGAGAAAGACATGTGTTTTTGGAAGTCCATTCTGTTTCTGTGTGTTTCTTAAAACCTAAGCTTTTGATAATTCTGTTTGTTTCTATCCCTTCATATATTCAGTCTATAACCTTCCTCTGTTGAAATTATCCAATCCCAAACTACAGCCCTGTTCCAAATCTTTACAAAATGAAGCAGGAGCCATTGAATCTCCAAAATGAATTACAGATTGGGTTTCAGCCGTTGCACACATTTCTAATGTGCACCTCAGTTTTGAAGGTGACCCCCCTCGGCCTCCCTGTCCAGGCTCTGGGGTTCTGGGTTCCTCTGGGTCTCTTCACACAGATGGGTTTATGTGCACGATTCTAACGCACCTACAAACTTCAATTTTGGCATTGTTATTCAGTCCAAAAATGGGAGTATTAAATTCCAGTAAATATGGTACTATCTCCTGACCCAGTTCTCCCTCTATTCATATTAACAGGGCAGCAGTTGCTGCAAATCTCAGGTATTTGTTCTCCTGTTTTTTTATTATTATTTAGGTGTTTGTTCTTCTGTTAATCAGAATGCAGGATACTGATGTTTTCACTCTCCTCCCATGTGTGATCTCCAGTGAAGGGAGGAAGGACAAGGATCCTGCCTTTAACTGTTACATCAGAGGTTGCTCATGGGAGCAGGGGACCCATGCCCATCTGCTGGAAGTTGTAGTTTTACAAGTTCTTTAGACTTCTCTGCCAAAGATTTCTGGTGCCTCACCAAATTACAGGATTCCATACCACTGGGCCATGGCAAAATGGAATAATTCTTCAGCGTTCGTTGCACCCCTAGTAATTTTTGTATCTTGCCTCTTCCCAACTCATCCCCTTTACATTATCCATCTCAGCCACTTTCTCCTGTTTGTCCCCCAAATGAACAGTGGTGAAATGTGTTCTCAGTTTTATTTTCTAACCAATTTCAACTAGCCATGTAATTGCTTCAGCTTGTTAGCTAGTGACTGAGTAGTTGCAGTTGAGATGCCCATGAGGCATCCCATCTGGGGAAAGCCTTAAGGGAATGTGCACACACATATGTATAAGGTAAAATGTGTGGGTAAACCATATTTATGATTTTGTTTGCTTTCATAACAGTCCAAAATGACCAACCTGAAAGTGTGCACTCAATTGTTTTCTTATCCATAAGTGTATATGCCACTTCCTTATCATTGCATTAGAGATTTGACTTTCTCAAACTGGATGAAGTAGAAAGAGAAAGAAATGATGAAAAATAAAAATTTCTTCATGGAGCATGAGAAGCAATCATTTCCTTAATGTCTCTGATTAATGGCACTCTTTGCCCTGATGATTACTCCCAAAGAAGTGATAAATAGCCATATTACCTGTCCCTCAGCTTTCAGATGCCACAACAGCTTTCCTGATGTAGCTAATATTGCTTAAGTCCTTTTCTGCAGAAACAAAATAGAGGGGTATGTTGGATGGGAGATCTAAACAGAAACGGAGCGACAATCTCGGAAAGTGCTGGATCACCAGATCAATAGATTCAAAGATGACTAGTTTGTGTAGCTTTGTGCAATTTAAACATTTGTGCAGGGAGTCCACCCACGCAGAGTGTTATCGACAGCCACAAATCAATGCTAATTTTTGATCCTTTTCCACCTACACACACCTCTTGACCCTTTCCCCACCTTTGGGGCATTTCAAGTAGTCAAAGGCAATCACAAGCAAAAGTATAAACTTGTCAGGGTTTTGAAGACTGAGTAGTTTGACCATGCCCATGAGCTGAGCTGAAAGGCTTGTACTGATGCCAAGAATATCACCTTCTTAGGATATTCTTGTTCTTCGGCTCTTAAGAGAGGAACTACTAATCATTTCTAAAGTTTAAGCAGCCCTTCTATTCATGATTAATGGGTGAGAAAGATATCCTGAAAGGAATCTAGAAGTGTATGTTTATTCAAAGCTTTTATTATTATTATTTTGATGCTCTATGCTCTGATGATGGCTTTCAAATAATGCAAAATACCCATGATAGTTTTTAAGATATATATATGCCTGTCAGTTTGCAAAATATAATTTTTACATATTTTGGACCATATTTTATCTCTGTTATCTCTGCACTGCAAACTACAGACATGCTAGGATGGAGGTGTGTAAAGGATTTTGAGCTGTATAAAAACAATTGCTACTGAAGTAATATCCCAGCTATTTTCAGAGATATTCTTGGATTATGATTTTTAATTGGAGTCATCATATATCACTTCAGTTATGGAGCAAAGTATTTATTTATTTATTTATTTATTTATTAATGCACTTGTATACCGCTAATATCTCAGCCTAAATCGGCGACTCATTGCGGTTTACAACATTTAAAAACAATATTCAGTTAAAAGCATAAAACACATATACAGTACAAATTATTGGGCCACCAATAACGATCCTATGCATCTCATAACTGGAATCGTAATCCAAAATTCATCGTCCGTGTATAACCAATCCTTAGTCATCACAATTCGTTACAACGGATTAACCGAATGCTTGTTTAAACATCCATGTCTTCAATCTTTTCCGAAACACCATCAGTATGCACACATTTATGAGGCTATGAGACTCTCTTCATATACAGGTTGAGTTTCCCTTACCTGAAATGTTTGAGACCAGACATGTTTTGGATTTTTTAAATTTTGGGATGCCTGTATTTGTATATATGTACATACAGAGACATCTTATAGAAGGAACCCAAATGAAACACAAAATGTATTTACATTTCATATAGGTCTTAAACACATAGCCCAAATGAAATTTCATAGAATATATTTTAATAATTTTGTGCATGAAACAAAATGTGTGTAAGTTGAACCCATCAGAAAGTTGTCACTATTTCAGACAGCCATATGGACAAGTTTTGGATTTTAGAGGATTTTGGAATTCCAGATAAAGAATGCTCAGTCTGTACTATCCTTTAAAAACAACTCCATACATCAAACTACAACAGGCATTTTGGTACATAAAGAACTGTATTTGCACATATATTAGAACAGGCATGCTCAGCATGTACATAGAACATTTGAGCTAAAAATGAAGTTTATCTGATATGCAAGTGCAATGTACTGGTCCATGTTATTTGTTATTTGAATAGGAAGTAAGATTTCCCCTAGATCTGTATGTGAGTTCATTCAGGCCCCCTCCTTCTCAGGAGCATTTGGTGAGAACCTAGGAGAAAGCCTTCTCCATGCTTACTCACAAGCTAGGGAACTCCCTTGCATTGAGCTCCAGGTCCCTTTGACACAGTTGAATAAAATCCCACATTTTGTGCTTTGAACTGGAATACATGGCAAGGTGGACTCAGATAACCCAGTTCAAAGAAGATATTGTGGGATTTTCTGCCTTGATATTCTGGGATGTAGGGCTGTGTTCTCTCTCCCTACCACCCCAGGGTCTTTTTCCCAAAGTGGAAATTTAATTATGAGGCATTATACTATGTGTCTGTGAGGTGGTGTATGTATGATCAATCATTTATTGGTAATTGTGTTTTATCTGTGTTCGTTACTTTTTAATCATTTTTTTTATAATACCATCCTTTAAATCTTTGTTTATGTTTGTAAAATAAAAATGTGGCTTATATTTGTTTAAAATTTCTGTAAACTGCCTTAAATCCCATCTCAGGAGAAAGATGGGACATAAATTCAATAAATAAAAATAAATGATCTGGGAATCATACCAAGTGGATAAACTGCTACCTAAAGTGCTGCCAGTTATTTTATTTTATTTTTTTTTCCAGAAAAGATCCAATAGCTTAATTTTCAGAGGCTAGATCCAAGGTGAATAAAAAGAAAGAAATCTTTAGTTCCTGTTCCCACAAAAAAGCTTCTTGCCTCCTGATGAAAGTAGCCATTCGCTAGGACCCCTTTCATATAGCTGAATAAAATTCTACATTATCTGCTTTGAACTGGGTTATATGGCAGTATGGGCTAAAATAACCCAGTTCAAAGAGGATATTGTGGGTTATTCTATCTTGCCATTCCGGGTTATACGGCTGTGTGGAAGTGTATCTTCTCAATGCATGATATGAACAAGTAAGGCAAAAGATTGCAGGAACACTTGTTTGGTAGACATTGGATTAGAAGACTTGGCAATAGTCTTTATTCCATCAAGAAAGAAGTTCGTGAGAAATATAAGGACATAGGAGGGCTGTGCTAGGTCAGACCAAAGACTTATCTGGTCAAAACAGCCCAGCAGGAAGCTAACAACCAGGATAGAAGCACAGTCGTTATGTGTCAAGTTGGCTTCCAATTATGGCAACACCATGAATGAGAAACCTCCAAGAAATACTGTCATCCACAAGTGCCCTCAGTTCTTGCAAACTCTGAGATTTTCTCCAGCAACTGCTACCTCTTATACGGGAGGTAATATATGGCCATCATCACTAGTAGCCCTATCCTCTATCAATTTGTCAATTTGTTCAAGTCAATAATCAAGTTTTGAAAGGAAAACAAAGCACTTGGTTTAGATCAGAGAGCTTGACTGACAGTCCTCATAACAGCAGCAAGAAATAAGAAAGAGAAGCAACCAAGCTGATAAACAAGAGCAAGGTCTAATCAGAGTTGGAATTAAAATAATACCTGGATATACTGTCTATCACAGGTAGTTCAATAGCAGTGTTCAATACCCCATTTGGACAAGGACTGCCTCGGAATGGGCTGCCTCCCGGTGCTGAGCTTCAGTTTTGCTGAGGGGCTCCTCCACTCCATGCCCGCCTCGGTTGTCAGTGTAGCGGCAGAGGAGGAGAAGGCGACGTATATCACCTCCTCCACTGCCACTGCTGCCCTGATAAACAAGGCGGGCATGGAGTGGAGGAGCCCCTCGATGAGGCTGAAGCCCAGCAGTGGGAGACAAGCAGTGCTGGAGGAGCGCAGCAGCTAGGCAGTTTCCCGCCTCCTTCGCCTGGCCCCAAAACAGGAAGCAAATTTTTATACCCGGTGTACTAGACGACCCCCAAGTTCAGCAAGGATTTTCCAGGCTAAAAAAGTTATCTAGTATGCCAGAATATACGGTAAGTGATAATTTAAAAATGGTTTAAAAGGTTTAAAAGCCTTCCTAATCCTTCAATGGAATCCAGTTTTGAGAGTTTTGAAGAAATCTTGAATTTATTTAAGTATTTGAGTAGACAATACAATGCAATGCCATATACAATAAATTCAGTTTTTAGAAATGTTATGAAAATGTTTAATTTTTTAACACCAGAGCTTATATAATTCCTGGTAGCACACACATACACACTTGAATATATATTTCAAGTCTGAGCCTGTCTAGTCTCTTATTTCTTTTTCTCCACGCTCTTTGTGATAAATCAGAAGCAATTTAACTTCGCCTCATCTCCTCAAGTGAACCTTAGGTTGTAAATTGTAGACTTTTAAAAGTTTGGTTGTGGAAGCCTAATAGATTACTGTCTTCATAAAAAACTATTAATACAGACTTCATCCAACTGTAAAGCTAATTTTAATTGCGTTTTGTGCCAGCATGGTTTCTAATGCCAGATTTCTATGCCAAGCTCTTCCAATTGAGCTCGATACTGTAACCCAGAGTCCATAATTTTGCATTAGGCTGTACAAGTTCCCTTTAGCTAGAACAATTTGAATGCTTCCACTTTCAAGGATCTAAGCTATAATGTTTATTAAAAGAATCCGTAATGAAATCATTTTTGTTATTTTTTTAATGGCTGCTTTGAGTATGTTGGATGACTGAACACTGGTTGTTAATCATTAAGTACTCATGGTATAAAACTGTTTGATAGCATTGCCATCTAGGGGCTAAACAGGACTCTCCATACTAAAATAAACTGTAATTGAACAGGTGCTACTATTGACAATATGCATATGTTTTTCTTTATAGCCCACATGCTTCCCATGTTTCTTATGAGAAAAGATAACCTAAATATCCCAAAGCTGCTAGCATTTAAAAATACATCTAGTGTGTTTGAAGTAATTTCTGTAGGCATTTAAAACATCCTTTTCTTTGGGGGACATTACCAGTCACAAGGGATTTTTAAAAATATATCTAAACTCTAATCTAACCGTGTGTGTGTGTATTGTTTTCTTGTATCCAAGGCTGTGATTGATATTGTTTGTGTAAAGACCAAGGGCAAAATAGATGAACTAGTAGGCTTGAAGGTTCCCAAAATCTTCAGAAGTATAGAATATATTTAGATTTTTAAAAAATCACACTTTAATGGAAAATGTACTTGCAAAGGAGTAGGTACAATGCTGACTGGTGAGAAGTGCTCCAATTCTGTGGAACTCACTGCCTCCATATGTTAGAGCGATGTCGGAGTTGCGATCTTTTGTAAAGGCGCTCAAGACTTAGCTATTTGGTTGTGCATTTAAGTAAAGTGACCAGATCTAATTTGCCAAATAGTCACTGTTGAATGGTTTTATGTTGAATGTTTTTATATTGTGTAAATGCTATTTTAAATTGTAAGTCGCTCGGAGCACCTTGGTGGAGAGGGACTAATTAAGAAATAAAATGAAGTGAAGTGAAGTGAAGAAGTGTTTGTGTGTGTGCCGGGGAGGAGAGAGAGAGAGAGAGAGAGAGAAGAAAAGAAGAGAGAGAGAGAGAGAGGACACATTCACTTACATAGGGCCCTTCTACATAAGCTGTAAAACCTGGAATTAACCATGTTAAAAAGGGGGACTAAACAACGTTTAGCCAAAGTGCAGGAGGGATTGGGTTTACAGACAAAAAGCACATGTTTAAAGGGTGCACTTAAAACCTGATTCAGCTTGGAAAAAGCGCACCTTTACATGACTGTATATCCCTGCAGTTATGCAAAACACTTGTTTTCCTTCCCTCTCCCTGTGTAGGCTGCTCCAGCGCATGTGCACTTTTTAAAAGTCTGAAATAGCTGATCAGCTGATTGGGCTATCAAATGGACACATAGGTGGATCAAGGGAAGCACAAATGGAGAGCAATTAGAACTCTCTGAAACTCTTTATTTTAAATTTTATAATCTTAAACAGAGGTCGAATTAAGAATTGAGAAAAGAGATATCTGACAAATGTTTTTTTAAAGTATCTCCATTATGCGCTGGACCTCATATGTGCACATGCATATCTGCTTGTGTTTATATGCACATATGAGGTCCTCATATGTGCACATGCATATCTGCTTGTGTTTATATGCACATATGAGGTCCAGTACATAATGGAGGGTTTTTTTGTTTTTGTTTTTTTTAAAAAAACAAAAAAACAAAAACAAAACAAAAACCTTCCGCCAGATGTCCCTGTCTGCCCTTTATCTAGCTTTGCTACAGAGGAAGATGGTGAAAGTGATGAGGGACCATATCCTGAGACTGACAGGTCTGTGTGTTGACCTGCTGTCAGGTCTTGGGATTTTTTGACTCTGTCCTAAAACGTGGATTTTGGCACTGTCTAGAAGTGCCCATAGTGAAGCTTCCAGGTGGAAAATATCTAGTTCTGCCAGGCATTAGACACCATCTCACAATTTCATTGTATTTGTGGAAATAGCTTATGTGACTCAAAATGGGAGAAGTTCCATAACTTGTAAAAAATGAAACTACAGTGTAGATGCACCCTTACTGAAGTTTACAGTTATGTCAACTCCCCTTTTCCATTCAATTTTGACACCTACTTAAAAAATGTCCCATTAAAAATGCGTTTTCACTGTCCATATTTTACCATAAACTACAGAACATCCCTGATAACTATAAAGTGTTTTTAACACAAGGTTTCATGGACTGATGCCCCCTTTCTAATCATTGTGTGGCTTGTCTATACTTTGGTGAGATGAAGATAAAACTGAAATGAAATGCAAAGGATACAAAAATGGATGGCTATGTTAATAATGGTCGTTAATGCACAGTTGTTGGAAAGTAAAATGCATAGAAAAAGAACCTAATTGATTAAAAGCTTTTGTTATGAACTGTTCTGAGTTTTCAGAGGACTATTAAATCCACCTGTTCTGAGTTGTCAGAGGACTATTAAATCCACCTCAGAGCGAGATCCCAGACAACTCGGTGGATCGCTGTGAAGAATTTGCTCGGTTTTTCGCAGACAAAGTTGCTCTGATCCATTCCAATTTTGATACCACTTTAACGGCAGTCTCTGTGGGTGTGACATGAGCACCTGCTTCTCCGGTTGTAATGGATTCGTTTCAATTGGTTCAGCTCGAGGACATGGACAAGATCCTTGGAGAGGCGAGGCCTACCACATGCATCTTGGACCCCTGCCCATCCTGGCTGCTAAAAGAAGCCAGAGGGGGTTTGGCAGAGTGGGTTAAGGTAGTGGTTAATGCCTCCTTACAGGAGGGCAATATTCCAGCCAGCCTAAAACAGGCTGTTATAAAACTGCTGTTGAAAAAACCATCATTGGACCCTATTCAATTAGTCAACTATCGGCCAGTTTCCAATCTTCCCTACTTGGACAAAGTCATGGAATGTGTGGTGGCTTCACAACTCCAGGGGTTCTTGGTAGACATCAATTATCTAGATCCGGCACAGTCTGGCTTTAGGCCGGGACATGGTACTGAAACAGCCTTGGTCGCCTTAGTAGATGATCTATGGCAGGAACTAGACAGGGGAGTGTGTCCCCATTGGTTCTGCTGGATCTCTCAGCGGCCTTTGATACCATTGACCACGGTATCCTTCTAGGACGCCTCGCAGAAATGGGATTTGGTGGTACTGCTCTGCAGTGGCTCCAGTCTTTCCTGGAGGGTCGGTCCCAGAGGGTGTTACTGGGTGACACCTGTTCGACTCCACAACCATTGTCTTGTGGAGTCCCTCAGGGTTCAGTACTCTCCCCGATGTTATTTAATATCTACACTGGAAGAGATCATCCGGAGTTTCAGAGTAAGGTGTTATCTGTACGCAGATGACGTCCAAATCTCTCATTCCTTCCCACCTGTCAGTAAGGAAGCTGTCCAGACTTTGAATCGGTGATTGGCTGCTGTGTCGGACTGGATGAGGGCTAACAAATTGAAACTGAATCCAGACAAGACAGAGGTCCTCCTGGTCAGTTGCAAGGCCTAACAGGGCATAGGGTTACAGCCTGTGTTGGATGGGGTTACACTCCCCCTGAAGACGCAGGTTCACAGCTTGGGGGTGATCCTGGATTCATTGCTGAGCCTGGAACCTCAGGTTTCGGCAGTGGCCAGGGAGCTTTTGCAGAGTTAAAACTTGTGCACCAGCTGTGCCCGTACCTTGGGAAGTCTGATCTGACTACAGTGGTCCACGCTCTGGTCACATCCCAAATAGATTACTGCATTGCATTCTACGTGGGGCTGCCTTTGAAGACAGTTCGGAAACTGCATTTAGTCCAAAGGGCAGCAGCTAGATTACTAACAGGAGCTACATACAGGGAGCATACCACCCCCCAGCTAGGCCAGCTCCACTGGCTGCCTGTCCACTTCCGAGCTCAATTCAAAGTGCTGGTTTTGACCTATAAAGCTCTATACGGTTCTGGCCCAGTGAACGCATCTGCCTCTACATTCCACCTCGTAACTTAAGGTCGTCCGGGGAGGCTCTGCTATCGCTCCCACCAATATCGCAAATGTGGCTGGTGGGGACAAGAGACAGGGCCTTCTCGGTGGTGTCCCCCCGCCTGTGGAACATGCTTCTAAGTGAGATACGATCAACGCCATCCCTCCTGGTTTTCAGGAAGAAAGTAAAATCATGGCTATGGGACCAGGCTTTAGGTCAGCAGACATAAATCAGCACTTTAGTGGAAATGGATTGGAAAGGTGATTTACATGAGGATACGATTTTATTTGGTAACCAATGTTTTTATATTGTTTAATTAATGGCTTTTGTATTTATGTATTTTAATGTTTTAATGGTTTGTTTTCATGGTTGTTTGTATAAATAATAACAGCATCAAATGGCTGCCATTGTAAGCCATCCTAAGTCCCCCTTCGGGAGTAGAGAAGAGACGGGATATAAATACCAGAAAGAAAGAAAGAAATATGTCCAAATTCCAAAGGAGATCTTTTGGACAGGAAAATTATAATCAAATGCAAAAGTATAGGTCTTGACAATGAGCTAGCACTGTGCAGTGACCCCAAAGCTGGACTAGAACTTTGGAAGAGCAGTTTGAATCCCTGCTCTGCCATGGAAACTTACTAGATGACCTTCAGCAAGTCACACACTCTCAACTCCAGAAGGAGACAATGGCAAACCTCCCTTGAGCACATACATAAAAGCTGGAATAGAATCTTGAAATAACTTGAAAGCATACACAAATGAGTACTGAATATAGCCTAATGAAATAAATAAATAAATAACATTTGTATGGAAAGCTTTCCCTTTTGCAGCACAGCAGCTTCACCTGAAAAATTGCCAGGCCTCTGGATGTTTTCTATTTTGTGGTGATCTGTGCCAATAGTAGGCTTGCCCCTTCTCTCTCCTGGCACTAACCCCATATGTATTTACATGGGATAGTTAGGGAATCAAGAATCATTGAGTCCTCGTGGGCCATCCAGTCCAACTCCCTGCCAAGAAGCAGGAAAAAGTCATTCAAAGCACCCCTGACAGATGGCCACCCAGCCTCTGCTTAAAAGCCTCCAAAGAGGAAGCCTCCACCACACTCCAGGGCAGAGAGTTTCACTGCTGAATAGCTCTCACAGTCAGGAAGCTCTTCCTTAGACCCGTCGCAAACTAGCCTCCTGCGGGAGCAAACCTTGCCAGCACGTCCCTGATGTCATGAGACTCCGCCTCTCGCCCCGCCCCTTTCTCAGCCTCTTTCTCCGGCCCAGAGTGGTTTTTCCTTTGCTAGGGCAGCATTGCCAGCATACTCTCGTTGTTGGCAGAATTCAACAACGAGAGTACGCTGGCAATGCTGCCCTAGCAAAGGAAAAACCACTCTGGCACGGAGAAAGGGGTGGAGAAAGGGGCGGGGAGAGAGGCGCAGTCTCATGACGTCAGGGACGTGCTGGCACAGTTTGCTCCCGCAGGAGGCTAGTTTGCGGCGGCTCTAATGTTCAGGTGGAATCTCCTTTCCTGTAGTTTAAAGCCATTGCTCCATGTCCTAGTCTCCAGGGCAGCAGAAGACAAACTTGCTCCCTCCTCACTATGACTTCCCCTCACATATTTATACATGGCCGCTCCTCGAAGGGCTTGTTCTCCAGACCCTTGTTCATTTTAGTCAACCTCCTCTGGACACATTCCAGCTTGTCAACATCTCCCTTCAATTGTGGTGCCCAGAATTGGACACAGTATTCCAGGTGTGGTTGACCAAGGCAGAATAGAGGGGTAGCATGACTTCCCTATATTCTGTCTTTGTCAGATTGGGAAAAAAGTCTCCATCTCTGCTGTTTTGATAAAGAAGTATTAATGATCTGATGTTACATTTTTACAGTCCATTTTATTCATTTTGGTTTTATTCTGCCTTTCTCCAAGTTAAATGACTTGCTAAAACAGTTATAGGTCTGGGTAAACTAAATGGTGTTTCTTTACTTGCTAGGAAAAAAAGAAAAAAACTAGATTTTTGTGGGATTGAATTTTTCAGTCCTAAATATCTACCTTCACCCGTCACATCCTATGACTATGGATGCAGTCTTCTTAAATAAATGGTTTGCCATTTGTTTATGTTTTATGCTTTCTAATCATGCCTGACTTATTGTGACCTAAAGGTGAACCTATCATTGGGCTTTCTTGGCAAAATGTATCCTAAGAGTATTTTCCTTTGTCTTCATCTGGGACAGAGAGAATGTGACTTTTCCAAGGGCACCCAGTGAGTTTCCATGGCTGAGAGGTGATTTGAATTCTGACCTCTTGACAATCCAGCACTCAAACCACTATGCCACACTGGTTTAGCACAAAGAAATCTTCACTGTGCTGTAGGCACTGGTAGCTTACTTCTGTGTAAATGTGTTTAGGATGGAACCAATAATATGGATTTCTTTATCCTCAATATCTGATTAACATAGTTCTTTATATCAGCTTGGTGCTCAAACCTTACTTGGCATGAATGACTAGGGATTCCTAACAATAACAATGCTTTCAACTCTGCTTCTCCATTTTCATTATTAATCTCACCAGTGTTTGCCCTGTTTAATGGGGAGGGGGAGGGAAGAATAATTGTCATTGAAAAATGTATTTATAATCAGTACTGGTGGCATATAAGAGTTTTAATATTCAGAATGGACATTCAAATACTGAACTATATTTATCTAAAAGGGAAGCTCATTGTTGTGAGAAAATAACTATTTAAATATTTAACATCTAACTTTTAATATTTTAAAAAAGAAATGATTATTTTTCCGGAAAAAGTGTTCTCAGATCTGGTAGCTTAACAGATATTTAAATATTTAGAGGTTAGAAGTGCTGGCTTTTAGCCATTTAACACAAGGCTATAGAACTGACTTTTGACTTCTATGCACTGTAAAAAGATATCACAAAAGTAGATGAAGAAAAATGTGGCCTAGTCCAAGGTAGGCAGAAGTTGCTGGTATCCTTCTTGATGATCTGCATGACATTATCACCATCATCACCATCATCATGATTTATTTAAATAGAGCCATCAAGTGTACATACCACTCCTCCAACTGCTCCTTTTTGGTAGGGACAGTCCTCTGCAGGCCCGTAGCCAGGATTTTGATTCGGGAGGGGCTGAGTTTGATTCCGGGGGGGGGGGGGGGGGGCTGAGTCTGAGTGAAGGAGGGTCTACCCTAGCAAACCTTTTGTATTGTTGCCCTAATATCCCCATGCATATGGGATATATTGAGTATGGTGATCAGATCATGATATGAATAAACATAACAGTTTAAATAATGCACCAGTAAGGCCTTCTCGTGGACCACCATGAGAATTTGGAGGGGGGGGGGGGCTGAAGCCCCTCAAGCCCCCCCCCCCCCCCCCCCCGGCTACATGCCTGGTCCTCTGCCATTCCAACTTTTTCAGCAACTTTTTAAATGTCCCATGACCATATCACAAAAGCCAAGTGAAGTGTCCCACTTTGCCTGGCTTTGCAGAGGAAATAATAATTCCCTGTCCAGTTCCCTCTCACGGCACTTTCCTCATCACACGTGGGAAGTGTCGCCCTTCTGGGGAGGATCTGTGCTGCCTCCATTGGAGCCAGCACAACACGGGAAACATCTAAGAATGCTTTCACCTAATTTGGGGCTGGGGCCTCCACTGAAAGTCACACAATTTCATGTGATGGCTGGCATGGGCTCCATCCCCAAAACAGGCTAGAAGCATCCTAAAATGTTGTATTTGGCCAGTGTGATGAGTCACCAGTCTCTCTCCAAATTCTACTTTCCTCTACTTTCAGCTATTTACTTGCTACAGAGTGGAATCAAGCTCCAAAGTTTCCACTCAGCAGAGAAAGAGAAGGAGTGGAGACATCACTTGACCTTCTCAGTAGGCTCAAGCAAAAACAAACTGCTGCAGCGGTTCCTAACTTATGTACTCTTCCTCACTGGTACTTTTTGCCATCTGGACCACACTTTGATCTTGCATGTTTATATGAGTCCTGATTTTTGAATGTGAAACATTTTAAGGTGTGTACAACCTCATCTGGGGAAGGAGCAAACGGTCCAGTGGTTCTCAAACCTTGGTCTCACAAGTGTTTTCAACCCTATCCAGCTTGGTCAATGGACAAGGATTCTAGTAACTGAAGTCTAAAAAATCTAGAGGACCAAAGACAATGGATTCATGAGTGATCTACAGTCACCCACCAAGAACTTTTCCGTTTGTTTTGGGGGGTTTTTTTAGCAACAACAACCAGAAGACTTTCCCCTCCTGCTTCTGAATTAGGTTGCAGAGAAGGAGAGATTGTGATATATAATGTCATTAGAGATCATGTCATACATGAGTGGGCACTGGCACTAAAAACAAAATCCTAGTGTGAGCATGGGTTCAGATGTATCCTTTTATTTAAAAAAAGAGTACGTTGCATGGATTGTTTTCTTCCTGGCTTCTGTTGATAGATTTAAATGTTCAAGTAATAGATACCTAATCCTGATATAAATGAATACAGAAAAGAAGGAGGAATAGCATGGATGAAAAATTTAAGGACCTCATCCCAGAATAGAGGAGGGGAGAAACAGGTAGAATTGTCCTCCTTGTGTGGCGTTCCATGGTGTTCCATCTTTAAAGATGGAGAATTTATTAATAACAATAATAACTTTATTTTTGTATCCTGCCACCATCTCCCCAAAGGGACTTGGGATGGTTTTCATGGGGACAAGCCCGGTCAAACATAGTATTAAAACATAGCACAGTAAAAATTATTAAAACATCATAAAACAACATAAAAAACACCATAAAATAACATCATCAATCAACCCATAGCCTGGCATGGTAACTGAATACTAGACTCGGGCAGGCAAATTTGTGGTTGCAAGGACAGGGCAGATGGAAAAAGTGCAAGAGCCGGATGATAATTTGGGCTAGAAGGGCAATGTTGATTAAAACACTATATCTTTAGGGCAAGGAACAGAAGGAACCCCCAATACACAGGATCACCTCTTCTCATTTCCCAAGTCTCTTCTTTTAGCTTACATTTCCAACATTTATTATCCATTCTTTTTATTCACTTTGGCAAGTTTTACTGGAGTGCTATACCACCTGTGAAACATTTTATGAAAGTTTTCTTTCAGTTTGTGTGCCTTTGTACATTTAAGGCCTTTGGATCATGTACCCTAATTCAGCTCATAATTGTTGTATGGATAAATATGACTTAGAAGAGTCAACTTGGTGTTATGGTTTGAGCACTGGAGTTCAACACTGGAGATCCTGCTCAGCCATGGAAATGCACTTTAGTTTAAGTCACAAACACTCAGGTCAGAGCAAGGCAAAGGCTAACCCTTTCTGAACAAATCTTGTGAAGAAGATACTGTAATAGGGTCATTTTAAGATCATCATAAGTCAGAAACTACTTGAAGACAACAACTACAGTGAGATATGACATCTGAGTAATCAGTGATTGTGCAACCAGTGATTAAAATAACCCAAATAAATCTTTCATTCATATCTGTGCCATATTTATGAAACATCTATACTGCTCTCTTTCTATGTCTTTTAGTCTTACCAAAATCAGTATACAAAATTTCCATCATAAAAAGATTACTTTCAGTTCTTTACTCTGTATACACTGAACATGTATTGAGAAGGAACTAAAGTCAGAATAACCAGGAAATGAAGGGGGGTGGGGAGAGATCTGTACACCAGTTTGACATCCCTGAAAGAAAACACAGGATAAGCTTAAACATAGATTGTTGGCGGCAGCACAGTGTTTGCAATTTTACTTATTTTCTTTCATTTATGTTTTGCTGCAGGGAAACTTGCATCAAACCCATTTATTTGGTCTGAAGCCATTCACAACATATCACATCCATATTGTTGCTGTAAACAATGCTGGTCATGTTTCAAGCCCATGGACCTCTGTGTGCACTTTGGAAGCTTCCCCAAGTGGCCTCAGTAACTTTACCGTGGAAAAGAAGGAGAATGGCAGGGCACTTTTGCTTAAGTGGGCAGAGCCTTCCAAGCCCAATGGTGACATTAAGGTAATTGAAACCTAAAAACTTATTGAATGAAAGAGGGGTGGGGGAGATGTAAATATGAATTCAGCATTCTTGTTGGATACAAAGCCAAAATTATTGTCACTTTCAAAATGTTGTGAGTGATGGCTAGCCCAGTACTAAATGAGAGTGGGAGGTAAAAAAAAATGAATCCAGAATTTTTGCTGGATGCAAGGCCAAATACTGTTTGTGGTTTATGGGTATGGGCAGACACAACATGAATGGACTGTTTTCGGAAGCTGGGTGCTCACTGGGAGTGATAGATCATGTCCTTCTTTTTTAATCATGAGTACAATACTGATTCCCTATGATCACCACTTAACTTCTACAAAACTTCTGAAACATACTAGACTGAGACATGGTGACTGGTCCAAATGATTTCTCTTCAAGTTCCATAGCATCTTCAACTAATGATGTCTCAGTAAAACAAAAAATCAAAGCTTGGTCCTCATACTTGGTTCTTTGAGATGCAGTCAATTCTCGGTTTCAAAGTTCAGGGAAAAAATCATGTTAACACCTATCATAATTGCAATGAAGCTTTATAAGAAATGAATGAAGGTTGATTTTCAAGTGACTTTATTACATGAACTTACTATTCCACTATGGTAGCTTTATCCTTGATAGTAGAAACATACCACATTGAACTTTTCTCAATAGCCCACCTCTTCAGTGTGAATTCACCTGTTCACCAATCTGGGGTTCCACAACTTTTGCACACCTTCATAACCTTGCCTTTCTGCACTACTACTGTTCCTTAATTTTTAAAATTATTTCTAGTATTTCACAATTACACAATTCGAGCATTTAAAATTAAACAAAGAGAGCAAAGAGGAGACTGGGTGAGAGGAGAAGAATCCCATCTCTGATGTCAATTTCCTGCTGTCAGGCAGAAACAATAGTAGAAAGGATTCACTGCACCAAGGTAGATGGCTCAAACATTGTGGGGTTGGAAGCTTTTGATGGGTTTTGCCTGCTAATAGTTAGGGATGGGAGAATCATGGAGGGAAGGCTGACTGGCAGTGGGATGCACACAAAATCATGTGATGGACAGAGACCATCATCAAAGATGATGTTTCAGATATAATACTGATTTGCCTGCCTCATGTGATAAAGTCCTAAGTATCATAATAACACATCTCTTAGAGAGCATTTCAAATGCCATTTCTTATGCCCTACTATGAACTTGATAATCTCTCTGTTTTTATAGTTCCAATGAGCAGCAGAACTGTATAGAGCATGTAAACTCCTATGCATAATTTGTGGCCTACATTTGGCATACTGAATTTAATGCAATACATACCTGAACTATAGAACTCTGCTGTTAATATCTTTCTAGTAACATGGATTTTTTTCCCTTTCAGATTTACAATATTTTCAGTGACAACCATCTAGAATACAGTGGTTTGTCTCGTCAGTTCCTTTTCAGGCGCCTGGAGCCTTTCACACTGTACACTTTGGTCCTTGAAGCTTGCACAGTAGCTGGCTGCACCCGCTCTTTGCCCCAGCCAATTTGGACAGATGAAGCCCCTCCTGCTTCTCAGATGGCACCTGTAATTGAGTCAGTGAATGCAACCAGCATTGGAATAAAATGGTCTGAGCCAATTAATTCAAATGGAAAAATAATACGCTATGAAGTTATTCACAGAAACACCAAAGAACACGCTTCAGGGAAAAATGCAACAACAGAAGAACAGAAAATTGTTTTCACAGAATATAACACTGGGAGTAATACATTTGTATATAAAGCTGAAGGTTTGCAGCCATGGACTAGTTATGAATATAAGATACGTGCCTGGAATTCAGCTGGCTATACAGATAGCTCTTGGTCGGTTGCAAAGACCAGTCAAGCAGCCCCCAATGGCTTGACCCCACCTATCTTTAAGTATATTCCAGGAAGCCCAGAGAAAATATTGATTTTATGGTCCCCCCCAGAAGAGCCTAATGGCATTCTCCAGTCATACAGACTACAGAGAAATAGTGTTCCTTATCCTTTTAGTTTTGATGCTACTACTTTTAATTATACCGATGAAGATTTGCTACCATATTCAGAATACCTCTATGCTGTCACTGCTTGTACAATGGGAGGCTGTACTACCAGTGACGACACCAGAATACAGACACTAGAGGCAGCTCCAGCAATAGTGGATCCTCCTAAATTGGAAGATCTAAGTTCTACCTATATGAACTTTTCTTGGTCACCACCCCAAATCCAAAATGGAGAAATCACAAAATATATTTTGAAAGTAAATGGTGAAGAGCTCTATGTTGGAAACAGTTTGTTAAGGGCAGTGCTGAATCTACAGCCTTACACTAAGTATGACATCACTTTGGTTGCGTGTACAAATGGGGGCTGTACAGCTAGTACACCCAAATATTTTTGGACAATGGAGGCTCCTCCCCTTAACATAGATGCTCCCAGGTTGCTGGTGACAGGTTCGGAATCAATAGAAGTCACATGGAAGCCTCCTTCAAATCCAAATGGTAAAATCCAAAAGTATGAGCTGAGAAGAAATGGATTTCTGATTTATTCAGGTTTGGAAACACGTTATCATGACTTCATGCTCACTCCAGGAAAAGAATACAGCTATGCTGTTAGTGCAAACAACAGCCAAGGAAGTATTACTAGTACTCTTGCTAAAATTAGAACCAATCCTTCTGCCCCTTCTGGAATGTCCCCTCCTAGACTACATGCACGATCCCCAGAAACAGTTGTGGTTACTTGGGATCCTCCAGCAAAAGTCAATGGTGATATAATCAATTATACCCTTACTACTCGGGATCTTATTAAACCAGAAAAGAAACTTGTTCAGATAGACTCATCTCATGTATCTTTTGGTCAACGGTCCTACACCTCAGAAGAACTAGAACCCTATCACAGGTTAGTAGTGAATACTGTAAAATGTATGAATGAATATTTTGCATTATTTTAATGATCATCATGTTCCCCATTAGGAAATTGGATGAGATTGTGATAGTGTCCATGGTTTCTAGAAGTCAGAATGAAGATTAATAAAAGTTTTGCCTAGTCATAATGGGATTTAAGACACTGAACCTTCCAAGACATCCAAGATTTACCTTATATTTTTGTTGTTGTTCATTCGTTCAGTCGTCTCCGACTCTTCATGACCTCATGGAGCAGCCCACACCAGAGCTCCCTGTCGGCCGTTACCACCCCCAGCTCCCTCAAGGTCAGTCCAGTCACTTCAAGGATGCCATCCATCCATCTTGCCCTTGGTCGGCCCCTCTTCTTTGGCAGGGAGAATAATAATGGTTAGAGGTTGTTTTTTAAAAAGGTTATCCAGGGATGGACTATGCCTTCCTTTTGCCTTCCACTTTACCTTATATATTCATGTTTAACTTGATCCATGTATTAAGTTTGAGGCCAAAATTTTGGATTTTGATGTGACCCCAAATATGCTGAAGGTAAAACCTTCAACATGTAATAAAAGATTTAAAATACATAAATTTTCTATTATAAAGTCCTATATTAGCAACTATACAGCATTAAAAATGGGATGGATTGTAGGTTTACACTTGGATTTATTGCAGTATTAGTGAGACAGTTCTAGCGAGAGGCTGACAACAGAGAAGGTCAGTCAAGTGAAGCACCAGTTGGCATCATATCTGGATCCACTTGGACTTTTTTCTTGCTTGCCAGCTACAAGGGCTACTTTGCCCTGACTGCCAGGGTCAGAACATATGCTGACAGCCAGGCAAATGTCTGGGATATCTGCTTTTTTAACAGGGGGCTTACATGAGCAGAGCTGCTGTAGCTGAAGTCCTTCCTCCCATTCCCCTTCTTCTCTTTCCTCCCATCAAATTTTTGACAGTGGTGGATCAAGGACTCCTTGAAGAAAAATGCAGGGGGTAGTGGATGTGACTAGCCCCCTTTCTTCCCATTTATTATTCACTATGTATATGCAAAAACAGGTATTCCAAAAGAATTTGAAATATGCAACACTTGTAACCCTAAACAATTTGATTAAAGCAGGTTCAACCTGTATATTCCCTGGATACATACACACAAAGTGAGCAGCAGCTTCCTCCTCTTTCACTGCTATTAAGGAGGCAGTGGTGATAATAATAACTTTTTTCTTATATCCCACCACCATCTCCCTGAAGGGACTTGGAACGGCTTACATATAGGTCAAAATGCCCACAGAATATGAAAGCAAAGCAATCCATTAAAGCAAAAACACAATTAAAATAAGAGCATAGTAAAATACAACAACCCAGATAAAAATACAATTAAATAAAACATAAGAATATAACACAACAACATTGAAACTCAAAACAATGCTCAACAAAATCAATAACCACCAGTAATACAATGGACGTGATAACAGAGTGCATGATGGATAATGAAGCGACAACGCTGCCCAGCTTCTGGCCTACCGAGAATATGAATACGATGTTGACAAAGCGCAGATAAGCCACCAAGTTGTTGCAATATAAATGACCTGTGATGGGCAGCAGCAAGTGAATGTGGGAACTTCGAGGATTTCAAAGAACAAGAAAGTGGTGCCATGGCAAGGAGAATACAGTGGATTAGTGTTTGTTTTAGGATTTCCCAGGATAGCATAAGGCAAGAGCATAGTCCATCCCTGGATAACCTTTTTAAAAAACAACCTCTAACCATTATTATTCTCCCTGCCAAAGAAGAGAATGCCAAAGACCTGTTGCCATTTTTCTGCCCAGGTTACATCAATGACACAGAGTGTGTCATGTGTCAACCCAAGTTTTTTTGGTTGATTTGTTGTCAAAACTCCTTGGCTTATACATAAGAGACATTAGTATATGTGATAAAAACTATTATTACAGCACACAGTTCTTTTTTGCTCCTTCATATCCAAGTTACTTCTTTCAGAGTGCAATGGTAGAACAGTCGCTTTCACCCTAAAATGGCCTAATACTTTAAGAACACATTTCTAAAATTATTGCTATTGGTTCTCCTCATCCTATAAAAGACATTGTGGCCAGCTTTGATCCAGAAGCATACTAGATTATCTACTGTAAAAACGGCTACTTCTTCATTCAGCTGAACTTACTTAAGCAATCAATTTTCCCTTCTCTCATAGCTAGGCCCTGTCAATGGGATCTTTAATGTTCTACTCCCTGAACAATTAAAAGAAGGCCTTTTATCAATAGCTTCAAGAAACTACTATTTCTTTTTGCTCTCTTTTTCTTTTCTTTTCTTCTTTTATTACCATTGATCTCTAAGAATATGTGTAAGTATATGTATATGTAATAAACGATGAAGAAAACAGCACTGGTTCAGAACCTTCTAATCACGTTGCATTCTGTGCAGTTTCATGAAAGATAGGAGTGCTCATTATGTTTTGGCCCAAATGGGATTATGCCATTGTTTTCAGTAGAGACACATATGAATGCTTCCTAGGTGCTTCCATGTATTTTTCACAAGAGTATCCGTTTATTTTAGCATTCTTTTTCTTAATAGGCAAGTGAAAATATGTTGTATAAATATGGCTATGCAAAAAAATGTGACTATTACTTACTCTTTTTTTCTTAATAAAAACCATGGGACAATTAAGATAAAGTTCTTCCTAAATCACCATATACATGAAGTATCCTGTAGCAATCTAAATTGTATCAGTTTAATACAATATGTGTTGAAACCAAAGATTAAATCAAGGCCTTCAATTAAGTGCTATGTTTTTGGAATGACCACCGGAATGGACTATGACTATGAGATTGATTATGACCCCAAACAAGACGAAGCGGATTTTTAGCTTAATTAGTTGTGTATTCGTAAGATGTTGTGTTATGGTCTTGATCTATTGTAAACTGTTGTCTTTTCTATGTTCTATGTTTTGTACACCGCCACGAGTCGCCCTCGGGCTGAGAGTGGCGGTTAACAAGTGCAAATAATAAATAAATAAATAATAAATAAATAATAATAATCTCATCTCTTTTTCTTTAATGCACATTATGATGTCAAAGCCTAATTACAATCATTCCTTTAAATATTGTATTTTATTGCATTTTACGCCATATCCCATTTAATGGAGTAGCTGAGAAATGAATCTAGATAAATAATTTGTATTTTGAATACAGAGAGAAAAAATTCAAATGCACTTTTTTCTTCCAAACAAGGGAAGCATAACCATTTATGCATCAAAATGCAGGAGTGCTGCTTTTTTCTATTTATTTTAGTACACATTGACACATCAAATATATTGAAAGTATTGCTTTGCCAACAAGTATTATCCTAATGATTTCTTGAAGGGATTGGTTCTTCTGACAACATGAAGGTTACATACATGCAGGAATACCGTGCTTTCCTATTTATTTTAGAGTGATACGTTTATGTCTAGCTGTTCTTTTCTGTTGGTGAAAATGACAAAATACTTCCAGAACAGAGCATTGCATGTGTTCTGAAGTCTTTGGCTCTTCTTGTACACAAAGACATATGGGCAGAGTCAAAATCCCTCCATCTCATGGGTTGAGCCTGAGAATCAGGGAGTCCTGTCCACACACACACACACACACACACACTGGAGAGCCCTTCTGATTCCCCTCCCTCTATGGCCTGGTCAGCTTCCCAAAGTGGGCCACTATGCAAATTCTGGAGCTGCACGTCAACTACTTTTCTTGCTGTTACTATACTGAAACCAAGAAACAGACATAGGACCATATTAGATGGGCAAAGGGGAAGTACATGACAGTGCAGGATAGCATAGGGAACTGTCTTACTCTGTCCCCTTTCATCCAGGTCCATCTTCTGCCATCCCACATCCTTTCCCCTTTCACGTCCCTCCCCCCACCACACACACACACATTTCTCTACTTTGTGCCATTAGGAGTCAGGTAACCTGACTCTTCCAAAGGCACTCTGGACTATGTTTCTCCATGCTGCCATAAGTTGCCCTATGTCATGTGATTATCTCCATGGGATCCCGTTTTGGCAGCATGGAGAAATGGGGAGAGGACACAGAGTATCATCAAAGTTAGTCTGGCTCCAAATGACCTATTCTGTATTGAGATCTCTTACAGGATTTACTATGCTGCGATGGAAATTTTTCAAGTGTCCCATGCAGAAAGGCTAGTTTTGAGGTAGGACTCCCCAAAGTTTGGCATTGGAGCCTTGGTGACACTTTCGGAAACAATGCTGAATACTTTGAGCTCTCCCAAGGATGATAGGAGTATTATAAATAAGATTATGGAAAGGTGCAAGTGTTTTTCTTCACCACCAAAGCCAAAGAGCTTGGCCAACCACAAAAATGTATTCTTAATGTGAAAGATTGCACTGAATTTACACTAAAAAGAGGAAAAAAGATGATAAAAGGGATTTTATGCATTAATTCTGAATGGAAATAGAGTATGAACCTATATTGTGCTGTATTACTCTCTCATTTAAACACAAAAGAATCAATACAGAACTTTATCTTTTGAAACATTTTTATTTCATATTCCCTTTACATGCAGTGTATATGTGCATAAGCTTCATTCTAATGCCTAACTTCTTTTTTTGTATTTCTAAAGGTATGAAGTCCAAGTGCAAGCTTGCACACTCTTGGGCTGCAGCTCCAGTGAATGGGCTTCTGTTCAAACACTTGAAGCACCCCCTGAAATGCAGCCAGCCCCTCTCATAGATGTGCAAACAAGTCATGATGGATTCCAGTCTGTTCTTTCCATTGTGTGGACAGGTCCAAAGCTGCCAAATGGAAAGATCTTATATTATGAGCTTTATCGAAGACAAGCAATACACAGTCAACTAAATCGAGACCCAGTGCTCATTTATAATGGTTCATCCACCTCCTTCAAAGACAACATGCTCCTGCCTTTTACAGAATATGAATATCAGGTATGAAGCTGGGAGGAGAGACTAGTATTTGATGTGTTGCAAAGACAATTGCTAGACTTCTAAGCAGAAAAGTTTTCTTGCTCAATTGTTCATATAGTTGAAAAGAATATGCCTTGAAACATCATTGTAGATCATTTCAAATATATAAAATGGTCATGGAGTTTGGGCAGAATTAAATATACTCAGCATCATTTCTTTGACACAGTGATTTCCATTTTTACATAAGCTTGTTTTGTGATATACAGAAGCTGACATCTTCCCAGCGGCATGATGCTCAATAGTTAAGAATGCCCTCTGCCCTTTATTTTATTCAGTTAACTCTTTCTCACACAGTGCACAGGCACTCCAGGATTCTTTTCCTTTTGTGCATGACTACTGGCTTATCCCTTTCAGCCTCATGTTTAGAAACTCTGAGAAGCTGTTGTATTGTCTGAAAAATATGAAAGGAGCTCAAGACATTTTGCTGCCCGAGACAATAATCTAAGCCAAGGTGTGTAGTACTCAAAACCAGCCAAGTTGTTTGGAATGAGAAATAGAAAATCCCACAGGCATCTCTTTCCACATCTGGGAAAGAAAAAAAAATCTTCTCTTTCTTGACACTTGAGAGTCTGCCCAACCCTGTCTAACAGTAGGGCCAACTCCACATGAATGTTACAGAGAAAATTGTAATGACTTCCTTCCTTCTGTAATTATTCCTATGTGTCTTCTTGTCTGGACAGAAGGTCCAATTAGCATTGGCAGCCTTGTCTACTTCCACTGAATGTTCTTGGATGGCCACAGTGGTCCTGCATAACGATAGCTAAGATGTACATGACCTCCATTTGGCAAGTGTATGCTAGAATGCTTGGCATCTCAGGGGAATCCATGTTTCATTGCTGACAGTGGCTCTCCGGATACTTGATTTCCTACTCTTTCTAATGATGTAATTTGCCTTAAACTTCAATGAACTTAATAGCTTCAGTGAGGTAACTCCTAGGATTCTTTCCAAAACAGATCACTTTGTTTTAGAGGCTGGAATTTCCCCCCAGCTTTTCTCACAGTTAATGCACCAGAGGGTATATTTTTCTTGTAACTGGACTCTGTGAAAAAAATTAAATATTTTCAGAATGTCTATGATACTTTTTAGCTGAAGGAAGCAGTTGCCTTTGAACGTACAGGTGCTCAATGTGGTTCAGAAAACTTTGCTAAACACAAATTATTAAGGAGGAAGAACTCATGAGCTGGGAAAGGCTGCAACAATTTCATTTTGCCTGAGCCTGCAGGGAAGGGCAATTCTTTATCCCATCCTCTCCCTTTTACTAATTTAACTGAATGCAAACTACTTTTGCACTTTGAGCTCCTTTTTCAGCAACCGAAGTAATCTGAGAATGAAAAAAGAAACATGGGAAGAGGAAATAAGGTCATTTTTAAAAAGTTGTGAAAGTGAGATGCCAGAAAGTTTATCATGACTGTCCCTGCCAAATCAGGACAGTTGGAATGGTGTGAGACTTTAAACAATTAAGTGACAACGGTGTTTCAATTAATAATTGTTGTTGTTGTATGATTTTATTGTAGTATGAAAACTTAATTGAATACAACTATTCTTTGGAGACCCACATAACCCTGTTTCTTCTAGCCCATAACATTGGTACATGTAGACAAAAGTAAGCATAAGGAGAACATTATAGAAAACAGAAGAAGTATATGAAGCTATTTAATGTCAAATCAGATAATCTAATTCAGCATTCTCTATTGATTGCCAATCCCATCCCTAGAGGAGGACTTCTTAAACTTTTGCTACTTGCGACCCCTTTCTGTGCAATAAATTTTTATGTGACCCCAGATATATAGGTCTATAAAATAGGAATGAAAATCAAACTTTTACTGATAATAGATCAGCTTTTGCAAGACTTACTGAACAGATTGATTTTTCTTCTTGTGGAGTACAGCTCAAGCATTTTCTGCAGAGTCCACTGAAAACACATTGTTGCTTACAGATTTGTGTAAATGGGTGACATTCTTTTACTATTGCCAATTTTTATTAATCACTCCAACATTGAGCTAGGAAACCTCCATTTGGGGTCAGGACCCCCAATTTAAGAAGCAGCTCTTAGCCCTTATTCTGAAAGCCTACAGGCCAACATAAAATTATAGAGTTGGGAGAGACCCCAAAAGTCATGCAGTCCAAGCCCTTGCCATGCAGGAAAATCCAAACAATCCTGTCAGATGGTAGTCCAACCTCTGCTTAGAAACCTCCAGAGAAGGAGACTCCACTGCACTCCAAGGCAGTGATTTTCACATTTCTAACCATTAGGAAGTTTTTCCTAAGGGTTAAGTGGAATCCCTTTTCTGGCAATTTGAATCCATTGGCTCCATGTCCTGGTCTTTTGAGTAGCAGAAAACAAACTTGTCCTCTCCTCAGTGTGACAAGTGAAGCAGGATGTGGGATTTGGAAGGGTGAGGTATGGTAAGATTGGGCAAGGTGAGCTGCCCCCACCAAGTCAAGCAATACCTATGCTTGGGCAGAAGATTGTCTTGTATCCCAAATGACCAGGCCCCTTACAGAATAGGGTGAAAGCAGCATCCCCCCACTCTTCCAAGGTTGATGGCTGAGCTAACCCTTGCTGAATCTCAGGTTATTAACCTGGATAAGAAACTAAGCCAGAAAGCATTGTTAGACTATAGGTTTGAAGGAAATACTCTAAGCTTTTGGCCGACACCACTAGGATTCTTAATAACTACCTTACCCTCACAGACACTATAGGGACCACGTTCTTCCTAGGACTTTTATGGTTTTACTGCAGCTCAGGGAAATTTGTTCATTGTCTGCTCTTTCTCTGTGTTTCACTAGGATTCAATGAATAACAGTTTGCTGAAAGCCTCCCTGTGTAGTCCAGTTCTCCTTAGTCAAAATGAGATATTTCTGATCATATTTGCCCCATCATTTTCTCCACCTGTTCTTTATTAATCCCTTATTAAAATCCATGCAGAAGATGGGAGGGTCCCACAGTGCTTTGACCAGTTACAATTAAGCTACATATCTTCTAGGACTGTGCTGTTTTATATTGAACTGGGGCACGCGTGTGAGTGTTCATATATGTTTCAACCCACTTTCTTGGGGATATATTCTTAGTTCCTCCATTGTTGACCATTTATATGTGGCCTATGAGACACCTTATTCATAAGTATAGGAATTGGCTTTCACTATTATGCTGATGGAACCTAGATTTATATTGCACTTAAGCACTATATTGATTTTTCTACTTCTCTCTTGGAGGCTTGTTTTCTGGCCATAAAATTTTAAATGCGACTAAATTTCCTCCAGCTGAATGAAGCTAAAATTAAGCCACTATAACCAGACCCTTTGCAACACTTAAAAGAATTCTGTCAGTCATCAAGGTCCAGCTTGATGGGTTTGACATTAACAGCACAAGTGAGGTCAGGAAATTAAGTGTCTTTTTTCTCTTTCTCTTTTAGCTTTAGCAGAACTCCATTCACCACACTTGGGCAACAAGGGGAGAAATGGCAAAACTGTGGGAGGGCACATGCTTTGCACAAAGATGGTTAAAAGTTCTTTGGTAGAATTTACTTCAATGGGTATGGAGATGCAACATTTTAATATATTGGTGGATTCTAAACTAGGTGTAGCAGATTTTTAAAATTTTATTTGCATTGCTGTTTATGTCTTTTCATATGGTTTCTAATTTTGACTTAGGACATGTCTACAAGCCGAAATAGAGTGACGTCATTAACCATTTATGAGGGACAGAGGAATACAGGAGTTACTCTGTAGCTTCTAGGAAACTCTGCAGTGATCCTAGAATGTTGAGTGGATCCAGTCTGATCCACTGTTCACAACTCCAATGAACCTACTGCTACATTGCTGCCAGCAAGCAGGTCCTTGCCAGGAGCTTCCTGCTGATGTCACATTTTTATGATGTCACATTTCAGCAACCAGAAATGTGACCAGGTAGCTCTTTGCTGGCAGTGACAGTGACAACACTGATGCACTCTCAGCCCAACTGGCCATATGGTTAGTCAAAGGACTCTGGGGACACTCATGAGCTGCACTGGAGCATCACCAGAGCATCGTTCTTCTAATATTTGATAGCTTTAGTATAATTAGGAATTGAAGTTTTGTCTCTTTTATAGTAAGTCTGTACTTTTTGTGCATTCTCTTATGTCAACCCATTGTTTGTGTAGACATGGCCTTAGATCTGCCTTCTCCCTATGTTCCATTACATGTAATAGGGCTACAATGGGAAGCTGTGCCTCAAAAGGGATGGAATATCTGGAATGGTTTCTGATGGGCCATGGGAAACTGCAAGCATAATATAAACCCTCTTATGGTGATGAAGGCAGGCTCAAGCAATCAGCTCTGTCTTATTTTCTCATTCAAAATACAGAATATAGAGCCTACTATAAATGACTTTCTGACAAGGTCACATTTTGTTATATCAAAGATCCATGCTTTGGGTGCCCCATATATCACGGGTAAGGTTGGCACATGTCTTTAAAGTGCAGAGCCTTTTCTATGATGGCACAATTTATGGAAAATGTCCTTCTTGGAGCCTGCAACACTAGCTTCTTATTAGATTTGAAATGGAAAGGAATAGAAGTATATTTATTTCTCCATGTCTTTGAAAAGTCAATCTTGCTCTTGTAGACCTTAATTGTGTAGCATCGTGTATCACTTTAGTATTTTTATTGCCAGTTTCCTGGTTTTCCTTTAGTAGAGATGGGAAAGCAAGATAGAAATATATTAAACTGACAAGCATCATGATCTGTTTTAACATCATCTCTTGCTTTGCTCACAGAACAGGAAGCTGATCCCAATTTAAATGAAAACTCCTGTGTTCATCACATATATGAAAGAGCAATTTTTGCAAATTAGAGTACCCTTCTTTGCTATTATGTATGTACAACTATTATTTGTTTATTCTCTAACCAAACAAAGGTATCCAATTTATTGGTCATTTCATATTGGTAATGAGCCTGTTAGGAGTCTGGCAAAAGCTCCTTGGGTAGATTGTGATCTGACATATTCAAACACCTTGACAAACCTATCCTTTAAAAAGGCATTAATGTGGGTGCCATGGAAAAATGCACCCCAGGGTTGTAGATGAATTGATATGATTTCCTTGATTGTATCTTTTTATTTATAAGGCATAATTTATGAGCAGTGAAAAGCAAACTAAAATGAGTGATGACTAACTACAGCCAAAGTAATAAATCAGCAGCACTGAAAGAAGTAGTGATTTTGATCGAATCTATTGAATTAGCTGTTGCCCTTAGCCATTACAGGTATTGGAAAGACCTTTTAATATCTGCTTATCTCTCTCCTGGGAATATTTTAACTATCTCATTATGTACCCATAGGAAACAAATTATTAAATTGTCTGCTGTTTGGAGTTAAACTTGTTTGCATCTCATCTTTGTAACTGATGTGATAGAATATTAAAAGGAACAAGAATTGGTTGAAACTTTGATAAACCTTTTTTGTGTCAGACCTATTCAACACCATACTTTATGTTTTCCCCTCAAAGGGAACCAGTTCTCAAAGTGGGAGTTGATGTTTTTTAATGTATGCCTATTATATGGACATAATCTTCCAAATTTTGGGTTTTACTGCATCATGTTATCTCACTAAAGGATTTTTGTCTCTGTTTAGACCTCCTGATGCAGAGAAACTACTGGAAAAATAATCCATAAAATGAGTCTTTTTAATGTAAATTTTAGTATTAGAAAATTATCAGGCATAAAGGGAAAGTTGGACTGGAATTTGGGCCTGGTGTTACATTATTACCATTTTCTTTAGCAAATGTTATAGCTACTGCTCTTGCAAACACCACTATTTAGAAATGTCTTATCTTCGTGTAGTCTTGATTTTTGCATATATGACAATTGAAAGCCTTCTTCTATAAGGGTTGCAATTCCTCTAAATGCACCAGTTAAGTTGGAGATTTGGAGATGTTTCTTCTGCCCATACAATAAAACTAAATTCAAATTTCTGTTACAACCTGGAAAATTTCTTGAGAGCAACAGTTAAAGCCTTGTCCCCATATCTACTTAGTTTAACCCATATATGACAGACTCTGACCTCTGAGGCTAAGAATTGCCATTGTGAATCATCACTATTTGTATTTATGATTCTACAGCAAGTTACATAAATATATGAACTGAAGCCAATGAAAAACTAGACAAAATGAATACGTAAAACAAAGCAAAATCCAGCTAATACTAATACATTATATTTGTTAACAAATGGCTGGAGGTGGGGTACAACAAAGGCAAAACACATCAAATTACATCAACATAAAAGACATAGAATAAAAAACACATATCAAAACACACAATTATAAAAAAACATACATCAAACACAGGATACAAAGGTTAAAATACAGTGGTAATAGTATGTAAATCCAAAGCACATCCAAAGCACATCAAGTTGACTGGTTAGACCTGCAAGAAGAGATGGGCCTTCAGTTGAGTCTTAAATTTTGATCGCTTGTTTAGCTATTGGATCTCTTCTGGCATATTATTCCACAGTGTAGGCCGGCCAATGAAAAGGTCCTTTGGGTGATGGTTGTCAATCAGGTTCTAGCTGGTTGGAGTAAACATCCCCCAGAGGATCTCAGTGTCCTAAAGAGCGGATTGTGCAGAAGGTGATCCCGTACAGAGACATTCTTTATTTTTCAGGTTTATATATGTTTATTCTGATTTTGTATATGTTAGTGTTTTTAAAATCCTCATATCATTAAAGTTATTGTCTCATGTAGTGACACTAGCAATCAAGTGCCAGGAGAAACGTATCCATCACAGTCATCACTAAAGCTGAAGACTTTAAGGCATCATAACTTTTAATTTGGTGTGTCCCCCACCCAATTCAAATTTTACTAACTTCTATGTATTGATGATCGCATCGTGGTCTAGAAACTCCAGTACTTTACAAAGCCTCTGTGGGCCATTAACCATTGCCATTCTAGATAATGTTGTACTGTTGTCTGATGTGCCAGTTTTCATTTTTAAAGTATCTATAGATCTAAAAGTATCAACGTAAGCCAGGTGCCATCTCTGACACATAGTATTTGATACTTGACCTAGGGACCTGTGGCTGTTTAGACACAGTTAAACCCCACTTAATATATGCTTAGATTTTAGTAATTGGTGGTGGATGGGTGGAAATGTAGTTCCACAGCTAGAAAACTACAGTTTTTCCATCCCCGACCTGGTACCTTGTTTTGGATAGATGGAAAGCTGTAAATTGTTACAGTACAAGGTCTGAAATGTTTGTCTCTGTCTCTATGTCTGAAACTTACCTTATAATATGCTAAGGGTTGCTGACAATTAAAACTAGGTCCAATTCCTCTTTGGAATAATAATGCTTCAATTTTCCTTGTACCTTAGAGAGAAAGACAATATAGATCAGTTAACTGTTGAACAAATGTAGTGGTCACCAATGTAATTGCTGCCTGGGGACCATTCTTCTGTCATATTGTAAGGTTGAGGTCCTCCCAATCATTTGACATACCACCACCTTGGTTGCCCATGGTGTCATCTAGCCATTCCATTACTGCTCTGCAGCAACAGGTCTCTGAGGAGGCACAATTTTTTCAGTCACTAAACAAGTTTTGCTTTGCTGTGCCTAGAATTCCTTAGTTCCCTAAACAGTTAGATTCTACAGAGCTCTTCTTTTTTTCAAAGTGCTCTCTGGGCAAGTAGCCAAAAAAGTAAAGATGAAGACATCTGAATTACTGCTTGTGTAGATGAATCTGGAGCCCTCTCATGGCTTTTTTAAGCCCATGCAACTTCTAATAATGACAGCGATTTTGGCAAGGGTTTGGATGTGAGAGCTGCACAGCATGATGTAAGATTAAATTATAAGAGAGGTAATATACAGTCAATGAATTCAAGGCAAAAGTACTTTCTGTTCCCTTTTTCCTGCAATTGACCAGAAGATATAAACCTGAATCTCTTATCTGAAGACTATTTTAAGATGCTGAGAACAGTGTATGTCATCATCACAAATGCAGTATTAATAAGTCAAGAAATGTCTTTTGACTTACAGCGTGTAGTCCAAGAATATACTAGTCTTCAGTGTCTACATTAAATTTAATTGCATTGGTTTTATTGTGCCATGCACATGCATACAGATTTATATGTATGTGTATATATACAGGCAGTCCCAGTGCTACAAACATTTGACTTACAAACTAGTCACATTTAAATACAGGAATGAGACAACAGGAAGTGAGAGGAAATCTGTCCCTGAAAGAGAAATCATGTGGAAATGGTGTCTCCACAGAAGCTTTATCACCATTCTTTGTTTCCATAACAAGCCACATTTCTCAAAATCTGATTATCACAGGGACAGAAAGTGAGGTGAAGACTTTGGACAGGGATGCAGACAGCAAAACAAACACCACAGGGATGTGTTAACCCTTCCCTATGCTACCCAAAACCTATATAATATATAATTTTTAACTGTAACTCCAAAAATAGATAGATAGATAGGGAGCTATACTTAAAAATGTATTTCTTCTGACTTGCATTCAACTTGAAGAAACCTACAGAACCTATCTTGTGCATACAAGACAGGTTCTGTAGGGTTGTAAACCGCCTTGAGGGTTGTAAGCCACCTTGAGTCACCTTTGGGTTTCAGAAAGGCAGGATAGAAATATAGTAAATAAATAAATACAAATTCAACTTGAAGAACAAACCTACAGAACCTGTCTTGTTCATAACTAGGGGACTGTCTGTGTATACACATTGAAGGTGGTGCTGATGAACGCCAGATCTGTCAACGGAAAAACGACCTGGATTCAGGACCTAATCCTGGAGGAGCGGGCAGATCTGGCGTGCATTACGGAGACCTGGCTGGATGAAGCTGGAGGTGTAAATCTGACCCAGCTCTGCCCCCCAGGCTTCTCCGTACAGCATCAACCGAGATCCGGAGGACGGGGAGGCGGGGTCGCAGTGGTCTATAGAGATTCCATCCATCTGACCAGGAGCCCCATCCCGCAGACCACAAATTTCGAATGCGTCCACCTGAGGGTGGGTGACCGGGACAGAATAGGGATTCTGTTAGTGTACCGTCCACCTCGCTGCACTACAGTCTCCCTACCTGAGCTAGCGGGGGTGGTCTCGAGCCTGGCGTTGGAGTCCCAACGGCTTCTCGTGCTGGGGGACTTCAACATCCATGCCGAGGCGACCCTCACAGGAGCGGCTCAGGACTTCATGTCCGCCATGGCAACCATGGGGCTGTCCCAACGAATAACTGGCCCCACCCACTGTGCTGGACATACATTGGACTTGGTTTTCTGCCAGGGATGGGAGCAGGGTGGCGGTGTGGAGGAGTTGTCCATCTCTCCGTTGCCGTGGACCGACCACTTCCTGATCAGATTTAGACTCACTGCGCCCCCTAACCTCCGCAAAGGTGGAGGACCCATTAAGATGGTCCGCCCCAGGAGGCTTATGGATCCGAATGGATTCCTGACGGCTCTTGGGGACTTTCCCGCCACCTCGGTAGGTGACCATGTTGAGGCCTTGGTCGCTCTCTGGAATGGGGAGATGGCCAGGGCAATTGACATGATCGCTCCGGAACGTCCCCTCTCAAGTAACCGAGCTATACCATCTCCTTGGTTTACTGAGGAGTTGGCAGCGATGAAGCGAAGGAAGAGGGAACTAGAGAGCGTGTGGCGCTCGGACCCAAGCGAGCCAAATCGAGCACGGTTTGTGTCCTTTCTAAGGGCATATGCCGCGGCAATAAAAGCCGCAAAGAAAACTTTCTTTGCGGCCACTATTGCGTCTGCAAAAAACCGTCCGGCGGAGTTGTTTCGGATTGTCAGAGGTCTTTTGACTCCCACCTCAGGTGGGAGCCCTGACAATTCGGCCACGCGCTGTGAAGCATTTGCTCGGTTCTTTGCAGACAAAGTCGCTTTGATCTGTTCTGGGCTGGACGCCACATTAAATGCAGTCTCTGTGGATGTGACACGAGCGCCTGCTTGTCCCATTTTGATGGATTCTTTTCAGTTTGTGAAGCCCGAGGATGTGGACAAGATACTTGGAGGAATGAGACCCACCACGTCCATCCTAGACCCCTGCCCATCCTGGCTTCTAAGGGAGGCCAGAGGGGGATTGGCTGAGTGGGTAACGGTGGTGGTTAATGCCTCCCTTCGGGAAGGCAAGATTCCAGCGAGCCTAAAACAGGCTATTATAAAGCCGCTGTTGAAGAAACCATCACTGGACCCCACTAAATTTGACAACTTTCGGCCTGTTTCCAATCTTCCCTTTTTGGGCAAAGTCATGGAAAGCGTGGTGGCCTCACAACTTCAGGTATTCTTGAGAGACACGGATTATCTGGATCCGGCACAGTCTGGTTTCAGACCGGGACATGGTACCGAGACAGTCTTGGTCGCCTTAGTGGATGATCTGCGCCGGGAGCTAGACAGGGGGAGTGTGTCCCTGTTGGTGCTCCTGGACCTCTCAGCGGCCTTCGATACCGTCGACCACGGTATCCTTCTGGAGCGCCTTGCGGGAATGGGTCTTGGGGGCACTGCTTTGCGGTGGCTCCAGTCATTCCTGGAGGGTCGCACCCAGAAGGTGTTATTGGGGGACTCCTGTTCAACTCCACAGCCTTTGACCTGTGGGGTTCCTCAGGGTTCTATCCTGTCCCCCATGCTGTTTAATATCTACATGAAGCCGCTGGGTGAGATCATCCGGAGTTTCGGGGTGCGGTGTCATCTGTACGCAGATGATGTCCAGCTCTTTCACTCCTTCCCACCTGCTACTAAGGAGGCTGTTGAAGTCCTGAACCGGTGCCTGGCCGCTGTAATGGTCTGGATGAGGGCGAACAAACTGAAATTAAATCCAGACAAGACAGAGGTACTCCTGGTCAGTCGCAAGGCCGAGCAGGGTATAGGGTTACAGCCTGTGCTGGATGGGGTCGCACTCCCCTTGAATTATTTATTTATTTATTTATTTATTTATTTCTTGCATTTATTGACCGCCCCTCTCAGCCCGAGGGCGACTCGGGGCGGTGAACAACAACAAGGAAGACAGTGTACAGTGAGCCGTGACGATACAAACCAGACAAATACAACATAACATATACTTATACTAAAAATCCGCTTCGTCAGGTCCTGGGGTCATAGCCAAAATTCGTAGTCCTAGTTCATTCCATTGTCATTCAATGGCGCAGGTTCGCAGCTTGGGTGTGACCCTGGACTCATCGCTGAGCCTGGACCCCCAGGTTTCAGCGGTGACCAGGGGAGCTTTTGCACAGCTTCGGCTCGTGCGCCAGCTGCGCCCGTACCTTGGGAAGTCTGACTTGGCCACGGTGGTACATGCTCTGGTCACATCCCGTCTTGACTACTGCAACGCTCTCTACGTGGGGCTGCCCTTAAAGACGGCCCGGAATCTTCAGCTAGTCCAGCGCGCGGCAGCCATGTTGTTAACAGGAGCAGGACGCAGGGAGCATACAACGCCCCTGTTGTTCCAGCTCCACTGGCTGCCGATTTGCTACCGGGCCCAATTTAAGGTGCTGGTGTTATCCTACAAAGCCCTAAACGGTTCCGGCCCAAAATACCTTGCGGACCGCATCTCGGCCTACGAGCCCACGAGGACCTTGAGATCATCTGGGGAGGCCCTTCTCTCGATCCCGCCTGCCTCACAGGCACGTCTGGCCGGGACGAGAGAGAGGGCCTTCTCAGTGGTGGCCCCCCGGCTGTGGAACTCCCTCCCTGCTGACGTCAGACAGGCCCCCTCCCTCATGGCCTTTCGTAAAGGCCTGAAGACTTGGCTCTTCGAGCAGGCTTTCAACTAAGTGCTATGTTAATGGTATTGACAACCGGAACGAACTATGACTACGAGATTGACTATGATTCCATAATATGACGGAGCGGATGTTTTAGTGTAAGTTAGATGTTATGTATTAGTGATGTTAGTTGTTGTTCTGATTTCCTTGTAAAGTGTCTTTTTGTACTGTACACCGCCGCGAGTCGCCCTAGGGCTGAGAGCGGCGGTTAATAAATGCAAGAAATAAATAAATAATAAATAATAAATAAATTTAATGTAGATTAACCCAGCTCATACCATTTGCTCTCAAAATGTCTTTGAATTATTGAAGTTGCAGCCTTACTCTCATTATTTATGCCTGCATGGTTCAAGTATCCCAAATGATCAGACTAAGGGCCTTTCCAGGCAGGCTGTTATCCCAGGAACATCCTGGGGACCTATCTACACACACCCCAGAAAGTGTATGCTTTCTGGGGTGGGTGTCCAGATGTTCTTCCGGGAATGCCCAGGACACCGTAACCCCCTCCCAGGAGCCCCCAAAACACAGTAAACAAGAAAATAACTCACCCCGACTCCATGAGGTGGCTGTCAGAGTTCTCCTGATGCATACAAATGACATGCCAGGAAAAGCGGGGGGGGGGGGGGGTGATGACCAGAGTGATTTAAACTATGGGAATACTGTCTGGATTGCAGTATTCTACAGTCCAGACACTGGAAGTAGTGGGTTTATCCTGCACCTTCCAAGAAAGCATGGAGTAAACATGCTATCAAATTAATTTGCAACAAACCAGGGGTTTCCTGGTTTGTGGTGAATTAATTCGGGTTTGTCCAGGACAGGCCCCTTTTTGTAGCAGAAGTTTCATTAAAGGGGCTGTCCTGAGTTGTCTGAGCATTTTCCCTTCTTTTTTGTTTTTGTTTTTATCCATTCTTCCTAGCATAGTGGTCCAGATGTGTATGCACCATGCAGAGTGAAATCCTAACTGGTCAAGATGACCAAAGGCAAGAGCTGATATTTTGCAATGGCACTGAAACCAAATCTCTCACAGTTTTGTTGCTATGTCCCTTCAAGCTCACTGACTTACATTGACCCTTGGATTTGGATTTACTTGGCTCCTCCTTCATCCTGCCTTTTATCTCCCCCCCCCCCCCCTCGGTTCTTCTTACAGCTGATTTATCTATCAGGGAATTTGTTCTTAAACAGTGGTTCAGTGGTTCTCAGCTGTGTCCCCAGATGTTTTGGCCTTCATCTCCCAGAAATCCTAACAATTGGAAAACTGGCTGGGATTTCTGGGAGTTGTAGGCCAAAACACCTCGGGATCCACAGGTTGAGAACCACTCTTCTAGAAGAAGAAGATTATATTCCTAAAACAGACAAATGGGATAATGGTAGCATGAGGGCAGTTCAATTAGTACAGGGGGCTATTGTCTGCCTCTAACTACCAATGTCTTTAGGTTATAGTTGTACTGCAAATCTGTTTTATGAAGGCATTGTTGTTCCTTGCATGATCATGCAACATTGCCATGTTTGCAGGTATTGTGCAGTTATATACAGTAAGACTGCAAAGCTAGAATGGATGACCCACATACCTTCTGCTTCAAATCCTGATTTGTAGAATCCCCTTTGGGTAATTGTCAAGAGCACTGATCTCATAAAGAGTGAGTGCATGACAGATCAGAAAGGTGAAAAGAATATTGCTTTAGTCTAGAAAGAAAATCACAGTTAAACTTGATGAAGAGTTACAATTTACTGTAGATATTCATGAATAAGTTGACCTCATGTATAAGTCAAATTCAGATTTTGGATCCAAAATTATGGATTTTAACATGACCAATGGTTTGTTTTCCCCTTTTGTTTTCAGAGAAGTTTTCATTACTTCACAAGGAATGAGAAAATGTGTCAATTTTATTTTCCTCTATTCACTTTTTTTAAGCCTGAGGTTCTTCATTCTCTGCATATGAAGCAATTTGTGAACTATACTTTAACATGGACTGGACTGAAATTTCTCCCCATCTGACCTATTCAAATTCAATAGCTTTCAGCATGGAGAAGGCCATATTTTACCTGTTGGCTGTGTCCCCATTAAATATATCGAGAAAACAGCTGAATACACAGACATTCAAACCCATCTATCCTACAGTTAGATAGATTCAAAATCCTGGCTCTGTATGGATGAATCTGGGAATTTGAGTTTATCCATTCATTTTTAAAGAAAAACACCATATTTCTATATAGAGAAATTTATAGATTTTGATATTTTTAAAATATAAAAATGAACTCAAAAATTCTTAAGGAATATTTGAGAGCTGAAGCAGACAAAGGATGTGGTCCTTGTACATCTTTGCACACAGCCATGTGGATCAGCTAAAGCTTCACTGGACCTCATTATCTCTGTACATACCTCCCAGTTAGGGAGAGGTCTTGCACTGAAATATTTCCACATTGGGATTTCTGCAACTATGTCCCTCCTCCAGATACTTAGTATAATTAAAAATAGAACCACTGAAAGATAATATCAAAAAATACATTTTATTGATATAAGATAGACAGGACTAACTTAATCCTTAATTGACTATTGAATAAAAGTTGAGTTAAAATTTCAAATTCTAGAACTATCATTTTCTTTTTTTTAACCTATCCAGTATTATGGAAAAATGGTTGGAATAGGGGATAGAATAGAATACTGACAGATACGCTATTTGAGACAAAAATATGTTTAAAATATGAATAAATCTTATGTCACCCAGAGTAACATGTATAATCTCATTTATTTGGATTTACACAGTTCTGTGAAGCCAACAATCCAGGATTACATATTAGTTTTTTTAGGGTAGAGGATTGGTTTTGTGATTTTATTTTCTGAGTAATGCTATCTATCATCTAAAATTGCATTTGTGTCTCCTCCAATAATAACAATAGTTTCTGCAAACTTTTCAAACTTATGCATTCAATCCTTCCTAAATTCTATTTGTTGTGTGTTGGGTGCATAATAAGTGGCTGGTGTTAATTTTATTCCCGCAAATGCACCTTTCACCAAAACAAATCCACCACTTTTATTTCTGTACCTTCACTCTACTGAGTGCCTTGTACATCAAATGTTAATTCAATTTTGGTTCCAGGTTGCAACAGACCAAAATGTGGAAAAGGTAAAGGGGATGTATGTGAGGAACTGTTATTAAAAATGAATGAGCCAGAATTCAGTACTGGATTCAGAAGTGATGATTCATAAAGTGAGCATGATAATTGAGAATTAATTACATTGGTTAGATAATTACAATATTTCACTGATTATAGGTCCCCCCCCCTTCCATCTTCTTGGGTGGTCATATGAATTCATAAGTCATATTTAAGAATACTTCACAGAGACTGCTCTGCTGAAATTATTCATCTTGGGTCTTTTTATTGGTTTTTTATCTTGTGATATGGCAGACATTCTAGAAACTAGAATGTCTAGATTGCTGCTCTCTTGAAGTCTTTCCTCTATTTGGAGATTGATCAAGAATTCCTACCAATGTGTTTGACAGTCTGGAAGGGTATTCCTGTTTTCCATTTTAAAGGAAATCTAGATTGTGCCCCCCAAATGTACAAGGGATCACATAAGAGCATGCTTTGCTGCAGTCAGAACTGCTCAACATGAAAGCTTACTAAGGAATACTTAATACTAAAAATCACACAGACAGTCCCCTTGTATTGCCATTTAGATCTATCATTCTGATTGATCACTGTGTGTTTCGCTATTATTGAGCCTAATTTAACCCTATATACTCACACATCCATCTACTCCATCTATTGTACCTGACACTATACAAATTACTTACTCATGCAAATGATGACCTAAGTTAACCTTTTATGCTATTCGTGTTTAATTATACAAATGGTATTTGATAAATAAGATTATACATCCTCCCATATGTTTATTCTCCCCTTGATGAAAGTGAAATTTAATTTTCATGCAGATTTGTGAGCAGCCATATTTAATAAGTGCTGAGTTTCATATAGTGTGCAGATCACCTAGTTTTGGGAAGCTGACAAAAACAAATTCAGTAGGCGTAGTTCACAAAGAGAAGCTGTATTTAATCAGGTGCAGTTCCAAGGAACGTACCTTGGAGTCCTAGAACTGGATCCCACTTCCTGTAGGTGTTGATTGAAAAAAACAAAATGAAACTTTTGGCAAAAGTGGTACAAGTAAGAGAAAATATGCTGACTTAAGTGTTCTTCTTAAGAGGATATTTTTATATCAAGCAGTAATTGAATATTACTCTTGGATCAATTTCATTAATACTGCCCTCTGCAATTACATTGGATGTTACTGAATGAAAATGAGAAAGCAAAGTATTAGGGCTTCATCACATGCAGGAATCCCCCCCCCCCCCCCGGTGCCATTTCATCAGCTTCCGTGGCAAAATGGCAGGGGTGACAGGTGACTCTGTCACCCTACATGTCGTTTCATCATCACATTGCTTTCCCTCATCACATAGGAAAAGCTTTGCTGAAGTGGCACAGATCTGTCCTGGCTCCATTGGACCAGCACAACACGAGCTAGCTCCCATGTTTGGAGGGAAGCTTCCTAGGCACAACTTCAGAGAAAAGCTGGGACATTTTTATGGCCACTGAAAGAGGGGGATTACAGGGTAATCTAGTCTGTCTCTGCCAGTTGGAAGATATGGATTTGCAGGATAATAATAACTTTATTTATATTCTGGCCTATCTCCCCAAGAGGACTCAGGGTGGATTCCAGTTTAACAATGGCAAACATTCAATGCCAACATAAAACACACAATACCAACATAAAATCCCAGGAAACCCCCACATATAAAAGTAACATTAAAGCCTAACATCAAATTAAGACCTAACATTAGTAAATTAAACCTGACACCAATAAATTGAACTACACATAATCAGACAAAATTCTATAATACCATAAATCTAAACAAAACATCAACATTAGTGTACAGTTAGTGGGTATGAGGCAAAAACTCAGGACAAAAGTCCTGACCTGAAAAATGTGTAGAATTGTAGAATTGGAAAGGATCCAAGCCATTTAGTATAATCCTCTGCTATGCAAGAATACACAACTAAAGAAGCCCTGGTAGGTGTTTGATGCTCTTCCAAACACTGCTAAATAGAATAGAAATGTGTATGTGTCATTTGTTTGCCTTAATTTATTATTATTACTACAGCTACTATTTGAATGACATACTATGTGCAACTGTGCTTGAGATTTAAGGTACCATGCTTTACATTACCAAGGCTAGTCACAAAGGATCATCTGTAGGTCTCAGGTTTTGGCCCTGAAATTTCAGGGTCTATGATAGTCCTGATCTGGCAATCCTCTTCCAGCTTATGAATGTGGTTCTCAACTCCAGAGATTGCTTTAAAGCTGTTCTGAATGCTGTGGTTTGAATGTTATTATTTGTGTTTTTAAGGTTTGGTCAGTAAACTCTGCAGGTCGGACTGGTAGCAGTTGGACCCAGTGTAAGACAGGACCAGCTCCTCCTCAAGGACTTCATGCACCCCTTTTTGACACAGTGGCTTCTACTTCAGCTGTAGTGAACATTAGCCCCCCTCTTAAACCAAATGGAATAGTCAGTCTTTACAGACTATTCTCAAACAGTACCAAAGGAAGAGATGTTGTGGTAAGTATTTGTCAAATACTTTCTCTCTGGTTTAATGTATATTTAATACATATTTTGTATGTAGAATGTATGTAGAAGACCTTCATTATTCTTTAATACTACATAATATGCTAGAGTTAGTAACAATATGTTATTTCAGCACATCTTAACACACAACATTACTGGGGTTCAGGGCACAATCAGGCCTTTATGATATACCACAGAAGGCTAAAATAATTGACTTTTGATTATATAAGTTAAATGGACTAAGGGAGCATGCTTTATATCAGGATGGAGGGCATGCTGGCATCAATGTACTTTCTAGCATAATTTGGGGAAAGAAGACCATATTATAGATTTATTGACTAATAAAAGAAGTCACATCCTTGAGTTTCCAAGATCTGAATTGGGCTGGTTGCTGTAAGTTGAAGCCAGCCCAGCATGATGGCAAATTACAACAGAAACTAAACTTCACCTTAGTTCATCCACTTCATGACTCCAGTATTCCCACATTACTTAAATTAATCTGTTTTTTTCCCCTTCTATCTTGCTTTGGTCCTATCAGCTGTCTGAAGGAACCTCAACCCAGCAGACAATCCATGGACTCAAGCCTTTTACCACCTATTCTGTTGGAGTTGAAGCCTGCACTTGTATCAACTGTTGCAGCAAAGGACCATTAGCAGAGATCACCACCCAGCCAGCTCCACCTTCACAACAACCTCCACCCAATATATATAATGTGACCTCAAGGACCGCTTTTTTTTGGTGGGATGCACCCCAGGAACCCAATGGTATTGTGAAAAGGTAACTGCAAGAGTAGTGTCGATGGTGACGATAAAATCTATGTTAATTAAAATACAGGCAGTCCCCAAGTTGCAAACACCTAACTTACAAAGAACTCATAGTTAAGAATGGGGATGAGACAACAGAAAGTGAGAAAAATCTACCCCTAGGGAGGGAAATTCACTCCTGAAAGAGTTATTATGGGGAAAGGGTGTCTCAACTGAAGTTTTATCGCCAATCCTTGTTTTCACAACAAGCCAAGTTTTTCAAAGTCCAATTATCACATATCAATTATCTTTAATTATATATTGGCTGCAGTCAGACTTAAAAATGTACCAGTTCCTACTTCCATACAAATTCAACTTAAGAATAAACCTACAGAACACATATTCATCATAACTTGAGGACTGCCTATGCATTACTTGTTTTGAAATAGTTGTGTTCTGTTTTCTAGATTACCTTTAAAAGTCACACATTGCACTAATACCTAGAAAGAAGTTTGAGCCTTTAAAAAATTGCATGTGGGAAAAGGCCTTGGGATATTGATGACTATTTGAACTAGACAATATATTTTCATGTAAAATTGTCTTTTTTTCTTTTCAGAGACGGTATCTTGATTGAAAAAAATGGGTAGATTTATAGAATAATCTAGAATCCCAGAGATTCCTGAGTTGACCTGTTTGGTTGAGAGAGGGGTGAAAAAAATTCTGTTCTGCTACTCAGGGTTACACTCCCCCTGAAGCCACAGGTCCGCAGTTTGGGTGTCCTCCTGGATTCTTCGCTTACACTTGAGGCTCAGGTGTCGGCGGTATCCGGGAGGGCCTTTGCACAACTGAGACTTGTGCGCCAGCTGCGACCGTACCTCGTGAAGGCAGATCTGGCCGGGGTGGTCCACGCCTTGGTCACCTCTAGAATGGACTACTGCAATGCGCTCTACGTGGGGCTGCCCTTGAAGACGGCTCGGAAACTACAATTGGTCCAGCGGGCAGCAGCCAGGATGCTAACTGGAGCTCATTATCAAGAGAGGTCAACCCTCTTGTTCAAGGAGCTCCACTGGCTGCCATTTATTTTCCGAGCCCAATTCAAGGTGCAGGTGCTCACCTACAAAGCCCTGAACAGTTTGGGACCACCCTACCTGCGTGACCGCATTTCCATCTACGAACCCACACGCTCACTCCGGTCATCGGGGGAGGCCCTGCTCGTGATCCCACCTACGTCGCAAGCGCGCTTGGTGGGGACGCGAGACAGGGCCTTCTCTGTGGCGGCCCCCCGACTTTGGAATGCCCTTCCAAAAGAGCTTCGTCAGGCCCCTACTCTGGCAGTTTTCAGAAGGAACCTAAAAACTTGGCTGTTCCGATGTGCCTTCGCAGATTAGGAATCCCCATCCCAAGTCCTAGATGCACTTTAGCACAACCAATGCTGCTGCACACCACACTTTTAATCCCACGTTCCTCCTGCCATCTCAGCACTTTTAACCCTGTACCCCATTGCGCTGGCCGAACCAGTTTTAATAGTGTCTTGATGTATTGTCATTGTGGTTATTTTGCTTAATTGTTTTGATTTGCTTTGTTTATTGTTGTGTTATGTTTTATTGTATTGTGTTTTGAGGCTTCGGCCCGTGTAAGCCGCATCGAGTCCTGCGGGAGATGCTAGCGGGGTACAAATAAAGTTAATAATAATAATAATAATAAATATAGCATTGGTTAGATTCTGGATTTAATCAAATGTCTTTGATTAATGCAATGACATCTGTGTTGGGCTAGAGTTTATGTATAGCTCCCATTTGCCCATTATTGATAAGTAGACAAAATAAGTAATTGGTCTATTACCATTTGTGTATAGCACCTTGTTGGATCAGAAGAACTATATCTTCATAAATGCACACCAAACTAATAAATACTAAAATTCAGCATTTTGTTGATACCTCCAGTCTTATTTCTTTTCTTAAACAAACAGAAAGGAATATCAGACTCTAACACAACCAGGCAAATTATTTGTTCTTTTTCATATATAACAGTCATAGAAAAATTACACATATGTAGCAACTTTGCATCTAGAAATCTGATGCTGATACAACAGAGGAAGTCAAAACATATTTAGACTCACAATGCATCAGTATATCCAACAATTTGCTGCTGATTTCTCATAATATAACACTGGAGACATTTTTGTTCATCTCTAGTATTTCAGGATGAGTTGCTCAAAGGATGTCAGTGATGCTTCATTTTCATATTGACATATAATTTAATTGTAACTAATTATATATAGTACTGTTAATTAGAATATTGTAGAATTCTGAAACACTTAAGTTGGAAACAGGTACTTCCCATTGATCAGCAGCTAAACACTAATATGAAAAGCAAAGCAGTACTTATCAATTTTGTATTTCTCATCTGTATCTATAATTGTTCCCTTCAGGTATGAACTCCACATGCATTCCTCCTGCCCTTCTCCTTTACAACCATCAGTAAGGACTTGCAAACCTGGTCCAGTTGAAGTTAAATATATAGGAAATGACCAGCATTCCAATGTGAGTGATCTACAGCCTTATACAACCTACAAGCTAAGAGTGGTGTCCTATAATTCAGTGGGTAGCACATCTTCAGAATGGATCAGCTTTACTACAAAAAAAGAGGGTGAGTTTACATGAGCAAGTACAGATAGATAGATAGATAGATAGATAGATAGATAGATAGATAGATAGATAGGCTGGTTTTCACCACTGTTAAGAACACACTCACCCTGACTAGGGACCATGGAAAGAACTGATCTCACATGAATCCTCTAATATATTACTGGAAGTGATGCCCAGAAAAGGTTTAGTATCCCTTATCCAAAATGCTTCAGATAGCTGTGATTGCAAATACAATATATGTTTATGTATAAGTCAACCTCATGTATAAACTGAGGGGAGATTTTGGGGCAAAAATTACGGATTCGGATATGATCCATGGATAAGTCAAAGGGGAAGGTACCAATGCTAGCTAAGAGGCTCAGTTGCTCCTTGTGCCACCACCATTTTCCTGCCCAGGCATTCTGAAAAGCCAGAAGTGACCTGTGATCGCATGAGTAGAGGGGGTTGATGTTTTTTTTAGGTACTTCATAGATGGGCTAAGTTCTTGCCTTTCACCACTCTACTTAGAGAAGAGGATGGTTCCTTTTTTGTGATAACTGTTAAGATATAATATTCACATTGATCCAAGAATCAATCAACCCAGATTTTTGGGTTCGTTTTGTAACCAAAATTTCTAGATTTATACATGAGTAGTATATAGGGTACATGCATAATGAGATATCTTGGACCTGTCTAATCAGAAAATTCACTTATGTTACATAACACCTTATACATGTAACTAGGTGGTAATTTTATACACAATATTTTTCATAATTTCATTAAACAAAGCTAGGATATATTGAACCACTTGACAGTAAAGGTGTCACTTTCGCAACTATCCATGTGGACAATTTTAGATTTTGGGGGATTTTGGATTTTGGAATTCCAGAAAAGGGATGCTCAACCTACATGTATACTCTGGCGTAGCAACTTAAAACCTATATCATCAACATTTGATGCCCATTTGGTTTTCTAATGAATCAGTTTAGGAAAAATATGAACCTGTCAAAATTTCCTGTCATAAAAGTGTGCATTTCAGGAAACACAGATGCAATTTAAAGACACTTTTTACTGGAGTGGGGTGTGTGTTTATACTTATTCACCTCCTATTAAAAATTGCCTTTGTGATCTAAGTCACTCTCCTAGCCTCTCAGAAGTCTATTCCTGCTTCATTTTATAGGGAAGTTGGATGAAGTAAGAACACTTGGCACATCAGGGAAGGTTGCATTTTGTGAAAGAACAATTTTCCCGATGCTAGAAAGTGATGTTGTAAGGATTACTGAATGTATATGAAATGTATTGAACACTGTAAAGTGCTCAGAATAAATGCCACATAGTGGTGTGTCCCATTTTCCAGCTGCAGAAACCCACAAGGAAATAAATTGATTCTCCACAGTGGTGCCCATATAGTATCTTTTTCTCTTCATAGTTGAGTCAGAAAAAAGTGGGATGCAGTGTTTATATTGACGTGCTTAATCTCTAAAATCTAAAGGCGTTTCCCTGCATTTATATAAACTTTTTTTGTTCCTGTTTTTCAGTACCTCAATATGAAGCTCCATTTACAGTTGTCAGCAATTTATCTACCATCTACCTTGACTGGAGTCACACCTTCCTACTGAATGGACCGCTGAAGGAATATGTGCTAATGGAGGGAGGGCAGCGCATCTACAGTGGCTTTGACACCAGGCTATATTTGCCAAGGACATCAGACAAAAGTCAGTTTGAGTCTCACAATTCTCTGATTTTAGGGAAACATGTTTCATGTGTGTTACATTTTACTTACTTACTTACTTACACGTTCACATCTTGCCGTGTAACTAAAAAACTCAGGGTAGTAGACAATAAAAACCACTTGAACAATATAAAACAATATGAACAGTAAAACAAAGTTTGTTTTGAAAAGCAAAACATATATGGAATGATTTAGCAAGCTAAAAGAAGACCATGTCAGACCAGCTAAAACAGTTTTAAATTATTTTAAACCACACACATAGGCATTTTTTTCAAAAATAATTAACATTGCACCCCACTGTAATATTTAGTGAACAACCATGTTTTATTTGGTAGCAAAATTATAACAATGTCCTTTTATTTGATGGCAAAATGATAGCAATGTTGTTGCCATCAGGCCTAAGGTGAGCGTTTCATAACAGATAGGTAGAATGAGAATTGATAGACATAAAAATGATGTTTGAAATATTTGAAGTGTTTTAACAATCCCATTTTTTCAGCCTATTTATTCCAGGTTTCATGCACTACAGATGAAGGGAGCGCAGTAACACCAGTGATCAAATACAACACTGCTGCAGGACTTGGTAAATAGTTCAAGGCACATGTGGACCATTCATTGTATGTAGATTTATAAACAACCATTAGCAATTACTATTAAATGCATTAGAATAGATATTTGAGAAAGAGTGCTATTATCTCCATTAAATCTGTGTTCTTTAACTACCTGGCAACTAAATCAGGTCCAGAACGTAAATGGAAAACACCAGTGAATCTTGCTGACAACTGTCATCATCCCAAAATTGTGGGCTGAGATTCTGCATTGTAGAAATGTATTACTTCAACCAACTAGAGAATGAATCCACTTTAAATCTGGTTGCTGCCTCCTGCAGAATTCTGGGGTTTGTAGTTTAAGGAGGAGCCTTTAACATCCTCATTAAACTACAAACCCCAGAATTCTGCAAAAGGCAGAAACCAGATTTAAAGCGGATTCATTCTCTTGTTGTTCTGTTTCTTATTGTGATATGGCCTAAGGGCTAATCAATAAAATTACTTACTTACTTACTCTAGTGTGATGAGGTAGCTAGAGTCAAAATGTCATATGGAGAGCTACAATACATTTCCCCTCTTACCACCATCTCCTAAAACCCACCTTTTAGCTACAGGGGATCTCTATGCAGCCTAATAGTGATTAGTAGGGAGTATGGGGCATTGGAGAAGTATCTGATTATGTCCCCTATGGACTCTAGTTTATCCCTGGTTCTGTACTCAAAGACAAGATACATTTGGTGGGGGGGAGGGGGGTCTTTTGCTCCAAGGACTGATCTGGGAAGCATATCTGGCTCCTCTTCTGGTCTTGGCGTGCAAATATGGTGGATGGCCAAAGTCTTTCAGTCACCTTTGTTCATACGTTAGGACATCATGTCACAAGATGGGGAAACTGATACCATCCTGTAAGGGCAGTGAGAATGCCAAACTACTTGTCTGATAGTGAATTATGTGAGTAATTTAAAATAATAGAGTCAAAGAGTCAAAGAGGCCGAAAGGACCATCCAATCACATGTCCTGCCATGCAGTTTGACCCTATATTATCCTGCCCTTGCATGTAGACAAACTAGGAACAGTTTTTCTTTTGTAAATTGCAACTGTAAAAATATCCCAAGATCAGCTGGAATGTATTGAGAAAAAAGTATTTGTATAAAAAAGTATTTGTATAAAGCTTGAATATCCCTTATCTGAAATTCATGGCATCAGATGTGTTTTGGATTTTGGATATGGAGTGTGTGTGTGGAATAGCTATATTTGCATATACATACATAATGAGACATCTTAAAAATAGAACCCACGTCTAAACATGAAGTTAATTTAAGTTTCATATACACCTTTTGGACATAGTTTGTAGGTAATTTTATACAATATTTTAATATGTGTAATATTGTGCATGAAACCAAGTTGCTGTACTATTCAGAATTACTGAACCATCGGAAATCAAATGTGTCACTATTTTACCCACCCATGTGGATGATTTTGGAATTACAAATAAGGAGTGCATGTCTTAATTTCAAGGGAAGTCTCCATCAGTGACTTGAAATGAAATGGGTGAGATTTGATGGGATCATGGTAGGGACTGGGAGAAAGAAAGCTAACTCCTCCTTACCTCCTCCCCCAGCCCCATGGTCCCAAGGCTGCTCTGAATTCTTGGCGATTGCTATGTATGTAACAAAAATAGGCACAGCAATTGCATTAATACAATTAGCATTACATCTAGGCTGTTCCCAAGTTGGAGCCTGCACACAGCTAAATGTGACCTTGAAGAAACAATTAGGAGAAATGGAAAAGAAAGATCAGTCTCCATTCATTCATAAGCTGGGAGAGTGGCCTAGAATGTTGTGCAACCCCTTTCTCCCTGATGTTCTTCCGTGCCAGTTTTTTCTACTGATGTACACGTATTCAGAAAGCATTGTTTTCTGCTAGCAAAACAAAAGTAAGTGGCTTGTAACACACACTTTTATTTTGCTACAAATTTGGCGGGGAGCCACTTTCTGATTGTTTATGTTTATGTTATCCCTCCTCACCTTTTTTAAAAATGCTGCCTTCCCAGACGTTCCTGCTTTTACTTTTTAAAAAGAGGCCTCAAGGGTTGCATTGACCACAGGCATTCTAGTTCCTTTGGCTTAAGCACAAAAAAGCTTTTTGCAACATACCTTCTACAAATGCGCACGCACACAGGCCTGTTAATTGTTCCAGCTGTTCAAGGTTACTTTGATGAATTTGCCTCAGCTTTGACATATACCCCCTCCCTGCCTTCTCCTACCTGCTAGGTGCCAATGCATGGGTGATTTCCCACCCAAGCAGCCATGCCAGGACTTAAAACACGGTCTCCAGAGTGCTGTAAGCTTTGTGTTCTACCCACTAGCATACTGAGCCATTGTAGCATCTCAAAAACATGAGTGGAGTGTGTGATAAACTGCCACCAACATCTTTCCAACACTTTATAAAATCAAATAAAGGGAGCGAATAGATCGTGCAACATTCTATTTCTAAAATAACATCTCCCTCACTTCCTGTGTTTCTTTTCTCTTCCTTGAATTTCACAGGTCCTATATTAACAACTCCAGGAAAAAATCATGAAGCAGAGAAGCAGCAGCCAATATTCTACACAGAGCTGTGGTTTATAGTCCTGATGTCTGTCCTTGGCTTGATCCTTCTGGCAGTTTTCCTGTCCCTAATTCTACAGAGGAAAATCAGTAAGCAGCCATTTGCACGAGAAAGGCCTCCTTTAGTCCCACTTCAAAAGAGGATGTCACCAATGAGTGTCTACTCACAAGGAGAAACCCACATGGTAAGAAACACAAGCTGAAGGTTGCTTCACAAAGGGAGTCGTTGTGAACGTATAATCTGTATTATTGTGTCCATGCATGTATACAGAGGTATGTGCACTTTCTTGAAATGTTCGAATAAATAAAAACTGGGGCACTTGTGGTGAAGCAAGATCAGAGTGTGGTCAGGATTTCAAAAACTATTGATGAGGGAGAACACATAAGCTAGGAGAGGCTACAGCAGTTTGCTTGCACCCAAGTCTACAGAGAATGGCAGCATTCCACCCCTTTCTTCCCTCTTCTTCTTCTTTTTTTTTCTGAGTGAATTGAGTACAAATTTTGGCAGCTCTTACCGTAACAATGACTCGAAGCATCCATGCAATCATGTTTTAGTGGTCAAACTGCTGAGTCCCATGCTCAAATCCCCATTAGGGAAATACACTTAGTGACCTTGGACAAGTCATACTGTCACAGCCTTGGACGAAAGCAATCCTAAATCAGTTCCAGCAGAAATGGATTGTGTTTTGATGTAACACAAACATCACCTCCAAATAAGGTCTTATATACCACCCTTGAGCACATTCCACAGATTGGTGGCAGAGCTTTACCCAACATCAGTGTCTAAAGAACCTTAGTTTCTAACTGCAGCCCTGTAGCAAGTTACTCCTGCTCTTGACATAATAACATAGGCAAACATACTCAGAATGTGGATTTCCTTACTAGCTGATGTGGACTGGGGAACTCGATAATATAGTGAAATGCCTATGTTTGGAGGCTGCAATTTTGGTTAGATTCCCATATTGACATAATGTCTTCATTTGCCCTTTTTCTCACCTGCTGATGCCATAGTTTTAATGTGCTTAATTTTAGTAAAATCATGTGTAAATTAGAGAAGTCTCACTCTCAGAATATGGGGCTTTGTAAAGTTACTAAACTTGACGAAGGAAGCAGAGTTTTTACTGGTGTCTTGTGCCTTTCTAAAGGATCTATTGCAGAATTATATAGCTAGCCATTTCTCTGATCCCCACATGTGCTATGTTCTCTCCCCCTTCCTCCCCCCATTTCAAACTGAACAGCATGCTTAAATGTTTCTGTCATTTTCACAGCTGAGGCCTTTGTTAAAAGCCTTTTAAAGACTACCGCAAGTCGACAATTTTAATTTTTATGTAGACCCTTAAGGACCTGTCAGTGCCATGGCTACTCCTAGAGCATTACTGAGTTAGGGGGCCAAGTGGGTGCCTTAAAGGAAAATGTTTGTGTTCCAAGAATGACCCTCCGGAGCCTGGGGATGCTGCTCTCAGCAACATTTCTATGGTGACTAGGGTTGGTTGTAAAGGCTAAATTAGGACCTGCTTAACCAATTTTATTTGAGTTTCTGAAAAAGAAAAATGAGCTTTGAAAATAGGCTTATTTGCCATGAGGGTTTATAGGAATAGTCACTTGTAGCTGAAAGAAACAACCAGGAGCAACAGTCAAAAACTACAGATGTACTTAGGTTAACTGAGTGAAAAGTAGTAAATCTTACAGAAGAAAAAGAAGCAGCTTTGGAGTATTTTGCATGTTTGGTTCTTGCTACTGTGCTGTAGGAGGAGAGGACTTCATTATCTACTGTCTCTGGTCATTCCCAGATACTCATTTTGGTGGTAGTCTAGTAGGGTTCAAAAACGTCTCAAAACATTCTTTTTCAAGAAACCTTTTGGCTGATTGGATTTATTGATATAAATAGATGATGACATTTGGATGGCTTTTAGGAACCCTTGCTTTAAGATTTCTAGTTTTACATTAATACACAAGCTTTAATGTTTTTCAGTACTATCGAATATTTGGTTTTATAATGTATTATGTATTGTTTTAATGTTTGTATTGTGTGTATTTTAGAAGTGCTGCAAGCCGCCATGGGCCCTTGAGTGGGGAAAGGCGGGGTAAAAATCACCTAAATAAATAAATAAATAAAATACTGTAGCATGCTGCCTATATGGAAGTCCAACCTCTAGTTGAGGTTTGGCTATCTTCTGATAGGTAGCAACACTCCAGTCTTTCTAGCTGGGAAATACCTCTCTCAAAGAGAAAATAGTTGTCCATGAATGCTTTTGCTGCTGCTCATGTGGAAAGATTCTGCCTTGGTGTACTTGAAGAGCTCATTCGCAGACAAAAAAAATAGTCCAATCAGTGGATTCATCGGTCGCAGAAAGGCTTATTTATGGGCAGAGACCATAAGGGGTTTTGCATGTGATATGCATGTCTGAAGGATATCCCATTTCCCACTCCCACATTCCAAACCTGACAATGTCTTGAGGAAATAAAACAATTTGGGGGCCCTAAGAGGTGAGATAAAAAAATATCCACACAATGAAGAAATGTATGCACAGGAGGCTTCAAGGAGGTTGATTCTCCATATCATTGTCCACCAGGACAATGAAGAGGGATTGGAGGGTTCCTTAGGGCCCACACTGTGGGTTTTGATGAACTGCATGTGTCTGGGACATGCAATTATCATGTCTACCCAACACAGATGGGAAATGGATTAACAGGAGAGAAAATGAGCCTCTTGGATGCTTTCTCAAAATTCCAAACTACAAATACAGAAACTATGAGGAAGTCCCGAAGGATGACAGCCCTTCCAGCACTGATTTTAAGATGTCTCTGAAGCATCCTGTAAAGGAAAAAAATGCAAGTTTGCCTCTAACCCTAAGCTTTTTATCCCAGTACCCACACTCTCGCCAATTATGAAAGATCGAGAATGTCAGCAAATAACAGCCACAATTTAAACTACTCTGCATATGCATCTTTAAGCAACATAAGTTCACGAGTTCTCATGATTGTGTAACAATGTGTAATGTATGTTGCCGGTGACTAGTGTTGCCAGATTGGATCTGGAATGAGAACTACCAGATTTGAAGTAGGATGAGGAACCACCTTCCAAAAATTCCAAACTACAACTTTCAATACAGCTACAGTTGCCAGAGTTGAAGGCTTCCCTCCCAACACAGCAATTGCCTCCACTGATAGAGGCAGTACGAGAAAGTATAGAGGGGTGCCTAACCTTGTTCATATTGCTGAACACATAATGCCTTTCTGAAATAGGAAATATATATTGAACTCGACACACAAGTCAATAACTGTGAGAAATGGATGTACATGTTTTTGCATGAACTGTATGTTTGTTTCTAGGCAAGTCATCATCCTGTAGTTCCCTGCTCCCCGATGTAACACGAGCACCTGCTTGTCCAGTTTTGATGGATTCATTTCAATTGGTGAAACCCGAGGATGTGGACAAGATACTTGGAGGAATGAGGCCAACCACATGCATCCTGGACCCCTGCCCATCCTGGCTTCTAAAGGAGGCCAGAAGGGGATTGGCTGAGTGGGTTAAGGTGGTGGTTAATGCTTCCCTTCGGGAAGGCAAGTTTCCAGCGAGCTTAAAACAAGCTATAATAAAACCGCTGTTGAAGAAACCATCACTGGACCCCACTAAATTCGACAACTATCGGCCAGTTTCCAATCTCCCCTTCTTGGGCAAAGTCTTGGAACGTGTGGTGGCCTCACAACTCCAGGTATTCTTGGTAGACACGGATTATCTAGACCCGGCACAGTCTGGCTTTAGGCCGGGACATGGTACCGAGACAGCCTTGGTCGCCTTAGTGGATGATCTGCGCCGGGAGCTCGACAGGGGGAGTGTGTCCCTGTTGGTGCTGCTCGACCTCTCAGCGGCCTTCGATACCGTCGACCACGGTATCCTTCTGGGACGCCTCGCAGGGATGGGTCTTGGAGGTACTGTTTTGCAGTGGCTCCGGTCATTCCTGGAGGGTCGATCTCAGAAAGTGTTGTTGGGGGACACCTGTTCAACCCCACAACCATTGTCTTGTGGGGTTCCTCAGGGCTCAATATTGTCTCCCATGTTGTTTAACATCTACATGAAGCCGCTGGGGGAGATCATCCGGAGTTTCGGGGTACGGTGTCATCTGTACGCGGATGATGTCCAACTCTGTCGCTCCTTTCCACCTGCTACTAAGGAGGCTGTCCAGGTCCTGAACCGGTGCCTGGCCGCTGTGACGGTCTGGATGAGGGCGAACAAATTGAAATTGAATCCAGACAAGACAGAGGTACTCCTGGTCAGTCGCAAGGCCGAACAGGGCATAGGGTTACAGCCTGTGTTGGATGGGGCCACACTCCCCCTGAAGACGCAGGTTCGCAGCTTGGGAGTGATCCTGGACTCATCGCTGAGCCTGGAACCCCAGGTTTCGGCGGTGACCAGGGGAGCATTTGCACAGCTAAAGCTTGTGCGCCAGCTGCGCCCATACCTTGGGAAGTCTGACTTGGCCACGGTAGTCCACGCTCTGGTTACATCCCGTTTAGACTACTGCAACGCTCTCTACGTGGGGTTGCCTTTGAAGACAGCTCGGAAGCTCCAACTAGTCCAACGCTCGGCAGCCATGATTTTAACAGGAGCGGAGCGCAGGGAGCATACAACCCCCCTATTGCGCCAACTCCACTGGCTACCGATCTGCTACCGGGCTGAATTCAAAGTGCTGGCGTTGGCCTTTAAAGCCCTAAACGGTTCCGGCCCAAGCTACCTATCTGACTGCATCTCTGCCTATGAACCCACCAGGAGTTTGAGATCTTCCGGGGAGACCCTGCTCTCGATCCCGCCTGCTTCTCAAGCTCGGCTGGCGGGGACGAGAGATAGGGCCTTTTCTGTGGTGGCCCCCCGGCTTTGGAACACCCTCCCCATAGAGGTACGATCAGCCCCTTCGCTGATGGTGTTTCGGAAAAGATTGAAGACATGGATGTTTAAACAAGCATTCGGTTAATCCGTTGTAATGAATTGTGATGACTAAGGATTGGTTATACACGGACGATGAATTTTGGATTACGATTCCAGTTATGAGATGCATAGGATCGTTATTGGTGGCCCAATAATTTGTACTGTATATGTGTTTTATGCTTTTAACTGAATATTGTTTTTAAATGTTGTAAACCGCAATGAGTCGCCGATTTAGGCTGAGATATTAGCGGTATACAAGTGCATTAATAAATAAATAAATAAATAAACACAAAACTAGGTCACTGTTTGGTTGATTGGTGTTAAGGTGGGTTTCAGGAGCATTTACAAATGTGGCAATGATCCCACAATTGCCAATGTGACTCAGAAACTGCTACGCAGTCATACATTTGACTTCTAATATTATACCTAACCAGGTGCCAGCACATGTATTTGAAAACTAGCCACTATTTTTACAAAGGAAAAAAAGAAAGAAAGAAATTTGGTAATTATTAAGATTTGCTATATTATTTTCTCATTTAAAATAAATCTGAAAATGTATTGTATGCTGTTGATTCTGTGCTGGCTAAACACATAGAAGTAGTTTACATTCTAAATCCAGCTTTTGTGGACTTTCTTACTTTGCTATTTTTCTTTATAACCCCTACCTTCTACTGTGGAAGGTAAACTGTCTTAACTGCAGCTCTTTTTCTATCTCCTGCATTTTAACTCCATGTCTTCTGTACTGTCTTGTCTTTCCCTCTCTATTTCTTGTACCTATGATGTTTCAAAAATGCAGAAACCCTCTTTCCCTGATAATCCCTGCCATCAGCCTCCTATTGCTACTCCTTTACAAGTCCCTGTCATCTCATCTTCACAAGTATCACAGAGCTCAGATAAGGTAAGCCTTTGCAATGCATATGTCTGCATAAACATTTCAGAAAGATATATTTCTGAACCACTAGACAATGGCTCTCTCCACTCCACCCCCACCCACCCCATTAGATTCAGGGAGTCGCTCTGTTTTATTATCACTTTCAAGGTCACACGGCATACGGTGCAGATAATTGTAAGTGCCGTTTTTACACCTAACTCAATTACTGGCTTGAATCTGGAACACTCAGCCACTGCAGTCCCATACAAATGCTCCTGAAACTTGCCTCCAAGAACAATAAATTGGCTTTCAGTTGCCATAAGACTTTGCTGCTAACATCTTTCCATGTTTGTGACTCCGTATAATAGGGCAATTCTTCAGCCATTGAGGATCAGCACTGTTTTGCCTGAAAATAGTGAAGGTTTGGGGCCCTCCTCCTAGTTGATGCTATGGATCGCTTAGCTTAGACATTCACAAATGCCTAGTCTTACAATGGGACATGTGTCATGGTATCCAGGTCATGCCGAAATGCTATTAACACCTTTCCTCCCCTTTTAATCTCAGTTTGAGAGGGTTGCCGATACATCTGAATCATCAAGCAGCGTCACTCTCAAAAGCTACACAATGCACTTTGAGGTAGTGATTAGTGTGACAGTATCAGGTGGGGTCTGGGCTACAAAATGCTTGAGTTGTTGGTGTGAAAATTCTTTGCACGGCATTTGCTTTATTGCTGCATGACTAGTAATAGCTGCATGGAGATTACTTCTGAGCATTCACTTCCTTGGTTTGATTATCCATAACAGCTGAGCAGATGAAAAGCTTTTAACTTTCACACAGCTCTGTGCTTCACAAGGCAAATGGGATTTCTGTGAGAAAACTGGTTTGGATTTCTTGGAAACATGAAGAATCATAGACCAAATCTTGGGCATCTGTAGATCCTCGTGGAAAGAGAAAAAGAATAATTGTTCCTGCTAACAAGGCATCCTATAGTGGAAGATTAGGATTGGCAACTTCTTCACAAGGGGCTAAATTCAGCGGCATGTGCCTATTTAGCCCCAATGACCCACTGAGCCGGTGCAGCTCCATGGGTGAAGGGAGGAACTGGTACACGCGGCTACCAGGGCAACACAGGAGGGTTTCCATGTTGCCATTGGAATGCATGCAGGGAAGTCGCATGCACCACGCACGCTCACACTTCCCCCTATCTGATTGCCCTCAGCTGGAGCTGGCAATGTGGAGTGTGGGGTGCCAGGTTCCCCACATCCCCTATGAAGCAAAGCATCTCTGGAGGTCATCTGATGATGTTGTTATAGTCCTCATCAAAGTACTGCTAGATCTAGGATCTAGTTTCTTAACTTCAAAAATGATCACATATCAATTCCATTCTATGTATTGTCAAGACTTTCATGGCCAGAATCACTGGGTTGCTCTAAGTTTTTTGGGCTGTATTGTCATGTTGGTTTCCAACAGACCTCACAACCTTTGAGGATGCCTGCCATAGATGCAGGTGAAATGTCCGGAGAGAATGCTTCTGGAACATGGCCATACAGCCCTTTAAACTTACAGCAACCCATTCCATTCCAGTTGGAAGTTTTGCTTAATTTGTTTTCACATTTGGGGAAATAATTATGGATTTGGATTGATCCATGGATAAGTTGTGGAGTATTCCATGGAGAGAGAGAGAGGTGCTAGTTATGCCTTAGGAGGCCAGTTGCCCCTGGTTACTTCCATTCATATTTTCCCATCCAGACATGCATAAAGGTTGGAAGCAGTGCTGTAACTGAGAGAGTAGAGAGGGTTAGTGTTTCCTTTAGGATCTCTGAGAAAAAAAATAAGCTCTGAGAATTCTCTGAGAAAAAAAATAATCTCCGAACGTATTCTCCCCTATGAACCATCAAGATTATTAAGATCGTCTGGAGAGGCCCTGCTCTCGGTCCCACCGGCCTCGCAAGCGTGCCTGGTGGGGACGAGGGACAGGGCCTTCTCGGTGGTGGCCCCTCGACTCTGGAACTCTCTCCCACTGGAGATCAGAACCGCCCCTTCTATCCTGACATTCAGGAAACAGGTAAAGACGTGGTTATGGAGACAGGCATTCGACGAGTGAGCCAACACCCTGAGATACGGATGGAGGATGATGAACAATGATTTTAGTGTGACGACTGACCATTGTAGTTATTGAATGTAATTGCTGTTTTAATGTTTTATTGTAATATGAATTATGTTTTATTGACTGTATGTGATATTATGGTTGAGTCCCTCAAGAGAGGTGAGAAGGTCGGTATATAAAACTTTTAAATAAATAAATAAATAAATAAATAAGCTCTCACTGTTTGCTACTCTATACAGAGAAGGGGATGGTTTCTTCCTGGGAAGAGTTATGTGCACAATACTTACATTGACACATAGGTGTGTGCGTTTTTGGGAGGCAATTTTTGAATAATATTTCTAGACGTATACACGAATATATAGGGTAGAAGACATTTTGCATATTTTTCTGCTGATTTCTGCGCTTCAGGGCTGTTTTTTTAAGTGTGTGTGTGTGTATACACACACAAACACACATACACACATACACAAACATATTTTTTTTAAAACCACAGAAGTTATATGACCATAAGCAACATTTTGTTCCAACAACAGTACATTGTGAATTTTGTGAATTTGTTCAAAAATTACAAATAAAGATTTCAAAGGATCCTAGGAAAACGCCAGACACAGATGCAGGAGGTGAAACATCAGGAGAAAATGTTGCGAGAACACAGGCATACGGCCCAGAAACCACACAACTCCATTACTCCACATAACTCAAGTGACTGTTTCCGTGAAAGTCTTTGACAGTTACAAACTAAGTTTGCACAAAGTTACAAACTAAATTTGCACAAAAAGGCCTCTGCATGGGAGAGTTAATGGCAGTTGTTCTTTTTCTCAGTTAGGTGTCTTGATCTGTTCAGACAACCTTTTTCATAGAGGGCAAACAACTGTGGGAATTCTTTACAATTGTACCTCTGTAACATTCTAAGGGAATGTAGTTACTGGGGAAGCAATCACATTAGCAAAAGACTTTGTGATACTGCTAATGGGATTGCAACTAACAAGAACCTAGCGGTGTACATTTGGTAAGCAAAGTATGTCATTGTATCTAATCTGTGTAGGGCACTTTGTGTTCCATTGTGGTTAGGACCATATGAAGCTGTCTTGATCAAACAATGACAGCACCTCTACAAAGGTAGAGCCTTCCCAGCCTTTTCTTTAGTTCCTTTTCAACTTTACACCAAAATTGAACATGGGACCTTTTATTTCAGAGTGGGTGTTTCAGCTGTAAGCCTATAATCAAAACTAGGTCAAGAGAAATGAGAACCAGCATGGTGTAGTGATTTGAGTGCTGGAATATGACTTTGGAGACCAAGGGTCTGTATCCCTACTTTTCCATATGGAAACCCACTGGATGACCTTGAACAAGTTACGACCAGAAGAAGGCAAGGGCAGACCCTCTTTTGAACAAAATTTGCCAATAAAATCCTATGATAGTGTCACTTTAGGGTTGCCATAAGTCTGAAATGATTTGAAGGCACACAGTTACAATACTGTATTTTTTCGAGTTGAAGATGTGGTTTCCCCCATCTCTAAAAATGGAATATGTCTTAGAATTGTGATCTATCTATCTATCTATCGGCACACAGTTACAACCGATGGAGTCTCAGAATCGAAGAAAAATGGTAAATATGCAGCTAATGCTATGACTTTTTTTTTTGGCACCTTGGCTCTTTCATCCACCTATTCCAGCAACACCCATATGTGACATTAGGGGTTATCACATAGAATAAGGGACAGGGTTTCTGTTCTTGCAATGGTTATGTAGAAGAAGAGATTTCAGTGAGTTCCCTCTATTAAAAACCATTAGGAGGACTTAAGTCTTCCCTTATTTCACTTGGCAGCCCTATTGGAATGGAAGGCATATTTGCCACTTTCCTATGCCCCAGTCTATCTGTTCCTTTCTGTGGAAAACAAGATGGATTGTGAGTTTTGTGTGATTACAGCCTTGTCTCTTGGGTTTGCGGTGCTTGTGGTGTTTCTTGCTGTGTATATTCTTTGCAGCCTAGGTAACAAGACATGCTGAGATCAAATTATGTCAAAGCAGCAAACAGGATTTCAATAGACACAACTTGTGATATCTGTATTTTTAAATATATATTTTTAAAATATGACTGATCCATGTGTTTTAGGGGAGAAAACAACTAATTCAACTATGAACCAACGGCCCGACTCACCTTGCAGGCGTTGTGCACCAAAAGGTGTTGTCGGAATGGAATGGCAGTCCTAATGGTGACATGCATGTGTTGCATGCTTAACAGAGATCACCTTGTAAAACTGCACTGCAGAAGGCTATAGTTCCCACAGGGAGCAATAGCTGAAGAGCGTGCTAATGATCCTTACTATGTGTGTTTAATGGTGTTCTGTTATTGCCCATAAACTCTGCTGTCAAGATGGGCTACTGCAGTGTTGTGAAATTAACTCATTTGGTCATCGGCTGGGGATGGTTTATGACATGGGAGTCATTTCTCAGTCTAAACTGCAGCTTAGAGATAAGATACTTTGTTTAGTAAAATAACAACCACCACTTTCCCTAAGAGAATCTTTCTCTTTCTATATTCCTAGGGAATAGCAGACACAAAAATCCCAGGGCCAGCATCTCCTACAAGTATTCGTAGCAATCGAAGCAATCGAAGCAATCGAAGTACTTCTGTCCTTCAGGCCCCAAGCCAGATGCAGGGAACTCTTTCCCAAGGTTCCCTACATCGCAGTGTCAGCCAGCTTATTGATGTCTATGACAAAAAGTCCTTGATAGAAGATACTGTTTGGGATACCATCATTCATGGTCAAGAGAGTAGCTTGGTGAGTTCTCTGCTAGGACAGGCTGACAACCTTTCATATTAATATGCCATAAACACAGAACCCAATTGTAAGTATCAGTAAGTAAAAAATACCGATAGGAAATGTCTTTTCTTGTTATATTAGCAAACTACATCAACAGTAGCCAAATAATCCTGCTTACTATTCCTCTAGCTTACTTGTGCATGTAAAATGCTTCAATCCTATTGCTAATACTAAGATTTATTATAATTTCACAAACAAATTTAATAGATATCTGTTCTGTACTCCTAATTTTGAAATTGTATATTTCAAAAAATCATTAATATATGAATTCATTGGAAACTTCGATAAATGTACATTTTATAATTATAGCATGGATAAAAACATGGGTTGGTGAGGACATCTTTCTTCAAGAACAAAAATATTACATGATATAAGTCAAGATCCTGTACTTTCTTCTATTGTCTTTTGGTCCTTTATAAAATCTTCTGCACTATTACTCATTTTGCATCTCAAAGTGATAAAAGTAAGATGTTGATGTTGATGATTTTAGAGTAACTATATATGTATGTTCGTACATCTACGTCATATAACAACAATGCTAATTGTAGTTTCCTTTTTTCCCCCCCAGTACGTGGATGATGATGATCTCGTGAATGCTATCAAAGGCTTCAGCACTGTAACTAAAGAACATACAACATTTACTGACACTCATTTATGAATAAATTTCCACTGTTGTAGCAAATGCAAGAAGGCACTTATATTCCAAGCCATTCTGAATACATTTGCCTTATTTTGTTATTGTGATCTAATGTGCCTATTGAAACCTTACCAATATTAATGATTTCTTCAACAGCACATGCTTGACATGTGTTGGTTTTTTTAAAAAGATACCAAACAATTTCAGTGTTATGGAACAATATTTATAAAATGTATTTCTAGGAAAAGTTAATTCTATAGCAAATATATTTGTTTTGTTATTTTAAATGTGTTTTTGATAGGTGTCTATAAAATGAGCCAGAAACTTACTAAGTGTTGGAAATTGTGACCTATAGCTTACTGGTCAGCCACTGTTACTACTACAATGTGTACAAAACTCTGGTGTTCAATTTTAACCAAAACCTACTAGTTTCGAGGTTTTAAAAATTCAGCTTTCTATCCAATGTTCTGTAGTGTTTGATCAGGAGACAGGGAAGTATTAATTTAAAAAGCAATATTCCTATAAAAGGCAACATTTGGGAGCTCTTGCCTTCAATAGCAGCCACTTAGATCACAGGGAATCTTAACACAGATTATGCTAACCTCTTACAACACTTAAAATATGGGCATCATAATTTCACTGCTGTCCTAAAATGTTTTTAGATATTGAAATCTAGGTCTAAACCATAATTCTTATCAGCTTACTTATTTAGCTCTATCTTTTCAGGAAATATGCAGAAGTACTTATCTGAACCACATAGATGCTTCAATTTGACACATTAAGGGTGTGTGTAAACTGCAGAATTCATTATGTTTGACACAACTTTAGCTACCATGGCTCAATGCTGTGGAGTCATGGAAGCTGTATTTTTGTATGGTCTTTAGATTTCTCTGCCATAGAGCGGTGGTTCATCAAACTAAAGCTTTTACGATTCCCTAGCCATAGCAGTTCAAGTGGTGTCAAACAACATTAATTCTTCAGCAAAGATGCACCCTGAATTAGCACTATCAGTTATCTCAATACTATATTTGTGTGAGGATGCAGAAAGCAAAATTGAACTTTCAAATATGTGCTTTGAGACTTATGTGATAAAACTATGCTTTTCAATAGGAAGTTCTATCAAATTCACCTATTGATTACATAATCTCAGATAAGTATAATAGTACAGTAGTTTAAGGCTTTTAGTGGAACTGTTTTAAGAAGTCAGTAGTTTAGCTGTAATACACAAAGCACAAATGTTGTCTGGGGAAGTTATAGTCTGCTGATCTGTCAATGGATAATTTAACAAATAGCTTTCACCCGTCTGTAGAAGGTAGTCAACTTGTCACTATTCTGATGGACATAAGTTGAAAAGATAGAGTTGTCCCATTGCAGTTGTGTGCACATAACTTATATGACTAGAAATAAAATACTATCTTACCATTGAAAACTAAATACCAGTCATTGCCACAATCAGCAGGGAGTATTACACTGACATTTCTGTCCATGGCACATGTGCAGTTATGGTTCTGTCACAAGGACATCAGCATTTCAAGCTTGCTACAACTCAATAGTTATATGCAGTCACAAGGCTCTAGCTTGGGAAGTGTAGGTTTAGACTTCAGCTATAATAAGAAACTGTTACATGTGCTGCTGAAGATAAAGCTCTCCATACCATTAGGGCATTAAGAAGAGGGGAACCAAATGCAATTTAAGCTATAAAACAGTATGGGACTGAAACCAGTATGGATTCTACAAGTACTTTCACTACCTGATGGATAGACAACAACCTTGTGTATTTAGGATTAGATCTCTCTTTTCTAAATTTAATGGGACCTGTTTGAAGTACTAGCAGTGGCAGAAAAGAATGGACTCTTGGGCAAAGGGCAAAATTATTAAACACCAATATGTCACTTAAGAATTTAAATCCTGTTTTTATACAGTTACAGTAATAGGCAGCATAATATTTAAATATAGAATTGAATGTTTTCTGTGATTATTTGAGGAAATGTAGTATGCTAGCCAGACTGTGGGGTATTCAATAAAGGATTTTAACTTAATTTGTTTCATTTCTTGCCCTTGATTCATCTTGATCTGATATCAGTAATGCTTTGGTCTGGCTCAACTTTCCAGATATGGATGCTTGTATTGATTTAAGAAAAGTTTGAAATATTGCAATATATTACTTTAGCCTTTATGCCTCAAACATGTCTTATACCTACAGAAAACCTGTTGCTATTTACTATAGCTTTCTAGGATTTGAGCTACCTTGAGCCAAACAGTCAATATAGTTTTTAAAAGTGTCATCATTCATTGTCAAAGTAGTAATTCAACTCATTTTGCATAATTTACCAATTCTTAGTATTCACAATTCCTTTACAGTCCTTAGTTCAGGGAGCTCAGACCATGAAAGGCCCATTATTCCCAGTTACCAGGAAGCAGCTGCTGGTATCTGTTACTCTTTTATTCAGAAATCAACCGATTGATGGGGGCTGAGCTGGAATTCACTTAGCAATATAACTATAGTAACTATGCATTTCTAACTGTCCAATACTATTAGGCTTGCAAACAGAAGAAGAAGAAAAAGAAAAGTACCATACACAGACACTGCTCTCAACTTTTATTTGTATTTTAAGGTGTATAGGTCTATTTCTACCATATAACCCTAAAAAAAACCCCAACTTTCAGTATTAATATTTGCAAGATTACGCTTTGAAAGTTTTGATGAATTACAGCAACACATTAATGTTATACTATAAATAAAATAACCTGATATGGCTGATTTGAAAACTGTGCAACTATTTGCCAGATCCAATCCTTGCTGGGAAATATCCAACAAGGTCAGTAATTTTATTCATATAGTTTGGTCATCTTCTGTGAGACTGGGCTACACAGCAAATTCTGCTAGGGGCTTCACGCTGCAGATTCTGAATGTAAGCATCCATAAAGGCCTAAAATGCCAAAAGATTAAGTGTTGTTCGCAAATGTGAATGTTTTACAGGTGGGCGTGCCTAGCAATAAGTGCTTTGCATCTCATGAATAAAAGGAACACAAATATTAACTCTGTATACTTTAATATTAAAGACAAAGATATGCAAAATAATGCTTTACAGCAACCATAACCGGTAACAAGACATTTTTATATGTCAGAATTGTAGTATGATTAAATTAACAAATTGCAGCACATGATGAATGCAAAACGTATTAATGCTAGTAATGAATGTTGTGCCCCAACAGAAAAGGCAAACATAAGGTAAAGCAGCCATGCAGCCTTCTTTCCTTATTACTCCCAACACTGATACACTAAAAGTGTTAAGTGACAACTGACTGAAGACCAACAAACAGACCATTAAATATTTAGAATGAGAAGAGCCAGGAATGGAAAATAGTAAACACACAACAGAAATAACACCTACAAACAAAATGGTAGTGCATGCTAGCTTGCTTGAAATCAGAGTCTGTACCAGAACTGGACTTCATATTAATAGTTGTACAAAGTTGATACTAGTTAAGAACATTTCAAAAATGCTTCTGTTGGTTGTGCTATGAAGCCAGTTGTTTGTGTTGAATAATGCACTCCACATACTCGTATTCCACTTCAAACACGGCCCTCGGTTATAAAGTCACAGACTTACAAATGTATAAATGTAAACATTTCAGCCAGTTTAGTGTTAAAACTTGTGATATTTCTGGAATATTGATGTCCCTTTACAAGGTATAATCCTGGCAGGAAGAATCGCTTTTCTTATGCCGTGGAGAAACTGGTGTCTTTGTAGGGGATGGTGAAGCGGTACCAAGTGCTTCTGGGCCTCCTTCCACGATACTACTTGATGAAGACACCAGGTGTGGCACTTTCTTCCTTCCCAAGAATCCTCCCCCTTCAAATCCACTTTTCTTTTTATTGTCTGCTTTGACCTCAGTGTCTTCATCAGTTCCTCGTTTCTTCATCTCCGATAGATTTTCAGGTATTTTTTGAACTTCAGTGCCACTATCTATTGTTCTAGGCGATCTCACCTCAATTGGGGAGGTTGAAACCTTTTTCTCACTTAGGTTTTCACTTATCCTCTTCACTTCCATCTGTACAGGACTCTGGTTGCCATTCTGAGGAACAGCTTTGTCTATCATAGTTTTGCTCAAATTAAAGGCCTGAATTTCCCTGTAACTATGAAAGCTTTCTGTCCTTCGTGCCCTGGCTAACAAAGGGCTTTCTCTATATGGTCGTATGGCACCGTATGTGGCAGTTTCATGGATTGTTTCCCGGTGCTGCAACTGGAGGCTGAAAACATTTTAAACATTAGGAATGGTATTAAATGCAGTCAAACAAAAAAGATCTGAAATGCTAAAAACTTGAGTTATTTCTAATAAGGCAAAAAAACAAAACAAAACAACAACCCTCTGATCTTATATGCCTTCTGATGGAAAGATGAGGTATAAATGGAATAAATAGATAAATGTTACAGATCTTTACATTTACATTGAACAGCCATTAATATTTTAAAATCTTCAATGCAAGAAGGAATCATCTGTCTAGAAGGCATGCATTTTACACACTTCACATAGCAACTTGCAACTATTTATTTGCAGTTAAAGTACAAAAAATGGTGGAATTCTATTAGATAAACGCATAGGCTTAAGCCTGTGCATGTCCCTTTAAGATCACTAGTTCCTCCTTCTCACAACCAACTACCACAACATACAGCCTAATTGTCAGTTGATGGTGCACACCCTACTTAGTCATGCAAGGGGGAAGAGGGGCATTCAATATACCGGCCTAATTTAAGTATGGGGTATTGCTGTGGCTAGAAAAGTCTAGGTATATGTTTTCTTTGTGCGTTTGGCTCAAATTCAAACCCCCAGCTGTGGAGTGAGCATATATTGAAATGAACAGATAGAGGCAAGAGTGGATACTTAAGAATGGATGCTTATGCTTCTCCAATCAAATGTCAAATCTTGGTCAGTGTTTGGCATCTGTGGGATGCATTCTAATTTAAGGCTAGTACAAAAATAAAGCTTTGCCAGTATATTTACATTAAAAATCCAAGGAAGAGAATGGTAGTTTAACAAATGTCTCCTGGTTCTCCCTTAGAATCATAGAGTTGGAAGAGACCTCATGCACCATCCAGTCCAACCCTCTGCCAAGAAACAAGAAAATCACATTTAAAGCATCCCCAACAGATTCAGCCTCTGTTTAAAGGCCTCCAAAGGAGCCTGCGCCACAGCCTGGGGCAGAGAGTTCTACTGCTGAACAGCTCTCACAGTTAGGAAGTTCTTCCTCATGTTCAGGTAGAATCTCCTTTCCTCTACGTATCCCCTAATCAATGGCCTTTTGCAAGGGAGGCAGTAGAGCTGACTCTGGTGCCATCTAGTTCTATTCTGCAGCCTGAAGGAAACATTTGTGAAAGGAAATTCTGGTATAACTCTGGCTATATTATCATAAAGTCACCAAGAGTATTCCAGCAATAAAATATCATTCTGAGAGCCTTGCCTGAAAATGTTAAAACTTAAGATAAAAGAATGAAAATATGGAGTTATGAACCAATGTATACTTGCACACATAGTATTCATACAAAGGTGTTACCTAGAATTTGATTCACGCAGTCGACTTTGCTGCACCACTGAAGTGGCTGGGCTGATGTTGGGAGTTGCACAGCGAGATGTGCTTAGATCACACTGATCTAAAAGCTTAAGCAATTCTTCTTCAGTAGGACCTCCCACATCTTTAAGAAAGAAATAACAATCAGAGTATTAAAAGGGAACATACCAATGTACTTTAAGTCCAAGAGTTACAACTGACCACATTACATAGTCCAGACAGAATAACATTTGGCTTTAAACTATAGGATTAAATTTAAAAAAATTAACATATAAGAGACAGAGGACATAGTATAGAATGGAAAACAGTATTTTGAGCGTTCTGAGGGTGTTTACTATATCAACACAACTACCTTTTTCTTCACTTTTATTAACCATATCCATTGCTGTGGTCAGGTCCCACATCTGAATACTGCCATTCACATGCCCTGTGAAGAGGTAGCGTCGGGGCCTTGAGCCCATCCTACTAGATCCTTCACATTCACGTACAGTGAATGCTGAAATTGTAGTACAGTCAACCGCCTGAATTTCACATATCCTGTATGAAATAAGAATAATTGCACATTAGTCACTGATTTCAAAAACAGCCTTAATTAATATTCTTCATATAGTAAAATATTGCATATTGATATTAAATCAGATAATACAATAATAACATTTAGTTTTGATAAAGACTATCAATGTGGCACAGGTACTTAGTATTTCCCTTTCAAATTCATTTAATTTAGTGATCTGAAGAACATGCCACAGACAGTAGATTCTTTAAGATACTTTTGTTTTTTCCTTATCCAAACAGACAAGGCTTTCAAGTTTTGTATGTAAACTAAGAATTGGATGAAGTCCCTGTGGTAATTCTGTAAGAGCCCAAGTTCATGAAACTCAGTGAGCCAAAGAAAGAAAACCATTTCAATGTATCCATAGGACAATATACTGTGTCCATCCTATACTGTTGCAGCATGCCTTAAAGTGGTTTCAACTAATAGCAACCCTAAGGTTCCCCTATAATGGGCAAGATTCACCTTTCTCTGAGCCCGACAGAGCATGATCTGCTTAAAGTGACCTCTTAGGTTTCAATGGCAGGGCAGGAATTTTAATCCTCAACTCCAATCGTAATCCAATGCTCAAACCACTACACCACGGTGACTCTCTTACACTCTTCTATTCCCAAAACATTTAAAGAACAAAATAAAGAGACAGAATTGTTGTGGTGCTTTCATTCATTTTATACCTTCAACTATATTGGAAATTCCATAACCGATTGGAAGTAAGTGCACCATAACCTTACTGAAAAGGTAAAAATGATGTCACATCCGTTTTGCAAATGTGAATCTCCATGAACATGTGGAGACCATACTTTGAAAACCACTATTCAAGAAAAGCATTACATTGTTAGAAGTCAACTCTTTGAACAAGTGATATTCATAAGCATTCACGTAATGGCAAACAAGTAACTCAGCTGTTAAACTGAAGAAACATGTCTTTAAACTGCCAAGGATAAAGACATGCCACTACAAAAATATATTTGGTTAGCAAAGGATGGTTGTTTCTTTGAAGCTGAAATTTGCAATTGCCCTAAAGATATACACTCCCTTGAAACCTCTTAGTTTAAAATATGCACTCAGAGATAAAAGAACCCCCAAAAGTCTTCTTTGAAAAATAATGTATCTTGTTTACTCATAAACAACTTGAGTTAATTCACCATGCAGGCACATTTCTTATTAAGGTTCAGTTACAGATAAGATGTAGTTTCTTCCCTGTGTTGAGTACACATCATTTTTAAATCAATGGTCCATAGTCTTTAAGTATAGCTGTACTCACTGAAGTCCGTTAAGTCATACTTCTCCACTAAAGTCTCTAATGTTCGAACAGCAACCATGCATCTACCTCCAGTGAGGTGTAAAGCAGATACTGAATACAAAATGGAATCCTGAGTCTGAACATGTTCAGTACAATCACATCTCTATAACCCCTCCCACACCAAAGAGGTAAACCAAACTGGCAAATCAACATACACAAAGAATACAGGTTAGCAAACATATATATTAACAAATCAATAGTGAAAGGCTTGGGAGGTTGCAAACTAGAATTTCAAATAAATCAACAGGACTCCAATCCTGTTGTAGTTCTTCCCTAACTACTGCAGGAAGCCTTGAGAGAGACTCAAAGGGGCAAGAATCTGATCTGTATAAAATGATAGTGCAGCTGACTATTTATTTATTTATTTGCTATACTTGTATACCGCCGTTTCTCAGCCTAGCCGGCGACTCAACGCGGTTTACAACAACTTATAACAAACAACAGTATACAGTTTAAAAACATAAAAACATAATCCACAATACATATATCAATAAACAATGCAATTCATCTCTTGACTAAATCATGAGCAATTTAATTGTTTTACTGTTTGAACAGCAGGATAACCAGGAACTCAATATGCAAGCAAAGGTCCTTTTTTCCCTATCCCAATTGTGGGTGAGTAGTAATAGAATTCTCCATTTCGATGCCAGAATACTTTTTACTCCACCAGCATTTTGCTGGATCTCAGCCAAAGTGTTCTCTTAATTATCTCATCCACAACATATTCTAAAAAGAAACGTATTATACAGCCTTATGTGACAAAGTCCAGGACAATGGAAGCTTAGTAATGGGTCCATATTTTTTAAGGAACAGTTAATTGTCTCACAGAAGCTCAGAAGGAGATGCTTAAGAAAAGATGTGTACCATCTGAATGCACCCACTGCAAACTGCTACCATGGGAACAGATTACTAACACAATTATTTTCCAGGACAAAATGGGTATACGTGAATTCAGATTTAATTAACATGTAGAAGGTGCAGGTTGATTAAACTATGCCTGCAGTAATCAAAGAGGAGAAGGAGAACAGAAAGAGTTCAAAGTTCAACAAGCTTTGAGTTATTACGTTAAGGTTTGCCCTAATACAACACCAATTTTAATAAACATGTGGCAGTTTCTTCCTGTGCATGTAAAGAACATTAAATCATAGTGATTTATAACATTTATTGGGATGATAATTTGGCCTCCAACCATATTACAGGCTTCTAATGTTATTTGCTTAAAAACCAACAAGCTGTCAAAGTGATAATCTAGGTGCTTGGAAAATGTACTCTTGATTAATTTCTCTAACAGTTGCCTATGATTGTACGTAATGAACTTTGATGCAAAGAAGATTGATTCTCTTAAAGACTTTTATTCATTACAAGATTAAGCAGGAAGAAACAAGAGGCGGTGTGTTGTAGAATCAGTGTGCTGCTGAACCGCTATTAGCATCCATAGTTGCACTAGAAGTTTCAATTTTAGAACAGTGCTATTTTCTTTAAGTAGTGCCCAGGGCTTTCAAAAACACTTTAGCTGCTGTTTCCACATCTTTGGATTTCATTTACTTTTAAATGGCCAGGCAACATATCATATTTTTTAATGAAAGGTAGCAATACACACTAGCATATGGGACGAACAGAAGAGAGCTCTAAAATAAGGGATATAATTAAATGGCCATTAAAAAAGTGAAAGTTAAAAGCAATCCTGCCTGTAGGTAAACTATGGTTGTAAAATACAAATTTTACTATTATGAGATAAGCCAAGACTCAAATTGATTCTTTGTCCTTCTATATCCTTGCTTCCAGATTCTCAAATACTTAAATGTTTAGTTCTCTGCAACATTTTAGACAGGCAAGCATATGTAAAGGTCACACAACATCACAACTCTAGGCTCCAAAAATTAGAGTACCATGACAGCCATCCATTTTACCTCAACAAATGACAAGAAACTATTGGCTGAAGGGAAAAGGCAAAATGAAGAAAACATTTGGGAATTATATTCAGAATCTAGAGGTGATAAATATTATTATCCAATTACCCAAGCTTTTGATATGTATGTTTAGTAACAGAACAAATAATCTATGGCGATATCCTTGTCTGACAAGACTTATACTCTAGAATGTCTTTAAACAATACAATATTTATTTATTTGTTTGTTTGTTTATATCTTGCTTTATCTCTCCATATGGACTCAAAGCGGCTCACAATCAAAAACATTACTACTTAAAATAAACAAATATACAATAATAAAACAGGATATCATTATATGTTATTATATATTATCACTAGTAATTATATTTAATATATTAGTATTATATTGTATATATTATCAATATTATATGTATATACAATATATTATATTTAGCATAGCACAATTAGTATTATATATTACTATATTGTACTATACCACTATACTGCAATATTATTAGTAATATTATATGTAACATATAATATACAATTATTATATTATTATATATTATTATATTGTACTATATCAGTATATGAAAGGTTGCTTACCTGTAACCGTAGTTTCCCTAGTGGTATGCTGTGAATGCGCACTAATGGTATCTCTCTGCGCATGCGCAGCTTAGCTCGGACTTTTACAGTTAAAATTCAAAAAAGGACGGCGGTTGGCCCCGCGCACACTCCCCTGATAGCATAAATAGCCCGCGGAAGGCTAACCGCCTCAGTTCTCTTCGGCCGCAAAATCACTGCTCAAAGAGGAGGCATGACAAACTGCGGGGAGGATGGGCGGGGCCGTGCGGATTCACAGCATACCACTAGGGAAACTACGGTTACAGGTAAGCAACCTTTCATTTTCCCTGCGTGGCTATGCTGTGAATGCGCACTAATGGTAGTAGACTAGCAAGCTACTCACCGTGGCTGGTGGGCGTCATGCCACCGCAGAAAAAAGCACAGCTCGACCGAAGGAAGCATCCTTCTTCGATGTCAAATCCAGCTTGTAATGTGTCACAAAAGTCATCGGTGTAGACCACGTGGCTGCACGACAGATCGCTTCCAATGGCACACCTTTCATAAAAGCCGCCGACGCAGATTGTGCTCTTGTCGAATGGCCTTTGACCCCAAGCGGGAGTTCCCGTCCCGATCTCTGGTACGCCAACTTGATAACTGATACAAGCCAAGCCGACAAACGCTGAGAGGATATGGGAAGCCCCAAGGAGTCTTGACGATATTTTATGAACAGTCTCGTAGTCTTTCTTATGTCTTTAGTTCGATCAATGTAAAAGGCAATGGCCCTACGGACATCTAACAGATGGAGCCTTCGTTCTAGTGATGTGGAAGGTTCCTGGAAGAAGGCTGGTAGCACAAGTTCTTGAGACATGTGGAAGTTTGATGTTACTTTGGGTAGGAAAGAGATGTCTGTGCGGAGCACCACTTTATCTTTATGGATACGGAGATAAGGTGGGTCTACCCTCAGTGCACACAGCTCGCTCACCCTTCTTGCTGATGTGATTGCAACCAGGAAGGAGACTTTCCATGTCAAGTAGGACATGTGGCACGTAGCCATCGGTTCATAAGGAGGGCCCTGAAGGGACTCCAACACTAATTCCAAACACCACGACGGAGCTACTGGGGTAACAGCTGGTCTCTTGTTCCCCATCCCTTTTAGGAAAAGCTTGACATAATAGTCTGTAAAAAGTGATGGATGTCCCTGTTTTCTCCTATGCCACGATAACGCAGCCAGGTAGCACTTAACCGACGATAAAGTATATCCTGAGTCCATTAAAGTACCAAGGAACTCTAACACCTCTGTAATTGGTGCTGTAACTGGATCTTTCCCTCTCGAAGTTACAAAGTCCATGAAGCGCTTCACCTTGTATGTATAAGAGCGCCTGGTGGAGGGTTTATGTGCTGCATCCAAGACTTCCCGAACTGTCGCAGACAGGTTGTCGGTTAGTCCCTGAGCAGTAATCTCCAAGCTGTCAGTTTCAATGTGTGGACATCGGGATAGAACACTTTGCCGTTTTGTGTCGTCAGGAGGTCCGCTCTGGTTGGCAGACGTCTGTACGCTCCCTGTGACATCTCCAGAAGAGCCGCAAACCACGGTTGCCGGGGCCACCATGGCGCGATCAAAATGCATTTGCTCCTGTCTCGTCGTAGCTTCGTGATTACTTTGAGTAACAGGGGGAACGGGGGAAATGCATATAGGTAACCCTTTGCCCACCCCAGAAGAAAGGCGTCCCCCAGACATCCCTGATTGTAATTTGGGTGCCTGCGAGCACAATATTGGGGACACTTCGCGTTCTCCTTGGACGCGAAGAGATCTAATTCTGGAGTCCCCCATGCATGGAAAATGAGGTCCAGTTCCTCCTGATTGAGGGACCATTCGTGGGTAGATAGAGGAGACCTGCTGAGCACATCTGCCAGTACATTCTCCTCCCCTGGCAAATGAACCGCTACTAGATGGATGCCCCTGGCTATACACCAGTCCCAAATGTGTAATGTCTGGATCAACAGTGGGTGTGACCTGGTTCCCCCCTGCTTGTTTATGTAAAACATAGTCGTAGTGTTGTCTGTTATCACCTGCACTACCTGACCTAACAGTGCTTGCTCGAAAGACTTCAGGGCCTTCTCCACTGCCTTTAGCTCTAACACATTGATATGGTGCACGGCTTCTTCGGGGGACCATATACCCTGGGCTGTGAGTCCCTCGAAATGCGCCCCCCAACCATGCATGGAGGAATCTGTTGTAATGATCCTTGATGGCTCGGGAAGTTGGAAGGGGTGGCCTGCCAAAACATTTGAAGGGTCTGTCCACCAATCGAGGGATTGTTTTACCATAGAGGGCATGTCCAACTTTGCATAGGGCTTGTCTACTCCACCCATGTGGGCTGACAGAAACCAAGTCTGCAGCGGCCTGAGACGGAGCCTGGCATACGGCGTGACGGTAGTCATCGAGGCCATATGGCCGAGCAGCGTCTGAACTTCCTTCACCGACACCCGATTCGCCCGAACAACCTTTACTATTAGGGCTTGTAGAGCCGCAAAGCGGTCCTCCGGCAAAAAGGCCCGTTGGCGCTCTGAATCCAGCACTGCTCCGATGAACTGGATTCTGCGGCTCGGCAGCAGGTGCGATTTCTCTGCATTGACAACCAGACCTAGGGACTGGAGAAGAGAGAGTGTGGTTTCGATGTGCATTCTCAGTCCCTCACAAGTATTTCCCACTAATAGCCAGTCGTCTATGTACGGGTAAATGGCCACGCCCTGAGTTCGAAGGTAAGCTGCAATAACAGCCATACACTTCGTGAAAACCCTTGGGGCCGTTGTCAAACCAAATGGAAGAACGTTGAAACAGAAAGCCCGCTTACCAACCATAAAGGAAAGGTATTTCCTGTGGTGTTCTGCCATTGATATGTGGAAATAAGCATCCTTTAAATCTATGGTAGCGAACCAGGCATTTTTATTAAGCAGTGGCAGAATCAATGACAAAGACACCATGCGAAACCTTTGTGAAAAAATAAACTTGTTAACTTCCCTCAAATCCAGAATAGGCCGCAGGCCCCCTCCCCGTTTTTTAATCAAGAAATACCTAGAGAAAAAACAACTTGGGATATCACTAGGGTCAATTGGGGATATAGCCCCTTTCTCCAACAACTTCGTAACTTCCTCCAGCAAGGGAGGAGACTCCGGTGTGGACTTTACATTGCCCAACGGGGGCAAGGTTACAAACTCCATTGCATAACCTTCACTAATAACCCGGAGAACCCACTTATCAGTGGTTATCGAACTCCAAACATGACTAAACGGTCTTAACCTGTCAAAAAACATAACTGGTTGTGGGGGGGGCGAGGTCAAGGGAACTTCTGATCTAGGCACAATTGATTCTTTTTGAATTCTGACTACAAGGGGAACATCAAAGACGACGCTTCTGATTCCCTCCGGTCCTTGCCTTGCTGTTATAAGGCTGATACCTAGCCTTAGCATTATAGTTCAGCCTTCTATTGGGTTGGAATTTATTGTTTGAAGGCTTAAAACCAGTACTATTTGAATAACCACCAAAGTAACCTTTACGATAAGCGCCTGTTGGCTGCTGCCAACGCTGCCTCTGCTGATATCCCGGTTGCCATGGGGTGTCATATTTGGCTGCCTGCAGAACCTCCCTGGAATGTTTTATCTTCTCATCTGTAGAGGGGTCAAACAGGCCCTCCTCTGTCATTGGTAGGTCCTCGGCCAAGGAGCGGCTGTCCTCAGATAAGGAGGAGGCCCGGAGCCAGGCATGACGTCGAATAGCCGTTGCAGTGGCCAACAGTTTGCCGGCTGATTCCGCCATATGCTTTCCTACATCCTTTTGAAATTTTGAGAGGGGTATAGCCTCATTCACAAACGCCCGAGGTAACCGTCTCTCTTCCAATGGTAACTTATCAACATATGGAGCCATTTGGTTCCACAAAAAACTTTGGTAACCACTAAGGTAAGTAATATAGTGTGCAATTCTAGTGAACAACCCCGCTGCTACGTGGACCTTTTTCCCTAAGGAGTCTACTTTCCTGCCTTCCTTATCAGGTGGGGAGACTGTATACTTCTTAGGTTTCTTAGACTTAGCTGCCTCCGCCACCACTGTGTTGGGGGCTGAGGGGCGAGCTATCCATTTGGCTGCTGACAAGTCAACCTTATAAAGAATGTCTACCCTTCTAGGGATGGCGGGGACAATGGAAGGGGGAACATCAGGGATTTTTGTCAGTTTCAGCAGATAAGGCAACGTTGGGAGCACTGAGGACGATGGGTTGTCCTGCTCCTCTGACGGAAACATCGGGTCATCGACTGCTGCTGATGACTTCGGGATGACAATGTCCAAGGCAGTTATCATTCTTCCTATTAACTGCATGAACTTATTGTAGTCATCAGACCGGGGAAGTGGATGATCCATGTCCTTCTCCCCTTTTGACACCTCCTCAGCTTCCTCTGAAGCATCTGAGTCAACAATGTCTGTATTAAAATCGCCAGCATGAGCACGCTCCATCATGTCCATATGGGCAGGTTGTGTGTCCCTTGGCTGGTGCCTCCAGGCCTTATTCACAGGAAACAAAGCTTGATCTGGCGCGCTGGTCTCCTTATCCAGCCCAGACTGCCTGCTGGGTCTATGAGCCCTGGGGGATGGTTGGACGTCTTCCCCGCAGTACACAATACCTCCGTTGGGAGTTACTCTGTAGATCCCTGCTTGGGGGGGGGGTACTCATACCTCCCCCTTTGCTCCCTATAATGGGAAGATCTTGACGAAGCCACAGAAAAAGCTCTCTCCAGGCGTGCACGTCGACGCTTCCGTACTGAACAAGAAGAGTCCGAACACGTCGACGCAGAGTCACTTGAAGATGACCTCTCCCTGCGCGCACGTCTTACATTGCCTGCGCGCGATGGTGCGCGAGAGCGGCGCCGAGCCGCGCCATTCTGGGCATTCCCTGCTGCTGCCGATGCCGACGGGCCGGCTGGGGAAGCCCTGCACAGCTCCTCCTCTCTCTCGCCCGAAAGGGAAGGGGGCGGTCCCGGTGCCGAGAGCATCGGCATCGGAGGCGTGGTTTCAGACCTCTGTAATGCCTCCTGCGCACGCGCGAGGCGTGGCTTCGCCGCTGCCGCTTCCCCTTCTGCTTGCGAAGCACGCTCGCGGCGTGGCTCGGCTGGCAGCAGTTCGGGCCTGGCTTCCAGCACGGCTGAGGAGGACTCCTTCTCCTTTTCGGCCAATTGAGCCAGCCACGCTGCTCCTTTAGAGGGCCCAGTAGTTTTCTTAACTACAGGGGCAGATGGCTTCGCTGGCTCGACATGTTTCGTCTTCTTGGACTTCTTCAAGGTCTTTAAGGGTAAGCCTTGCACAGACGGAGTCTTGTCGCCATTTTGACGATCCTCTGCAGGAGGAAGTAGAGCGCGCTCGTAAAGAGCCGCTTTCAGTCTTATTTGCCTATTTTTACGTGTCTGGGGAGTAAACGCCTGGCAAATGGCACAACTTTGCGCCAGATGCCCCTCACCCAGACACGCAATGCATAAGGTATGAGAGTCATTATCCGGGATATTCGAAGGGCAAGCAGTACATCGCTTAAAACCCTTAGTTTGAGACATTTTCCTCAAAAACTCCCGGACAAAGCCTCAATGAAGCAAAAAAGTTTTTCTTCGAAACCGAGCTGTTTGCGTCTAGCGCGGATGAAGAGAACTGAGGCGGTTAGCCTTCCGCGGGCTATTTATGCTATCAGGGGAGTGTGCGCGGGGCCAACCGCCGTCCTTTTTTGAATTTTAACTGTAAAAGTCCGAGCTAAGCTGCGCATGCGCAGAGAGATACCATTAGTGCGCATTCACAGCATAGCCACGCAGGGAAAACCACTATATATATATATACACACACACACACACACTAGAAGTATATTATACTATTACCATTATATAATATATTGTACTATATAATAAGTTGTAGTATATATAATATATAACATAGAATATATTATATTACATTATTCCTGTCATAGATAATATATTAGTATTATTACATTACAATGTTATTATTTCTATATACTATTATATTGTATATATTGAGGTGCTCCTGAGTGATGCTGCAGGAGACACCATGGAGCTGTGTCTTCCTGGCTGCCCCTTCTTCACTCTGTGGCCTCTAAACTTGAACTTCAATAGAATCAAGCCCAAGATGTTATAATATTGCTAATCAAGAACAACTTTTGATGTGGGAACAATTCTCTAGAATCAACTGTGTCATATGTTTGGGATAATACTCTTGTTAAAAGCCTTACAGTGTAAACGTAACAAAAGCTTGCTTTATAATTAACTTTGTCCTTGCCCTTTACGATGGTGCTTCACTGTGATTCTGTTGCTTACCTTTTTCCTGTAGAAGACAGCCTTACAAAGAGTTTGTTAGTGATGGGAACAACTTTTTGGATAAACACCTGTTGATCATCACGCTCACCGAATGGCCCTGTAATGGGAAAGCAAAAGAAATAAAAGGTTTTTCATCATTCAATATAATGTTCTCAACACTTTCTCAGCCCCATATAATGCAGTACTTGATCTATTAGTGCCATGGAATACTATGTATGTATTTCCTTTTTCCCCCCTAGGGCAGCCTTATAATGCATCTTCTAGAGTAGAGGTAAGGAAAGGATAGCTCTGGGCCATCCAAGGTTGTTTTTGCGGCTCTCAAACTTTCAATTTTTCCCAAACTAACCCCTTTCTGGCTAAAAATGGTTTCACTGTCGCTCCTGAAAGCCCACTGAGCAGCAATTTAGCCTCTGCAAACATTGCCAGGACCTTTGTATGGTCTAATATCTAAAAAATAAAAGGTGTGTATGTGTGTGTGTGTGTGTGTGTGGAGGGGGGGTGTTAATAGTTCAAAACCAGAAATAGATTTCCATCCAGTTCAGGGAGTTGTTTTTGACAGTCCATACTGCTACTGAAAGACCACATAAGCAGAAAAGTGGTCCTTGAATCTGCTGTAGTTGCTCACCTTTATCTTAAAGATTGCTTTCCCTACAATGTGTGTTAGGCGAGTGAGAAATGAATCCTTACGTCGCAAAGCCTGAAGTACCAACTGTATGGCATTGGCATTGCTGCATCTTTTCAACAATTCTATTAGTAGTTGGATGGAGAATCACCAGAAATCTCCAAACAGGTTTAGAAGAATTCCTGCCTGAAACCCTGGAAACCAATTGCTATCAGTCATGGTTGACAACGCTCGATTAGATAAACCAATAGTCTTACTTAGCAGAAGCCAGCTTCTAATTTCTTTTCTCATCTCTCTTCCTCTCTACATCACTGTACATTGTGCCTGGGCTCCAGTGGCTGGTGAAATCCATCTCCGCAACTGCCATTGTTCTGGTCTTTGAGGGACACAAGAAGCATCCAGCATCTGATGACCTTCATCTCCTTCCTCCTGACATTCCACATTTACTTGTGTGTCCTGTCTTACTTAAACTGTAAGCCAGAGGAAACTACCTGTAAGCCACTTTGGGAACTTTTTTGGCTGATTGGTAGGGTACAAATACTTCAATTAAAACAGAAATGTCTAATTAAAGAATGGGATAGTTACATTTACATCAACTACCTATATCATTTCCTGAAGAATAACTTCCATGACTCTCAGTCTCCTCCAAGGACAAAATTTTAAATGATGCCAAAGGAGTCGATCCTGGCTGTGTTGAAATCATCCCTCTGAAACGAGTCACTGTCCATGTCCGAACATGATTGTTATCTGCACAAACTGGAAAGAACATACGTATAGACGTTATGTGTATACACACACACACGCGCGCACACACAAAAGATACAGCAGTTTGTTGTTCTAATCTATTCACTTCGCTTCACTTTATTTCTAATCTATTCACTTCACTTTATTTATTTAATCTATTCAAAGATTTTGGTCTTCTGGTGCTTTCAAGTGCTGACAATAAATCTTCTGCACAACTCTAATGTGTGGCTCTCCAACTATTTTGAATAACATGTCTATATGAACTTCAGAGTAGCTAATGATCATGAATGATGGGAGTTTTAACCCAAAATATTGGAGGTAGATGAAAAAACTGGTAAAATTCTTTACTTTTATTTATTAATGAACGAGTCAGATGCCTTTTCACAAAATAAAGCACTAAATGTGGCTAAAATTAAGGTTGTTATAAGTATTTGAATAGGAAATGACATGAAAGCCATATAGCTATTTTCTGAGTGATTTAAGCAGAAAATACTGTACTAGAATCTGATAAAAAAACAGAAACAACGGTTACTCTCAAGATTATTCTACAGATTGTTTTAATGTTTGTGCAACATATTAGAACCTGCAGCAGCACAATCTATATTTGGATCGGAATACAGATTGTGATGCTGTAGAGAAAAATAAGAGTAAAATAAAATACTATACAATTAGGAACAAAACAAAGGTTAACATTTTAAAATTCCAAAATGCATATACAAAAAAATGGCCTTTCTACATTTAATCCTACAATGTGTACCACTCTCTGCACCACTGATTTACTCATTCACACATCCATTCACTCTGCCCCAGGCAACCCAACTGTCAGCAAAACATGTTTCTCAGTGACTATCAACACCACATTTATATTTGTTGTTTGCTCTACTATATCACCACTGTAATAGTTACTTTCTTCTAAAGTTTACCTCTATGGCCATTTATTTTTCCTGAGCTTCAACACCAGCCTCACTACAAGGAGAATGGACTTTTATCTGCTACGGTGTAGGAACTCAATACTTTGTTGTTTTTCTTTGTAACTTCAGAAATGTGAAGGGGTGGCACAAAATCAAGCAGGAATGCTAGGGAGTCACCATGATTCCAGCAAGATTACCTGACACAAGATGTTTCTCAGACAACATGATCTTTGTAACGGGGCTTCGATGAACAGTGAAAGTCTGAAAGAGTTGAGGGCCTGAGCCAACTGTTTCTGGGTGTTGCACAATTACACGCACTGCTCCCGAACTTGTGCCATATGCAATTTCAATCCAATTGCCACTTACACCTATGCCAGAAAGAAAACAGGTTTCAGTACAATACATCTTTTTCTAACATAGTTTTGAGCTGCTCAGTGCCCCTGTATAATAGATTAGATACTTACACACAACTTTTTAAACCACTCTTTAGAATGGTTTCTGACTTGTTTTTCTTAACATATGTATACTAAAAATGGCTTTTCCTCACACTGTAGTAACAAAGTATTAGTGACTACAAATGTCCAGTAACAACATCATTACAATCAGTAAATAAATACTTGCACGGCATGACCAGAAAAATAAAAGCTTACTCTTAAAACATGGAATTATTTGCCTTCTCATATTGAATAGCTGGACATTGCTATGCTACATTAAAGAACATATGACCTCAAGTTTTATTATTTAATAAATTTATTTATTATTTAATAAATTATACTTTTAAAAAATCTAGATTTGTATGAAGTAGAAATTTGACAACTAACGTATCCTTGTTTTTTTATAAGTGCAATAAACATTTTTAAACTGTATCATATTTACACTTGTCAACAGAAAAAGAAATCCAAAGACAACATTTACATCTTGTAAGAACTGATGAACATAGTTAATTAACACTGCATAGTCCCTAACAAGTACACGTATTGTGTGAAGGCAGTGTTTATGAGCAAACAAGGAAAATATGCTTTTCTTTCCATACTACAGGTGTGAAATGAAACTTCAAATTAAAACTTTAGATTTCTAATTACAAGATAAGACTAGAAAGGTGCTCCATACAGTATAAGACATTAAGAGGTCAAAATAGTACAAACTTGTTTTTGGTGTAAGGTAAACACTAAGTGCTGTTATGGCGTCATTGGAAGGATCATGATAAAGTTCTGTCACCAGAAGATCATTATCCTTCATCCGTAATGGAAATTTTTGCATATCTGTGAAGTAAAAGATATAAAAGTTATTTTACAATGATAAACTAAACAAAGAAGATGATTTTAATACCTTCTCAGAATAACCGGAATAATTGCTGTAATAAACAGAAAGGAATATCTATCTATCTATCTATCTATACACATACATACATACACACTAGCCGTCCCCTGTCACGCGTTGCTGTGGCCCACATGACTCTTCTGTGTGGGAGTTTTGGCCCAATTCTATCGGTGGGGTTCAGAATGCTCTGTGATTGTATGTGAACTACAAATCCCAGGAACTACAACTCCCAAATGTCAAGATTCTATTTTCCCCAAACTCCACCAGTGTTCACATTTGGACATATTGAGTATTCGTGTAGATTTTGGTCCAGATACATCATTGTTTGAGTCCACAGTGCTCTCTGGATGTAGGTGAACTACAACTCCAAAACCAAAGGACACTGCCCACCAAACCGTTCCAGTATTTTCTGTTGGTCATAGGAGAACTGTGTGTCAAGTTTGGTTCAATTCCATCATTGGTGGGGTTCAGAATGCTCTTTGATTGTACATAAATGACAAATCCCAGAAACTACAACTCCCAGTCAATTCGTCCAGTAGTTTTTGAGTTATGTTAATCCCACAAACGAACAGTGCATTTATATATATATATATATATTTATATATATATATATATATATATGGAAAGAACACAGAACAACAAAATCCTCTTGTATTGTTACATGCTGATTTCATATATTTTGTAAAACTTAAGCTCCTGAAACCTGAATAGTAAAGGCATAAGTTTATCTGTTTAAAACAAAAAACATGAATTCTTGCCGATTAAATACCATAATATTAAGAGCATAGCTATCTCCATGTAGAAACCCAACATAACTGGAAACAATGTGATCAAGGGGAAAATATTCTGAATAGAAAAAGCTTATAATCAACCTGAGAATATGTACATTGGTACAAAAGGGTATGGCTAATATATGATGGTTGATTAATCTGTTCACAGGTAACCAAGAAACTGGCTCCACAAGTGAAGACCAGTAAAAGTTCAGTTTGGTTGAATGGGATGTAATTGTTTATGCCCTCAAAGGTCAGTAAACATCTCCCTCTGATTAGGCAAATAGGCTGGAGATACTATAAAGCTCTTGGGAAACAAGTGTCAAACTGATGAGTCAGCTTTCCACAAGGATGTAACTGATGTTGATAATACTGTTCTTGGTTTTGAACCAAGTGTTGTTCTATCTGTTGTTAAATACAGTCAACATCAGAGATGATCGTATGCCCTGAAAAATGTCTGTCTAGAATATACCACTGATCCCAAGATAGAGGCCCAGGTGACTACCAGGTGGTGATGAGAGGTACACAAATATATATATTTTACTAACTTAGGCAATCCCCCATAGCTTGAGTATGATAGTCTTCCAGATGTGGTGTCTTAGCGCTGGGTCCGTAGGTGGCTGTGGAGCCCTATTCTTGATCCAAATGTTTTCCCGCAGTGAGGACATCGGTTTCCAGATGGAAGATGGTCCGAGTCAAGGTTGGCTTGATGCGCCTCCCTCTTGGCACTTTTCTCCCTTTCACCCTCTATTTGTGCCTCTTCAAATTCAGCAGCACAGCTGGTCACAGCTGAACTCCAGTTGGAGTGCTCAAGGGCCACGGCTTCCCAGTTCTATGCCACGGTTTTTAAGGTTGGCTTTAAGCCCATCTTTAAATCTCTTTTCCACCAATCTTATGTTTCCCGTTCTTGAGTTCAGAGTAGAGCAACTGCTTTGGGAGATGGTAATCAGGCATTCTGACAATGTGGCCAGTCCAATGGAGTTGATAGCGGAGGAGCATTGCTTCAATGCTGGTGGTCTTTGCTTCTTCCAGCGTGCTGATCTTTGTCTGCTTGTCTTCCCAAGAGATTTGCAGGATTTTTCGGAGGCAGCACTGATGGAATCGTTCCAGGAGCTGCATATGACTTCTGTAGACAGTCCACATTTTGCAGGCATATAGCAATGGCTTTATAAAGAAGCACCTTTGTCTCCCTACGGATGTCCCAATCCTCAAACACTCTCTGCTTGATTCGGAAACACATCCCTGTTTTGACACCTGATTCCACCTTAAATGGGACACTTTGGGAGCTATTGCTGTCCAGGACTGTTGCCATCATGTCATCATGGAGGAGCCGCAGGATGTTCACAAATTTGTTAGGGCACCTGATTTTTTGGAGGATGGTCCAGAGAGCACTGTGATTCACTGTCTCGAATGCTTCTGCGAGGTTAATGAATGCCATGTACAGAGGTTGATTTTGTTTCCCCTGCATTTTTCTGGGATTCTGGGAGGGTGTCTTCTGTTCTCCCCCCCCCCTTTTTTTTTTTTTTTGAAAAGGATGATGATGGTGACATCTTTGAAGTCTGCTGGGATTTTCTTAGTCACCCACACTTTTTCAATGAGCTGGTGGAGTTGTTGTGTCAGCTCAGGTCCACCCTCCTTTAAGATTTCAGCAGGGATCCCATCAGGTCCGCTGGCTTTGTTACTTTTTTGTTGGCTGATAGCATTGCTGACTTCTTCCAAACTAGGCAGTGCTGCAAGCTCATTCCTGGTTTGTTGTTGCGGAATTTGTGAGACAACCTCTTCAGCCACATTGGAGCTGCAATACAGGAGGCTTTTGTAGTGCTCTTTCCAACATAGTGCCATTGATTTTTTGTCCTTCAGAAGTTTGGTTCCATCTGATAAGCATAGAGGATGTATGCCATGGTTTCTTGGTCTGTAGATGACCTGTCCAGCAGTCATCAACACCTGTCATTGCTCTTGTGAAACGGATGTTGCAGCTGTCTCTAGAATGTGTAATTACATAGTCTAAGAGGTGCCAATGCTTTGACCAAATTAGGTGACAAATGGCCAAAAAACATTCTCCCTCGATCCCTCAATCTAAACACTGGGGAGCCGTATCCAATATTATGTTGTGCATGGAGCACTTGATCTTACCAATGTAATATATGGAGCCGTTGTTGCAGCCCAGCAATAGGAATGATCCAGCAGTATCATAACTAGTGATAGGAACAACATCCTGAACCTAAGATAAATAAAAGGTAACTAATGAATTGAAAATTACATTTTTACATAAGATTTCAATTTCAATCATGCTAACATATGATTTCACAATGTATCCAATTGCTAGTCCTAAATGAGTAGACCAATTAAATTACTAATGTCTACAGAAAAGCTACCTTACAATTCAGCAAATGATTCAACAAGTCAATTCTAATAGGAACTAGAAATTTAATATTTTCCTATTTCAAGTAAGGACAATTTTCTGTTTCATTTAAGCAAGTTAAAGACAGTGTATAAATTTCAATGTATATGGTGACCATCCTACAATTTTTATGAATCTGGGAAGTATGTGTTTTGCCATACCATAAAAACAGCTATTTCTATTTTCAAGATACAATAACTTGAGCTTATCTTACAGCAAGGTAATTGCAGAAGGCCAATGCAGTTCATAAAAATGAAACAAAAAAAAACCTTACATGTGGCAATTCAACCACTTTTAGAAAGTTCCATCTTTAAAGTACATGATAACCATCATAACAAATTATCAAAACACAAAGGGCTAACTGTTCTTTGATATACAGGCTCATTTCCAAATAATAATCATGTAACACCAGTTATCCACAATAGCATCTGAGTATAATAGTGCATTTGTCATATTAAACAGTGTTTATCAAGGTGTCATTAGCAAGAAATTTGTCAATGCATGATGAAAAATATCATCAAGTTAATGTCTTAGATGTTTTGAGTCTCCTTGTGGAGAGAAAAAGGGGTATAAATAAACACCATAATATGGAGTTCTCTTCTTTTTCAATTTAAATTCTACCAGTTTTCAGACTAACAACATTTAAAACAAATACGCTGCTTTTTCTTTTCTTTTTTTTCCAGGGAGTTTATTTCTGGAGAGGACCATACTACTAGTTGAAACATTTAGATAAATCCACAGGAACAGTATTTTTTAAAAAGCCTGTTAGTGTCCATGCATCATGAATGCTTCCCATTTTTTCCAAATTTCTCTCTTCCAACACAATTTATCCAGCAGTTTATAAACTAACAATTACATTTAAATAATATATGGCCTAAATCCAACATTACATTGCTTCCTAATTAGAAGTGTGGTCAACTTTCCTCTCCTCCCCATTTCCTAAACAAGCAGGCTGCAGCATTTTCTAGCTCTCCAGAGCATGTTTTGAGGAAACGTGGGCTGCAGGGAGAAGCAGATAGTTTGTGGAGAAGAGAAAGGGAACCTAATGGAACAAGGAAGGAGAGCCAAAGTGTTTGAAGATATTAACTTGAATAAGTATCCCATGCATAAGCAGTAAAACATCAAATAAACTGCATCATGCATCTCCTTTGCATTCCTCTTTCTTTCTACCAAAATCCTACTTTCAGTCTCATTCTACTTTTTGTACCTCTGATTAACCAGTTGGCATATTTGTTGATTTAGCAGTTAACAAATGATTCGAGTATTGTATTCTAATTGGAGCTAATCAATGTCATTCAAGCTTATGTGCCCATTAGTAGAAGGCAGAAGCTCTAGTTATATGTTTATGACTTCACTTGGAATTTTCCGAACAATATAAAATTATGTAAGAGGAGTGCATTAGGCATTAGGTAAACAACATAGAAATACAGGCGAAATTAGCTGAATAGTTCCTAAAATAGTATCAAAATAAAGATTGCCTTCTTATAAATGCTTCTCGAGTTTTCAAGGGATGGCAACAGAGCTCTTAAGAAATTTAGCTATCATTAGTTTCAAACCTATTAGGCTAACTTCCAATGCAAAACAGAATGATTGTATTATGATACTTGGCTTTCTGCATTCTCATAGCATTGCTCATTGACATGACTGTCACTTATGGGCAAAATCAGGATTTATTCAACCAGTGCTGTGGCAGCCACAGAGTCAGCCTAAGGTCACTTCTGCCTCTTGAGATTTGCAAGACAGCCTCCTGGATTTCATTACACAGCGTCTTTACATTGTACCATAAAGACATTCATCTGGCTGTGTTACAAGTTTGTTTCTTGCATGAATGCCCAGCATTTCCCTTAGCCTTGTCTAGAATCCAAGATTCTCTATTCCCATTGTCAGAATGCATAATATATAAAAATCACAGGGCATTTCAGAATAGAAATAGAAAATACGTAGATATCTTTGAGGTACCATGTACAGTACATAACTGAAAAAGTTTGACAGGATGACTAATTCTAAATATTTGTAAGATCAACACAGAGTTAATTTGCTTAACAACTAAATACTAGGTTTGTTCTGACTTGGAATTAAGTGAAGTGATCATTTGTAAAATGAAGAACAACCAAAACACAAGAAGCAATAGGGAAAAAGAAACAGCATTTCAATAAAGAAAGGGCATATAAACATTTATTACTAGTAGAGTTCTGAACATTGGATTTCAACCCTGGAGAACTTCAGAAATGGAAACCCTAGACTTCAGCCATGGAAACCCTAACAAGCCTTTTGAGAGGTTTTATTTTAAGGTCACTATAAGTCAGTGGTTCTCAACCTGGGGGTCGGGACCCCTGGGGGGGCTGCTAGGGGGTGTCAGAGGGGTCGCCAGAGACCATAAAAAAACACTATATTTTCTGTTGGTCATGGGGCTTCTGTGTGGGAAGTTTGGTCCAATTCTATCATTGGTGGTGAACTATACATCTCAGCAACTACAACTCCCAAATGTCAAGGTCTATTTTCCCCAAACTCCACCAGTGTTCATATTTGGGCATATTGAATATTCATGCCAAGTTTGGTCTAGCTCCAACATTCTTTGAGTCCACAGTGCTCTCTGGATGTAGGTGAATTACTACTCCAAAATTCAAGGTCAACGCCCACCAAACCCTTCCAGTATTTTTTGGTGGTCACAAGAGTTCTGTTTGCTAACTTTGGTTCAATTCCATCATTGGTGGAGTTCAGAATGCTCTTTGATTGCAGGTGAACTATAAATCTCAGCAACTACAACTCCCAAATGACAAGTCTATTTTCCCCAAACTCTGCCAGTGTTCACATTTGGGCATATTGAATATTTGTGCCAAGTTTGGTCAAGCTCCATCATTGTTTGAGTCCACAGTGCTCTCTGGAAGTAGGTGAACTACAACTCCAAAATTCAAGGTCAACACCCACCAAACCCTTCCAGTATTTTTTGGTGGTCACGGGAGTTCTGTTTGCCAACTTTGATTCAATTCCATCATTGGTGGAGTTCAGAATGCTCTTTGATCGTAGGTTAAATATAAATTCCAGCAACTACAACTCCCAAACGACAAAATCAACCTCACCAGTATTGAAATTTGGGTGTATCAGATACTTGTGCCAAATTTGGTACAGTATATACATCCTACATATCAAATATTTATATTACGATTCATAACAGTAGCAAAATGACAGTTATGAAATAGCAACAAAAGTAATGTTATGGTTGGGGGTCACCACAACATGAGGAACTTTATTAAGGGGTCACTGCATTAGGAAGGTTGAGAACCACTGCTATAAGTCAAAAACAGTGTGAAGGTACACAAGAAAAGCAATATAAAAATGACAGCCCTTTTTGGAACCTCATGGAACACATTGCTTTGAAGTATTTACATGTAACATACCTGCCAGTGTTGAGTCACAGCATTCCATACTCCCACTTTTCCTGTATGACTAGTAGCCACCAACTGGTTACCAATAAAGAACAGAGCATCTACTGGTACTCCAAGACTAAATATCCCTATAAGAAAACATGCACAACATCTTAAAGGAACTATTAAAACTGTTTTGAGAATAAATGCTATCAAGGAACACAAGGAAAAGGCACATATCAGAAAAGAATAGCATTTTCATAATCTTAAAAAGAGACAAGAAAACTATTCATACATTTTCTCTTCAGCATTGCATAACAATATCCTATGAACTGCAGTTTACTTAATGTGGAATTTGGCAACAGCATCAGCCATGTCTACATACAGACCAAAACAACTCCTCCATTATGAAGTGAGATAACAAGCATGAATTCAAAAGGTATTATTTGCATACTTCATTCTGTCAGTCCACAATAACCACACACCACTTTTTTTATACCTTAAATAATCCAAATCTAACAGTACATTTAAACTGACATGCTTATCAACACCCAACTTTTCTTCTACTTCCATTGTTACAATTGATGATCTTGTGCCAGTTTTTTAAAAATGATGTTGACTGTCCAAATTGAAGTAGAAACTTAAGGTGACTCAGCTTGAGACTTCCCATTTTCAGACTCTTTCTCACAGAAGAACAGCACGTGATAAACGAATTCAAGTACACGCAAGCCTTCTCCAGTTATCTATGGCACTAAATTATCTATGGATTTTAATCAGATTTGTGACACAAACTGTCAAGTCAATTAGTTGATTATTAACTTCTTGACTTGAAAGACTCTTGTGCTTTTCCAAGTTTATTTTCTGAGTGTGATTTGACAGAATGCTTGCCAACTACATCCATCAAATCAGAATAAGCTTACAGTATAATAAAAGCAGCATAAAAGCACAACAATGCTGCCAAGCAAAATGGTTCCTTTATACAGATTACTGTAATTTCATTATAATTCTACTTAGGAATTAATTAATCCTGCAGGAAATAATAATGCATTTATAGCAATATTTACATCAAAAGCTCTACAAAACTCTTCTGAAGACCCTTCAGGTTTTCAGAATTAATGAGGGAAGAAACAGTGATATTAAGAACCAATCTGATATTTTTAAGTGGGGAATGGAAATTGCTATGTTTTCCGATAGCAGGCAAGAAGCTTGGTGCATAAAGTGATTTAATTACAATGCCAAATAATTTTTCAGGGCATATGATCATCTCTGATGTTGACTATATTTAACAACAGGGCACATAAAAGGAGGCAATAATAAAAAGGAGAGAAACAACTAGAATTGATTACTCTGGAGAAGGACGAGGTTCAGGGAAATCAAGGAAGACAGCGTGAATAGTCTGAAGGAATTTAAAGTGTCACTCCTGCTTAGGCTCAACAATCCTGATGGCCGTCCACAGGGAAGACGATGGTATAAGTAATGACAGGTTCTTGTCTTAAGGGGCCCTCTCAGTAAAATATTGCTTATAGCAGCAATCCAGTAGTGGTATCTTATGTAAGTAATATTGAAAGGAAAACAGCCTCTGGGAGAGCTCTATCATGGAGATGCCAGCTCTTGCAATTTTCCATAGATGGTGTTGTCAGCTTCTGAAGAGTGTTTGTAACAACAAATTGTTTCTTTTACAGGACATGAACAAAGCACTACTTCTCTATCCCAAGGCAGAGCGGCTGACATTAGCCTCGGCAAGAGAAACGGCCCTGTAAAGTTATCTGAACAAGAACAGCCTTGCCTATTTAGTAACTAAAACTACAAATAGGTTGATGTGTATTAATTTCAATATATCATTTTAGTGTGTTGTATAGTACAGCTAGAGTACATCAATATGCTTATCATTTACTTAATTTAACTTTGTGCCACTTGAAAGGATGTTTCTTGATGAAGAATTTTCATGTCTTAACTGTGATCAAGGTGAGAAATAATGTTTTATCTTATTTTCCCAGTTCAGTACTGATTGCCTTACCAGCAATTAAAATTAAAATGGTTTCTGCTGTGTAACTTTGGTGAAGCCAGTCACAATTATTCATACAGACTGCATTTCCTTGTCTTTCACTACCTATGTTTTTAGTTCTCCTTTGCCCCCTTCTACACTTGAGATTGTTAGTGTTTCCAGACTCCCGAAATGACCTCATATGCTGTCCCAGTTGAAAACTAATATTCAACTTTGAGTAATATGACTCACACAGAGAGCACATGGAAAGGTAAACTAGACATATGTGAACAAGTAAGCAAGAGCAAAAAGAGGGAAATAATCCGTCTTATTTATTTTGAGGTAACTACAAAGTCCCCACACCAGTCCCCGCAACTCAAGCTACCGAAGGGGTGTGTGTGTGTGGGGGGGGGGGGGGGGGTCTTAATGTCCCTTCCTGTTCATATAGGTTTATTTGAGAAGGCAAACTATTCCTTCTGTTATTTGATAGTCTGGGCAGCATAAAATAAAAAACACATTTAAAAGAGGGTTGCTGTGCGTTTCCCAAGCTGTATTGCCATGTTTCAAAAGCATTCTCTCCTGACATTTCACTCACATCTATTGCAGGAATCCTCAGAGATTGTGAGGTCTGTTGGAAACTAGCCAAGTAAGGTTTATATATCTGTGGAATGTCCAGAGGATTCTTGATCCACAAATTCACTATCCGCAGCTTGAAAATACTATTTTTAAATCCAAAAAGGAAAATTTCATTTTGCCATTTTATATAAGGGACACCAATTTATTATTCCATTATATGTACACAATGTTTTTTGGACTTGAGCATCCATAGGTTTTAATATCTGCAGGGGGTCTTGGAACTAAAACCCAGTAGATACCAAGGTCTCATTGAACATTCATCTTATATACATGGAGACTCTTCTAAATGGTGACCAAAGAGTACTGTTACTGCCTTCTTCTTCTGGAAGTTTTTCCTAATCACTGTTTTTTTTAGTGTTTGCAGCCTTAATTGTATTTGTTACTTTTCAATTTATTTTATTTTTAAACCTCTGAACCACACAAATAAATATTCCTTTATTAGAACAGTAAAGCCAAATGAACTAAATATTCACACTATTCTATAATCATTCTACTCATGAAAACTGAATCCTTCCGGGACTTAATTACTTGAGGGCAGGAAACAAACCCACTTCTTTGAATACCTTTCGAAACATACAAGCGATTTTTGGAAAAATGTATCAAGACACCATATCTATAGTTGTGAATAAATTAAATGTGCAGTGACAGTTCTTCATAGCTGGGGGAAAGAGACTGTCATTATCACTACGCCATTATTTAAATGCTATTTTGGAACTCAAGAGATTCCCCGTATCTCTGTCCCTTCTCAAAAAGGCTACTGTTGATGTTTGGAAGCAAGTATGTATTTTAGTAAGCAGTACAGGCTTTCAATCAGATCTCTAGAGTGAAGTACTTGACTTCTCTGAAAGCCTTTTCCATATTTATGTACCTTCTGGTAATGTAAAGCCTTTGGCTCTGAAGCTGTCTGATGCCCAGTGCTAGCCATCTCCGATAATTTCTGTTCAAAAAACTATTAATGGCAAAGCATTGCCCAAATTATGTTTTTGAAGGTTATAAGAAGGAGACCTTGAGAAACATGGCTTTTAGTAAGAACAAGACAAGCTGGCAGTCATTCCAAACTGTCATCTCTAATTCCCACATTTAAGTTCACCATGCAGAGCTGAAATAAGTCAGTCACAAATTAAATTACTTTCTACTTATTATCACAACAGGGCTTCGGCAACACTTTTTGTAATTGACATATACCACCATCTACCCATTAAGGAAACCATTGCTCTTAGATTTTATCATCTTTCCTATTAAGGTACTGCTTTAGCCTATAAGTGATGGCTAGAGGAGAAATAAATGTTAACTGAACAAAAATTAGTTTCTGCTTGCTTTGAGCAAATGAATTTAGACAGGCTGTTACACCAAATGGTAAAACACTGAACTGGGGCAAATCTAACAACATACTCACCTATTTCACTACCACTACCACCATCCTGAACACTCCATAAGATGATGCTGCTCTCAGATGCAACAGCCACCATTTTATCTTTATCTCCATGTGGTCCACCAACAACCTTTGCATTTAATGCCACACGCTCAATAGTCCAATCTAAGTATGGACTGGTGAATACTTGTTGCCATCCAGAGGATTCTTTAATTCTAGGGGAAATAAGTATATATTACAAATATGTTTCTGCAAGGCAAGCTTTTCAAAATATGGCTGAACTTCAGAAAGAATCATTTATTCCAATTTCTAGATCAGAGGAGGGGAGCCTCAAGTCCTTAAGAGGTTTACTCTGTAATTCCCACAATGCTTTTATCACTGACTATGCTGACTTGGGCTTCTGGGTGTTGGAACTGAGAAATATCTGATAGACAAACATTCTCTAGTCCTTGTTCTAGGGAACAGATTACAAATGCATAACATGTCATAATATTCTATCAATTAATATGGGGAGGGCTAAGACTCTGGAGATCGTGATCTGAATTCCTGTTCAGACACTGAAACGCACTTAGGACATGTCACTCTCTCTCAGGTCCAGAGAAGGGCAAAGACAAACCCGCTCTGAACACATCTTGCTAAAAAAAACCCAACTCATGACAGGTTCATATTAGGGTTGCCTTAAATCAGAAATGACTTGAAAGTATACAACAACATGCCTATATAAGGAGAGAGATTTTATCCTTGATAGGCAAAACAGAAATACTATTGAGCACCAACAAAGTACTATCTAGATAAGTGCTATAATACATAATGGAGTTCTGATTTTATCTGCTTGTTGTTGTTTATTTGTTCAGTCGCTTCCGACTCTTTGTGACCTCACAGACATATTTTTTAGAGCAATTAAGTGAAATTTCTCTAATTCTCTAACAGATAGACAGGAAATGTTCATACATGTTCACAATTCTCAGCAAATTAAAGTGGCATAGGATATTATTAATGTCTAGATACTGTAGAAAGACTAAAAATGACACATCATGCTTGCAGGCATACAAACTGTTATAATATTGTACAAAAGAGATGATTAAAAAGAGAGAAGCTTGTCACCAGTTTTCAAAGTTTCATAATAGCTCCTTATACCTGGAACACACATTATTATGTGAGATGGGTCAAAAAATAGGTGTTTCTCAGTCAAGCTACTGACAGTCCTACTGACAGTCCATTTGGCCCTCTGCTAGGGCCAAATGGAATGGCTGCTAACAAATAATTCAAGGGAGAGAAGGATCCAAACGGGAGTTAGCACCAGTTAAGTCAATGGAACTAGATGTACCATCTCATACTGCTGAAGCCGGGGAAAAAAAGACTGAATGCTCAAGTACCAAGGCAGGAGCTGTGTTCTGTTGCAAAACCATACAAAACTAGATCTACATCATAGGTATTCTGAAATACTGACACATAAAAAGTTGTAAACAATTTCTGCAAATTTATTTATTTAATTTATTTATTTCATACGCTTCTATCCTGCCCTTCTCCCCACAAGGGGGACTCAGGGCAGCCTCACATAGGCATCAGCAATGCTTACAACATATACATCATAAGAATAACAGTTAAAACAGTAAAAACATTTTAAAACATTGTACAAATCAACCAATAAATTGCAGAAGCAAGCAAAAAAAAATGCCCGGAAAAACAACTATCCTACTCACTTGGATTTTTTTTTTTTTTTTTTGCTATTGGGATCCTTTTTGTTACAAACAAAACACGTACCTTTCTATTTTTCAGTAAAACAAGATGTAAGAAAGTAGAGGTAACTCATAGTAAGTCAGAATTTGCATATTTGCAGAAAATCTTGTAATTTGTTTCAAACAAATCAAACTGGACTTGTTTATCAGCCAAAATTGAATTATATCCCAAGATTTAGGGAAGCAGTTTCCCTGTTCTTGAATTGAGGGACTATTGTTTCTATTAGAGTACCCAGTTGAAATAACATGCCCCAAAGACTGCCATTATTTTTACACTGATTAACATTTTAACAAAACGTAAGTAATCACTTCACAATGTTAAGTTATTCCTCAAATAACAGCATCAGCCTGTTCTTATGTAGCCAGAGAAGCACACCTCACTGCCAGCACAACACAACGATTTATACAGGTTGCAGCAAAAATCCTGCATTGCATCTAAATTGGATTATCCCATACAATGAAACATCCATGCTAACATTTCTCCTGCAGAACAGAACACGTTAAAATATTACACAATATGAAAAGCAGCATTGGCAATTCTGTATTTACCTGTAACAAACTGCAAAGTGAGCATATGCAGCTACAATCCAGTTATGATGACCAGCCACTATCAAAACTTTCCGTGGATCCACAGGAAACCCTTATAAAACAACAATACAGCAGAGGTATGTTATTATGGATCATTAGCTTTTTTACCTAATCTTTACTACCATTGCAGTTGTACAGTCATGGCAACTACATTCTAAAGTTCTGGACATACTGTACAAATGTATTCGAAATGTGATACTATAGGACTAATCACAGTTAATCAGAACTCAAGCAACTGTCCATAAACATTAACTAAAATTGCATACTGCATTCACAAAGCCGTTTTTATAATAGAACAGAACAGAATAGTTTATTGATTAGCCCTTAGGCCATATCACAATACAATTAAACTGTGTCACATTAAGTTTTGTCTTCATTTCCTTTTAACTACTGCATTTCAATATTCAGGATGATGATGATGATGATGATAATTAACTTTATTTGTTACTCACATTTTCTCGCAGCTTGAGTTATGGAACAGCGTTCATGGAATGGTACAGTATGGAGTATAATATTAGTCAGGCCTACTTTTAATAGTAAGTTTCAAGCAACCAGAAACTACATTTATCTGGCATCCACCAATCCCAATGGTTAACTGAGTGTCTACTGCATTTTTTTTTTTGCTGTAGCAAACATCACAAGAATTTTTTTTTAAAATATTGCAACTGCACTAAAAAATTACGACAATTTTAATCACCTAGCCTAACTGCATCCTCTCCAGCACCAGCAAGTGAAGGCTGCATGTTTCCTCCACGTGCTTCTCCTTCTGGACCATTCTGAGGTGACCTAACATCAGCAGACACACCTGCAGAACTGCTGATCTTGCGACTTGGAATGCCTGCAACAAAAATGAAGACATTTGTCTTTACTGTCCTTTATTATTGTTGTTGTTTATTTATACCCCACTTTTTCTCTCTGCAAGGAGTCTCAAAGCAGCTTACATTTAAAGCATTTCAGTACAATTTAAAATCTACAACAATACAAACATTAAAACATAATTAAATATCAATGGTATTAAAAATTCACAGTCAAAATGTAAACAAACATATTTGAAGTAAAAACCACAGCACTCCCCGACTTGATCTTAAAAAACTTCTTTAAAAGCCTGCCTGAATAGAAAGGTTTTAGCCTGCTGCCAGAAGGACAGCAGGGAGGGAGCTATTTTGGCTTCCCTGGCAGAGAGTTCCAGAGTCGAGAGACAGCCACTGAAAAGACCCTCTCTCATTCCCATCAACCAAGTTTGCGATGGAATAAGGTGATCTGAAGATCTCAGGATGTTACGGATTCACCAGCAATCAGAATAATATAGGACCTAGGACTGGGCCCTACATAAAGCAACTCATAACAGTAAAGTACTCAGAGTTAAAAAAAAAAAAAACAAACCAATGGAAAGAAACTTTACAATCTCTTCCCCCGATTTCCAAATACTGCTTCTAAGTAACAGAATTGGAAGGTGGGGAAAGGCTAGAATGGTACTGAGGTTGAAGTAGAATGCAGAGAAATCTTGACTATTAGACTAAGGTGTTGCCATACAATTTTAGTTAAATTCTGTTTTCTTCCCTCAACAGTCCACTCTATACTTTTCCATGACATTTCACCAGAAGCTTGGTGAAAGTGTGGCATCCTTCACAATCCAATCCACCATTCTTTCAAATAAAAATATTGCCTACAATTCATCAGTTCTAAAATGCCATCAATTGTAAGGCATGCACTAATTTCAGTACCACTGACAGAAAAAAAATTTTTTTAGAGATGTTTATATGGGAAATGTGTGTCTTAGAACAGAGGAAATATAGTATATAATTTTGGTGTGCAGTGACTTATCAATATCAAGACAATAACAAGTCAGATAGTGAGAGCTTATCAATTGTAAGGGTTCTCACTGGATAGATCAGTCCATTCATCAGAACAACAGTGAATGACCGATGGCCCCCCATCTGTTGTTGGATTGCAACTCCTCTTAATCCTACAGCGAATATCCAGGAGAGAATTATGAAGGAATAAAGGAGTAGCAATTCATCAACACCTGGAAGGTTAGTTTGCTCACCTCTCCCAAGTGCTGCTTGGGCTGGAAAAAAGGGGTAGAGAAGGAAGGACAGCTGATTTTCTTTCTCTGATTTTGGTAAGGGAAGAGTAATGGGGTGGGAGCACTTGTAGCCTCTACCTCTTACTTTACAATGGGTCCTTATTCCAACATTTGAGTCAATCCAGCTAGTGGGTTGATTTTTTTGTTAATCCAAAGCCTAATAAACGTGGCATCCATTTGTTACAAAAAGAGAACAGAGCTTTTCTTTCCCCAGAGGATAGGAATCACCCACACACAACATGTATGTACCTGGAGGTGGAAGATATCCATGAAAAAGGACACTGCCACAAGAGGAACGCTCCAGCTCTTCACATAAGAGCAATCTTCTTACTGAAAGGAAACAGCATGTATAGTGAGAACCAATTACATATATGCAAATGAAATATGGTTTAATCCACAATGCTTTGTATTTCCTTTATTGTCAAGTACAGAATCTAAAGATGAATGCAGGTACATGCTGAGCTCACTTTAGGGCTGAGCTCAAATGTCCCTTCCCATTTTGCTAAAATGAAGTGATAATGATAAATCATTACTATGGTGACTTCCATTCTCCAGAAAGGTCACCAAATCCATCTCCAACATTAAAATTTCAAATCATTAACAAGATCCTAAGAAGTCTAAAGTAGTTAAGGATTAAAATACACTTTATAATGTCACAGTACACAGCAAACACCCTCCTAACTATCAATCTGAATCTCACCAATGAGACCCTTTTTGGAGGGATTTCTAAATTAGGGCATTGCAGTGCAAGTGACCCTGATCCACATTACACCCATGTATACATCCCTTTGTGGTAGGAATCAAAGGATGTGAAATTATGAGATTAGGGTATATCATGTGTAGCAAAAAGGGGAAATCTGCCCTGAGAACAGGCGAGTTAATATTATCTTTCTTTCCCCCCACAACTGAACCAAATGTTATTGTCTGTAAATTTATGGTAAGCAAACAATATTGTTTACTACCATTTACTCTAAACAGAATTTAAATAGTTGTTGTTGTTGTTGTTGTGTGAACACCAGTTTTTTCTGGTTTACAAAAACCTTAAAGTGAACTCATCACCACATTTTCTTGGCAAGATTTACTGAGAGGAAGTTTGCCTTTGCCCCCCTCTGAGGCTGAGTGGGTTTCCATGGCTGAGCAGGGATTCAGACCCTGTTCTCCATAGTCCAACACTCAGACTACAACACTGAGCAAATTCAAACTACTGAAAATTAAAATGAGCATATTTACCTAAAGGTGTGATTCCATAAAATTCTGCTTCATGTCTGAGTACATTAATACTCACTCCCCTGCAAAAAAAAATGAGCATGAATATTAATCACTAGCTCTATAGTTCAGGCACCAAAATTCCAAAGAAAAGCTAAATCTCTTATAAGAAATGGCAATTTTATATACAAGCAAAATACTTGATACAAGATACAACAGAAAACAGTTCTACAGGTTATCGACAAATAGAAAGTTCTACACAAACTTAATGCTGATTTACAAACATTCAACTTACAAACAACTCATAGTTAAGAACAGGGATGAGACAACAGGAAGTGAGATAAATCTACCTCTAGGAAGAGAAATTCACCCCTGAAAGAGTTATCATGGGGAAAAGGTGTCCCAACTGAAGCTTTATAACTGATCCTTGTTTCCATAACAAGCCATTTTTTTTTCAAAATCCAATTATCACAGGTACAGAAAGTGAGGTGAAGTCTTCTGAACAGGGGCACAGACAGCAAAACAGACACCACAGGCGTTTTATGCTATCCAAAGCTTTAGTTACAAAAAGTGTACCTGTTCTGACTTACATATAAATTCAACTTAAGGACAAACCTACAGAACTTACCTCGTCACAACTTGGGGACTGCCTGTAATTCTTAAATTTAAGCAGTAATTTTCTTAAAATGAGAACACGCCAGTTCCTATGTTGTGTAAACAATTTGTGGTATAGTCAGCATTATGACAGGCACAATGCAAAGCTTTCTCCTCCTCCTGAGATTCTCCTCCTGAAGGAGATTTCATCTGAACATGAGGAAGAACTTCCTGACTGTGAGAGCCATTCAGCAGTGGAACTCTCTGCCCTGGAGTGTGGTGGAGGCTCCTTCTTTGGAAGCTTTTCAACAGAGGTTGGATGGCCATCTGTCAGGGGTGCTTTGAATGCAATATTCCTGCTTCTTGGAAGGGGGTTGGACTGGATGGCCCATGAGGTCCCTTCCAACTCTATGATTCTATGATTCCTCTGTGCAGTCCTCAACACCAGCTGAAAAACAGCTGGGGTCTCCGATCCTTCGAAATACGTTTCAAGGGGACTGCAACAAGAGAGGGGAATTCACCCTACCTGAGACTGTATCTGACAGCATAATTAGAAAGGTTAGATCACCTGTCATTTGGATTGCATACTTTTTTCAGCAAAAAGTGTCAAAAACTAACAAATATTTCGTGTCTGACATTTTCATTGCTAGACTGAACTGCAAAATTTCTGATAGATGATAAAAAGGTTACAGGAGATGAGTAAATAAAAGGATTCACACACGAAGGTCAAAGGTTTAGGGAAGATCCTTAAAGCCTAGCTAGAATCCAGGGACCCTTCAGAATTTCTCTAGAAGTCCACATGAAGCATTTTTAAAGGTAATGTAATCTGTTCAACAACGGAACTTGTACAACTATTGCCATATTTTTGTGATGCTTTAGGGGAGCTTAAGAATTCAACAAATTCATGAAGGATAAGGCTATCAATGGTTACAAGTCACGTTCGGTATATATCAGCTTCGTTATGAAAGCAGTAAACCTCTTAATACCAGCTGCTACAGAAAACAGGAAGGAATGTACTGTTACACTCCTGTTTTGCACACAAGTCATTTGACAACATGAAAGCTGCATTTACATTTCTATCCTACTTGTGGGCTTCAGATAGGCATCTGGTTGTGATGGGGACAAAATGTGTACTGCATAGACCTTTGGTCTGAACCAACAGGGATCCTATGTGTTTTAAATGACAGTGAAAATGAGAATTACTTACCGCAAATCTAATTCCTTTGTTCGAAGAAAATTTAAAATAGGTGCAAAGGCTGCAGGATCTCGATCAATAAATATCTATGAAAAAACAGAGCATATTTATTATTTTGCAGTCATGTTTTAATCAAGAGAACATTTCTAACACAATATATATTCTAATTTGTTCTTTTTTTAAAAAAAATGCCAGTACTACACCTTACATACAGTGCTGAATACATACCATAATTGAATACAAAACTCTCTAAGTCTTTAAGAACAAGACTTTTAAAACTTTGCTAATTTTGATATGATAACTACTCTCACCACTAGCGGTTTCAGATATAATGCTTCATCCCTTAAAATCAACCTGTATAAAATCAAGAGCAAACTCTTCCCATTTACTTAGTGAATATTGTTCAGATATTCCAAAACATCATTTTCACAGAATTTAGAGCCCAGAAAAAATTCTACAGTATAGGCAAATGAGACCAGATTTTAGTTATATATATTTAAAATATATTATTTAACGTTTATTTATTATTTATTGTAACTTTTGTTGATAGTTGAGAATGATGTCACCAGACCATCTGTTGAAGCACTCTTTTGTTTGGTGAGCTTGTTTTCTATTTGGGTCAGTTCGCTTTAATGTCTCCTGCAAATGTTTTGTTGTTTAAGCTATGCCACTAAACCAGAATTGCAAACCAGGACCTTTTACTACTACCTGCTATGTTTTACATTCATTTGTTAATCATAAAGCATTCTCATTTACATATATCAGGAAGTTCAAGCTATGCTAAATCCAAACGAGCTACATTTAATGCTGGAATCAATTTGACTATTCTAAAATAAATAAATAAACTGAATACTCACAGCACCAGTTTCATCTTTCAGTGTTGAAATTCTTCCACTAAGCAAACTAAAGGTAAATAAACAAACAAGCAAATCAATTATTTTTAATTTGGTAGAAATCTAGAAAAGGATTCAAAGAAAAATGAATGAAGGCCATGGATTGTAAGCTAATTGTTCTACTTCTATAAGAACGGGGATTTTTTTGCAAATTCCTCTGTAATATCATCATCCCCCCTCCACACACATGAATGGCAAATTTTCCTCAGGCCCATGAAAATTTTTAAGAGGTAGAAGATGGCTGCAGAGCGGAAGAGGAGAATGTACTGAATCCATGTACTGAATAGTGTACTCCATGTACCCTAACTCTTCCCCTTGCTGAACTTCAGTCAGGATATGAGTCCAGCACAGAGAAAGCTCCTGAACACTGAGAGTAGCTATAGGAGATGACATAAGAGAGGTGACTTTCTCATCTTCAAAGAAACAGATTTGCCTGCCGCCCCTACATCCATGTTTTTCTACCCACTAATTCCCAAACCCACATCTATGGTTGAACTTTAATTTAGCAAGGAGAGTGAGGTGGCAGAGAGAAGATATTTTCAAGCATCATATTTCTATCACAAATCTTATATGGGGATATTTGCATAAAATAATTAGGAGGTTCAGAAATGATTAGGAATCACTTTCTTCTCATCTTCCCCTAATTTTTTTTACAATTGTTTTCTCAGAAATGTGCAGAAGGACACATTTGATAAGATAACATATCATTTAAACATACTATACTGACAAGTTTAAGACAGTATTTCTCAAATCCGAATTTATTACATCCACGCTGGATATAATAACATGAAATTGACAGGCATCACTAGAAGACTTAAAAATACGTTTTAAGATCCTAGAATCTACCTAACACAAGCAAACAGCAAAAAGCAAAATCTATTAGCCAAACAATGTTCCTAAAATGGAGATAAGCCTAAGAAAGAGTACCAGAGATTACCCCAGAGTTCGACAGATATAATGTAGACAATTCATGCAAGTGAATCAATATTCTATGTGATCACATTTAAGATCTATAGGAAATCCCCAAGTTACAAACATCCAACTCATCGTTAAGAATGGGAGTCAGACAACAGGAAATTAGAGAAATGCACCTCTCAAAAGGGAAATCCACTCCTGAAAGAGTTATCATGGGGAAAATATGTCTCCATTGAAGTTTTATTGCCAATCTTTGTTTCCACAACAAGCAGTTTTTTTCCCTTCAAAATCCAATTATCACAGGGAAGGAAAGTGAGGTGAAATCTTTTGAACAATGACATGGATAGCAAAACAAACACCTCAGAACAAATCTTGCTGAGAAAACCCTGTGATAGGTTTGCCTTAGGGTTGCCATACATTGAAAAATGACTTGGGAGACATACTACAAATTAAATCTGTTCACAATACCTGGAAAAGAAAGAGTCTGGAATCCACATTAGTGTTTGTCTTGAAGTGCTGAACCTGAAAATGAAAGGTAAAAAAGTATTGTAATTAGCAAGTTATTCTTTTTTTAATTAACTGACTTTGAATGTACATGGAATATTAATTCATAGGTCAATTTTTCAGGAATTGCAACTTGAAATACATCGATTTCATCAATACCCAAAAATTGTAAAATACAACTTATTTCATGATTTTTCCTGCAAATGAAAAAAGCCATAAGCCACAATCCAGTTGCAATTAGTTGTGACACCCAACTGACAAAATAGGTCAATAATTTAAGTACTAATATGGTCCTTATTGCTTTTAGTTTGTATTTCTACTTAATAAATTTAAGTCCATTTAAAATACAATCTAAAGGTACAGTCTTAAATAAAACACACAAACCTTAGTAAAGGATAGTAGCATCCAGCGAAACATGAGGTTGCTATTGACCACTTGGAGAAAACATACTTAATTTGACTTTTCTAAATTAACTTACATTTATTAAGAAGAGTACTACTGGCTTAGAGCAATAGCCAAACAAACCATTCACATAGTAGTCAACTACATGCAATATAGAAAGTCACCTGTTAAGCTATTTAACATGACATTTTTCTCAACAAAGTACATATTTATGATTTCCCATCAAACGAGGTCATTTAATTTTAGTCTTTTAATTATTATTCATATGCAGAAATAATACAAAAATGAGCAGCACTAATTAAGAATATGAGTTATAATTTTGTTATTTATTATTGTCTCTCCCTATGACACAAGATAGACGTTCCTGTACTATACTAAATAGGATTTATTTTATGTCCTACTTTCTTCCCAGACTTGGGAAGATTTATAAGGGTGATTTATAAAATATGTTTATTTGTTTAAAACTGATACAGATAAAAATTTACATCATACAAAAAATAAAATATACTTAATAAATAAAATACAATTTGAAAGCATAACAAAATATTTTAATTATAAACAAGACAAAATTTGAAAGCATAACTGTTCAATGCAACTAAGTTACAATGAAACCAAACTATATTCAAACAATACTGATAACATCAGAGTAATGATTAATTTGCAACCTCTGATGCAAAATGTTCTTTTTGACATTAAGTATTTATTTAGCTTGAAAAGGTGAATTTCATAACATACTGTAACTAATTCTGGGGACTAAAAGTAAACAATATTTCAACCATTATCTTGTACAAAAATATTGTTTCTATCAGTTAATGGAATTTTTTCAACAAATTCTACAACCTGAGTTACAATATGTTTGCCAAACTTTTTTTTACTAATGCACTTTTTAAAATAGGGCTTATACAAACTTAAAATAATGCTAAGATATTCTAAATATTAACCAGGGGCACATCTACACTGACTACTTAATGTGGAAAGGACAAACACTGCATGGTTCTATTCCAGGTTAATGTGGGTCAAGGCCACCTTAACAAAGTCTTGACCCATGTTAACCAAAGTCGAAGAATACTCTGAATTGTAGAGCAGAATTCAGAGTATCTCTCAAACAGTTAGAGAGAACTGTTTTTACTCACATTCAGTATTTTCTGGGCTCAGGCAGCCCTGGGATAGCAAATATTGTCCCCTCCCCTGTTCTCTATATTGTAGCAGTCTCCAGTCGTGACATACGTCCTACTGGTCAGGCATCAGTTATAGTGACATTGATCAGGAAACGGGAAGGAATGGTGAGAGGACGGGGAAATTTCTTATACAAGGCTTCCTTGTCTTGGCTGTTTTATGTCACACATACATATTGTTTGTTTTATATAAACGGTTTGCTGAAGTGTGTTGACCTGGCCTTCTGTTTTATGGTGCTAGAACCCATTCTTATTCCTTCCACTGTATCTCTGCCTTCAGGAACAAATTTTCTGTTAAAAAAGTAAGGCACAGAAAGACATATGCTTTGTTAACTTAGGTGTGTTGTATGCATAAACGTAAGGCCAAATCCTAAAAGAAGTTAAGGAACTCTTCTAACTTTTTTCACCTGACAGCCACTGCAATTCTGGAAACCCCATCCTGTCCTTAATTTGGAAGGGGCTTGTGGAGTTGGAAAGGAGAGAATGGAATACAGAAACTTCCCTAAACAAGACCACTAATGTGAACATATCTTAGGATTCAAACCAATGTTTTCTATTTAACTCTCCTGAAATTTAATAAAATTCCAACCTAACTAAACAATTATTTAGCAATTACAGGTAAATAACTATGTAGGTCACTTAACATGTTCATTTCTTCCCTCTTTTGCATCCTAAGTACAGTCTGGCATTATAGGAAAATATTATATTGGCCCACTGCATCCCTTGTCATTGCTTGTTATTCAGTATTCATAACGCAATGAATACTGAATAACAAGCAATGCATAGTTTCTTTTTGTTTGTTTTTTAATTTTATACTACAACTTTATAGGGATTTTTTCATATCATTAATTTCCACTCACTATCCATCTGTTGGAAATTAATCTAAGCCATATAGGCAAATTTATTTGGTCTTGTTTCAGGGAAATATATTGTAGGCCAAGATTATAATCCCATAGCCATTTACCTTGGAATAATATTAATTTGGTCAAAGACATACTATTGGGCAGTCACGTTTAAGATCACATTTGAAAAGTATGAGGTGGAAAACCATTTCAAGTTTCATCTAAATTTAAGAATTCCCTAAGGTATAATTCTTCTGCAATTAAAAGAAAATACTAGCTAAACTATTGTCTCCTGACCTCTGGTCTTTCAGGTGTTTTGGACTGCAGCTCCCAGAATCCCTGATCACTGCCCAAGGCAGACAAGGCTTCTGAGAGCTAAAGTTCAAAATACATAGAATATTAGAGTTTGGGAATCACTGAACAATTATCTTTCAACAGCAATGCTTTAGGAATTACAGATGCTCTTGCTTAAAACATTAAAAGGACTCATCATAAATATCATTGTAATTCTTACATTTAGGTAGATCTTGTGATCTGTGAGGTTCAGTATAAAAAGGACTATTGTATCTCAAATTATTCCAGTTAATAAACCTTTAAAACACATGTCTACAGACTGGAGAAGGCTTTTATTGGTTACAAATCAAAGGCCAGAATGTCACAAGTAATTGGTTGTCCAATGCACCAGAAATCCGAAATACTGTTTGAGCCTGTTTCTCAACTGGCACCTAAGCATCTGATGAAACTTGGCCTTCAATTTTATTTTGGCCTCAAGAATGCCAGATATTTCTAAATAATGAAATAGGAACAATGTTTAAGTATTTTGACATGAACACACAGTTCTTCTGTACAATCATCCCACATAATTACACATATATTCCATTGTTTCTGCTGCCAATCAGCAAGAACAATGAGATAACTGACACTGGCTCTCAACATGAGACTGAATCCTCAAAGTAGGCCAAGCAGATGCTTTTAACAAGCAGGTTTTTTTCCTGTCATGTAACAAGGGCATGAATAGATAAATCACTATATCGCCTTAAAAAGTCAGCAATTTTTTCAAACTGAATAAACATAAATTCAAACCAGTTCATTTATAGTTATCTACATTTCCAAATCTAGCTTTTCTAAGTTATCCCATCCTGACGTTTTCCCCAAACAGATCTTTCTTATGGCTGCATTTTATCTGCTAACACAGAAGCTTATCTTGAGTATTATATAACACCAAAATCAGCATATTTTAGAAGTGTACACTTTCTGACTGTATACTGAGTACAGTGTATTCAAATTTGTGTAAAATTACCTTCAGGCTCTGTATTCAATAATATGAAATATCAATGAATTATGGTATTTAGATTTGGGTCCTATCTACAAGAATCTCATTATGTATATATATATATATATATATGCAATACAGATATTCCAAAATCCAAAACACTTCTGGTCTCAGGCACTTTGGAAAGGGATATGCAACCTGCAATTGTTGTTGTTAAATGAATGGGCGACTTCCAAGTCACCCTATCATCAACAGGGCCGCAACTTCCTTGATTGAGTCCATCCATGAGTCTTCCTCATTTCCTACTGCTTCATACTTTACGAAGTAACTACAAGCCCCAATTTACTACAATTTCAATGTGAATGCAGAGTACAGTATGCATTCTTCCGTACCTCATGACTCTAATAATTATTCAGAATTAAAGTAAACAATCTAAAGAAAGCCATACATTAAGGGACCTGATTTTCCTGCCTCTTTTCAGTGTTGTTTCAGATGTGGTTTGACTGCAGCTCCCATTATCCCTCTCTATTTACTCTTCTAACTAGGTCTGGTGGGATATACAGACCAGCAATATCTGGAAAGCTACAAACTGTTGTAGAGATATATGTGAAATAACGTGAACCACAATTCAAGATGGACATTGACAAGAGAAAATGTCTCTGGAAGAGGCAATCAAGTAGTAAGAGGCAGACCATCCCCATAATCAAGCACAATAACCTCTCCACAAGGCCCGGTCTCCTTCCTAAGGTCCCTGGGATTGCAGATAGGGAAGAGTATCCCTCACTGGGTACATCTACACCAGGCATGGGCCGAAGTTTGTGCAGTTGAAGTCCAAAACACCTGGAGGGCTGAAGGTTTCCCATGTCTGATCTACACTGTAGAATTGATGAAGCTTGAAAACACTTTAACTGCCATAGCCTCAAGAACCCTAGAGTTTGGACTTTAGAGAGGCACTAGCAATCTTTGTCAGGGGAGGCCAAAGACCTTGAAAAACAACAACTCCCATGATTCCATAGCATTGAGGAATTGTGGGAGTGGAAATCCAAAACACTTGGAAGGCCGAAGTTTGCCCATGCCTGGTTTAGTCGCACTTCAACTCCCACAATTCCTCAATGTTATGGAATCATGGGAGCTGTAGCTATGCAATTCTGAGGGCTATTGTTTCCCAAGGCCTTCATCCTTCTCTTCCTAAGAGAGCTAGTGCTTGATCAAATTACAACTCCCAGGATTCCATAGCACTGAGCCATGGCAGTTAAAGTGGAGCCAAACTCAACCTTGGGAGTTGTCATTTGGAGAGGCACCAGCCATGGCAGTTAAAAAGAGGTGTCAACTGTATTTTTTCTATAGTGCGCTGTTAGTAATTGTGGGAATTTTAGTCCAAAACACCTCAAAGACTGAAGTTTGCCCAAGCCTGGTGTAGACACACCCAATGCTATGGAACCACAGGAGCTGTAGTTTTACAAAGCCTCTAGCCTTCTCTGCCAAGGAGTGCAAACTACAACTCCCAGGATTTGACAACATGAGCCTTAAAGCCATGGGCCTTAAAGTGGCCAAACTGCATTAATTCTACAGTGTATCTCAGGCATGGGTACTCTTCGCCCCTCCAGGGGTTTTGGACTTCAACTCTGACAATACCAGCTGCTAGGCATTGTAGAAGCTGTAGTTTTACAGGGCCTATAACCTTCTCTGTTAAGGAGTGCAAACTACAACTCCCAGGATTTGACAACATTGAGCCATGGGCCTTAAAGTAGCCAAACTGCATTAATTCTACAGTGTATCTCAGGCATGGGCAAACTCTGCCCCTCCTGGTGTTCTGGACTTCAACTCCCACAATTCCCACACTATCAGCTGCTAGGAATTGTAGAAGCTGTAGTTTTACAAAGCCTATAGCCTTCTCTGCTAAGGAGTGCAAACTACAACTCCCAGGATTTGACAGCATTGAGCTATGGGCTTTAAAGTGGCCAAACTGCACTAATTCTGCAGTGTATCTCAGGCATTGGCAAACTTCGCCCCTCCAGGTGTTTTGGACTTCAACTCCCACAATTCCCACAATATCAACTGCTAGGAATTGTAGAAGCTGTAGTTTTACAAGGCCTGTGGCCTTCTCTGCTAAAGAGTGCAAACTACAACTCCTAGGATTTGACAACATTGAGCCATGGGCTTTAAAGAGGTCAAACTGCACAAATTCTGCAGTGTATCTCAGGCATGGGCAAACTTCGCCCCTCCAGGGGTTTGGACTTCAACTCTGACAATACCAACTGCTAGGAATTGTAGAAGCTGTAGTTTTACAAGACCTATAGCCTTCTCTGCTAAGGAGTGCAAACTACAGCTCCCAGGATTTGACAGCATTGAGCCATGAGCCTTAAAGTAGCCAAACTGCATTAATTCTACAGTGTATCTCAGGCATGGGCAAACTTCGCCCCTCCATGTGTTCTGGACTTCAACTCCCACAATATCAACTGCTAGGAATTGTAGAAGCTGTCGTTTTACAAGGCCTGTGGCCTTCTCTGCTAAAGAGTGCAAACTACAACTCCCAGGATTTGACAGCATTGAGCCATGGGTCTTAAAGTAGCCAAACTGCAATAATCCTGCAGTGTATTTCAGGCATGGGCAAACTTCGCCCCTCCAGGTGTTCTGGACTTCAACTCCCACAATTCCTAGCAGCCTACAAGCTGCTAGGAATTGTAGGAATTGAAGTCCAAAACACCTGGTGGGCCCAAGTTTGCCCATGCCTTATGTAGAGGCACCTTCCTTCCGCCTGCCTTCCCTTTCTGTCCAGGCCCTGCTTCGACCAGAAAGAGGCCTGGCCTCGATCCCGACCCCTCCCCGCTGCCAGCCCCCTCCCACAGGGCTCCTTGCTCACCTGGTCCCCCCGACGTTGAGCTGGACGATCTCCCCGCTGCCCGCCCCGGCGAAGCCCGCGCCGTTGCCCGCCATCTTCCCCAGCAGCAGCAGCTCTGGCTCCGAGCACCGCCTGCCCTCCTCCTCCTCCGCCGCCGCCGCCCCGGAGCCGAGGGAGGGGAGGGGAGGAGGCGGCGGCGGCGCCGGGGAAGCGAAAGGCGCGTCCAGCGAGGCCGCCGCGCAGCCCCCCGCCGCAGGGACGCCCCTCCTCAGGGAGGGCAAGCCTGCCAGGGCCGAGGCTCAGGCGAAGCGCGCGGGCCCAGAAGGCCGCGCCGCCGCCCACGCCAAGGCCCGCTGCTGCCGCCGCCGCCGCCTCCCGCCCTCCTCTTCCTGGCTGAGGCCGCGGCTCCTCTCTGCGGGCCGCGAGGGGAGAAATGCCATAGCAACGCGCGGCACCTGGAGGAAGGGGCCCCGCGAGGGTCAAAATACCGACGCTGTGGCTGCGGCTTCGCGAGAGCGCGAGCGGGAAACGTCATCTGGCGGGAGAAGGGAATTGCACAAGAGCTGGCGCTGGCTTGGCCGCGGCTTTGGGACGCCAGCTGTCTGCTTGTCTATCTCTCTCTCTCTCTCTCTCTCTCTCTCTCTCTCTCTCTCTATCTATCTATCTATCTATCTATCTATCTATAATTTACTGTATTTGTATACCGTCTTTCTCAGCCAATTGGCGACTCAAGGCAGTTTCCAACAAATCAGTATACATAAAACATCTCTCTCTCTCTCTCTCTCTCTCTCTATATATATATAGATATATATAGATAGATGTTTTATGTATACTGATTTGTTGGAAACTGCCTTGAGTCGCCAATTGGCTGAGAATGACGGTATACAAAGGTATACAAATACAGTAAATTTTATATATATAAAATGAGTACTTTAAAAACAAAAGAACCAAAGAACGAAATCACACCAAATTTGGCAACAAAATGTCTCACAACACAAGGAGTGACCATCACTCAAAAAAATTATGATTTTGTCATTTGGGAGTTGTAGTTGCTGGGGTTTATAGTTCACCTACAATCAGAGAGCATTCTGAACTCCACCAACGATGGAATTGAACCAAATTTGGCACACAGGACTCCCCTGACCAACAGAAAACACTAGAACGGTTTGGTGGGCATTGACCTTACATTTTGGAGTTGTCCTTCATCAACATCTAGAGAGAGCACTGTGGACTCAATGATGGATCTGGACCAAACTTGGCACAAATACTGAATACGCCCAAATATAAACACAGATGGAGTTTGGGGGAAATAGACCTTGACATTTGGGAGTTGTAGTTACTGGGATTTATAGTTCCCCTACAATCAAGGAGCATTCTGAACCTCACCAACGACAGAATTAGGGCAAACTTCCCACAGAACCCTCATGACCAACCTAAAATACTGTGTTTTCTGGTGGTTGGTGACCCTTCTGACACCCCCCTGGTAACCCTCCCTTCCGGGTCTTGACTTTTCAGGTTCAGAAATGCTGCCTTGAGCCCATCCAGTCCAACTCTCTTCACCAGGGCAAGAAAACATAATCAAAGCCCTCCTGACAAAGGGCCATCCAGCCATTCACATACACACATATACATGTGTAACGAGGAATGACCGTTCTAATACCACCAAATATCACCAATTTGTGATAGATTGCCACACCACTGACACCAATTTGTAAAAGTATCCCACTCCGCCAACTTGCACTGGATTTCTTTTACTGTGGTTAGCAACACTGGCCAATCTGCGAAGGGTTTCCACCTAATACTGTTTAAATCTCCAAAGGTTTGCTAATTTATAAAAGGTGTAGATAATTATAGATGTAATTCAGGTAACTGCCACCAACGGGAGGTAATGCCGATGAGAACTGGTTCCCAGACACAGATATATAGAGATGACACTGTCTTCAAACAAAAGTTAATAAGTTTATATTGAACAAAGCGTATGGTTGCAGGCTGTTGATAAACTTGGAAATACTTTGAGAACTTTACATGTAACTTGGTTACAATACAGTTCACACTTCTGGATGATACAACTTGTAATTGACTTTTACTATGGTGAAGCACTTTCTTAAACAATGTTTCCTGAGGTGAATAGCCTTCCTGTTTGATCCTTTCATGATCAAACCCCAGATCTCTAGTTCATTTCTAACTAGTGATCTAACCAAGCTTCTCTTAGTCCTCTCTGACTAATGAAACTAATTAGGTTTCCCCTTCAGCCTTCCTTAACTGAAGAAACCTCTGACTATTCACAAACACTGCTTCTCTACTTCCCACTCTCTCTCTCAACTGCTAACTCAGACTCCAAAACCCTAACTGACTGCTTCTTTTCAAAAGCAGATAGATTTCTCTCGCTAGGCTCCGCCCACTTTCCACTCTCTCCTGCCTGGTCTCCTTGGCAACGGCACAGTGAATACAACCAGTTCTAGTTTTCAGCTACTGTTACCAAACAAATAGTTAAACAGTTCAAATACATATACCTAGTTTCAATAACTTCCTTACAACATGTATATGATAGATGCAGTATCAAAGATTTGAAAGGGACCCCCAAAGGACAATTTGCATGTTGCATGTTCCAGAGAAGGCAAACCAGACAATCTTCACATCAAGAAATACTGTTTACCCACAAGAAATACTGTTTACCCACAAACATCAAGACATTATATATATTAGAAACCAGCACTTTCTCATTACTTTATTTTCCAGATCACCAGACTGGGCCACAGCAACACGTTGCAGGGGACTGCTAGTAATAGATAAAAAAAAATTAAACAGTATAAGACATCACAAAGCATTAAAAGCAACATCATCAGCATCTCATTATTCTCAATCATTGTCCAATTCCATTGTCAGGTCATTCGATTTCCTACATTTGCTACTCTGTATTTGTAAACGCTTGCTCGAATAGGGTGGTTTTTAACTTGCCTCTGAAACATCAAGAGGGAGGGAGCAGATCTGATCTCCCTAGGGAGGGCATTCCATAGCCAAGGGGTCACCACTGAGAAGGCTCTGTCTTGTCCCCACAAGGTGCTTGTGGCAAAGGCGGGACCGAGTGCAGGGCCTCCCCAGATGATCTTAAAGTCCTCAGTGGTTTGTAACCCCGACCGGGACCGCCTTCCACCTGGAAATCAATGCCCTCACTGTGGGAGAAGATGCGGGTCAAAAATAGGGCTCCACAGCCACTTAGGAATCCACAAGGAAACCCATCATGGAAGACCATCTTACTCGTCCAATGAGGGATCGCCTAAGTAGTGGTTTGTAAGGGGAAATACGTTCAGACAGGTAAGTTGGGCCAGAACGGTTTAGGGCTTTATAGGCCAAAGCCAGCACTTTGAATCAATCAATCTGTCAATCAAGCGTTGGGTCCCCTAACTGGCGTTCCAGGGCGCATCTACGAAGCTCAATGCGATGGGGTTTCTAGTTTAGTAATCTACAACTCCCAGGACTCCCTTGGTAGTTCAAGCGGTGTCAAACTGCATTAAATCTACAGCCGGTAGGCTGTTAGGAATTGTGGGAGTTGAAGTCCAAAACACCTGGAGGGCCCAAGTTTGCCCATGCCTAGTCTAGATGAACCTTCAGATATCTCACCCTCTCTCGAACTGAGAATTGCTTCCTATTTTAAAGCACTTTTCCCACTTGATAGCTGGAAAGCTTTTTAAAGCATCTATTGGGGAGTTTTGAAATATTTGTTAGGAATGTTTAAAACCTTCGTCTCCAATGCCAGAAATACAGCTTAATGGTGTGACATTAGAAAATGTTGATCATTTCCGCTATCTTGGCAGCCACCTCTCCACAAAAGTCAACATTGACACTGAAATACAACACCGCCTGAGCTCTGCGAGTGCAGCATTTTTCTGAATGAAGCAGAGAATGTTTGAGGACCGAGACATCCGTAGGGATACCAAAGTGCTTGTTTATAAAGCTATTTGTTGCACTCCAGGACAGGAATAACCCTCTGACTTTAAAACACCACACGTTGAGTAGGAAAACAATCCCTTTTTATTGAAGATAAGAGAAAACAGCAAGGTAAAAATCTGCTTTAAGAAAGTATACAAGTCCAAATATGGAATACAAAGTATTCCAAGGCAGGGTTCAGCAAAGTTCAAAAGCAAAGTTCAGACTTTTGTAATAAAATCCAAACAACCAGGAAAACATTAATCGACAGCATGAGTACATAATCCCAAGAGACAAAGAGTCAAACCATGAACAAGAAATCCTTAACCTGAATCTTTCAAGCAAGGCTTCCATAGAACAAGAACTAGGACTTAGCAGGATTCTTAAACGATGCTTATCTGACTATTTTTTCCCTGGTGAGAACTTTATATCCCAACACCCAGACACTGGTTTCGTTTTTCTTGATTGCCTCTCACCCCCATCTCTCGAAGCCTAGTAGAACGGCGAAGGCCTTGGCTGAGCTGTCTGTTTTGGGTAAATTCCAGTCGTCTGTTTGCTTATTATCTATCTGCTCATTATTTTCTCTAACAGTCAAGTTGTTTTCACACCCCAAATCTTTGGAACTCTCTGGGTCAGGGAGTAAACTATCATCCCTATACCCAGTAGGAACATTCTCATGGGAAACTACACTTTGAACCAGTGTCCCTATGTTATTATCGGCATTAATATCATTGACCAAACCATCTCCATCTTGACCCTCAGTGACATCATTCCCCACATCAGAAGCACCTTGATCCTGAAACACAAACACAGGCTGAACTCCAACACTATTGTTCTCCCAACCCTGCTATACCCTTGCGAGACATGGACTATCTACAGATGTCACACGCAACTCCTAGAACGATTCCATCAGCATTGCCTCTGAAAAATCCTGCAAATCTTTTGGGAAGACAAGCGGACAAATTTCAGCGTGCTGGAAGAAGCAAAGGACTCTAGCATTGAAGCAATGGTCCTCAGCCATCAACTCCGCTGGACTGGCCATGTTGTCTGGATGCCCGACCACCATCTCTAAAAGCAGTTGTTCTACTCCAAACTCAAGAATGGAAAATGGAATGTTGGAGGGCAGGAAAAGAGATTTAAAGATGGGCTCAAAGCCAACCTTAAAAACTCTGGCATAGACACTGAGAACTGGGAAGCCCTGGCCCTTGAGTGCTCCAGCTGGAGTTCAGCTGTGACCAGTAGTGCTGTAGAATTTGAAGAGGCACGAATGGAGGGTGAAAGAAAGAAACGTGCCAAGAAGAAGGTGCGTCAAGCCAACCCCGACCGGGACCGCCTTCCATCTGGAAACCAATGCCCTCATTGCGGGAGAAGATGCACATCAAGAATAGGGCTCCACAGTCATCTACAGACAATCCTACTTGGACAACAAGGGATTGCCTAAGTAAGTAAAAAAAACCTTCATATCATACAGAAAAGCACTACAAGAATGGGGGCCAATGGGTCTTCAGTATCCACTGAGGTTTAGTTCTAGGATTTCGAGCAAACCCATGAATGGGTACCAAAATCTGTGGCTACTCAAGTGACATTATATGCAATGGTGTAGTACAATTGTGTCCCTTTTATAAAATGGCAAATCACGATTTCATTGAAAAACTATAGCAAATTGTGCTGCAGGATGTTTTGCAAAAACAAAGTTTTTGCAGTTTAATAACTTTTCCCATGTTTCTATATTTTTATTGTGTCAGAAGCAAATTGGAGTTGCTTCTGGTGTGAGAGAATGGGCCATCTGTAAAATACTATCCAGGGGACATCTGGATGTGTTACAATCCCATGGGAGGCTTCTCTCATGTCCCTTCATGGAAAGCTGGAACTGACAGATGGAAGCTCACCCTGTCTCATGGATTCAAATTACCAACTTTCAGGCCAGCAGTTCAGCTGGCACAACGGTTTTAACCTATTGCACCACCACGGCTCCTTATGTTTTTAGGATACAACCATTTAAGAAATGACATTTATAACCCAAGCACAAAAATCATGTTAGATAGTGTTATTTCTGCAAAAAAAAAGTTTTTGTTCTTATAACTACTGTTGTATTGTCTCTAGTTGCTTCCCTCTTACAGCTACCTTAAAGCAAACCTATCATTGGGTATTATGGAGCTGAATAATACCATTACCAGTGCTGCCATTACTAAAAAAGAAAAGAAACGAAAACATATTTTGGAGCAGGGCTTTGCATAAAGACAAAAATGTGTGTATTATATAATTTATATATTGTTCACATTCATAAATTTCATGACACTTTTTATGTTTATGAAAGGCCTGCGCAGATTTCATTTTAAAATGCCATCCCTAATACTTAATTGTAGCAACATTCTGCATGACTGTTCTTTTCACATAATGTTTTTTTTTAAAAAAAAAAAAATTCTCATGCATTCTTGACATTTTGTTCTGCACCGACCAACATTGTTATTTTGGATTTCATGTCCTGCTATCTTGGTACATTCTTGCATTTGGGGACAAATGTAAGGCTTTTAAAAAACATAATCTCCTAATTGAAGAAACTGACACTGCAACTTTTCTAGGCAGTAAGTCTTGTTAGACCATTGAAAGCTCAGATAGTACATTTAGGCATTTTTTGTCCTCAACGTTTTAGGAGATTTATATATTATCTTTATACCCCGCCTTTCTCTACCCCGAAGAGGACTCAAGCCAGTTTGCATATAGACAATTATTTAACACCTTAAAACATATACTATTCTAACAACATTGAGATTAAATTAAATTCACTTCACTTCACTTTATTTCTTAATTAGTCGCTCTCCACCAAGGTGCTCCGAGCGACTTACAATCTAAAATAGCATTTACACAATATAAAAACATTCAACATAAAAACATTCAACAGTGACTATTTGGCAAATTAAATCTGATTACTTAAATGCACAACCAAACAGCCAAGTCTTGAGTGCCTTTACAAAATTAAGGTTGAAAAAATTACTTTTTGGACTACAGACCCCAGAAGTCCATAGTTAGCATTGATATGTGAACGGGGGGGGGGGGGGGGGGCTGTTCAGGGAGTTTTAGGAATTCTTCAGGAAGAATGTAATCCAGGGACCCCCTCTGCCCACTTGCCCATACGTCCCTGATTCCTGATCTCAAGGACTGGAAAATCCCTCAAGGACAGTGTTTAGCTAGTGAAGTGTGAGGGAAGAAGATGATGAAAGGAAGGTTATAAGTCCCATTGCAACAGCCAGCATAATGCTGAATAAACCTAGTTTATTGTGTTCAGACTTGGTGGGATTTGTAAACCAACAGCAAACCATGACCTAAAGCTAATTCATGTACCCACACTATTTTGGTGGGAAAAGCCCATTAATATAGAGTATGATGAGCAATGTGGGTGTGAAAGACTACATGACTATTAGCATGCATTTTGCCTGTGTTGTAGTCCAACAAATCCGGATTCATAAAAGAAAGGTGAACACGCAATTATTCCCGTGCATATCAGAATATCTACTTATCCTAGATTGCTACTAATCTCTCTCTCTCTTTGGATAGTGCGAGAGACAACTTTGTCTGACAGAATATTAGTAAGACTTGTTCAAAAACAAGGGCACAGTCATATTAACGTATTTCATTGCTGGCTGCAATTATAAAATGTGTCCACTAGATGGGAGAATTGCACTGGGATTGTGAATAATTCCAGTTAATCTTTCTGAGGAAAATGCATGTATCAAAGATATATCTTCAAATGTTTCCATATCTTGCCAAATCTTTGTCAGTGGACCTTCCACAATGAAATATATGCCCCGAGAGTGGGAAGCATTCTTTCTTCAGCTTCTCAGATAGTCAGTACTTCTAGAAAGAGTCTTCATATTCAAATTTTCATGCAGCAAAATTCAGTTTGGAAGTTTCTTGCAACACACATTACTTTTTTTCTGGGCCCAAGGACATAATGGCATTTCTTTTTCCAAAGCATGTCTAGAACAGTGTGTACTTCTTACTTTTTATGTTACATTTAGATATAGAAATAGTTTGTTAGATATTTTAGGCAATTTTATTACATTTAAATATGGATTTTTTTCAAAGAATGAAGAAAACAACAAACAGCATAACGAATGATGGAACCAGGCATGTGGGGGGGGGGGGGGCTTGAGGGGCTTCAGCCCCCCCCCCCCCCGAAATTCTCATGGTGGTTCGCGAAAAGGCCTTACTGGTGCATTATTTAAACTTATGTTTATACATATCATGATCTGATCACCATACTCAATATATCCCATATGCATGAGGGTATTGGGGTAATGATACAAAAGGTTTGCTAGGCTAGACCCTCTTTCACTCAGACTCAGCCCCCCCCCCGAAATGCAGCCCCCCCAAGCCCCCCCGAAAAAAACTCAGCCCCCCCCCCCCCCCCGAAATGAAATCCTGGCTATGGGCCTGGATGGGTTGTTGTAGTTTTTTTCAGGCTATATGGCCATGGTCTAGAGCAGGAGTCCTCAAACCTTTTAAACTGAGGGCCAGATCACAGTCCCTCAAACTGTTGGAGGACCGAATTATAATTTGGAAAAAACATGAATGAATTCCTATGCACACTGTACGTATCTTATTTGTAGTGCAATAAACACTTAAAAACAACACAATAGTTAAAATGAAGAACAATTTTAATAAATATAAACTTATTAGTATTTCAATGGGAAGTGTGGGCCTGCTGTTGGCTGATGAGATAGGATTATTGTTGTTGTTATTGTGTGCTTTGAAGTCGTTTCAGACTTGGGTTGACCCTGAGCGACGGCCGGGTAAATGACCTTGGAGGGCCATATCTGGCCCCCGGGCCTTAGTTTGGGGACCCCTGGTCTAGAGGCATTCTCTCCTGATGTTTCGCCTGCATCTATGGCAAGCATCCTCAGAGGTAGTGAGGTCTGTTGGAACTAGGAAAAAGGGTTTATTATTAGGAATGACCAGGGTGGGCCAAAGGACTCTTGTCTGCTGGAGTTGAAATATCAATTCCCTTGATATTTCAACTGACCACCTTGATTAGCATATAATGGCCTGACAGTGCCTAGAGCAAACTTTTGTTGAGAGGTGATTAGATGTTTTTGTTTGTTTCCTCTGTTGTTGTGCTGTTGTAATTTTAGAGTTTTTTAATACTGGTAGCCAGGTTTTGTTCATTTTCATGGTTTCCTCTTTCTGTTGAAATTGTCCACATGCTTGTGTATTTCAATGGCTTCTCTGTGTAGTCTGACATGGTGGTTGTTGGTGTGGTCCAGCATTTCTGTGTTCTCAAATAATATGCTGTGTCCAGGCTGGTTCATCAGGTGCTCTGCTATGGCTGATTTCTTTGGTTGAAGTAGTCTGCAGTGCCTTTCATGTTCCTTGATTCGTGTTTGGGCGATGCTGTGTTTGGTGGTCCCTATGTAGACTTGTCCACAGCTGCATGGTACACGGTAGACTCCTGCAAAAGTGAGAGGATCCCTCTTGTTCTTTGCTGAACGTAACATTTGTTGGATTTTCTTGGTGGGTCTATAGATAGTTTGCATGTTGTGTTTCCTCATCAGCTTCCCTATGCAGTCAATGGTTCCCATGATGTATGGCATGAACACTTTTCCTCTGGGTGGATCTTCGTCTTTATTCTCGTGGCTTGTTCTTGGTCTTGCAGCTCTTCTGATGTCTGAGGTGGAGTGTCCATTGGCCTGTAGAGCCTCATTTAGGTGGTACAGTTCATCTTGGAGGAGGTGGGGTTCGCAGATTCTTTTTGCATGGTCTGCCAAGGCTTTAATGGTGCTTCTTCTTTGGGTGGTTGTTGGAGTTTTTATGTAGATGGAACATAAAATGATGGAACAATTTAAATTTTGCCATTTTAAAAGTTTTCACTGGGAACATCCAGAAAGACTGGGAAAACAAGGAAGTCCACGGTTTTGTTCCAGTCCTTTATACTAAATTCATACACTATTTCTCAAAATGAATTGTCCTTTCCCGTGACTGGCTAGCTGTGTTACCTTGTAGTCTTGGGCCCGAATCAGTTTGAACGAAAATGATTTGTAATATTTGGTGGTTTGTTCCATATACTCTCCCAAAAAACACAACAGGAAGGAGGGAACTGGAAAATAGGCCAAAACAGATCAAGAGAACTGGATTTATTGGCTACTGGAGAGGATGGAGTTAAATCTGCAATATACCTGAGGCAGGTCTGCCACAGAGGTTCCTGGAGAATATGGGATTAACTGTAGTGTCTTTTCTCTTTCCCTGGCAGCGGAAAAGTTCCCTAGGCTCCTCCTCCAGAGAGAGCCCTGCTGGAAACTTGCTTTCCCAGAAGCACTTGCATGGGGCAAGCATTGAAAATACTCTAAGATCCTGTCAGAGCATGATGGGAGTTGAAGTTTTTTTCTCTCTTTCTTTGTCCCTCAGCCAAATAAAAAGCAAGTCCTTGCTCGGATTGGCTGAGAATGGACACAACCAGCGACCACAAGAACCCTCTCTTGTGGATTCTCTTATTTTAAAAAATGTTATGGTAAAAACTTAAAATAATTGTAAAAAAAATCAGTAGAATGGTGAATTGTTCTGAAACTTGGCAGACCTGCAGTTGTAAATGGAGTCCAAAAATGAGGTAGGTTTCATGCAGATAGGCCTTAAAATGACCGAGGATTGAGCCTTTAAAATTTCCCATTGTAGCCAATCTTTGACAAATGAAAACAGCAACACTCCTCCCAATTTGGATTTGGACCAAACTTGGCACAAATACTCAATATGTCCAAATGTGAACACTGGTGGAGTTTGGAGAAAATAGACCTTGACATTTGGAAGTTGTAGTTACTGGGATTTATAGTTCACATGCAATCAATAGAATTAGACCAAACTTCCCACACAGAACCCCCATGACATTTACAGACTATATACAGATTTTGCAGAGCTTCGAAATGTTCCTTTTTGTTTTATAGCTCCCAAAATCACACAAACAGCATGACCTTTGGGAGCTGCAGTCCCTTCAGATTAATGTTTCCTAGCTCTGGGGTTGCGCCATTTTAATTCCACTGTTCATATTTATGTTGTTTATATTTTTGTTAAAGCAGTGACTGGGAAATGAGAAGTGGAATATATATAGTAATTTGTCTTGTGGTGGAATTCATTTCCTAGTGTTTTCTCCTTCACTGATCTCTGGCTGGTTGTACTTTGATTAAAGATACTCATCCCAGCATCTGAGGGAGAAATATGATTACTCTTGACTACAAATAAAGCAGTAGTGCATTATGACATATTCATGTTCTATACCAGTGCTGCTGAATTAGAGAGATACTCATTTGTTACTCCAAGCATATTGTTTACTTAGAATATCATAATGTCAAGGCTACAGCACAGCCCTAGGCTGTATACTTTTATTAGTTTGTATACTTTTATTTCCATTGTTATGTTTTCAAATCATTCTGTATAGATTTAAATTAGTAATGTCTTAATTGCTGTGGTTGACTGCCATCAACTTTGACTTGTCGTGATCCTAGGTGTCACTATCTCAGCTCCCTGAGATATTGCAGGATTTTGGAATTCTGGATAAGGGATGCTCCATCTATACTTGTCTTTGTTTTGATTCCAAGGGACAACCAAACTTTCTAGGCCAGGGCAACCAACATGAATTAATCATGCCATTATGTGTGTGTGTGTGTGTGTATTACAATAGATACCAAATAGAAACCCAGCAGATACCAAAAGTGAAGATTTTAGTAGGTATTTCACATCACAATTTTATCCACTAAGGGTCACTGTGGAGCTGCATGATGTACTTGCATCCCATAGCATTTTAATAATTATCCTGTTCTGAAAACACTGAAACAAGTGCCTTTTGTAAGACAATATGGTCTCCTTATCCACAAACTGGATATCCAATTACCCAAGCTCTAAAGAAATATCCCCCCAAAACATTTGTGAGGCTCTCACAAATGTTTTGGGTGTTTAGTGGTTTCTAGTGGTTTTATACAGTACTAGCCTTCCCCTGCTATGTGTTGCTGGCCCAGTCTGTGTATATGTGTTTTGTGTGTGTATATGTGTGTGTATATATTTGTGTGTGTGTGTGTATGGTTATGCACATGCGTTGTAATGTATTTTTTATTTTTTTTGTTCTTCCACTATGTTTTTCGGTGTTTTTATGAGTGATGGTCACTTGTTGGCCTGATAGGTGTATTGTGTCCAAATTTGTTGTCAATTTGTCCAGTGGATTTGAGTTGTGTTAATCCCACAAATGAACATTTCATTTTTATTTATATAAATGTTTCTGGCTCAAGTACAATCAAAATATATTCAGTATTATCCAGTTTCAAGTATCCACAGAAAGTATCATTTGATATGAGAGCCTTACTGTACAAGTTTTTGACAAACCTTTCATCAGATAACATTGTTAAATATTTTCCATTAGAGCCTTAATGTACAGACAATATTATTGAGCAATTCCTCCTCTAATTCTGGTCCTTGGAGCCCTCGGGACTAGTCTCTATCATGCTTGCCGATACAGGATCAAGGCCATCATTCCAAAGCAAACAAGAAGGTAAAGGGAGGAAGGAGAAAGTACCACACTGACCGGCAGTAAAGCAAGCATTGAAGGATCTTTTGAGACTGGTTTTATCAGTAGTAAAGTGGTGAACTCAGGTGTTGAATGCTGTGAAGTGGTATGGGTTATGGCAGCCATTGTGGTTTTGTACACCAGCCTCCCTAATCTAGCATGGTTACCTGACTCGGGGTGTATCTCTAGCGTAGAATGAATGCAGTTTGATGCCACTTTAACTGCCATGGCTCAGTGTTATGGAATTCTTGGATTTATATTTTGATGAAACATCAGCACTCTTTCGCAGAGAAGGCCAAAGACTTAGTAAAACTTCAGTTCCCACGATTCCATAGCACTAAATTAAAATGGTGTTTAACTGCATTAATTACACCCTTAGTCTGCTTGTAGAGTACAGTAGTTGCCAGTAGGAGTGTGCATAATGCTGTTTTTCATAACAGGATCCAGGAAATCCAGCAGTTTTGAAAACTGAATCTCCAGGAACAGACTGAACAACAGGGCTTGGTTTGACTTGGCCAAAATGGACTATGTGGCTGACGAAATCAACTGCTTTCGGGAACACTGTGGCAGCAACTGTGCAGCGGGGGGGGGGGGGGGGGGTCGGGTCCTCTTAACCTTGCCTAAACCAGTCAGATTAAGAAAGATGATCTTTTCACCAATCTAGTCTATACTGTATATACCAGGGCAAGCTCCTTGAATGAATGTCAGCATGTTGTTTATATAATCTATGTTTAATGTCTATTTTGTTAATACCTATTATGTTAAATTAAACCCCATAGCTTGTCCCTCCTGTATCTCCCACCAGATAAATCACTCAATTTCTCTTATCTCACTCTATGTCCCCTGTTGTTATCCTTGCATTTGACCCAGCACACCTTGTTTAACTCTTTGTCCTTATTTTTTATTTTACTTCATACCCTGTGTTTTTATTCCATTGTGTTATTTTTCTTTTATTGTTTGTATTTTATTTTAGTTTTTATTTGCTGTATATATTTTATTTGTTACTGTATTTGTTGGGCTTGGCCTCATGTTAACCACCCCAAGTCCCTGAGGAGAGATGGTGGCGGGGTATAAATAAAGTTTAAAAACAACAACAACAATAATAATGTTAAATGTGAATTAATTGATTGCTTTATGTCGTTATTTAAGTATTGGAATCTGGCATTGATTGTTTGTGATATTTTGTTGTAATCCGCCCTGAGTCCCCTCGGGGAGAGAGGAATATAAATAAAGTTTTATTTATATAAATGGAATATAAATAAAGTTTGATTATATTTATTATTATTAATAATAATAATAATAATAATAATTTATTTACCTGTGGCATCCTGGCTTCTGAGAGAGATCATGTGCTAGCTAGCTCTATATTCTATCTCAGTGCTGCCGCTGCTTAGGGTGACTTTTGGACTCAATTCCAATTTTTTCCTTTGGCAATTTTATTAAATTTTTTTGATTTAATATCTTTCAGTCCTTTTTCTTTTTACTATTTTGCTAGGGTAATGAGGGTGGTCATGCATTTGGGGGCATTGTGAAAGGGCATTGAAGGGTGTTTGTTTAAATATTTTTTTTATCTTTGGGGGTGATTTAGAGAAGGGAATGGATAGCCTGAATCTCTTGAGTCTCCACGGGAATAATTCAATCCCTCCCCAGCCCTATCTATCGTCTTGCTTCTGTACTATATCCTGCACCTTCCTTCAACCCTCAAAATATTTAATTTTTTTACAACCCCCCCCCCCTTTTCATTCACCTCTTTGAGTAACTCATGTATTCCCCTCCTCTGCCCTTCCTTCTGGCTTGTGTGTACTCCTGCCCTAGTTCACCTGGCATGACAACCTTATAGACATGCAAAGGCCTAGGAACAGCATTTGTTTTTATTAGTAAAATGCTTTTAAAATCCTATAAATTGTGGGATGTTATGAAAGTTGGCAGGAATGATGCCCTGATGCTGCTCCTATACTGTCACTGTAGAAAAAGTCCAAGGTATACTTTTTGTGGGGTTTTGGGGGGGGGGGGGTTGGGGGGTTGTGAAGGAGATATTATTTCTACAAAATCTAAGAATTTCCTAAAAATCAGTGGATGACCCAAATGTTCTGAAACTTGGTGGGCTTGAAGTGGAAAATGTGTCTCCCAAGTGTGGCCATTTTCACCCTTTTCCCCAGTATGGGGCCACAGGCAGTAATGATAGGGAGAATATTCAAAATTATTCTAAAAATGGCCAAAAAGGATGTTTTTTAGTGCCAAAAATCCTGGTAAAAAAAGCTGAACTGATGAGAATGTTCGCAACTTGAGACTTATTTGTTTATTGTTGTTTATGATGAAATGGCATTTTTCTACACACAAAATTACACTCTGGGGGGGGGCTGTTTCTGCACAAACAAATATGATTTTTTCACACAGAATAAGTCTTGAATTGCAAATAGTTTTTGAAAAGAGTAGTCTTTGAAGGCTTTCTCAATAGGCTCAGGAGATGCTTTTATTTGCCTAGGGTCCAAGAAGACAATGGTGGTAGTAACATTCCTAGGTCTTCAATAGCTTGTTTGATTTTATTATCAAGTTTAATTGTTTTATTGTTTTACTAATTTTAATAGTTTAGACCTAACAGATTTACTAATGTTAGCCTCTTCACTGGGGTTGTGTTTTTAACTGCAATTTTGCATCCAGAAGAACACAAGAACTGAGGGGCAAAGTTATGGTGAAACTAATGTACACCTAAGAAAGGAAGAAAATAAATTCACAGATGAAATGTAAGGAAAATGAAGGGCAGGTAATTAAGGAAAGCAAAAACACAACTTGGATTTCTGGAATGGGAGATGAAAGTGCTCCAGAATGAGTCCAGATGTTTCACAGCAATCGAGGTCATTGAAGCAGCTCAAGACAGACAAAATGCTTACTACCGAAGAACCTATGAGGAAGCTGAACTCTATTTCCACTTTGAACAGATTCTCACCGTTAGACTCTGAGGAGCTCCCAAACACCTGAGCCCTCTCAACTTTTCTCAACTAGCACCGTGGCACATGGTAATGATTTATCTTCGGGGTCAAGTGAGATTGAACTTGCCTATAGGTAAGGAAAGTGCTTTGCAGCAGCAGCAACAACAACAAGACCCCATACAAGATTTTACTGCATGCCACTGCCTCTTGACAGCGCAGTTATATCTACTTTGGAACAGCTAATTAAAATAAATAGCCATGTAACCAACATTAAACAATCTTTTGAGGCTTTTATGCTGAAGCACCTGGAAAAGCTCCAAAGCTTAGCAAATTCCTCTGGCTCAGTCTCCCAGTGGAGGAAAAATGAAATTTAATGAAGGAGATAGGGATGGGAATGGGCTGACACACAGGTGTGAGAACAAATTAAGACAAGGTCAGCCTTCACAAAGAACAGGCAATGGAAATTTTACTCAGATTTTACAAATGTAGCAAATTAAGTTCCATGTTGTGCCTAACAAGATTAACAGGAACTGCTGGAACTCACAAAGAATGACAAGATCCTCTTTCAGTAAGATCTTGAGAGTTCATCCATATTCCATTGATATTACTGTGACAGAATATTACTGCTCACCTATTTACAAAAGAGTTCTAATAACTCTGAGGATGCTTGCCATAGATGCAGGTGAAACGTCAGGAGAAAATGCCTCTAGAACATGGAATTATAGCCCGGAAAAACCTACAACAACCCAGTTCTAATAACTGTTTTAAAATCCACTATGCTTCTTCATTTCAAATATTCCCTGCTAGGGTTTTCTGTGACCTTGCAATATGCTCATTAAGTATCCCAAAGATAACCTTCAGAACAGCTAATATTAACCAAAATAATGCCACCAAACACAACTTGGCAACTGGAGCACAACCTTAATCCCCATTATCTCTTAAGCAAACTCCTGACAGATACCCTCTGAAAGCTGCAAGTGATATCATGGAAATAATCTGAACCCACATTTACAGCAGACGTAGGTTCAGATTACTGCCTGACTGAAATGATTTTGGGAATATGTTTGCATGTGCATTCAGAAAATAATCTGTCCATTTTTATAAAGCATAGCTTTAACGTGCCTTAAAAATTCAGACCCTTCTTTTAGTAATTATACTGCCAAATTTGATATATTATTGTTTCAAGAGATATGGACTTGTGAGGACTTAGAACCTCATCATATGGAGCCAGGGCTCTGTCCTATAATGCTTCCAGGATGGACCCCACCAGAGTCCATCACAGAAGATGCAGGGCAACTTTTGGCGATGCTCTGTCCTGGCAGTATCATAGGATGAAACCATGAAACAGATGGCTGCCTGTGTTCTCATTAGCTAAGCTGAGGAAGCTGAGCAGTGACAGTTTGCCCATTATTATGAGGAAGCAGGCTATGTGGGGTGCTTAATGTTGTTTTCCCCCACTGCCTGATGGATTTGCCCCACTGCCCACAGATGTCCCAGCTATCCCTGGACTTAAGGACCTCAATGGGATGAGGTCCTTTGAGTTAAACTATTTTGCCACTTGCACACTAAAGGTTTTACCTAGTAGACATTTGTTAAATCACCTAAAGTGAGGGATTTAGGTGAGTTAAAATATTTATTTCCATCAACCATCGGGGTACTATCAGCAGGCTTGATCCCCTTATTTCAACTACCTGTACCACAAATTAAAACTCCTGGGATTTGATAGCATTGAACTATGGCAGTTAAAGTGGTGTCAAACTACTTTAATTCTACAGTATACATGCACCCTGGGCCTTTCCTGGGATGGTGTCTCAGTTATACACCATTTCTTTCCAGACATATTAACTTAGGGTTCATCTACACTGTAGAGCAGCAATCTTTGGCAGAGAGGTCTAAAGACCTTGTAAAACTACAATTCCTCCTGATTCCATAGCATTGGGCCATGGCAGCAAAAGTAGTCTCAAATGGCATCAATTCTACAGTGTAGATGTACTTGTCATGTTAACATTGCTATCTCTTTGGTTCAAGGTTAACACTATGCTTTTATCATTTGCCTTTGAAAGCATATTATAGTGAGATGCTCTACAAATTACATTTACAGGTCACAATTCATCATCTGTATTCATAACCCAACTTTCCCATAACCAAGACATTATTGAGATAGTTTGTGCTGCCTGAAAATAAAATTATTAACGCCAATGGGGACCCAATGAAGTTATGGGGAGGCATAAAGATTACCACAAAAACGTGGTCACAGGGAACCATAGCATTTCTTTTTAAAAAATAATGTATGCAAATATTTAAATATAACAACATACTCTCATTTATAGAGGGTTTTTCTCTAAAAGATTGCCAGTCATAGCAGGTACATACTTATTTAGAAAATAATGCAAGGGCTTTGGCTTTAGATTAAGCAAATTTTGAGAGAGGGAACATGCCAATTTACTGTATTTTATGTTCATTATAAAGAGCATACTGTTTCGCAGATGTAGCCTTTGGGATTAGAGTTTAGATCTAAGCTCAAATAAATAAGTAAGTAAATGTGTGTCGATGCCGAAGATGGGAATGCTAGCTCTCTCAGCCTGAGAAAACATTGTCAGGTTTCATAACCTTCTTCTCCTGCACTTAATGACTGCCTCAGGACAATGGGGAATTCCTTGTCACTTGTGTTAGATCAGAAGTCCTGATGACAGACTGACATGGGATGGAATGCAGGAAGAATTGAAATCTGTATTTAAAGTGCTGCACTAAATGATCATGCTCAAAAAAGAGTAGATCGGCTCTAGCTGTGAATAAAGCAATACCAGGGTGCATTAATGGTTTGCCATTGGGAGTCCAGGAAAAAAATAAAATAACCGCAGTCTATTTTTAGCAGCAATGCAAATGGCCTAAACCTTAATGTTAATGGATAATGGCTATATTCCATTTGTCTGCAAAATAAGACCATGTCTTTAGGTAACAGCAGACAATCCTGACAGGAATTGCTAAATAAATTCTGTGTCTCTGTACCATCTCAGCAGTTGCTTCAACACATTAAGTGCCTTGACCTACATCTCTCTTCAGCACTCTCTCTAAATGCACCATCTTTCTATGCTGCTTAGTGACATAACAATGCATTGGCATGGTTAATCAACCTAAAAAAGTACTTCTTCTGACATAGTGCACAAACAGGTCAGCCATGCATTTTGTTCAACAGAACCTTCAATGGTGGGGAAGCAGCATTTGTTCTGCCGTGATTCATAAATTCAGAAATCTTCAGACCCAAAGGGATTACACTGATCACCTGGTCTAACCCTTTCCACAAGAATAGACTATACAAATTCCCCTGCTGTTCCAACACAAGATGAACACATGCTGGGTCTTTATTTATTTGATTTTCATCTTGGCCTTCCTGCAGGACATTTGTGGTTCCTGCATTTTTCTTCATAGAAAACATATAAGAAAGACTCAGTTGACACTGGCCCAAATTACCCAGTTAGCTTCATGGCTAAAGGGACTTTTAAAAGATGGATATTGGACACCCTGGTGTAATCACTCCATTATGCAGGGTTGCTTTGCTCACCTGTCCAAGCTATCAGAGTCTGGTATATTTCAGTACTTATATTATTACTAATGTCATTCAAAAAGTGAATTCATTGCACTACTTAAGTGGCTTGTTATTTTTTGCATTATTTTTCTGTTACTAGAAAAAATACTTTTATGAGATTGAAAAAAAGAATCCTTGAAAATTCAAACCTTAAGGCTTCTAAAGATGTCTAAAATGTTTGTTAAAAGTAAGAATAAAATACTGTTTGTTTTCCACATATACCAACATAGTGCTATCATTCCAATGTATTTTATTTTGCCAGTGTGCCCTCATTTTCACCATTATCCCGGACTGTTATGGATTGTTATGGATTACCCATCAATTCCTTATTTTAAAGCTCTAAACAGCCTTCCTCTTTGCTTAGGCATCTCATGGCCACCATCTAGGATATGAACTCGGACTTGTGTGGAAAATAAAGATGTGGGGGAAAGTAGGACTTTAATATCATTCATCACAGAGACCTGAGTGCATAGGACCTGGCACAAGGGTCCAGGAAACTGCATTGGATGGGAGTTAAGTCAGAGGCTATTTAAGGTCTGATCACTCCTTCACATGCCTCTTTGGATCTTCACAGCATGACCCACTCACCCTCAGTTCAGAATGAGACTTCTCTGATCATTTCCTATTCACCTCCAAGTTTTCAAAAAAAAAATTCTCAAAAAGAAATTACTCCTGTGTACTACATTTTGTCAAACCTTAGTCTATACAAATTTGGAGTTGCTTTTCAGAGCTTCAATCCATTTCTCACAGTGTTACCTTGAGATTCTAGTAGTAGCAGTGGACACTTTCCTTGTCAATGAAACAGTGAATTAGCTCCAGGATGTAGTCAAAACTTTATAAAATTACACAAAGTGCTGAACTTTTTTTTTTTTTTTTGGAAAATGAGTTTTAGGACCTTGGACAGCTGGTATAAATTTCCGTCTGGAATTCCGAGCAGATTCATTGCACCATTGACATGGAATCCACCTGTTATCACTGGATGCTAGGAACCATCCTGAGGAGTAGGCAGCCAGGACCATCATCATGCAAACCATAGCTCTACCATTGAGCTATGGACTCTCTGGCTTCTTGTCACATTGACCAGCATCCTGCTACTGAATAAATTGAATCACATCTGTTGGATGTGTTGAACAAACACTGCAGAACACCATTGGAAGTAGAGTTATGCATGTGAAAGTATTGCACATGTGGTTGCCCAGTGACATTAGAGTAGTGTACAAATTCATATTGTGAATGCAATTGCACATTCACTTGTGCACTTTACTACATTATCCCATAAAGGGATTGGATAATAGAAGCAGAATGTAACTTCACTGGCAGTTATTTACACTATGGGACACCAATGTAGATCTCGGCTTTTAAATCCTTGTATATCTTTCATGTTTGAGAGCATTGGAGTGTTCGTGGATTGTATACTGCAGAGGTCTGCTTCAATTTTTTATTATGTGGAACTAACTGCTTAATTAAAATGAGAACTACACATCTTCTTGAAATAAATTAACTCTGAGAAACTAAGAATTGGGAATCAGAAAGAAATTTATTGTGAATGTCCACTGGTATTTTGTCCTTCAACTCAAAAGAATGTCATTACAAGTTGGTTTTATTTGACACTCAAGCACCTCAGGTCAAGTAGAATGTTCAGACGATGCTCACATAATGCAACAGGTGGATGTGTGGGTCACATGTGTCCTAGAATGAAAGAATGTCAAGTCACTTCCGTTGACTGTTCCAGCTAATCTGTTGTTTTGCCAGAAAACCAAAGAGAAAAATTCAAAAACCAAAAGAAAAGATGTATTTCAGAGAATTTGCAACAAAAAGAAGAATAGGAATGCCCTAAGACAACTATAGGATTATTCACTACAAAGGTATCTTTAAGCAAATTTGGGGGAGGGGGTTGCATGTATGATTTTTCCCAATTCACTAGCTTTCAATACAGCACACATCTAGCCCTAGTCTGAAAATGGGAAAATGGGAAGGATTGTTTTCCAGCTCAGTGGGAATACTCACTTATGTTCCCATTGCAGACATGGGCAGTGGCAAAGGGGGCCAGGAGGCAATTGCCCTCTTCCACCTTGTTCTGTGAGTCACATAACCCAGGACTGCTTTGAATGTGATTTTCCTGCTTCTTGGCAGGGGGTTGTGCTGGATGGCCTACAAGGTCTCTTCAAACTCTACGATTCTATGACTTCTCCTTAATACTTCTGTCTTATTCTGAGTTGTTCAGAGGGATGGGGGGTCTGTGCTATGAGGATGTTTGCATGCTTTGCACACTCTCCAAGTAGTGTTTGCACACAAATGCATGGCTTTTTTAAGCTGAGAGAGTTGGAGCAATCCCTACCTTATTCCAAGACACCAGACTTCACTCGAAGATGGCATGAGAAACCAGTGTATTCATCCACACCCTTTGAGACCACATATCCTGCCAGGTGTTGTTTTCCACAGCATGCAAATTGAGAAGCATTCGTACATAGGCAGGTTTCTGAATACCTATGTTCATGTCCTATGTTGCATCAGATGTTGCAAGCTGAAGCCAATTAAAATTGTATTAACCTTTTAGACTGAAGTACATGAATGTCCCCTTCCTTTTCTTTTCTTGCTTGCTTGCTTGCCTTATCCTCTCTGCTCCCACTGCCAGTATGGATTCAAAAACATAAGTAACATCCAGAAGTTGGCAATGAGGACAAAAATTATTTCATGCTATTCTTACCTTTCTTTAATAGCTGGATGTCACTATTATGCTGTGTTTTCCATTGTACATTTACTTATTCATTTACGGTAGAGTCTCGCTTATCCAACATAAACAGGCAGGCAGAATGTTGGAGAAGCAAAAATGTTGGATAATAAGTAGTGATTAAGGAAAAGCCTATTAAACGTCAAATTATGTTATGAGTTTACAAATTAAGCACTAAAAATCATGTTTTACAACAAATTGACAGAAAAAGTAGTTCAATACTTGGTAATGTTATGTAGTAATTACTATATTCATGAATTTAACAGCAAAACATCACAATGTATTGAAACAGCTGTGGATATGAGAAGGAGGCAGACTGTGTCGGATAATACAGAACGTTGGATGAGCAAAGATTGGATAAGCAAGACTCTGCTGTACTTCGCTACATTTGTATCTTACTCCCCCCTCCCCCCCAAAAAAACCTGAAAGCTGTGTATATTTCTTTCACCACATTACACCTCTGCAAGATGAACAAACAAACGAACAAAAATCCCACCCAGCTAGGATTGTCAGGTTTCTCAAACAAAATTAAAGTGGAAAAGGGGCACACCAACCATGCTCACAACAGAAAACTGCAGCATTTGGCATGCAATGTGAGGTCATTTTTCTGTGCACTTAATACTTGGTGGGCAGTCTCTTGTGAGCATGGCTGGCACTTGTTGTTTCTGCTTTCACTGGATTTTTTTTAAAGTGGGATTTGGGACTGTTCTGTCCAGATGACAAAAACATATACTGTATAGTTGAGCCTAAGGCCAATTTCTGAGGTGCCAATGCCTTGTAATTTGAACTGACTTTTTCATGATGATGATGATGTTGATGATGATGATGATGATGGTGATGGTGATCTCTCATCAGCCATATTGCTAAGGACATCTCACTAGAGCTTCATTGATGAACAGACATTTCAGTCTGGATGTGATTAGTCCTGGTCCTATTATTGTTAAGTTTATTATGTTTATTATGTTTGTTTATACTAACATGATAACTCAGATATAGAGTCCCACTTTGGGGAAAAGGTGGAATTTAACTAAAGATGATGATGATGATGATGATGATGGTGATGATGATTTTTTTGTTTTTATCCCTCCTTTCTCTAGATATAAGGATACAAGACAGCTGATAATAAATATAAAACAATGTAAGTTAAAAATGATGCAGATAGACAAGCAGATAGATAAAACAAACAAGTAAACATTTTATACTATTAAATCCATTAAACATATTAAAATATGCTAAAACTTTATGCCACCCTTAAAATCCCAGTTACATCACCTTTAAAAACTTAATCTTTATTCGTTTATAAACAGAATCTCTGCCTCTCTAGGGAGTAACTTCCAAAATCTGAGAGCAGCCAATGAAAAGCCCCCTCCCTTGTTTCCACTAAACAAATTTGAGAGAGTGGTAGAACAGAGAGAAGGGCCTCTCCAGGTGATTGTAAAGCTCTAGTGGACACATAAAAAGAGATTTGGTCCTTCAGATAACCTGGACCCAAGACAAATAGGGATTTATAGATCAAAGCTGGGGCCCTGAAGGAGAAAGATGGAGAGTGCAGATAGCATCCCACTTACTAGCCCACTGAAATTGAGGTGCTGATTGTGGGAGAAAGGAAAGCTGCACACATGGTTTGGCATGAAGCAACATTTTATTGAATTGTATGTTAGGAAATGACCCGGTTATACCATTACATAGAGATAGATATCTGAGCTTCTGTCATCAGATTAATCTGTCAGAGAATAAATATGGAGAGTAAAAGGAGATGAAGTCTGGCTGCATTTTTATGGTAATGGTTTTTAAAATTGTGAGATGGGAAAAATGCATAGATACTCAAAATGTAATACTGGTGAAAGGTAGAGGGCAGAAGTAATACCTTTTCTGGGCAAACCAGCTTTGGGAGGTTGGGACATAAAGTACAAAGAGAATATATTTCACAAAAGCTATAACCATAATTCTGCGTGCCATTGGTTCACCACTAGAGATGGAATTGAATTAAAAGTTACACTTGCCATTAATTAAGGTACTGGAAGATAAAGGTAAAAGAGACACACATGGAAATAAATAATCTTATTATATGAGCTGAAAAATGACAAATTATTAATTAGAGTGCCGAAATTTAACCCTGCTTGTCTATTTCAACTATGGATTCTTACCCCTTGCCCCATTTTCATGAGAATATTAGAGCTGCATGAATCTTATTGTCACTGGAATTGTACTGCACCCCCAATGAAAAAGCGTCTTGATAATAAGATTGGCACAAAGGTGAGTTAAGCACCCATAACAAATTAGCAAATGTAGAGGAGCTAGGTGGGAAATCCTACCTTCCCTCCATTCCCACTTTTCAGGTAAACCAGGTCAGTTGAAATCAGCCAACCCATGAAGATAGAAAGTTAGCAGAAACTTATCAGAAACTTATGCATTTGGCTCGTCTTAATCTACCACAAAATCCAGAGCCAGCCAAGAACACTATCACTCTGGACTGGCCCTGGTTGCCACACAGTCCATAGATGTCCAGTTTGGTCCATGCTAGACAGCTACTTGGCTTTCCTCTCACCATTTCTGCTACTGGACAGCCACAGAGCTCCATGAGACCTCAAGCAATGTTTTTAGAAACTTCTTACTTGTTCCAGGAAATTTCACATGGACTTGGCCAGACACATCACCAGTGGCCCTGCAAGTTTATGTTTATATTTCTTTTCTATGTTTCTTTAAGCTCTAGCTTTCTTGCAATACAACTTTCTCCCAATATGAGCCTCAATGAAGCTTACAATTTAAATTAAAACAGGTAGTATAGTGTAGTGGTTTGAGTGTCAGACTATGACTCTGGAGAGCAGGGTTTGAATCCTCATTCAGCCACAGCTTCCCACTGTGGGACCTTGGGCAACTCAGGGCACTTCCAGACAGCCTCAAAATGTGGGTTTTTAAAATGGTTCCCCACTGTCCTCACACCTTTGAAGTAGATTTTACAAATCCACAAGATGGAGAGGGGCAGGGAACATCTGGCAAATCTTTCTGAGATGCGCTGGAGCTCGTATGCACTCATGCAGAGATACTAAAGTACACACAAGCAGATTTCTTATTCTCTTCACCCAACTCTAAATTCAAGCTCTGTTTAATATTATAAAGATCTAAAGAAAGGAATGGTTTCAGAGAGTTCTAATCACTTTCCAATTGTCCTTCCCTTTAGCCTCCTGTGTGTCTGTGGCTCCATTCCTTGGAGCAGCCCAATCAGCTGTTATGGGCTTTAAAAATCTGCATGTGTCCTGGAGCAAGAATATATAGTAATGACTGTAAGGATATATAGTCATACAAAAATGTGCATTTTTGGGTGGTATTGGGTTTTAAGCATACCTTTTAAACACATGCTTTTCAACTGTTAACTCAATTCCACATGTGCTTTCTCCAAATGTCATTTAACCACCACCCTCTTTATCCCAGTTACTTCTGGGTTTTACCCCTTGTGTAGAAAGGGCTACAGAGGAGGGCAAAGGCAATCTCCTCCTCTACTATGAATAAATCTTGCCAAGAAAATTGCGTAACAGGGTTGCCATAAATAAGAAATGGAAGCACAACAACCAAAAAGCATTAAATAACCAAATTAAAATATTAATTTAAAACAGTTGGAAATATATTGGGCACATACTCCATAACAAAAATAGGTAAAAGGGACACTCATTGGTTTTCCTTCTACCCCAAGGGTCCTCAAACTTTTAAAGCAGAGGGCTTGTTCATGGTCCCTTAATGAACTATAGTTTGAAGAAAGTGCGCAAATTCCTATGCACAGTGTGCATATCTTATTTGTATTGCAAAAAAAAGGGGTGAAAGAACAATGCAATATTTAAAATGAAGAACAATTTTAACCAACATAAACATAGCAGTATTTCAGTGGAAAGGGTGGGCTTGCTTTTGGCTGATAAGAGAGTCACATTAATTAGGATTGTTGCTGCATGCCTTCAAGTCACTTCAGACCTAGGGTGATCCTAAGCCTAAAGTTTAGGAGGGGGGCTGGGAAAATGATCTTGGAGGGCCAAATCCAGTCTGCAGGCCTTAGTTTGGGGATTCCTGTTCTACTCTAACCAGTTAAAGACAGAAGACCAATTTCAATAGAGAAGAGAGATAGAGCAACAAGACCTTCAGTAGGAGGGAGCTCCCATAGCCTAGGAGCAGCACCAAAATGCTCTCTCTCATATTTAAACCAGATGATCCTGGGAGAGTTGTGAAATTGAAAGAAAGTTCTCCTCCAGTGATCATAAAAAGTCAGGTTGCAAGTATTAGCCTTAGTTGCCTCTCTATATTCCTTATTATTTTACTACTTAACTGGTATCAGAGAGTTGGACCAAACAGCTAGAATGCATGGCTCCGAAACTCCAAGGGTTGCTAGTGTAGAGATCTAATGGGGCTCCTATTCTGTCCCTCCTTTACAGGTAGCACATTTTCCATGTCTGAACTACTAACACTTAATATCCATCCTTTTTAAAGCCTTAACACCATATTAGTTCCCAGAAATTGAAAGAGAATTATGTGTCCTGGACAATAAAGTACTCACGGTTTTGTATAAGGCAAATGTAAAACCATAATATATGACTGTGTTCACTTTTTTGCAGTACAAATCATCTTTCAAAGTTAAATTCAAGTCATAAGATTGGATTCACACTTTTCCCTGTCCCCAGTTGGCACATAGCATTGTTATTACTTTGTAACTCCATAAATATAAATAATTGCTCTATTATTTGCAAATTCCTTCTATGTATCCTTCTTTGTATTTCTAGGTGCAAAGATTACTGCAGATGCAGACTGTGGCCAGGAAATCAGAAGACGCTTACTTCTTGGGAGGAGAGCAATGTCCAGTCTTGATAAAATAATAAAGAGTAGAGACATCAGACTGGCAACAAAGATCCGCCTAGTCAAAGCCACGGTATTCCCTGTAGTAACCTACGGATGTGAGAGCTGGACCTTAGGGAAGGCTGAGCGAAGGAAGATCGATGCTTTTGAGCTGTGGTGCTGGAGGAAAGTGCTGAGAGTGCCTTGGACTGCGAGAAGATCCAACCAGTCCATCCTCCAGGAAATAAAGCCCGACTGCTCATTGGAGGGAAGGATACTAGAGACAAAGTTGAAGTACTTTGGCCACATCATGAGAAGACAGCAAAGCCTAGAGAAGACAATTATGCTGGGGAAAGTGGAAGGCAAAAGGAAGAGGGGCCGACCAAGGACAAGATGGATGGATGGCATCCTTGAAGTGACTGGACTGACCTTGAAGGAGCTGGGGGTGGTGACGGCCGACAGGGAGCTCTGGCGTGGACTGGTCCATAAGGTCACGAAGAGTCGGAGACGACTGAACGAATAAACAACAACAAATTTGCAAAACAAAAAACCCCAACCTAACCCCAACAAAAAACCCCCAACAAATACATATGTCAGCCCAGATTCCCCCATCTTTGATTTAATGACTTTCTCCCATGTTTTGCTTTTATCCATTAATTGGGGGGAAACCTATTATTATAGCATCAATAATTGCAAAATATCAGTGAATTAATCAGCAATGAAAATAAAAATAAGAACAAAGGAACGAATGGACTGTGAAGCATACAATGCTATGTTGTCAGCAATTCCAGCAATAAGCCTGCACATTTCAAATTTAATGAGTTTTAAAATAATGGACAAGGTGAATCATGTCCTTTTTTTTTTTTTTGCTTACCATCAAACTCAGCAACAAATTATTGCCAAGTGTCAACACAAGCCAAGCCGTGAGCTGTGCGAAGTTTATGTTGCAAGTTCCCTTCTGCCTTTTGCTGACAAATAGACCATCTGCTCAGTCTAACAAGGCCTGCCACAGTTTGACTTTTCTGTAATCATCGTGTTTAATAAGTCAAGCATTTTCACTCTGACAAATAGGTTTGCTTGTACATAGCTGTCTCTCAAATCCCCAAAGACATCTTACGAAGGTACTTTTGCACTTAAATCATGTCAAAGACACCCAGAACCTATAATCTATCAAGAAGCCCATATTAGTAAGAGAATATAAAAAAGAGTATATACATACATCTCTGATCTTAGTTTAGCATCTGTTGTACCTCTACTGATTATTTATTTACAGTATTTATACCCCTCCTTCTCACCCCTAAGGTGACTCACAGCACCTTACAGAGTACACACATACGACAAACATTCAATGCCAATTATACACTTAATAAGGACAGACATAAACAGAGGTAAAGGCAGTTGTTCCCATCTTATTTCTGGCATCTCGGAGGCTGTGCTTGACTCCTGTCGTAGTGGGTGCTGTCATTCCATACTCAGTGCCAAGGACCTTCCTCCAATTGATCAATGTCCTTAAGGACACCTTTATTACCTCCCCGCTAAAAGCGGTACCTGTTTATCTACTCGCATTTTTGCTTTCGACCTGATAGCTGGGCAGGTGAGCTGGGGCTAACAGAGGGTGCTGACCCCAACCTGGAATTGAACTGCTGACCTTTTGATCGGCAGGATTTTTCTGCAGTACAACGGTTTAGCCTGCTGTGCTAAGCCCAGCCCCTTATGAAGTATTGCCTTTCACTGCCTAAGTCAAGGCAGCAAATGATACCCCTTCTTTTCAGGGAGCATAGTAACCAAGCTTTTTGGGACCTAAAAACAATTACATGTTCTCAAAGTAAATATATAATAATAATTAGTCAAACAACTAACAACTTGCCAAATTTTGTGACTTTTAGACTCTATTCTTTAAACCTTTTTTCTTAACAAAAAGTTTGTCTATTATAAAACAACATATAGGGATATTTCATATAAATACATAAAATAAAAATCTAAACTACTGACTACAAATTATATGAAAACAATATAGACAAAGGTAGTAGATGAATTCCAAATTGCCAGTTAAATGTTATAGCTAATTTATATTTATATTTGCTCTAGTGCATATATAGCATTTGCAATTTGTTTATTAACTAGAAAATCACTTTTACTTGCTGTTTATAGCTACTATTCTTCAAATCCTCAATGGCTACTAAACCCCAATTTTTGTTCATGTAGTCACTATTATATAAATTATTGAGCTTTAATGTTACATTCTTGTCCAGTTCTTTAATCATTGTTCAAATAGCAAAAAATAAATCCTTAAAAACATGCTAAATAGCTTGTTGCCTATTACAATCCTGACATTACATCACCTGTATGTGTTTATTAGGCCTGTGCGGTTTCGTTCGTTAATTCGTTATTTCGTAATTAAATCGTTATTTTTACCATATCCGACGCGATTTCAAAACATATTTTCAAACCCGGAAGGGTTTAAAAATATCGAAACAGCAGCCCCATTTTTTTTACGAGCTTCAGCTCGTGTCATTAATGGGATGGAGGCTGCTGAGTGCTGCTGGTGCCTGGGAGCCAATCCGGCGCTCCCAAGCACCCCAGCAGTGCACCGTGGCAGGAGCCGATTGGATGGCGCGCGCGCGCTCACAACCGGCCTCCGCGCGCCATCCGGCTCGGCTCCTGCGCCCTCCTCCTCCTCCTCCTCCTCCCAGCTGTGTTGCAGGAAGTGTCAGGAGGAGGAGGAGGGCGCAGGAGCCGAGCCGGATGGCGCGCGGAGGCCGGTTGTGAGCGCGCGCGCGCCATCCAATCGGCTCCGGCGTGCGCCCTCCTCCTCCTCCTCCTCCTCCTGACACTTCCTGCAACACAGCTGGGAGGAGGAGGAGGAGGAGGGCGCACGCCGGAGCCGATTGGATGGCGCGCGCGCGCTCACAACCGGCCTCCGCGCACCATCCGGCTCGGCTCCTGCGCCCTCCTCCTCCTCCTCCTCCTCCCAGCTGTGTTGCAGGAAGTGTCAGGAGGAGGAGGAGGAGGAGGAGGGTGCAGGAGCCAGAGCCGGATGGCGCGCGGAGGCCGGTTGTGTGAGTTTTCAGGGCTGTATGTATGACATGTTCCAGAAGCATTCTCTCCTGACATTTTGCCCACATCTATGGCAGGCATCCTCAGAGGTCTGTTGGAAACTAGGCAAATGGAGTTATCTAATATCTATGGAATGTCCAGGGTGGGAGAAATGAAAGCCATTCAATGCTAATCAAGGTGACCATTACTGCAACATTCACACTTACAAAATGTTTTGTAAATATTTACGAAATTTCGTAAATAACAAAACATTTTTTTGGAAAGTTTTGTAAATATTTTAAATATCGAAACAAAAAAAACACCCCAATTACAAATCGATTTTAGAAACAAATTTTTTCTTGATCAAACAGGCCTAGTGTTTATATCTTATATCTCTACCGTTATAAAAATAGACATACTCTCCTCCCAGAAGTTGACTGAAGAAAGCACAGTGTTCCCTTTTTCAAGTATATTATTCTCGTATGCTTTGAACTCATATTGTTGTATCACAAAGTCTTTCAAATGGCTTTGAAATTCTATCCAGGTATTTTCAGGCAAGTTCATCAGTTTTTGAGACCAAATATTCTGGTTGTTGTTACTTGGCCATCCCTTTTTTTAGCTCTCTTTTCACCTATATCTCAGCATGGATCCTGATGATATATGGATTCAATACTCACCAGCTACTTGGAGTTGACACTTGATTCCATTCAATGATAGGATTTGATCTAGAATATAACTGTAGGTTTTTAGAAGTAAAAAATGTCTATATAACTGTCATACTATCTCTATGTCAAATGCTTAGAGAAAGGCATCATTTGGGGCACTTCTTCCAGCTGATTAAAGAGTGCACTTGCATTTTGGTCATTAGTTGAATGCAAAATTATTGATCGACATAGCCAATTACATGGACCTAAAAACTGTGTATCTATATCAAATACAGAAATCTCTTGAGATCTGTGATAGAATTACAGAGAAGGATGTAGGTCAACATCAGAAGCTGTTATGAGCTCTTTTCAAATTGTCTGAACTATCAAAAAAATCCACAAAAATGCAGTGGGGTAGCTTTATTTTTTCCCTTGTTACCCCAAACGATATTGCAAAATAAATAAATAAATAAAACTGATTTTTGCTAAAGAGGCTTCAGGCAAACTTTGACCCTCCTTCTAAGTACAGTTTGCCATCTCTGCCCAGAATTGTTACTATCATCTTATTAGCTGCCAGTGAAGTAGTCTTGCCTTTTGGGTTACATATAGGTTTTATTGATTATCCCATTGACCGTATCAAAACATTTAACAAACACATTTAACACATACACATATAGTATACGGCCTTTTGGGTTTCCTGTTGTTGTACAAGGAGGATTTTAAAAATTTAAATAAAATCTAAAATAGAATCTCCAAGGCTCTGGAAGAGAACATCCCAAAAGCCCTTTTGAGTTTCACTATCAGAGCATAAAGTCTTCTTGTCTGCAGTTATAATGAAAACAACCTTTTTTTAAAAAACTCTTAGAAAACATAAAGGTGCCTGGAAAGAAGCAATTATCTAAAAGCAGCAATATGTTATATTGTTAAAGAATGAAGCACATCAAATGCTCCAAGACATCATGTTGTCACCTAGTGTCACGGTGGATATAATGAGCCACTAAAACATGTCCTGTTACGTTTTATTGTTTTGTTTTGTTTTCTGTCATTGCACATTCTGTAAAATGTGCGGGTTTATGAGACTATAATACAGATATACAGATAATGAAATTATTTAACTTTGGTTTACTGTTTTAACAGAGCACACAATTTACAAAAAGGGCCAGAGTTTTTGTTGTTTTTCAAGTAATCTGTGTTAGCTAACTCAGAAATATCACTGCATCACCTGAACTAACTGAAACATTACTTTTCCTTCTGGCGATTAGTAAGAGGACATCTGAGAGGTGACAGTGAAAAATAGTCAAAATTGATATTTTTCAAGAATGAATCAATCAGTTGATTTAGGTGTGTAGCAAGGGCTGAATGAATGGGAATTTAATTTCAAAATTAAAAAAAAACATCAAGGAGTCTTCCTTCCTTCCTTTCTTTTCTTTTCTTTTCTTTCTTTCTTTTTTTTTCTTTTTTTTCTTTTGCATTTTCAAAAGGCTTTATTAACATTTACCAATAGATTTTTTTAAATGGCAAAATTATATATGTACTCGCTCATATGAGGGGCTTCCTGGTGGCATAGTGGGTTAAACCACTGGGCTGTTGAACTTGCTGACTGAAAGGTTGATGGTTCGAATCCCTCCCGCTATTAGGCCCAGCTTCTGCCAACCTAGCAGTTTGAAAACATGAAAATGTGAGTAGATCAATAGGTATTGCTTCTGTGAGAAGGTAACAGTGCTACATGCAGTCATGCCAGCCACATGACCTAGGAGGTGTCTATGGACAACACCAGCTCTTCAGCTTAGAAATGGAGATGAGCACCACCCCCCAGAATTGGACATGACTCGACTTAATGTCAGGGGAAACCTTTATCTTTAACTCATATGAGGCAGACCAGGAGTCTTCTTAAGTGAGAGATATGTAAGATATGTTTAATGCTCTATATAAAACTATGGACTTTATCACACAAACATGGCGAACAATTATAAAGGAATCATGTGATTGACAATGGATGGAATTGGAATTATAACTCTCAACTTGGATTTGTCTCTTTTAAATGGTCTTTTTAAGTTATGATGATGTTTTAATTAACGTTTAACAGTCAGCAAGTTAACTGTGTTTTTATTGTTGTTGTTGGCATCTAATGGTTGCCAGTTGTAAGCCTCCCTGAGCGCCCCCCCCCCCCCGGGGGTGTGATGGGATATAAATGTCTGAAATAAATAATTAATTAATAATATAGAAGCAGGCCTGTTAACTTTGGTGATGATTCATATCTCACAATGCTGTGTAAGGCCACCTTCCTTCAACAAAATCATTCACTGCTATTGATAGGCAAACCCACCAATAGCTCCTGAACACGCCATTGCACCACAACTTACCACATGCAATTATCCCCAGCCACTTCTGTGCCAAAATACCTGCATAGAAGTGACATCAAAGGGTGGGATCATTTTTCCCCCACTACCCCTCCCAGTAATTTAAGAATAAAACTTTTAAAAAGTAATCGAAATTACAATGAAACAGTGAAGTTGCTTCTAAAAAAAAAATACAAAGGCATGGAATTTCCTAACAAAAAGTTACAGGAGCACAGAATAGTGAGGTTGCCATATTTTGTAACCAGAAGATATGCAATACTAGGAGTGTTCATCCCAGTTTGTGCGACAAAGTCTTAAGTTATGAGAATAAAACCCACTTTGAGTCTCTTTGTGGACAAAAAGCAGGGTATAAATAAACATAATAAAAATAATAACAACCACCACCACCACCCTATAAGGGATCAATGTTTGCAATTTAACCATCAAATAATATCTCCTACTATTGAATCCAGTGTTGATTAAAATAAACTAAACCAAATAACAGACAGAGAATGGCATCAGAATGAAAATGCACAATATAATGAAGCTTTAGTACTTACCTGCCTGGGACCTGAACCAGTTCCAAATCAAGTCAAAAAGAGTTCATCCATCATGGTATGTGATGCTACATAGTGGAATGGAGACCCCATGGGGGTTTGCCTTAAAAGTACCCATACAGTTTAATTATGTCAACAGATGTGACATAAAAGTATCAATATGAAATCCTATGAATAAATACCAGGTGCTTTTTTGTGCCACGGGGAACAAAGACTGTAGGAGGATTCCAATCTGTTTAGGCAAAAGCTTTTGGACACTTTATGTACATTAAGAATTCTTCAGTAAATAGATAACAAAATGATATTTTCCTCTTTCAGAAGAAGAGGATTAGAAATGGACAGAAAAATCAAGAATAAATTAGACGAATTCCAGACTAACCTGGCATTTCTTTTTAGAACTGGATTGTGGCCATGCTACACAGGCAATTACTGAAGATAGGGCTGGCTCTTCCAATGCATGTTGGAGCAGGTGCTCCATTGTGTTTCTCCTATTCTTCTCACTAATCATATCAGCAGCAGGAGAGGAGTCTGCATTGTCTAGTCAGGCCAAATCTGTTTTGGCCCTGCTAAAAAGTTGACTTTGCCTTAGTTAATATTTGTTGCTGTAGTGTAGTGGTGAACATGGGGGTTCAGAGAGCCCCTGGCTATTACTTGGTGCCTTTGCAAATATTAGCAAGTGGCTGCTGGAGCTCCATGGCCAACTCTATGGCAACAAAGAATGGCAAAAGTAAATGCCATTCCATTTCCCCCATGTCACCAAGCACAGTGAAATCAAGATGGTAGCACTGACTTGTATGAACAGTGTGTCTAATTCCAAATCAGAACCAACCCAGCTGTTGATATCCCTCCCATGTGTGGAGCTGCTCTGAATGACTTCTCACCCATTTCAGGGTATTTGGCTCCTTATCTACACACACATATGTAAGTAGTCAATGTAGAATTTCAGCCACTATTTTTATTATTATGGAAACCAGCATTGTATAGTTGTTTAAGTGTTCAGTGAAAACTCTGGAGAATATGGCTAAGAAAACCCCCTTGGTGAAATCATACACTCTCAGCCCCAGAAAATCCCATTATAGGTTCACCTTAGGGTGGCCATAAGTCAAAAACAATTTGGAGGCTCACGGTGACAACAACCATCTTTTATTTTTGTAGAGAGAAATGTTATAGGACTTTCCCACAACAAAATGTATGCCATAGTTCAGTTCCTCCCCAGGCTATAGAAGCCCTATAACTTTAAAATGTAACTGCAACTTGTGGTATAAACAATTATTATGTAAGTTAAAGAATGAGTGTGGAGTGCCTGCAAATATCAGTATTAATAAAACACGAGTAATGCACTGCATTTGTAGTTGCTGCCATCAGATCAAATCCATTATTTATTTCTAGCTCCATTTAGAATTTAACACAGGGGGAATAGCTTTCTTTTAAAGGACTAGAATCCTTTATTCCAAGTTGCTGTTCATGACAAAAGCTGTTATGAAAGAATTTGTGGGATGGGATCTTATAGGTGACTTCTTTTATATGCAATGAATTTCCTCATTCTTAAGTTTGTAAACATTTACATGTTAATGAAAGACACTTCTGATAGTGAGTTTAAAAATATAAGCCAGATGTTTTCATATCTTTATGTCTGTCTTTTTAGAAAGTGAATATGAACAACAGGCAGGACATATTTTATTAAGACTAATTCCACAAGAGTGTGTATGCTTTGATGTTATTCAGAAGCCTTATCAAAGCAAATGGGAAAATATAGGTGGGTTAAGACACAATGATGTTTCTGACTGTTCAAGACTTTTCCTTGCTCTCTTCCCCTAATAATCTCTCCCACTCTCTCTAAATATGTTCTAGAGCAGTGGGTCTCCAGGTGTTTTGGCCCACAACTCCCAGAAATCTCAGCCAATTTACCAGCTGTTAGGAATTCTGGGAGTTGAAGGCCAAAACATCTGGGAACCCACAGGTTGAGAACCACTGTTCTAAAGGGTCTGCCAATTTGCCAGAAGCTTATCTACATGAACAGAAAAACATGGACTCACACTGAATCCAACATTAACAGTCTTCATGACACGACAACAACTTCCAATAAGTATCCCAAGTTTTCTAACCTTATCCCAACTTTGATCTACTTTAGACAAAGTTGGGAGAGTTTTCAGGAAACTCCAAAGTATCCTAGGGCTTTGTGGCAGTTTTGACTGCTGAATTGGGTCCATTTTGGCTCAATTCACTGTCCAAATGGACACCACCACTATCATTATTTTCCTGTTATTGATAAGTGCAGCGGAGGGGATGGCCGGTCCCTGTGTCACTAGCAATGCTTCCTGGTAGCCACAGGGCTCACTGTGAGCGTCTGCCAATTGTTGTGTCTGATCAGATCAGAAATGGGGTTCCTTCCCAAACTACCCAAAATGGAATTTCTCTATTACCTCTTTGCTGGCCACATGCGTACCCCGTTATAACATCAACAGATAGCCAGGCATTCACAGGGAGCTCAATGGCCAGTGAAGAAGACAAGGGAATAAGCCAGCAGGGTCACTGGGGGCTTAACCCAATTGGACTGGCTGAACACCAACAGAGCACAGCAGCAAGTCTGGCTGTGTTATGTTTGCTTCAGCTGAGGGGTCATCTTCAGCAGTGGCTGAACTAGGTATGGCAGACTGATGGGAGCTGCAGGCCTCCATCTCATCTGCTGGTCCTTGCAGCAACACCTCATCCCCATTATCTGAGCTTGTTGTGACACTAACCCCTACCATGGAGGAAAATACAATCAAAGCACTCTTGAAGAATGTCATCCATCCTCTGCCTAAAACCTCCAGAGAAGAAGACTTCACCATGCTCCAAGGCAGCATATTCCTCCAATCTTACAATTTATCTTCTCTGTATGGCATATCTGCTGATGAAGGATATGACTTGAATAATCAGATATAGCAGTCTCTAATCTGCAGGAGCTATAGAAACTGCAAGTCTCAAAGTGCCACAAACCTATTGCAATTTTGCAGTAACAGAATCACACGTGACTCTTCTGGAAAATGATACATGGATGGTATAATAGAAAACTCCAATTTTCATCTTTTTCCCCCTCCTCTTTTGCCCCTTGTTATTGAAATGAATTGAAGAAATAGTATTAAAGTAAGGTTGATTAAGAGTGTTGGAAAGGATGGTGTAAATATTTTAAAATAATATGAGAGGTACATTTAACTACTTCAAAGTATGTTGCAGGCCCATATTTTCTCACTGTCGCAGACAAACTGTTTTGTGTTGACAGGCTTGTCAGAACAGAATAAAATTTATGAGGAACGTAAGGACTATTTATGGAATCCCAGCTGGTTTAATTAGTATCAAGGTAGAAAGCTTGCTCTTTCTAAATTCCTGTACCATCAGTCTGTCTTGTTCACCAGCCTTGTAACATTTGCTCATTGTTCATGTATACATTGGCTGTATTTTCTGCTGCAGAACAGCTATGTAAAATAATAGAAAATGGAAAAAGAGAAGCAGGAGAACTCAGCTGACTACCATAAAATGCTGGTGTGTTAACCCACCTCTTTTTCACCAAGTGAGGGGCTCTGCTTAAACCTCTGCTCCTACAAAATGTGAAGACTTCCACAAATTTCATGGTTACCATCAAGATTTAAAGTTCCCTTTATCCCCACTTCTGACACCAATGTAAAGATCTTTCTCCTGTTCAGCTAATTCAGACTCTTAAACACAGCTCATTAATTCCTAAACTTGACTGACTCCTAAACTTAATCCTCACTTACCTACACCTTTCTTCATTCTAAGGGCCCTTCCACACAGCCCTACATCCCAGAATATCAATCCCACATTATCTGAGTGTGGACTCAAATAACCCAGATCAAAGCAGATATTGTGGGATTTTCTGCCTTGATATTCTGGGATATAGGGCTGTGTGGAAGGGCCATAACTAACCCTAACTATAAGGATCTTATCATATACATTTATACTCCATCTCTGATGCTCTTTGCCTACTAATACCTACATGTCCTATCACAAGAGACAAGTGGCTTCCACTTCACCCAACTGAACAGGTCAAGTGTTTGGGAGAGTAGGTTTACCATTCAGCTTACTCTGTTTTGAAATTAAATGGATGATTTTTCTACCTTCATCACACACTTTTCAATCTATCAATTTTTCTCAGGAGTCCTCAATTGATTTGCCATCACTCAGTTGAGATTTGTCCCTGCCCACTGTCCCTCCCCCATTTTCTTTTGGGGAAAAAACCTGAAAAAATGCTGACAGTAAATGATAAATGCTATTATGGAAAGTTATGTACCATTGCAAATATTTAAAATCCATCAGTCCATAGCATCGATCCATGGCAGTGGAAGTGGTGTCAAACTGCTGTAATTCGAGAGTGTAAATGTACTCAAATACTTACCTGCCCTGATTTCCCAAACTAAATTAACAGCCAAGAGATATGCCTAGTGGCAGAAATCAGTTGTATTAGCGATCCTCTTTGTTAATCAATCATTTGTAAGAAAAGACTAGAACCCATATGAATCAGAACCAGAATCACCACCAGAAGAGATCTCTTTCACCCAGTGCAGCTCCTGGCATTTAAAGTGGATGTGAAGAAAAAGATGGGCCTAAAGCTTTGAAACATTTTCAAGAGTTTAATTAAATTTCAGTATACTCCTCAGAATGCCCTTCTTGGGAAAGAGGGGTCTGCCTAGGAAAGGAACCCACCCCTTATCACTTTCAGTCTAGTGGAAGCTGTTCTGAGGAACTCTGTCCTCACTCAGTAAGGGGGAACCCCTTTGCGGCCCACGAGAAGCCTCCATTCAACCCCCCTCTTTCCTTCCCTCCTTAGACCTACACTGGCTCCATCTCTGTTCTGAATTCAGCTCCCAAAGTTTCTTTCAAACCTCAGCTCAACCAAAGCTCACAGATGCCACACCATGACAATGGAAAGGCTCAAATGAACCAATTTGTATATTTTTTAAAAGAAAGCACAAAATAATGCCTGGAATGCTGCTGTTGTGGGATCTAGCCAGGTAGAAGAATGTGAGAAAGGATGCAAAGACAGAAGAAGGACATTCAAGACTTGATGTTGGGGCCAAGTGTTTGACCATTGAATAGCAGCAAGTGAGAAGAAGACGCAAGCAATTCGAAGCGACAATGAACTGACCCGGACTTTGATTTTAACTAGCGTGTTTTTAACAATTGTTTGTTTAATGTCTTGTTTTTAATGAATTTGTTGAATGTTTTTATGATTGTGATGGCATCAAATGGTGCTTGCTGTGAGGCCGCCCTGAGTGGAGTGAGAAGGGGAGGGTACAAATGTATGAAATAAGAAGGGATGGAAGAGGAAAAGAAAGGTAGAAGGAAGAAGGGAAGGTATCAAAGAACGAAGGGAGGGAATGGGGAATGAAAGAAGGGTGACAAGGATGACAGAAGGGTTAGAAGAGGGAAAGAAGAAATAGAAAGGAAAGGAAAGGAAAGGAGAAAGATGGGAGGGAAAGTGGAAGAAGGAATGCAAGGGGGAAAGAATGGTATGGAGGGGAAAATAAGGGACATAAAGGAGAAAGAAGAGAGAAGGAGACAAAGAAAGAAGATAATAGAAGAGAAGGGAAGAAAGGGGGAAAGAATGTAGGGAAAATAGAAATAAGGTTAAAAGATGGGATGGAAGGGGAGAAAGGTGGAAAGAAAGGAGGGAAATGAGAAAGAAAAAAGTAGGGGAAAAAGAAGAGTAGGGAAGGGTTAGGGTGAGACGGAAAGTCAGGGAGACACACGTGCGAGCCTGGGAAAGACGGAAAGGTAACCTCAACATACAGTTACAAGTCCAAGAATCTGTGAAGTAGGTGAAAATTGGATGGAATGGGAGGAGTCATATCTCAGCTGTCAGTCAGACATGTATTATTTTATTAGATATGGAAAGGAGAGAAGTGTGCTAGATGGTGGGAATAGATATCCAGATCTCATCTACAATTCTTTATTTATTTTGTGTATAAAACTGCTAAAATAGAGGAAGCACAAGTGGCTAAATAATTTTTAACCAAAAACGGGCAAAAGCTATCGTATTGTCTGTGGCTTTAAACAATTTGTCCTCTGTGCATGGGGCAGGGCATTGTGGGCAAGCACACAGATGCAAAGTTGTTTGTCCTCCACAGTCGCACAAGGTGGAGGATTGTACTAGATCAGTGGTTCTCAACCTGTGGATCTCCAGATGTTTGGGCCTACAACTTCCAGAAATCCCAGCCAGTTTACCAGCTGTTAAGAGTTCTGAGGGTTAAAGGCCAAAACATCTGGAGACCAACAGGTTGCGTACCAATAGGTAGTACCATTTTGCCAGGTGGTCTTTTGATCTCCAAACATCACTTTTGAGTCTGTTCAGGGACTTCCAAGTTGCTTATTCTTGGTTTGCCTCTGGAGGCAGACCCTCATAGGGGGGCATCCAGTTGGGATTTCCTGGTTTAGCTACCCAGATACTCTTGCTGTTACTGGGAGTACATTAAGAGGAATAGTGGTTCTCATGAAGCTTTTCCTTGATTTGAGTCCACTGGGAGGAGGCTGATAGTCTTCCACTGGATGGATTTCACGGTGTTCAACCTAATTTTTCTCCCAGTTAGCAGCAACTTCCCATTGTACATGGGGGAGAGGGAGGGGGACAATGCCAGCTAGCTTATAGAGTCTATCAACGGTTGTAGGTTTAAGATATCCTGTGATTATTATTTTATTATTATTTTATTATTTACTTTATTTGTATACCGCTCTTCTCAGCCCTTACGCGACTCAGAGAGGTTTACAACAATTTAGGTATACACAATACAAAATCATTAAGCATTTAAAAGCAATAGCATCACAAATCATTAAACATCAATATCAATACATCACTACATCAATATAACAAATCCATCAGGTCTCATCAATGAAATCAGAATCCAAACTCATTATCCGATATTCCGTGTTCCGATAGTCATTATTCTACATGTTTTGTTCACCTGCTTCACATGGACAGACTTGTGCCAAACAGGGCATGCATACTCAGCAGTTGAGTGAGACAAGACCAGAGCTGATGTTCTTATTAAATTTGGGTCTGCACCCCATGCACTGCCAGTAAATTTCGGCAGGATGTTATTGCATGCAACTACTTTGTGCTTGGTGTTCATACAGTGTTTCCTAAATGTTAATGTTCAATTTAAGGTAACACCAAGATATTTAGGATGGGAACAGTGTTCAAGCTCTTGGCATTCCCAGGTAACCTTCATATTCATGTTGGATTCACGGTTACGTAGGTGGAAAGCACACACTTGTGTCTTGGCAGGGTTAGGCTTTGGGTAGCTGGAGCGATCTTTCAGGGCATTAGTAGGCTGGTTTTCGACTGTTTCAAAGCCTTTTGCTTACGTTGTTAGGCCAAAGTCATCAGGATATCTAGCATTCTTAAATGATGACTTACCTACTTAAAATTTATTTTCTGAGGTGTGTGAGATAAGGTCCTAATAGACTGACTATAGGAGAGAAAGGAGAAAAGCATGATAGAAATTAAATACATGCAATATGCAATACAAAAGTGATCTGCTTATGATATTTAAGCAGTTTCTAATGCATTTCGTTTTTCCAAAAAGGTGCAGACTGCTCTGTAACTTTCACTGAAACACCAAACTGAAGCTTAATTTTATAATTTACTATGCTCTATTCTCCCAAGGTGTCATTTGTTATTTCTAACACATTTGGGTTTTTTTTCTTGGCGGTCCACAACATTGCTCACTGACAGCTAACTTAGACTTTATTAGAAAAAAGCACTGATTGGCAAAAAGCCAAAAACAGAATACAATATTTATGAGATATGTACCAGGGAAAAAAAGAGAGAGAAGAGAGACTGACTTTAACTGATGGAGAAGGCTAGCTGATTTGGCAATGAGGCAAAAATGGGAGTGGAAAGATATTTATAATGTGGGCATACTATTCAGAATAAACAGAAAAGCTGCAAAACTGTGGTAGCAAACAGGCATGTCTTATTAAAAGGTTTTCAGTCAATTGTATCCATGCTTATTCAGAACACATCCAGCTAATTTTAGTGGAAGGTATTCCCTAGTAAGGGTACATACTCATTGAAGACCAAGGCCCCATTTACACTGCCATATAATGCAGTTTCAACCTGCATTATATTGTCGATGTAGACTCAAATAATGCAGTTTAACCAAATTGAACTATGTTATAGGAGTCTACACTGACAATATAATGTAGTTTCAAGCTGCATCATATGGTAGTGTAGATGGGGCATTAACCTAAAGTCAGCCTTCCACATTTGTGAGTTTAACTTTTATGGATAATTCATGGATTTAATTAATGTGTTATCTATGGGAATCAGTTGGTCCTCTATGGTCAACTTCTGGTGAAACTTGAACCATAAACTCATGCTGGAGGACCCATAGAAAACAACTCTTTAGGTATTTGTTGGTTTTCCAGAGTGATTTGATGGTCAATGTCTGGTAGAAGATCATCATAGGGTCAAGCTGGAGGAAAAACAAATGCCTGGAGAGAGGTTCACATTTTTCCACTTTCCTGGTGGTTCCAGCCTCTATCACTCATGAAACTTCCTCCAACCCAAACAACAGTGATTTTCTGGAAAACCACAAAAGGGATCTTTAAAATGAGGAAGAAAGGTTCTGTGGTAACTGTGTGTCAGAAAGTTGTAGGAGGGTCAGAAGACTGGATGCTCCAAGGATTTTTTAAATATGAAAAATGGCAAGTGGAAATAAACAAATATACATTAAAACTTAAGATGTTGAATTGTTATAATACCAATATAGGTGTATGTTTATAGATAATCCCAAAGCTTTAAAGTACATCATTTTCCATTTGGCATTAAATTTGCTTATTTTTACCTACAGAGTACACATATGAGAACTTTAGCTCTTTAATGGGATCAAAAAGTTTGTCTATTACCTCAAAAAGGTGAACTTCTTTTTAAAAATCCTTTCCTGTTTTCAAAGTGGAGATCTATCTAATATATGCACTTATAACCTCCAGTTATAGCAGGGCAATTGCCTTTAAATATTAAATTGAGACAGATATGTGATTGAAGCATAATTCACTGGGAAATATATTGCTGACAGGTGAGGTTGACATCTTCTCAAAGAATGCCTGAAGGTCATAGAAATATGATATATGATTGATGACAGATTTCAGCCCCTTTAACATTGCCCCTTTCAGTCTATTCACTTTGCAAATTTCTACTGTTAATAAAGTTTTAACTATGAAAATCAACTACAAGGATCAAACTCAAGGATCTGTCATTTGAATGATAACATCCCACTATGCATCTATCCTGTGCAAGCTGCAAAAGTTTGATACCATGTTAAGTGTCATGGATCCATCCTACAGAATCCTGGGATTTGTAGTTGAAGGAGGTGTTGTTAATTTTTTTTCTGCTGCAGAGCTCTAGTACACCCCAAGCTACAATATTAGAGCACCACAGCAAGGTTTTTGAATACTTCATCAAACTACCATATATTCCGGCATATAAGATGACTGGACGTATAAGACAACCCCCAGCTTTTCCAGTTAAAATATAGAGTTTGGGATATACTCACTGTATAAGACCACCCCTCTTCCAATGCACACCAAATTAAAAAATTAAAAAATCAGATTTGAATTCAATATGGTAATTTTAATTCAAATGCTTATGACATGCAGAAGGCCAAGTCAATTTGAACAATACAGCTATAGGGCAGGGACAATGGTAAAGTGCAAGAGTCAGATATTAAATTATGGCAGATACTGAATTATTGTCAAAAGCACAGTGAAACTTCCACTGGTTCTTTACAGAAAGTGGACAGAGTGGGTACCAATCTGATCTCCCTGGGGAGAGACTTCTAGATCTGGGAGGCCACCACCAAGAAGGCCCTCTCCCTTGTCCCCACCAGCCACTCTTGTGACAGGGGTGGGAATAATAATAATAATAATAATAATAATAATAAGGAAGCAGATGAAACAATAGATCACATCCTCGGCTGCTGCAAGAAGATTGCACAGACAGACTACAAGCAGAGGTATAACACCATTGCTCAGATGATTCATTGGAACCTGTGCCACAAATACCATCTGGCTGCAACAAAGAACTCCTCTGGGACTTCCGAATTCAGACAGACAGAGTTTTGGAGCATAATACTCCTGACCTCACGATCATATTAAAAACAAAGTATGGATTGTCAATGTTGCAATCCCAGGTGACAGCAGGATTGAAGAGTAACAACTGGAAAAGCTGACACGATATGAGGATCGAACTGCAAAGACTTTGGCACAATCCAGTAAAGGTGGTCCCAGTGGTGATTGTCACACTGGGTGAAGTGCCTAAAGACCTTGGCCTGCACTTAAACACAATTGACATTAACAAAATTACCATCTGCAAGCTGCAGAAGGCCACCTTACTGGGATCTGCACGCATTATTTGCTGATACATCACACAGTGTCCTAGGCACTTCGGAAGTGTCCGACGTGTGATCCAATACAACAGCCAGCAAAGTGATCTTGTCTGCTATGGACTCATCTTGTTGAGTTTCTAATAATAATAATAATAATTATTATTATTATTATTATTATTTATTTGACCAGTCATATGACCATTTCAAAATACAACATGAGTAAAAGACAAGGCAAAAAAGGAGAGAACAGCAGCTGGTTTTCTATTTACAGTCAGAATTTTATTTTCCTGGTTTTTCTTGCAGGAAATGTGCTCTTTTCTTGATAGCTTTCAGAATCAAAAGGCTTACTCTGATTATGGTGGACCTTTCCTTGCAAGAGGAATGTCAGAAGATCATTTCTGACAGGGGCGGGAGTGAGAGAAGGGCATCCCAGAAGATCTTATAGCCCATGCAGGTTCATAGAGGAAGATGTGATCGCCAAGATAGGCAGGACCCAAACTGTTTAGGGCTCTGTAGGTAATAGCCTGTACCATGAATTAAGACCAGAAGCTTATTGGCAGCCAGTGGGGCTGTTTTAATAGGGGGGGAATGACCACTCCCTGTAATTTGCTCCAGTTAACAGCCTGGCCACCGACCTTTGTACCAACTGCAATTTCTGGACCATCTTCAAAGGCAGCCCCACATAGAGTGCTTTTACAGTAATCCAATCTGGAAGTAACTAAGGCATGGACCACCATGGCCAAGTCAGACATCTCAAGGTACAGTCGCAGCTGGCGCACAAGCTTTAATTGTGCAAAACTCCTCCCGGCCACTACCAGGAGGACCTTAATTGTTTTTTATATATTAATTGTTTTCATATTTACTTGATTTTATTAATCTCAGCTGACTTGCATGGCATGTAACCTCAAGCAAGCATGAATGTCAAATCAATAACTCGGAGATTGTCTAATGTTTTTATACTGTTTTATATTGTTTTTATTTAATCTGTATATTTATGCTTTTGTTGTTGGCACCATGCTATGCCTGTTGTTAGCCACCCTGAGTCCTTCTGCGAGGGTTGAGATAGGACGGGATATAAATGTCTGAAATAAATAAATAAATAAATAAACAGTTTTGAATTTGTGCCTCCACATTGTGGAAGTAATGCAGTTCAAAACCATTTTAATTGCTCAGTTTTTTATTTTTATTTATTTACTTTATTTATACCCTGCCTTTCTCCCCATGGGGACTCAATGCTATGGAATCCAAGGAGTTGTAGTTTTACAAGGTACTTAGCCTTCTTTGCCAAAGAGTGCTAGTGCCTCAGCAAGCTACAAACCACAGGATTCCAGAGCATCGAGTAGTGGCAGTTAAAGCAGTGTCAAACTGCATGCGTTCTACAGTTTAGATGCACCCTGGTACTCCCGGAATTTTATTCAGCCTCGTGTTTTGAACCTGGGATTGACTTTTCATGATGATGTCTTTTAAGGATGCAGTAATTAGTTTTGTCTGTCATCTTGAAAAGTTGTAACATATATACCACTAAGGAGAATGAAGCGCTAGAAATTATTGTGACCCCTCACCCAGCCCACCAGCCACAAGATCTTCTCAGGACAACTCACCAATCCTTTGCTGGAAGAGGAACAAGGACTTCTCTGCTAAACTGGTGAGATAGTTTGAATATTAAGTGCTTCATCTGGAACACTGTTGCTAAATACATACTTATCTTTGATTCACTAAATAATTACTTTTTGCACAATGCAAGAATGAAAAATAGCAGTTACAAAAAGGAAGAGGGGAGAAATCTGATTGAATCCTTTGAGCCTACATGTAGTTTAGATCAAGATATCACTTCTAACAGCTGTGTCCCCTTAATGTAACACCAACTCAGAGGGGCATGAGCCACTTTATGAATCATAAACTAAATCATGTCTTGCAATATCACAGATGTTCTCTGGAGATCTGTCAGTATGCTGTGTGGAAGGATGAAAGAATACAACTTGAGATTAGTAGGAATGTTAATGCTATTCAGCAAGCTGAACATGACCTAAAATATTAATGGAACCAACAGACAGTTCAAGCATGACTGGTAATGCTATTCTCAGTTAAGAATTGTCTCTGTCAAAACAATGCTTCATACTTTACACTGATATCTAGGACCACTGGTATTTGCCACAATAAAGTATGAAGGGGAAACTCATATCTTCTCCAAACATGCATCGTACATACATGAGGGAGACATGGCAAGTTCTTATTCATACATATCTCCATGGAAAACCCTGACTGTTTAGGATTGGATCCAACCTCTTCCTCAAATTTAGCATGTTGATATGGCAAACAACAATATTCTATAAGCTCTATATTTGATTTAATATTAATTTAAAACATTTATTTATCTTCTTCTGAGCCACCAGGGTCCTTGAGGTGGTGCACAATGGATTTTTAAAAACCCTGGAAATATAACATAATTTAAAAAAATTAAAATATTATAAAACTCTTCTTTAAATCAATTCCCCCATGGTTTTGGAAGGGAGTTCCAAAACCACGGGGGCACCACCGAGAAGGCCCTCTCTCTTTTTCCCACTAACTGCGCTTGTGATGGTGGTGGGACCGAGAGAACTTTTAGTGATGTAAAATATCCAGTACTGAATGTAAATCCTGGAATTTACAAAATATAATATTTTACAGGATTTAGGAGACAAATATTATTCAGTTGCAACAATGGGTCAAATGGCAAGTGGATGGGATCACTCTTGGATGGAATTGCTCCTCTAATTTTGAAGTGATATGTCATTAGATAATCAGACAGACAGATAAATATGCAAGAATCCTGCTGTTGACACTAAAGAAGTGGGTTGTAGTCCACAAAAATTATGTTGCCGCAAGTTGGTTGGTCTTAAAATGTTCCACATGATTGCATTCTCCTTCCTCTCTGCTTCTTCAAGTTCTACTTATTCAGGTGCATCATCAACTTACTTAAGCTTGCTTGTTAAGCTAATCACTTATAATTCACAGATGCAAAAACAAGTTTAGTGTTCTATTCCCCTATGCATCCCAAATATTTTAAGTGCATGGCAAACCAACCAATCAATCTCAATCTCTTTTCATCTCTCTCTCCCTGTCTCTTTCCCAAAGGGAGGAGGGGCAAGAAGAATGGAGGGCAGAAAAAGTTATTTTTTGCACATTATAATTAGAGTAATCTGTAACAATTACTGTAGCTGTCTGTGTGCCATTCTCCCTTGCTTAGCTGTGGAGTGTTCTTAATTGCAATCCGAACAGAGAGTCACTGCTTTAGAAGCCCACGTTCTGTTCTTGAACAACTTAATTACAGATCATAAAGTCACCTGGAAGAAGATATCAACCTTTGGTGCTCACAGGAAGCAACATCACTTTCTTTGTCTGTAGATTTGGCAGTTTTGGTAATAAAGGTACTTTGGCTCTACTGCCAAATCTCTAAAGTTGGAGGAACCAAGATGAAAACTTGAATGGGAAGGAACATTTAAAATATTTGTGTAAACTGAAATACAACCTGAGCTATTTATTATCTATTTATTTCAACTACTGGTACCCCGCCCTTCTCAACCCCCAGAAGGAGACACAGGGCGGCTTATAGCCGGCAACGATTCAGTGACCCCACATTCAACATAATAAAATACAATAATTACATACAGGTAGAAATATTAAATCAATTCAAATTAAAATCTATTTTAAAATATTACTGGCTGGTTGGCCTTATCTAAACCGAATTCTGTGACCAGAGACTCACTCAGAAACTTGCCCATAGTCCAATTTCCATAGCGTTGTCATCATTGTCATTGTCAGCATGTTGCCCGAAAGCCTGGTCCCACAACCACGTTTTCAATTTCTTTCTGAAGGAAAGGAGGCATGTAGATTACCTAATTTCACTGGGGAGCAAGTTCCACAGGGGGGGCTACCACCAAGAAGGCCCTGTCCTTCATCCCTGCCAAGCGCATTTGCAACAGAGGCGGGGTCAAGAGCAGAGATGAAGAAGGCTTCCTTAGAAAGCAACCAGATCTGAAGATGGACCAGAAATGAAATTTCATTAACCTGGATTGAAGATATGGAAAAGCAAGAGGATAAGAAAAGTATATTGTTTAATATTTTATTTTCTGTTAAAATCTTCAGGGAAAGGGATGAGGGAGCAAAGTGACCTCACAGCAAGGTCTGTGTGTATCAATAATTTGTTTTATTGTAGCTATCCAGCCCTCTGTAGTATTACTTCTGGCTTCTTTTGTCTCTCTGCATGGTGGGCATCAGGTTTAATGGGAGGAACATCTAATACCAATGGAGATTCTTCACATGAGTTGGTATTCTCATTAATTCACAAGAAGAGTAGAGGCTGTCTGCATCAGCTTATCATGCTCCATGCTCTGGTTCAATCTCCTGCCAATAGAATTGAAGTCTGAAGAAAGAAACCAACATATGTTGAGCAAGCATGAACATTAATGCCTGGATGGAGCTTAGGTTTTAGCAGGTAGTAGGGAGCCAAGAGAGTTGTTTCCTTCATTGCATCTTTTTAATAATACCCCATTTCAAAGGTTTGGGGGATCTTTGACAGATAAATACATTGGAGGGACCAATTGTTTATCAAGGCAGGCACCAAGCTGCTTCTTGACTATAGTTGATAGTCCATCAACTAGAGCAGTACATGTGTGCTTTCTATAACACAGATTTATGCTACATTTTTCAACAGTTATTATATTAGGCCTGTTCGGGTTGTATGAAGTATTGGTTCAACTGACTAAGGGGGCTAATGGGTGGTGCCATTAGAAATGTGATAAAATAGTTAATCACATGCTTAATTGTTATAGTGGTATTATTTGGAAATCTTAATATATGCCTTGGATGTGGGAAAACTATGTATAAAACCCATGCTACACAGTCAACCAAAAATCTTAAGGCAACAAGTTTTTAATTATAACTGGAATTAGTTAATTAAAATAGAGTTGGACTAGATTTCAGTTCTTTGAACTGAAAAGGAGGAATATGTAGGAGAGGGTAAAATGCCTTGGTATGTACTAGCTCTGTGTGTGTGTGTGTCCTGGTGCAAGTTAAATTTTCCCAAAAAGAACAAGTTACCACTGTGATTGTTTCATTGGATATGCCTGTTGTTTACCTTACAAGAGCCTGTAGGACCAAGAATGTTTGATTTCCATTGAATTGTCTACATTGTGATTTTTTAAAAAGTTCCACATGCTTTGCAGTGGCAGCCTTAACAAACTATATTTGAATATAAGAGGTTGTGGGTCAGGGCTCCTATTTTCTCGCAAGTCTGAAATGCATTTCTTTCCCTTAAAAATGTTAAACCTTGATTCACTGGTCTAATAATTTCTGCAAGGGTTTCTCCTTTAAAAAGTTAAAACCTTGATTTATTGGTTTTCTAATTTCTCCTAGAGTTACATGGACGAAAAGGTTCTCTTCAACTCTTGTCTTAAGGGATGACAATGTGGATACCATTATGAATTCTTTGATAACGTCTCATTTAAATTCTTATAGTGAGGTGTCCATGGAATTTGCCCTTCAAAATCACCTGATTCAAAATGAATTCATTTGAGTAGTGCAATAAAGATTAACATAAGCTTTCTATTCCCTCCTCTAGATAAGACCAAGAAACCGATTGACAATTTCAGTATGCAGCACAAGCAAGTGAATGGTAGAAGAAGGGGGTAAACTGAGAAAAGGATTTCTCAAATTGTCAACAAGAACCAATTCCTATCAACAAGGAGAAATTTTACATGCAGCTGTGCTTCCACCCAACATTGATCTGTGTTGGATGAATAATGTCCTACTCAGTTTTAAAGAGGAATGTAAACATTATGTGATGTTTGCATATGCAAGGAGACAAAGAACAAAGCAAAAAGCACACAATTTTGGAAAGGAAATGCAACATGCAAGCAGGTTTCAGCAGACAAAGACTGATCGAATCCCTTAGTGGAATTAGCAAAAATATGCATGTGAATATATTCAAATTCTGAGTAATGATGCATTTTGCCAAGAACACCTGTTCTGAAATGTTAGGGCCATAATTGGATTAGCAAACAAACGTGCATTGACTCCTCCATGATGCCATTTTGGATACATAAGGATCCACACTTGGAGAATGAATTTACATATTAGTTTATACAAAATTCAGGATCCTGCATGGGGCATTTTGCATATTTCACAGTGACAAATACATGTTACGCCCAAGCATGAACTCAACAGGACTCTTTCATATCTGTATTTATATGATTGCACCCATTATTTGCCACATTCGCTCTATATCTTCAATTGTGCATTAATTATATCTCTGACTTACTGGTTTCAATCCTTCTGATGCTTACATAGTTTTAACAGCAGTTAAAACTAATAATAAAATCCAATAAAATTTCAAAACAACAGCAATGCAATAAAAATGTTCAGGCCGGAGGTAAAGCATTGGATAAAATTATGAAATATGATCACCAAGTAAGCTCTCCTGGCATCAACTTTGACTTTTTTTTAGGTTTCAGGTTAGGATGTTTCTCTTCTCTTCAGTAGAGGATTAGTTCAATAGCTAAACCCTCTTACAATGGATGCAGGATAATCCTATACATTGTTTTATTAAGATCATTATTTTTTTTCTAAATTGTACATTTTTAATGAACATCTTAATATATATTGATGTTTGTATTTTTACCCCTTTGTAAATCACATTGGGACTAAATTTGGTATGGGAAATGATTCATACCTTTAATAAAACTAAATTAAGCTGTTTTATTCAGCATAGTTTTAAAAATCTGATGGATGAAGGTTCTCGAAAAAGCAACAAGGATTTGCAAAAGTTCTCCTTGCTTTTAACTGCTTGCTAAAAGCCATGATTTGAAAGATAGAAGAAGGGTAGATAATAGGAATCTGCTTTATATGAATTCTGGCTGCTGGTAATGTTGGCAAAGATGATAATACCCAGTGAAGTAGAAGGACTAGTTAAAAGTGGTAGAATGATTTAATCAATGAGGCAAAGACATGAGGAGGGCAGTGGATGAGGAAGTCCCTCTTGGAAGTTTCTCATTTATAAGGTGATCATAATTTGAAATGTACTTGATGGCAAAGAAGAAAAGCAATTTTTATTTTATTCTGACAACAATTATAGGAGGAAGTTATACCAAGAAGTGACAATTGGTTATTGGCTGAAGAAAGTCAACAGATTCAAACTCTGTCTACTGGCAGAACATTTGATCTCCAAAATGGTGGAAAGTTTGATTTCCACCATACTTGTGCATAACACACACACACACACACACACATACTAGGATCATTTTTATAAGCTATGAAAAGGAAACATGTAATTCTATAGTTGCCCTGTATTCTAGTTTTTGAAAGACATTCTTTCATTTAAGGAGCTGTCAGAAGACAGTCTTTTATTTGATAGTGTCCTCTGTTCCATCCAAAGTAAAGAACTGTAAGAAAGGAAACCATGAGTTTTGAAGTTACTCTTCAATTATTAGCACCGAGACAACAAACTGCCACATAGATCACAGTCTACCTCACTTCACATGCATTTACCTTTGAAATACAGTTATCATTTTGCATGCTCACCTTGACATATGCAAATATTATGCAAATATCAAGGGAATCCTTCTTCTATTTTCTTATTGCAAAACATTTTCCATTTCTACTGGTTATGTTGACATGGTACTTTGTATATGTGAAAGGTCAATTAAAACATCCTAGGTGGTAACATTCCAAAGCCCAGGCACAATGGTAGGGATGTGATTTTTAACAAAATTTCACTCAAAGTTACGAATGATTAGTTTCAGCAATTTTCTTCCCACAGTTTAAAAAAGTCTTCATAAACTACACAGTGTGCAAAGGCTATTCACAATTCAAGAGTTATTCTGCACAAAATCACATGCGGTTATTTTTAAATAGAAATATAATGTTATGCTTGGAAAATAATATTTCAGTGCATACATATTAATACATTTGCATAATTTTTGTATAATTAGATTTATAAATTTGCAGTCTTATGTGATCCAGGAAAGTCTATGGTATTAGCAATGCTTCTGGGTAGTCTGTCTACCTACAGATTTACAAAAACTATCTAAAACTATGCCAACCTTTTTTGAAATACACACGGCTAGAACAGTCTAGATTTTAGTTTTGTATTGATAAGCTATGCTGGAGCCAGTTTGAACTTGATAGTTTCTTTCACTATCAGCTTGACCATGCCTTACTCATTATTGGTCCATGACTTCATTTATTCAAATGTATACAAATATTTGATTGTATTTGCTGTAGATTTTGCTCCTTGATTATTTTTGACATACATTTTTCTCATTTTAGGTACTTCCAGCAGGTTGGCTAAGAATATCTGACTGCTACTTTCATTTATTTTTTTCCACTGATTTATTTCATTTCACTGATTGACTTCGTCATTGTTATGAATATTAACTACTATTGCCTTTAATTTTTAAAGCCAAAATATGTTTAAATAAATTATGTTTTAAATAAATTCTAAATAATACTGGACTGAACCAATATTGAAATCAAAAGGAAATATGAAAGAGAATCTGTGAACTGGAAGATGCAAAAAGGTGATACTCCTATACTTTTATATACATTTCAAATGTCTGTGATTTTTTAAAATCTTGTAATATTAGCTATTACTGAGCTTCACCAATTTGGGCATCAAAACTGTAGAATTAATGCAGTTTTATACCATTTAACTGCCATGGCTCAATGCTGTGAAATTGTGGGAGTAATGTTTTAAAAAGGTCTTTGGCCTTATCTGCCAAAAGTGCCAGTGCTTCACCAAAATACAAACCCCAGTATCTGTCACTGATTTTCCTAGAATGTAAGAAAACAGCTCTGCTAGATATTGTGAGTCACTGTCACTAACTTATTTGAAATGATCAACAATTATCATTCAGGAATAACTGTCTGTTCTGCAGGAATTGTGAAGACAAAACTCTAATGCAGGCAGTCCCTGAGTTACAAACATCCAACTTACAAATGACTTCTAGTTCAGAACAAGGGTGAGACAATAGGTGAGAGAAATCTTCCTTTAGGAAGGGAATTCACTCCTGGAAGAGTTATCATGGGGAAAAGGTATCTCCACTGAAACTTTATCACTAATCCTTGTTTCCACAACAAGCCAGTTATCACAGGGACAGAAAGTGAGGTGAAATCTTCTGAACCTCAGGGTTGTTAACCCTTCCCTATTCAACCCAAAGTTAAACAATATATATATTGGCTGGAGTTATAGTGAAAAAATGTACCTGTTCGACTTACAAACAAATTCAACTTCAGAACAAACCTACAGAACCTATCTTGTTCATAATTTGGGGACTGCCTGTATATGAAGTGGTTCCATCAATAACAACTCAACATTATTTTGCACATGATGTTCTCCTTATGTTGATAAATGATGTAATGTATGCATGCTTTCTTTTCCTTCCTTGTTGACATTTATTTTCTTATCACAAATGCTGTTTGCTTGTCAAAATTGGCAAATGGGGGTATTTGTCATTTGCAGACTGTGATCAGTCACAATACAAATAGCATCCAGGATTTTCCTTTTTCCTTTTATTTTTAATCAAATTATCTGATGTTGGAAGCCATAACATTCAGATTTCTATCAAGGGTTTGAGAGCTCTATTGTATTTTTGATTAAATTGATATCTCACTTTTCCCCCATATGGGACCAAAGTAACTGGCCAATTACAGCCCCTGGCTAGCCCAAAACATGTGGCTGGGACCTAATTAGATCTCTGTGCTGATGAAAGATGACTGCCAGCAGATTGTAAGGAGTGATAGATCTCCTTTTCATGTAGCATCTGCATGCTTAATATCTGCTATGCAGAGATGGAAACCCTTCAAGAACACTTTTGTCAAGTGGCACAGTGAACTAGGGAGCAGGAGCAATCAAAGTTTCCCATTACAAATGTTATGTTTTAATATCTTCACATTGCTTTGAATTAGTTTTTTTATATTTCTTGTTAGCTGTCTTGAGTCCCTACATTGGGAGAAAGGCAAGATAAAAATAAAGTACATAAATAAATAAACTGTTGGGTCCCATGTCCATGAGGTGGTGAAACACCTCTGAATGTAAAATTTCTATTCATTCATAATCCTAAATTTGGTACTAAATTTGGTACTATTCATAGTCCTAAATTTGGTAGGAACAATGCCTTGGCTAGCTCCTTTGAAGTACGGACTAAAAGTTGGTTTCCCCACCACATCGACAATGAAATCACCAGCTATCACTGCCCAGTCCATCAATCTAACCATTACACCTCAGGAATACCCTAGAGTCCTAAGAAGGTCACTCTATGGTATATTGGAAGGAAGGCATTCTTGCTTACCTATATCCTTTTAACACAGAGAAGATCAGGCTCCGTGCCTAAAATCTTAACAGCTTTTGGGTGTGCTCTCAATTCATTTGAGAACACATCTCATTCAAAGGAACAGTATAATGTGCTTGCTCAGGGATTTCTCCTTCTTTCTCTACCTGCCCAACCTTGAATGTGTTGTCTTGATTGCTTGTCTCAATGTGGGTGGATTTAATTAGTTTCCTGTACTAGTTTTTAGAAATTATGTAATTTCAAAGTCCTGCTCATGATAAGCAAACCTTTAATAAGCTTCTCTTTCATATTCACTGACAGGAGATGAAATGTACAATTGCCTCCCTTATTTCTCATTAGTACAGCAGACAGTGAAAATCTCACTTTTCCCCAAATCTGTGCTTGGCTTAGTCAAGAAAATATTCAAAACAGTTCCACTGTGCGCCATTCATATTTGCATCAAGTACTACTAGAAATAATATAATAAATAAAACCCACTAGAGAATTATGGAATAGAGCAATGACAATTTGGAATGGTCATGGATTAAGATTTTGAACAATGTGATTTTAATAAGTGTTTTAAAGTTTTATATGTTTTAATTGTTTTTAATATATATGTTTATTTTATTATGTATGTATGCTTACATGACATTGAATCATTGCCTATATGTGTAAGCTGTCTTGAGTCCCCTATGGGGTTGAGAAAGGTAGGGTATAAATAGGGTAAGTAAATCTATATATATAATAAAGAAGAGTGTTTGTATGTGGAGGGAGGACGTAGGGCGGAAAAGTTTGTGGCAGCTTTCTGATTGGCTGCCACTATGCTGCTATTTGCATATGGTCTCTGATTGGGCAGCTTCAATAGGAGCCCCTGGTGGAGAAGAGGGTTCATGGCAGAAACGGGGCATGACAGAAGGAAATTTGCATATGGTCTCTGATTGGCCAGCCTCAAATCCAACATTCCGAGATGACAAAGAGAGGAAAGGAAAGGCCGGGGGCTGGGTCAGAACACTCCCAATACAGACGAAATTTGGCACACAGAGCCCCCATCACCCACTCTACATCCTACTGCAGTTTGGAGGACTAGGAACCATGGATGATGGGACTTGCAGTACCACCACTCACATTCTGAGACCGCTGTTAACCTTATCCAATGACTGATCAGGACCAAACTTCGCACATAGACCTCTCATGACCCACTTTACGTCCTGGTGTGGTTTGGCCGGGGATGGAGCGTGGATTATGGGACTTGCAGTACAATTGCTCAATTCTTGAGACCACTGCAACCCTCATCCAATTACCAATAAATACCAAACTTGGCACACTGAGTCTCCATGACACACTCTACATCCAGGTACAGTTTGAAGGAGGATGCACCATGGACGATGGGACTTGCAATACCTGCACTCCCTTCCTAAGACCATAACTGCCAACAATGATGGATCAGGACCACAATTTACACAGAGAGCCCGCATAACTCACTCTACATCCTGGTGCGGTTTGGAAGAATTTGACAATGGATGATGGGACTTGCAGTCACTTCACTCACTTCCTGAGACCACTGAGACCCTCGCCAATGACTCATCAAGACTAAACTTGGCACATGGAGCTTCAATGACCCACTCTACATCCTGGAGCAGTTTGGAGGACGACAGACCATGGATGATGGGACTTCAAGTACCTCCACTCCCCAAGACTGCTGCAAAACTCATCTAATGACCAATCAAGACACAGAGCCCCCATGACCCACTCTACATCCTGCTGCAGTTTTGGAGAAGGGTGGACCATGGATGATGGAACTTCCAGTACCTTCACTCACATTCTGAGACCTCTGCAAACCTCATCCAATGACGGATCAAGACCAAACTTGGCACATAGACCTCTCATGACCCACTTTACGTCCTGGCGTTATTTGGAAAACTTTGGAGATGGATGATGGGACTTGCAGTACCTTTGCTCACTTCCTGAGACCACTGAGACCCTCGCCAATGACTAATCAAGACTAAACTTGGCACATGGAGCTCCAATGACCCACTCTACATCCTGCTGCAGTTTGGAGGAGGACAGACCATGGATGATGGGACTTCAAGTACCTCCACTCCCTTCCAAAGATTGCTGCAACCCTCTTCTAATGACCAATCAAGACCACACTTGGCACACAGAGCCCCCATGATCCACTCTACATCCTGCTGCAGTTTGAAAGGGGATGGACTTTGGATGATGGGACTTGCAGTACACTTACTGACACCACTGCCACCCTCATCTAATGACTGATAAAGACCAAACTTGGCACACAGAGCCCCCATGACCCACTCTATATCCTGCTGCTGTTTGTAGGAGGATGGCCCATGGATGATGGGACTTCAAGTACCTTCACTCACTTCCTGAAAATAATGCAGCCGTTATCCAAAGACCAATAAAGACCAAACTTGGCATACAGAACCACCATTACCCACTTTCTCTAATAACCCGGGCAACGCCGGGTCCCCAAGCTAGTAATAAATAAAAGAGAGTTGTGACAGCAAAAATTCAGAATTTTCTATACCTTGCCTCAATAACTAATCAGAATTGAGATAGTAGTTAAGTAATCAGAAAAGGACTAGGACTTGCAAAAAGAGCTATGAAGGAACTAGGCAAGGCCCTGAAATGTCATGACATATGACTTTTTTTTCTTGTCAGGAGAGATTTGAGAATCTGAAAGTCACTTCTGGTGTGAGAGAATTGGCCGTCTGCAAGGACGTTGCCCAGGGGATGCCCAGATGATTTGATGTTTTATCATCCTTGTGGGAGGCTTCTCTCATGTCCCTGCATGAGGAGCTGGAGCTGGTAGAGGGAGCTCATCCACCTTTCCCCAGATTCGAACATGACATATGATTGAATACTAAAGTTAGAATTGTTCCTGCCATCACATTTCCAGTTTCTATATATGCCTGTAAAAACTAAGCAGTGAAGACAACAGATCAGAAGTGAATCAATTCTTGTGGTAATGAAGAAGAGTTCTGTGGATACTGTGGACTGCTAAAAATAAAATTTGTGCTAGAACAAACCAGACTGAACTCTTTCTAGAAGTCATGATGACTGAGGCTGTCATCCTTTGGCCTCATCATAAGATGACAGAACTCACTAGAAAAGACAATAATCCTTGATAAGATGAAGCCAGTGGGAAAAGAGGAAAACCACATTCCAGATGCATAGATTCAATCTAGATGAACTATGGTCTGCAAGACCTGAGCAGGGTGGTTGATACTAGAGAGGACTCTCATTCATAGCGTCACCGTATATCAGTTGACTTTGTGGCAATAATAATAATAATAATAATAATAATAATAATAATAGCCCTTTTAAATGACATTCATTGAAATGAATCTTGTCATTATGATTCTTTATAAAATAAATAAGCAAATGAAATGTTCCACACTCGTGCATTAACGGGCTCTTATTTTAGGGTTACATTTTACCTGCGGATAACAACATCGATTCTCTTTTGCTCCCATCATGCCTAATTTTTAATTTTTCTTTCCTTTTTTCCTCCACTCCCTTTGGTCTGATGTTTGCCCCACAGTCATGATTTAGGTTGTACATTTCTCAGAGCAAGGGCCTTTCTTGTTTCTTTACAAAGTGAGTGATAGTATAATAATACCCTCCTACCCAAACCAAGTACTTTCCATTCCCTATGGGAGAATTGCAAACAATTGTGTACATCATTCAACTTGGAATCAAGAGGGCATTCAAGTGGTAGTTTGTAACCATTTCAAGCCAGGATTCACTTTTAACACAAGTTATTTCCAGTGACTCTATTTTTAATTTCTGCTATAAACAAATGGTATTGGTGTACGATACAGTGAGACCTGACTTAGCAATAGTGCATATGAAAATAATATAAATATTGAATGTCTATAAATGCATTTTATACAATCTTAGCATCAAAGGAGCATAATGAGTAATAATATTTGTGCTGTTCTGTGGAGGTCAGCCATATTTGGCCAATGTCCACTTGTGAGCCCATATTTTAAGGAAGATATTGACAAACTGGAGAGCATCCAGAAAATATCGGTGTAGGAAGTAAAAGTATGATGAATATTTACATTTATGGTATCCTTGGAGCATCATCTCAGATTAAACTGCAATTCAGTTCATGGTATTGACCCACTATCCATTACAGTAGTTTGCTTGCATGATAATTACCTATAATAAAATATAATTGCAGCGTGTTGGCCTATCTATCATATGTATGTCTATCTGCCTCTGCTGTTCTGCCAAGACAATGAAACCTAGATGCTTGAAATTCAAAGCAGTTGTACCTTGGGATTGTTTTTAAATGGGTTAATTAAAACCTGTCAGAAGTCTACAATAATATCTTCAGCTGCTAGGTGTTAATCTTTTCCTAACCAAGAAAAGTAGTGCTGGAGGCAGTCCTCATTTTTCCATAGGGCTCCTAAGCATTATCAAATCATCACCATCATCATTGTTATTATCATGCCACTGTTTTGCCACTTCAGACAGTTAGCGATAGTTGAAACATATACAAATAAATAAATGTACAAAAGTGTTTTAAATTAAGCTATCAATCAAAGTTTTAAAACTATTAAAAAGCACAACCATTAAAGAGAAGATCAATTTGATCCTTTGTGTAGGGCCCATTTTGGCCTTCTGTCCACACTCTACAGACAACTCAAAAAGGGTGTGTGAGATGTAGAAAGTATCACTGCCTAATTTGGAAAAGTGAGTGACACAAAGTCACTCATCCAAAGTTTTTGCCATTTAATAAACTTTTGGCATTTTTTTTATTTTAGAACCAATTAGGAAATAACATTTATAACATTTATAACCTAGGAACAAAAATCATAATTTATTGGAACTCTGGCTGGCTACGAAGGGGCAAATCTCTCTGATCCGGAGCAGTCCACTGCATTCTGGGAAATGTGGTGTAGGGCAGGGTCTTTTGAATTCTCTGTCATAGGTTTCCTTCTTTCTCAAACTACATTTCCCAGAGTTCTATGCTGTTCCCAGAAAATACTACTCCCTTTGAGTAGACCTCACCCTCTGAGGTCTACTCAAAGACCTCACCCTCTGAGGAAGCTTGCCATAGATGCAGGCGAAACGTCAGGAGAAATGCCTCTAGAACATGGCCATATAGCCCGAAAAAACCCACAAGAACTGAGTGATTCCGGCCATGAAAGCCTTCGACAATACACTACTCCCTTTATTTCCTACTCCTAATGGCAAGAGACCATTAATTTACAGGGTAAAGTCAAGGCACTAAGACAGCCTTTTTGGCTTTGCATTTTTACCTTTGCTTCCTTGCACTGAATATTTGCAAAACTAAAACTTTACAGATTTACAAAACTAAAACAAAAAGTATGGGGTAAGTTTCAATTCTTAAATTTTTGGCGTGGGCAATGCCCACATATCAGATATCACCTTGTAAGTATGAATTTAATTAATTTGATCCAAATTATGAGGAGTAACGAAAAAATGCACACCCCTAGTAAACATGGAAAAGGTGAATGAATGTTGGGGTAGAGTCAGAAAAGATCACTGGGGGGGAAATGGAGAAAGAGAGAGAAGAAGAAGAAGAAGAAGAAGAAGAAGAAGAAGAAGAAGAAGAAGAAGAAGAAGAAGAAGAAGAAGAAGAAGAAAGGAGGAAAAGAGAAAGAACACTGGGAGAAGAAAATCAATTACTTATTGTTATTGGAATTTAATCCAGAAAATTGATACTTCTACTAGTAAAATAGATAATATATGGATACTGAAGAACACAAGTGCAGTTACTGAGGATTTGAGACTTCTAAGATTATAGAAGCATAATCTCCCCTACCTCATTGTTCTTGCATGTCTTGTTCAACAGTTTTCTATCTGCAGCATAGAAGTTCCACTAGAGTAGAATCCACTGCCATGCAAAAATGTGGTAATTCCTAAACAGCAGAAATAAGTAAAAGCCTTACTATTAGTCTTGCTATTAGTCAAAGCAATGCAGTCATGTGCCAGTTTTGGGTGTCATGGCATAAAATGGTTTGTGATTTTTAACTGCTGTGGTTTTAAACTTTGAATTTGTTTTAATGGTTTTTAACTGGGATTTTTAAAAATACAATTTATATTTAATCCTGTGTTAATGTTCGTGTATTTTTATATTTTAAATGGTTATGCTAATGCTTTTATGTTAAGCCGCTTGAAGTCCCCTTCAAGGGAGATAAAGTGGGGTGTAAATAATAATAATAATAATAATAATAATAATAATAATAATAATAATAATAAGGTTAATTATTGTGTTGTTTGTTTGTTTGTTTGTTTTTTGCTGCTAGAGATGGAAAAAGAACTTGAGAAATATTCTGCTTCCTGTGCATTTATGGGAAAAATAAGTGTATGTTGAAGGTGTTTCATTAAGTCTGCAGATGTTTTTGCTTCAGGAAAAGAATCTGAAGGAAATAAATTAGCAATCTTTTGTGACAACATGGCATGATTTCATTTCACATCTTCCAAATAGGGAACATCAGCTCATGTACTAAGTCCCACACCATGATGTGTAAGCCATTTCCGCACTGCCCCCATCTGTCTGCCGCCCATGCCTTTGTTTGTGGACTAGAAAACAATACTGCAAACCAAATACATGAAAAATATTTTTCCTTCGTAGACAAATATTTGTGAAAGTGCACACGGAAAACATTGAATTTATGACATCCCACTCACAAACATACATTCCAGATTATTTCCATGAGTAGGAATAGTAAAGTTCTGTTTGTCAACTTTTCTTCTTATCCATGTGGATTTTCCATTATGTCATACTTTCCACATGTATTCCTCTCAAAAGGGAAAATATGCTTTGCACTCTTTCAACAAAGTAATTCTAGTATCAGCCACATGTTCCATGCTGTTTATTCCAAATCAGCAGGAAAATATATCAGCTGAGGTAGACAGCAAAACAAGAACACAACCCTGACAAATTAAAGACAACTGTTTCCTATGAAGGGAAAGGTCAGATGTTAACTACAAAGCCAAAGTAAAATAAAGTCATGCTGAAAGAAAAGTATTCTCATCCAAGGAAAATTATAGCGGCTAGGAATCCCATAACAAAGCAGATGAAGTTTTCTTGGAGTGCTTAAATCTTACTATTGACTAAAAGACAGCCAACACCTTAATAAAGTAGGGATGGTGGCTCATGGCCATCACAGAATTAGCTCTACTGTATCTTTTTTGAAATGTGGCGACTAGAACTGCACTCAGTAGTAGCAACAGGTATAATATCTTGGTGAAATGTTCAGTCATGGCTGGTGGTTTCCATATCGGTAGGGTAGTAAATCTTCTCTGGGCAATGAGCTGATTTTTGCAGATAGAATTCAGTACCTTAAATAGCTTCTTTGGAGTCATGATTGAAAAAAAGACTGAGTTCACCACTGTACTGACATGGAGCCACCAACTGCCCTTGAAAGTTGCAGGTGGCAGATTTATTATAAGAAATGCTGAAATGTTTGTGACATCTAATGGGAGAAGCCCATTGATCATGAGCTGAAACATGGAAGGAAAATGGAAGAAGTTGTCCCTGGAAGGATAGATAATATCTATGACTTTCTACTGATTCCCATTATTTATCTTGTTACTGTCTTTTGAAGAGTCTCCAGAGCATGTCAGGTCATTCTGTCCAACCTGAAAAAACATTGTTGCTATTTGAACAAGACTATGAAGTTTAATGTTGACAATGGTCACCTGCTTTTTTATAGATCTTTGACCCATATACTAGATCTCCAATGAGTTACAAGGGTGCTTCGCACTATATATATATATGCATAATCTCCAGCAGCTTCAGGGCCTGGAAATATTTGCCCATAGTGCTCCTTTTTTATTCAGTCTCTGCAAGTTTATTGCCCATGAGCCTCAAGTCATGATAGAAGTCCAAACAATCTAATTGCAATCACAAATTCAATATGAAACATGTAAGCTGGGATCAGATAGATAGATAGATAGATAGATAGATAGATAGATAGATAGATAGATAGTATAAGGGCAAGATGGGATCCTTGAAGTGACTGGATTGACCTTGAAAGAGCTGGGCATGGTGACGGCCAACAGGGAGCTCTGGCATGGGCTGGTCCATGAGGTCACGAAGAGTCAGAAATGACGGAATGAATGAACAACAACAAAAGTGTAAGCTGGTGAAGAATAATCTAAACTGAGCTCTATATTTAAGCTATATGTCTACTGGGAACATCCATGCTCCCTTTCTTGTTTTAGTATTATTCCTACAATGTTATTAATACTTTTATATTATGTAATATTTAAATTTTGAAATTTATACCCTACTTTTCTTATAAAATTTCACCTGAAACCTCCAGTTAAGAACTATATGATATTCTAGGTGCCCACAAGTTGGAAAAGTGGCAATTTGGGACTTCAAATTCCAACCCAAGTATAGAATTCCTCCCTTGAAAGAATCATTTAGCACACCCATTGGTATCATCTGGGCAGAATCCTAATGAAGAGGGTTTCCAAACACAGAAGAAACTTAAAAGATGGTGTTTTTGTTATTTATTGGTGACTCCAACCTGTGGCAACCTGAGATTTTCTCAGCAAGATTAATTCAAAACAGGCTTGCTACATCCTGTAAGTTTAAATTATTGAAATATTACATATTCTAAGAAGGGAAATCCCTGGACAGGTAAACCATTGGGAGTGGGGTTTGGGAGTTGGAGATTAGCATAAAAAACCCATATTTTTCTCTGTATAATAATTCCTGGGAAGGAAATGGGAAACATTTACTGTTTTATTGTATAACCATAGAACACATTACAATGAAACAACCATAGAATGCATGATCACAATGGAATCAATGTTTTTAACCTGATAAATATTCTTTTCTTCAATGGTCAGGGTTGAATTGACCATAGAATGCATGATTTTCCGCAGCATGACTTTATTAATTTATCTGGAGGGTTGTTTGTACAAGAATTTTGCATTGCTCCAGCTTCTGGTTAGTAAAAAAATACACAGCCTAATAACCATCAATGTGGTTAGCGCTTTACAACTTACTCTAACATACTTTGAATCAAGCCACTGAGAGCTCAGAATGATGAATTCATGCCCCTAAAGTAGATGAAAGGGACTCTTAATTGCTTTCATCCAGGCTGTTGGCACAGAAGAGAAACTCTATGGACCTATCCTTTAAGAATACAATGTCATTATGTATCCCTTTAGTGAAATATGAAGAGGTTATAGTACAAGGTTATTGCACTTGGAAAGATGCCAGTGATTAAAGATCCCTGTCTGCAGTAAATATTTGCAGTGCTACCCTTTTTGGAAGGAGGCCATTGTGAGCTTAAAATATTACCCTAAGATATAATAGTGTTAAAATACTATAGCTTGACTAATTTCACCATCTTCAGTGAGATTTAATGGCCGTCATAATGCTATAAAGGCTTTAGTTTCCCAAACAATTAAGTCACTGTAATTCTTATACAAAAAGACATAGGTCTTACTTACTTACAAAGTGGTACCTTGTCCCTTATCTATAGACTTTCTCTCATAGTGAAGTTGTGTGCATTATTTAAAGCAAACCCACATTATCTGATGGGCACACAGAAGACTGGGTGACTTGGAAGGCACTGAACAGACTGCCCTCTGGCACCACAAGATGCAGAGCCAACCTTAAGAAATGGGGCTACAAAGGGGAGTTCATGACTTGTGACTGTGGAGAAGAGCAAAGCATAGACTACTGACTACAATGCAGTCTGAGCCCTGCCACATGCACAACGGAAGACCTTCTTATAGCATAACTAGAGGCACTCCAAGTGGCCAGCTTCTGGTCAAAGGACATTTAAGGAATTAAAAACCTGGTTGTTCCATTGTGCCTTCAATTAGACAGTTCACCAAAGAAGCTCCTGATCTTATCTAAGCTCCTGCAGTTTGGTTTGGTCCCCTCTAGCACTTTAATAAGGTCAGGGCATTCACCTCCTAGCCCAGCCCTCCATTTGGCACACTTGCCCATGGGTCCACATAGGAATAATCGCTTCTAGGAATCCTGAGCCTGAACCCACTACTGTTGTCAGCCACGACATTAGTTTATGATGTTTGTCTGATTATAATGTTTTATTATTTTTAGATGTTGACTGTTTTTTTGAGTTTGTTTTTAATCTGTATTTGCTGGGCATGTCCCTCATAAGCCGCCCCGAGTCCCTTTGGGGAGATGGAGGTGGGGTATAAAAGTAAAGTTATTATTTATTATTTTTAATATAATGCCAAATTTTCAAACTTGGTGGGGTTTTTTGTTTGTTTTTTAAATACATTACAACTGTACTCTTGGTTTGCTCCTGATACGATAAATAAATAAATGATCTGATGGTTCCCATCCCACTACACTTCTCCTGTACTGTCTTTAAGTAAAGGGTTCCTGTCATTTTCAAAGTTGCTTTACCCATCTCTAGGGGCATCATCACCTTTTTCTTTGTCATGGGGTGGGGAAATCACCATGAGCTTCCGAGGTGTTCCTGTCTTTGTTGTCAGAATGCCATTTCCTTGTAGACAGTCTCTGGTTGTTACCTTTTTTTCTCTTCATGTATACTGTCAGCCATCATTACTGGGGTAGCCAGCAGCAAGAAAGGAAAGGGCCTGCATGGCCCTTATTCTCTTCTCTATGTGCTAGTTCACAGAGCAATTGTGTAGTAAGAAGAATGAGATATATAGTATCCATCTTTCTTTAAGAAAAACTTCCAGTGAACTCAGAACTTGCTACTGAGAAACATGATTTCATTATAATGCGATTTCCTGGATTTTTAAAAAAGTCACATGCACAACAAATCCAACGGAACGGGAGGAGACATGCTCTTAGTGTGTGATGGGGAAGAATGCCCTTTCAAATGCTTAAACATGGTAAAAGATGTGTATGGTGTAGTGGAGGAGAGTTTACTTTTGTCTTCTTATAAGATGGAGCTAGGACAAAAAGCGACAGTAAGGTGATTCTCTAAGGCACTTATACATTGTGTGGGAGAAAGTCCCATGTGTCTTTGATATTTCCAAAACTGCAACCAGCGGATAACATTTTAAAACTGGTACTTGGTTCCTCGACTATCATCCTTTTGTACTTGAACTACCAGTAAGTGAAACAGTTAATCCTTCCAGTGTTTAATTTGCTTCAGGTTCACACTGGACATTAAAAAAAAAAAAAGGGGGGGGGGGAGAGCACAACAGCCACAACGTAATCAGGTCTGATTTGTTCTTGAACCTATTTATTTTTCATTTTGGCAGGCCATGGTATTATCAAGTTTTCCTGTTATGTTTCCATCTGCAGATAAAAGCCTTTTTATTTAAACAAAAATTTCATGACAAGTCTTTTACTGGACTAACAATACACTGCACTTATACTGTTAGTGCAAAAGGGAACCTGACCTATACCATTACTGCAAAGTTTTAAATGATTTTATTGTTTTAATGTATTGATTTTTTAACATGGTAATTTTTCTAATTCTTTGTTAACTTCTTTATTATCAGGTTTTAATTCATATTATGAGCTACCTTGGGTTCCATTAAGGAGAAAGGCATGGTTGATTGATCGATTGATTGAATGTGTCAAGTTTATGAGATTGCACTTTATAGACTGAGACTCTGCTGTATCTATAAAACACTGTGCTCTTTCATGTTGTTACTGTCTGTGTCACAAAGACACAACAGATCATTTTGAGAAAGGGTCCTTTGAAGCAAAGAAATTCTGTATAAAAATGGTCTGGAATGAGCATGGAGGAAAAGATGAACCGGGGACCAGGGTGTTTGGGTAGGGTGTGGCATGGATCCCGGTTACCAGAAGGGCCATATATTTCCATCGGAATCTGCTTGTGGTTTGAGTTCTTCTGAGGAAACCCTTCTAACAAGCACATGTAGCATGAATATCGAAGATGGCCTTCTCAGGGATTATCCCTAAACTCTGGAAGACAATTGCTAGAAAGACAGGCTGCTTGACTATCCTTCTATCGTCAAGCAAACTTTTTTTTATTTCGGCAGGCATTTCAGAACTGATATTTCATTGAGAAAACACCTTCAATGGTATACTGCATTTTTGCCCCTTTTCTTGTTTTAATCATCCTTTTAATTGATTTCAGTTCTACTGATAGTGACATTTTGTATGATGTAGACTTAATAATGCTTTCTATTTTAATTTTTGTAAGTTTCCTTGAAGAAGAGTAGGAAGAGGAAGAGACATAGGCAGAAATGGAGTGTGATACTGCCTCTTTGTGTGCAATGTGTACAACCCAACTTCTACTACCCCTGCAGGAAAGTCACATGGTATTTGTTGTTGTATATAGATGACACCCTACTCTACTACTCCTTTCCACCTAAAGCCAAGGAAGCTACCCATACCCTAAACCAGTGCCTGTCATGAGTAATAAACTGAATGAAGGCAAACAAATTGAAACTTAATTCAGGTAAGAGAGAGCTACTCCTAGTCAGTCGGAAAACAGACCGGGCAATAGGGATCCAGCCTGTGCTGGATGGGGTTACATTCTCCCTGAAGACACAGGTCTGTAGTCTGGGGTTCCCTTGGACTGAGCACTGAACCTGGAGGCCCAGATATCAGTGGTGGCCAGGAAGGCCTTTGCAAAATTAAAATGTGTGCACCAACTGTATCAGTTCCTTGAAAAGCCAGATCTGGCCACCATGTTACATGCCTTAGTTACATCCCATCTGAATTACCGTAAGGTGCTCTACATGGGGCTGCATGTGAAGAGTGCTCGGAAACTTCAGCTGGTCCGAAGAGCTGCAGCCAGGTTGCTCACTAGGGTTGCAGGGAGTAGACAACCCCTCTGTTGCAGCAGCTCCATTGTCTGCCAGACTGTTTCTGGGCACAATTTGAAGTGCTGTTTATAACTTTTAAAGCCCTAGATGGTTCGGGTCCAGGTTATTTGGTTGACTGCATCCCCTTCTACAAACCTGCCTGGGCCCTAACATCTTCAGGAGAGGCCTTCTCTCAGTCCCACCACCATCTCAAACTTGGTTGGTGGGAATGAGAGAGTGGGTGTTCCTTCTTAGTGGCTGCCTCTCAACTCTGGAGCTCGCTGCCCAAGGAAGCTAGAAAAGCCCCTTCCTTCCTGTCCTTACAGTGGCAGACTAAAACCATTTTATTCAGACAGGCTTTTAAAGAAGAAAGTTTTAAAAATCAATCCAAGAAGTGTAGTTTTTAACATTGATTTTTTAAAATGCTGTTTATATTTAATTATTTTTAACGTTTGAATATTTGTATATGTCAAATCAGCTTTAAAAATGAAATTATAAAATATCATTTGCAATATAAAAACATATGTAACAGTTGAACTTTCTTTTTTTTAAAAAAGAAGAAGAAGAAGTTTAAACCACATATAAACTGGATAAATTCATAGGCAAAGAAAGGTTTAATAAAAAGCCTCTAAATGGGAAAGCTTTTCATGATGAGGTGACACAAAAAAAAACCAATATTTTACCAGCATCCTTATACCATATATTTTGCTCCCAGCTTTTGACAGTGAAGGGTCCTGCAGTAAAACTCTTGTTTTCAAGTAAGTGCATATAGAGAAAATCGCTCTTTCAAGGTGTCAGGGTCCCAATTTTTTTTTAGTTTTAGTAGCCATCATCAGCACCTTGAATTCAGACTGGATAACTAGCAGGAGAGAATCTTGTAGATGAGTTGATACATAGAGGAAGAAAGGGAAGAATGTAGAAATCAACTCACTGTTATAAGAAGCACAGTAGAGCATCACGTTCTGCATCATCAGCTAGAGGAATAAAATCTAAAGTGTCAGTTAAGCAAAACAATGCCTTTCAAGATCAGTTTCTGGGGAACAAGAGCCCAAATATCCACTGAGATCTGGTTCCAGGGTCACCTGTAAATACCAAAATCTGTGGAAGCTCAAGTTCTATTATATATACAGTGGCATAAAATGATGGTGATAATGATGATGATGATAATTTTATTTATATACTATCCTATCTCCTCAAGGGTACTCAGGGCGGTTTCCAACCATATAAGGCAGAACATTCAATTGCCAAAAAGGAAAACCATACAGACAAATTAAAATTAAAATAAACATCATAAAACATAAAATCTTACTAAAACATACATAAAAAATTAAAAACCCATTTCATTATAGCTTCATCAGACAGGTTCAAAATACCAATGGCCAGAATTACAAAGTGGGCATGACCAACTATAAAAGGGTTGGGCAAAGGATAGTGCAACAGTGTATGATAGGGCTAGGGAAGTGGATAAAGTGCTGAACAGAGTACTATCTAACGGCCTAGGGAAAGGGCCTAGGGACTAGTCATTATAAAAATCCTGCTGAAACATCCAGGTTTTCAGGTCCCTATGAAAGGAGGACAGGGTGGGGGCTTGCCTAATCTCCCTGGGGAAGAAGCTCCAAAGTTGGAGGGCCACCACCAAGAAGGCCCTCTCCCTCGTCCCTACCAACCATGCTTGTGACGGTGGTGGAATCAAGAAGAGGTTCTCCCCGGCCACACGCCTGGTTCATAGGGGGAGATGTGATCATGAAGATAGGCAGGGCCGGAACCATTTAGGACTTTGTAGTTCATAATCTACACCTTGAATTGGGATGGGCAACCTATTGGCAGCCAGTGGAGCTGCTATAATGGAGACATCATCCATCTCTATTAAAGCTCTATTAAAATGGCAAAATCAAAGTTTTTAAAAGATGGTTTATTCATGAGCTATGGATGATTGATGCATAGGGTTGACTATACTCATGTCCCACTGTGTTTTTTCCCCAGGCACTTTGGGAATGTAATTTTGGGCGAGGCTGTTTCTTTTCTTTTCTTTTCTTTCTAAGCATTACTTAACATCATACTAAAATAATTATTTTATTAAGAATCATATTTGTGAAGAAAACTCAAACCAAAGACTAAATTTGGAGAGCAGAAGATTTATATCTCTATGAATTACAGCTCTGTTTCCAGGATATAACCCATAGTTTTGCATTATATAATGATGATGATGTGTCATGCGTATGTATTTTAGGGATGGTCTCTGTAATATGAACTACATCTGTGATCCTAATTACTTTAGATTGATTACTGTTGAATGTACATTTCATTAGAATGAAAGTTAATCCATAAAAATTAATGGTATTTATTGTAGCAAACGACAGCCAATTTCTTTAAACAAATGGGTACCACATACTGAGCAAGAAGAAGGCTATGATAGAAAGCCTTTTAATGATTAACTAATCATGAAAGCAGTTAAACATGATGTGTGTGGTTGCAATATGAATAGAGAGACCTTTGAATTTGACAAATGGACCAAACAAATAATGCATTGAGTGAAATACTAAATGGAACCGGTTCTATAATAGGAAGCATGTTTACAGGAACTTTTTGTTACATAAATTTGTGGAAAGATTTCACCAAATGGGCTTTTAATTTTTTTTCTGGAAGAGCTTAGGTGGCTTCCTGAAAATTATAAGCAATGCTTTTCTATTTTGAAATTTCCCAGATCATTTATATAAAGCAATTATCTACTCTGTAATATAGTTGATGGAAGGAGAGGAGGGAGGGAGGGAGGGAGGGAGGGAAGGAAGGAAGGAAGGAAGGAAGGAAGGAAGGAAGAAGAAATTTAGTTCATTAATGTTGTTCCTCTCTTCCCTTCCAGGTAATGGACTTAGTTAGTGAAGAACTGGAAATCCAAATGGAAGATAGAAACTTCCAAGAGTCTTGGTAAACCACAAGCTTAATATAGATCAACAAGTGTGAGGCATTGGTAATCCCCACCCCAAATCCAATTAAATTTCCTGAACTTCTAGAGTACTTCTTAAACTGTGGGCCCCATCCCCAAATGAGGTCTCTTAGCTCAATGTTGGGGTCATGAAAAAATTAGCACCAATTTTTTTCTGAATGGCACCCATTTACCCAAATCTGTCAATGCTTCAGCTGTACTTCACAAAAAGGGAAAGCAGGCCATTTAGCAAGCCTCGCACATGCTGGTTTATTATCATTAATGTTTGGCTTTTATACCTATTTTATATACCTATATACCTGGAGTCATGTAAATATTTTTTGGGCAGAAAGGGCTCATGAGTGGGAAAAGTTTGAGAAGCCCTGCTCTAGACAATCTCTCCCAGTGGTATCATGCACATGTTGAATAATATAGACAGCAAAATAAAGTCCTGAGGTCAATAGCCATAACATCAAACAGGAATATCAACTGGAGTATATCAGACTGATGTTCCTGCCTCACTAGTGATCACTAGAACAATGATCAAAAGCAGGATCCCCCTTTGCACCAGAGATCACTGCAGATAATAGGGTGTAAACATCAATCTGTTACATCTTGATCAACACGAGAACAGATCCCCATTATTCACGGTGTCCATTGCCTAGTGAATCAGAATGAGAGACTTTACGATCCTTATGTGTTATCTACACCATTAAAAATGCAGATATAATGAATATGAACCAGTTACCCCTATGTAATTCTAAGTTGCTCATTTTTAACTGTGATAATCAATTCCAGCCAATATCTTTTAGTGCTCCGCTGACATCTATTGAAGGAGGCACAATTGTTTCTATGTTAACCAGCCTATCAGAATGCCTGAGTTACGATTCACCAGAGCTAATGAGCCCCAGATGAAAAGAATTCCATCTCATTTGATAAGATTCCAGGTGCAAGGCTCAGAATGAAATACTCCCACATTTTCCTGTGTGTGTGTCATGGCTTTTTTCAAAAAAAGCAGATGAGCTACATAACATCTATGAGACTCTTCCTGTTCAGAAAACATTGGATAAAATATTCATATCCTGTCCCCATTAAGCGAAACACCATAAGGTCACGGAATTAAATCATCCTGCAGTACAAGAACTGATCGCTTTTCAACCCTATATTTCCCTACAATATTTCAGAAAAATGGCATCTGCTTTAAGGGCATTCAAGTCAGTTTAAAGAGCCAGATGGTGATGCCTGGAGCCTTGCTAAAATTTTCCAAGAAACCTTCATACAAGTTAAAGGACATTAAATAAGATCATGAAATATACTGAAACAAAGATAACTGCTGATTAAAAGGGGGGGGGGGGAGAGACCACCAAAGGTTCTAGCTCAGCATCCTGCTTTACACAGTGGCATACCACTAGTTTACAGAAACTCCAGAAGGACTAGTGACTTCACCTTACCTGTTGTAGGACTCTTTTGCTCCAGTTCAACAACAGGGAGGCACAGCTGCCATCACACAACACACATGTACTTCCGGTCATAATTTCTGCCCCCTGTTGTTGAACTGAACAGCAATCGTAGCAAAAGGGGTGAGCTCTGAACACAGAGAAGCAAACATGTTCAAAGTTCCAACCACATGCTAGATCCATAGTAGCTGGAAAGCATGAGTGAAGGGAACTATCACACTCTCCTCCTGTTTTGGTACATGGCGGAAGGGCATTCCCATCAGCTGTCCTTCTGAAAGCAGTAGTCTCTTGCGATGGAAAGCCAAGACTTAGATGGGGCATCTTAAGTGGATTAAAATTACACTGCTCTTGTGAGGGAAAGTCAAGCCCTGGATGGGAAATCCTAGAAAGTGTTTGCTTTGGTTTGTAGATTTTAGGTAAAGATTATCATTATGAATATCAAAGCCAAACACATTAATGCTCACATTATGTCAAGGCTTGGGCTTCTCCTGAGGAAAAAAAGAGAGAGGGAGAGAAAAGGGGAGTCAAGAGGAAACTGGAGGCACCTTTTATTTCCTGGCTGGAGATATCACAGCCTCTGATTCTCTTTCTCTTGAGTTGCAGGCCTTCTCTGCCAAAAAGACATGTGTGATGTGGAGGAAGGCGGAAAACAATGGAAGAAAGAAGCAAGAAGAAAACACAATTGCCTACAAAATACAGATGGACCACCATGGATTTCATGTGATGAGGTGATTAATAAGGACAACAGCATTCTGCTGTTTTCCTTTCCAAAATCTTAATTTAGAGATAATTTAATTTAGATAAGTTAATTTAATTAACTCTTAATTTAGAGATAAGCTGTCTTGATGAGTGGCCATTGATGTCTTTACCCTACCTATCTTGCTCTAATCTCATCCTTTAAATCTGTCTAGGTGGTTAATAATAATACTAAACTTTATTTATAACCTGCCACCATCTCCCCAAAGGGGACTTGGGGCAGCTAACATGAGGCCAAGCCCAACATAATTAAACACAAAACAGCAAAAATACATCACAACAAAATATATAAATTAACAAATAAAGTAAACAATATAAAATGGCATAATAAAATCAAACACAAAGGGCGGGCCAGATGTATGAGATAAAATGTTAAAAAGTAAAACCCTGGGTGAGGTAGGGAAAAATGTATTTGTAAGAAAGGAGCCCAAGAAGGAGGAGCAGTGGGGTTTAGTCTTTATAAGAGACAGGGGGAGCTACTTTTTCACGAGGGCAATTATATGTGGGAACAAACAAATGAGTTGAGTGGTCAGTTCTAGATCTTGTGACAGTCAATACCAAATTCATAAGTAATGTTACTAAACTTTTGGAAATACTGAGTAGTATACACAGTAGTATACACAAACTCTGACAAATTTGACATCTAACATATTAGTACTGTGTTAAACCTATCTCCCATCATTTAGTTTCTTTGGATAATCTGAGATTCTAGAATTATGAGAAGGGGGAGGGGGCATTCAAAGAGGCCCCAAGTACACCTGTCATTTCTAGAATTTGAATCTTTCATTTCTCATCTCATTTTAAGTTTACTAAACTAGCAAAGAACAAATTCTGCCTTTTTAGCACTGTTTCCAGTTGTTCGATTTCTTTTTTGAGATAGAGTGATTAGAACTATGTACCTATAATTGCATTGTAATCATGATAGATTTATTTTTTAATCCATTTCCTAATAATTTGCAACACAAACAAGTCTTGTTTTGTTCAGCTGGACTAGTGGGCCCTTGTATTCTCTCACAACTCTGATTCTATGATTCTAATCTTGCACTTGTTTGTTGCATTTTGGTATTCATCTGAACTAATAGCACAGCTTGTCAGGTAAAATGTGGGGTGGAGGCACTATAATGTCAGCTGAACATGCATATAGGTGCTGCTATGAAAACATGCATTTTACCAATTTATTGAGCTCTAGTGCATCTTATGGTTAAAGGTTACATTTGACTATGGCATCTTTCTTACCTGTTTTTCCTCATGGCTCAAGGTGGGTTACAACATTGAAACAAGCACATAATCATCTAAAAAAATCTATAAAATCCAAATATTTAAACATATTTCTAAAAAATGCATACCAAAATACACAGAACAAGGATTAAACACAAGACACAAGTTTAAAATTCATGATTAAAACTGGCTGCCTATGGTTTTGGGTTTTTTTTCACTATCCAAAATTACCATAAGTCCAGGAATGTGGTACAGTAATTTGTTTCAAAACCTTCTATGGTTTCTCGAATCCCCAGTCTTTTTTGCAGGGAGGTTCATCTCTTTGGTAGAATATATTTGGTGGGTTGAGTTTAGGGTTGGAAATTGTGCTTGTGCTTGCACATAAGGGCACAGAGTGGCAAGGTTATCCTCCTCGACCCAACAGTTGCAGAGGTAAAACAATAAGCACTCAATGGTGTGTGTGTGTGTATGTGTTTGTGTGTGTACATTAAAAGGATGTAGATTTGCAGAAATGAAATAAGATTGAGCAATCATGCAAAAATAGCAGTGGTTGGTGTTCTCTTGCATAGATATTAGAATCATAGAATCATAGAATCAAAGAGTTGGAAGAGACCTCATGGGCCATCCAGTCCAACCTCCTGCCAAGAAGCAGGAATATTGCATTCAAATCACCCCTGACAGATGGCCATCCAGCCTCTGTTTAAAAGCTTCCAAAGAAGGAGCCTCCACCACACTCCGGGGCAGAGAGTTCCACTGCTGAATGGCTCTCACAGTCAGGAAGTTCTTCCTCATGTTCAGATGGAATCTCCTCTCTTGTAGTTTGAAGCCATTGTTCCGCGTCCTAGTCTCCAGGGAAGCAGAAAACAAGCTTGCTCCCTCCTCTCTGTGGCTTCCTCTCACATATTTATACATGGCTATCATATCCCCTCTCAGCCTTCTCTTCTTCAGCCTAAACATGCCCAGCTCCTTAAGCCGCTCCTCATAGGGCTTGTTCTCCAGACCTTTTATCATTTTAGTCTCTCTCCTCTGGACACATTCCAGCTTGTCAATATCTCTCTTGAACTGTGGTGCCCAGAATTGGACACAATATTCCAGGTGTGGTCTAACCAAAGCAGAATAGAGGGGTAGCATGACTTCCCTAGATCTAGACACTATGCTCCTATTGATGCAGGCCAAAATCCCATTGGCTTTTTTTGCCGCCACATCACATTGTTGGCTCATGTTTAACTTGTTGTCCACGAGGCCTCCAAGATCTTTTTCACACGTACTGCTCTTGAGCCAGGCATTGTCCCCCATTCTGTATCTTTGCATTTCGTTTTTCCTGCCAAAGTGGAGTATCTTGCATTTGTCACTGTTGAACTTCATTTTGTTAATTTTGGCCCATCTCTCTAATCTGTCAAGATCGTTTTGAATCCTGCTCCTGTCCTCTGGAGTATTGGCTATCCCTCCCAATTTGGTGTCATCTGCAAACTTGATGATCCTGCCTTCTAGCCCTTCATCTAAGTCATTAATAAAGATGTTGAACAGGACCGGGCCCAGGACGGAACCCTGCGGCACTCCGCTCGTCACTTCTTTCCAGGATGAAGAGGAAGCATTGGTGAGCACCCTCTGGGTTTGTCCATTTAACCAATTACAGATCCACCTCACTGTAGTTTTGCCTAGCCCACAGTGGACTAGTTTCCTTGCCAGAAGGTCATGGGGGACCTTGGGGGACCTTAAGTCTAAAGCATGGCAGATGGGCTGTTTGCATCTTTTTAAAATGATCAGCCAGTTGTTCTGTGCTTTTGGTATGTGTGCTTTGCTTCTCAAAAGGGAAATAAACTAGCCTTGTATAGAAATTGTGTGAATTACAAAGGCTGTCATTTTGCTGTCACCTGGAGGCATGGAATCCCATAGGATCTGAAATGTTCTCACTAAGCCTCTTTGAACCAAGGCAATCTAAATTGTCAAAGGAATCTATTCACCTAAATCCAGTTGCTGACCCCAACGAGAGTAGACTTGTTGAATAAAAGGTATTTACATAAATACCTTTTCAGTCGTGGAATGCCCTCCTCAGGGACATTAAGTCAGCCGCCTCCCTCTTGACCTTCTGGGAAAAAAGTGAAATTGTGGCTATTTGAACAAGCCTTTGGAATGTAATGCAACAGTCAAACACGGTATTAGACGAATGTGAACATTGGAAGGGCTCAGACGACAATTAATGGACAATTAGACTAACAATGAAGGCATTGGTTTTATATGTTTTATTTAATGTATTTTTAATTCTATTAATTGCATATTGTTAGGCATCAAATTGCTGCCTGGTTATAAGCTGCCTTGAGTCACCTTCAGGTTTGAGAAAGGCAGGATAGAAATATCATAAATAAATAAATAAATAAACAAATGCTGATTTACCTTCCATCTGATGGGCTTACTTTAGTTGGGACTAATAATTGGATGTAGGCCATTCATTAAATGTCTAGTTAAAGTAGGTTTGATTTTTTGCCATGCAGAGGACTTTAAATGACACTTCTAGATTTAACTCTGGGGCTTCTTTCTATTACAAAAATCATATGCTTCCCTCCTTCCCTCCCTCATCTTATCTATCAACCAACAATACCCATCTGATCTATGCCAATTCATTTCAATTTTTTTCTTTTTTTTTCTAATGGACTGAAAAAACATCTCAGTGAGAAATCTCATTGATGGACTCAGAAAAATAAAATTACAAAAAGTGACCCTACTTGGAATGTGACACAGTATCTGACAATACTGTGCTGATTCCTAAGTTCTTAGATAGAATCCAAATCATTGTTTGTCCCAAACTCTGCTGAGTTAACTGAGACACTGATCATAAGAAAGAGAAGTTTGACATATCTATCTGGCACCCACAAAACCAGATTGCTGGTCCCTATCTTATCATTCATGTTAAGGATGGTTGAATTATCAGTGCAGCAAGTTTCTGTATGGAAGGAAGCATCTCTAGCAGTACAATGTCTTGGTCTCTCCCTAGTCTATATTTGTCCCTGTTTTATTTTTAATTTTTGTTTGTTTCTGTAGTATCTGATGTTCAGAGGAAATGTAAAAAGGAAATATAGTGTAACAGGTTAATTGTTCTGAGTACTAAATGATATTAGAAAGCCTTTCCCCCTTCAGAAATGCAAAACCAGTTTAACAGTAAATGTCTAATAGCCTTACACTGTTTTGTTCTGTCATATTTTCCATGCCTGCTTACCCTCAATTAGCCATGATTTCTTTTCTTTAAAAGCCTGTTTTTCAATTGCCATAATTAATTATGACATTTCATTATGAATTCATTCACAGACATAAGTAGTTCTTATATGAAGTTGTTGTGCCAATAAAAGAAAAAAGAAAGAAAAAGAAAGCCATACTTTCTTTTCCAAGAAACACTGAAGACACGATCTCATAGTACTGGATGGATGCAACAGTTCCTGGTTCATTGGCTATTTTTTTCTTTTCAAGCACAGAAGATATTTCAATTTTATAAAATTTCATTTTTGCAATGCTTGATGTAAAAATAACCCCAGAAGGGAAAGAGTCCTAAAGTAGCAACTTTGGCTTAATTATTTTTCATATTTGCTTGGGTTTTCAAAAGCAGCAAACTACAAAATTATGTTTTCCCACATAAAAAACTGCATCTCAAAGGTAACAGGTTGCACATTTTGTACATTGAAGGAAAGAACAGACAAAAAAATGACTTGACCAGCAGTAAAGTAGATTGCCCTGGATGTCATTCCGCTGTGACAATTTCTTCTATTCTTTTTTCCCTGAACACTAAAAGCATCACTAGTGATGTTTTGAGAGCAGAGCTTGGGGAAAATAGCTCTCTTTCCCACTAAAACTCTCAGAATCCTCCCAGCATCATAGCCAAAGGCTATGCTGGCTAGCAGATTCTGAGAGATGTGGCCCAAGAAAAAGTACCCCTTTCAGGCTTTCTCTGAGAATAATGAAGCTGTATCGACTCAGAGTCCCTGGAACTGTGATCTCATCACATTTCTTTTAATGCACTCCAAGTTTTGAATTAAATAAGGCTGTAAGTCTAGAGAGGAAGACTCATTGATATGCATGGGATTACACTATGAATATGTGTTCTCAGGTTAGTCAATTTCCTGTTATTCCACCCTCCACACCTCTGCAAATTCTCATGATTTTCTGAGCTGACACATTATAGTGAAAAGCAGATGGTAGGCTGGAGTTAGTCTTCAAAAATGTCCCAGTGCTCAGAATGAGAGAAATGTGATAATTACTTTGAGGCTCTCACTTACCTTCCGCTCTATCACTGACCTAGTTGGAAGCATTTATCCAGCCGTCTTCTAAGCAGTCCCTTGAAGCCTTCACTTTACACCGTCTTACCATGCATATTGTTTTGAATATGGCCCTTGCATTGTCTTGCTCACAACAACATTGCAGCACTCATGGGACAGCATTAGCTACACTGAGATTCAAGCATGCAACTGAATATATAAGCAGGAAGTAATGCTGCAGCAGAAACATTAGATTTGCAAAGACTGGAGGGGGCAGGGAAATGGACAATTGCAACTGAATATCATGTTTCTCTGATACAGCAATCATGGTAAAGCATAAAATAGGCAGTACTTCTATTTCTTTGTGAAAGAACAGAGAACTGCAGGAGGAATGTATTATAAAATATCAAAATTTCAGGCATTTTCTTATTGTGCATTCAGATGGTTTAAATATTTAGTGGAAATCTTGTCTTCAGATAAGGATAAGTAGAAGTCATTCTTCAGTGAAGTGTGGGAGATTTACATTCAGTACATAGGAGTGGAGAATCACAAGATTATAAACCATTACAATAAATCCACAAGATTATAGGTAACTTCATATGGTCTCTGCAGAACTTCAAAGGTGTGCAACCATCAATTACATAACAACAAGTAGTTTTGTAGGATCTTAAATTCTTGAGATTCATTAAATCATTCATCTATTATATATGACTGATTTCCATAGGTTGCCAAATAAATTCTTCACTTATTTTAATACTGAAATGTTTTAAACTTCCTGAGGTAACAAAATGTAGATCTCAAGCTAAACATGTGACTCAGTGACCAAAACAGCAAATGGAATTCTGGGTTGCTTCAACAGGATCATAGTGACCAGATCAAAGGAAGTAGTAGTGCCACTTTACTCTGCACTGAGAAGACCTTACATGGAATCCCTTGTCCAGTTCTGAGCACCAGTTCCAGAGGAATATCAAGAAGCTGGAACATATCCAGAAAAGGTAGATCAGGATAATCAAAAATCTGGAAACCAAGCTTTATGAGAAATGAAGAGAAGATTTAAAGGTGTCATGATTACTATGATGGCTATATTTATATAACTGAAGGGATACCATGTTTCTGGTGATCTAGAGACCATAACATGAACCAATTGATTAGACTACCTCAAAAGGAGGTGGATTCTTTGGTTTTGAAGGTCTTTAAAGAGAGGTTCCTTCAGGTATCTTTAGTTCCTACATGGCAGCAATTTGAACCAGATGGCCATTATAGTCCCTTCCAATTCTATGATTCTGAGTTGCTATCATTATTTTAGGACTATTGAACTCAACAACATTTCAACTCCTCTTCATACATTCAAGCACAAGCATAAAAATGCTAGCATGTTTTAGTGGTTTGAGTATATTGGACTCGAATCCTGGGAGATCAGTGTTCAAATCCCCGCCCAGCCATGAAAACAAGTGGATAACCTTGGGCAAATCATTGTCTCTCAGCTTCAGGGGAAGTTAGTAGCAAAACTGCTCAAAAGCAATCTTGCCAAGAAATCACAATGATACATTTGCCATAACTTGGAAACAATTGGAAAGCATGCAACAATTAAAACACAGCAGAAGTAGAATGTTTTCTCTCTAACCATCTCTTCCACAAAAGTCGTTCTTATTCTGAACCATTGTTTCACCTGCCTTGCAGACACTGATTTAAGTGAAAAGAGCTGTAGAAAACTGATAGGTTATAAGAATGATTTGAATTTAATATGAGAGTAAGCATAACTCAGATTTTCATCTCAGTAAGCTCTACAGAAAATAAGGAATAATCATAAGATGATAAACAAGTTTTGTTCCATAGAATACAAGCATTTTATAAATTGCAAAAAGGTGGAAAATACTAAAATAAGAAAAGTTAACAAGTGTGTCAGTATTCTCTGTGTGTTTAAATATGTGTATTACAGAAGTATAGTGATTGACTTGCTCCTCCCAGGCTAACCTGTGTTTCAGAGGAATTTGATCAGAGGACGAATAACTGTAATAGACACAGACATGGACATGCATGCATACCACTTTGGAAATTCTGAAGAACAATAATACTTCCTATAATCTTAGGGCAAGTCTACAAAGGCAAGAAAATGCAGAATCACTCAAATGTACTCCTGACTTCATCTCAATGTTTGGTTATTTCCAGAGCGCATAGCAGGTTTGTTTGGGTTAAACAAGCTTTGCCCTGCTTCAGGGACAGTAGGGGGATGATCCAGAGTTTTCTAGATGTTCTGGTGTATCCCACAACTTCAAGGCCATCTGGACAGCTGGATTAGGTCCACTTTGGACTGGCATGCTGTCCAAACAGGACACCAACACCAACACCACCCTTTCCTAGGGATGGATTGTATCTATGTTGCTGTCATTCCCAGCAAGCCAAAGAGCTTGCTGGGAGTCATACTCTGTGGTTTCCTGGGAGTAATTGGCTGTTGCAAGCACCTCATTCTAACGCAAATCACTGATGTCAGAATGGGATTTCTGTGATGGCCACGAGCTTACATGGAGCTGGGAATGGTGGTGGAGATATGGGAATAAGGTAATGGTCCACAAGGGCTGATGCAATCAAGGCCTGGCTGGACCATGTGGATGCCAATACAAGTTCAGCAGGGTACACATGGCCATTTCTGGGGACGTCCAAATGTTTTTTGCCTTGAATTGGCTGGGTAAACTGTGTCCTGTATGCAGTTCTTTGTCTTGAATCTGGGCAATATTCTATTGAGGCTACTATCTGGCTAATCGTCATTAAATTTTGGCTATCTATACACTATCAAAGTCCCAGAGACTCTCTGACTCAACTCACCTTGAGCGAACTCCACTACTCCAAATGGTGCTCAACTGTCCTGGCAAAGATCGGGGAATTGGGCTACGACAGCGATTTCCTGACCCTACTATCTTTTCCCGAGATTTTTACCCTCATCAAAAGGAGGCTGCTAGATAGGGACCACAACCAATTGTTGAGCTTGGCAAACAAATCCTGCTCACCTATTAACTTGGCAATTCCATACACACAGGGAAATCCAGCCTTTTACATCACAGAGCTCACCAACCCCTCTTACAGAAGAGCCTACATGCTGGCTAGATTTAACATCATGCCATCGCCGCTCCATAGAGGAAGACTCAATGGCCTCCCGAGCGACAAGAGGGTCTGCCTCTGCAGCACAGGTCAGCTAGACTCCATATCGCATATTCTCCTGCACTGTCCACTCTACCAGGAGCTAAGATCCAGTCTGCTAACACAAGTTTTAGACTCACTGAAGAACCGCAGCGATTCTGACAAAGTGATTTTGCTTTTAAATTGCCAGGACTTTAGCTGCTGCCTTTCAGTGGCAAGATTCCTGAATGAAGTCTGCAAACTGAATGTGTAGCAAACGAGAAGCCCTTTTTTATTATGTGTACGATTTTTTATACTCTCTGCCATGTTATGCCAATAAAGGCTTATTGTATTGTATTGTATTGTATTGTTGAATTGGCTGGGTATTTAATGGCCAGTGGAGACACACCCCCTATTTGTAATATGAATATTTCTTCCTTTAAGCCTATGTTAGTATAAGAAGCCCCAGTATCCATGAAACTGTTCTATGAAGTTTCATCTATTCAGTTAGCCCTCCTGTAGAAGTTGCACCCTCTTCTCAATGCCTCTGTCATTCATCCCATTGAAAAAAATGGTGTTTGCTATTCATGGCTTCATGTTTCCATATAAAGTCTTAGAATGCATCACTGTGGATATGGATGTTGTATAGTGTTTTCTGTCATTAAATCTTTCCATACTACTTCAGTATTATACCTACTTTCAGAAAATATAGAAGCTATTGTGTATTCTAAAGCATGAATCACATCAAAGGCATATATGCAAGTATTCTAATTGTTTTGATGTTGTTGAATCCCATTAACATTCCCTGCTTCCCTTGTTCAGTTAGACAATCTGCTTCTCTGACATATATATATATCACACTTTGACCAAAGCGGAAATTTATAGACTAAGATCTTTAATGTCTTGCATCATAATTTAAGGAGAAATTATAGAAGGGCAAATATGCCATTTAATTCTCAAGCTGTTGAAACCTCTGGTCTTCAATATATCTGTCACGATTCTTTTCTAATTATCTAATCACATTAACAGAGATCTCTTTTTTAAAAAAAAGAAGAAGATAAATTCAAGAAAAGAATAGCACACAATGTAGTTACTCTTCCAAAAGACCCAGATTACAGAAATTCCTGATATTTTCATTAGAGACTTTGTTGAATCTAAGAGAAAAGTTTAAAAAAATAAACACCTGTGAAATATTGCAGAAGATCTTAAGAAAGCACAGACACAGGGAAACGAGTACAAACGTAAGATAATGACTCAAATCCAGAATTATGCTTAGAGCAGAGTCAATGTGCAAACAAAACTTAGCCATAACTTATGGGTGTCATTTGATTCAACGGGTCTACTTTAAGCATGAATAATGTCTGGATCTCAGATCAATTCCCACAAACTCTGCAAACATTATGCCAGCTGAATAACTGACCATATGGAAACCATGGCATAGAATCAGAGAAATCTTAATATGGTTATGTTGCCATTAGGGCAGCTGGTGGGTAAATTTCTCCTTCTCCTAAATTTTGGCTGAGAGAAACAGCTACATAATAAGTGAATTATGAAGGACAAGATAACTTTTTATTGACTGTAGACTCCCTTGTGTTCTCTCAACTTCTTTCTTCTGTTTCTGCTGGTCCCTTGACAGATGTAGATTTCAGGGAAGCCTAGATTCACTACGGGTGCATCTGTAGTATAGAATTAACACTTGATACCACTTTAATTGCCATGATTGAATGCTGTGGGATCATGGGAGTTGTAGATTTACAAGGTTTTAGCCATCTCTGCCAAAGAATGCTGGTGTCTCACCAAACTACAAATGTCAGGGCACCTTAGCATTGATCCAGGACAGTTAAAGTGGCATCTAACTATCTTTTTAAAATGAGGTGCAGAGCTCCCTGGGACTATACAAATACATTGCAGTTCTCATATTTATGAGAAAACAGATGTAATCCGCAGATTTACCTGCCATTAACAAATTTGATCTTCAAAGTGGCACACAAAACCAAGAACAACGATTGCAACAGATGTCTGACAGGTATGAATAGATCATCGATATTCCCTTACCAGTTTCACAAAAATAAATAAATAATACAACTTGTGATTTTAAGGTCTTTTCTTACTTGATTGCATTTTTTTTTAAAAAAAAGTTATTAGCTCTAGGCAAGAGTAAGCTTTCTTGGTGATTGTAATCTGGATTTTGGTTTACTGGAGTAAAGAAAGGGAGGAAAACAACTTGCCAAGTTGGACAGCCATTTTGCGACATGGCCTTCTAGATGTTCTTAGACAGTAAGCCCCACTAGCCCCTTCAGCTTAGTTTGATGGGGGTGTAAGTGAAGAACATTAGAAAGGGCCACACATTCTTCACCCCTGATAATCACAGATAAACATCACCCCGGATAAACATCTTTACAAGACAATTAAGTGATCAAGTCAGACATTTGCCAAGAAGCTTACATTTTCAATTTTCATTTTTAAAATCATGTGATGCAATGGGACAGGAGGAAAGGAGCAGACACACATTTAGAAATATGAACATGAACAAAACTTATGGTTTGCATCCAAATTTTGCTGAAGGTGACAAAGAGATTAAGCAATATGCTTCGTGTAGCTGAGCAACAGAAGTCCCTGGGAAAATGATCTATCATGAATAAGAGTAACATATGCTATAGATAGGTTTCCTAAGGAACCTGACTGGAGAAATTCCAGGTGAATGTTTCTCTCATTATTTTACTTCCTGTCAAAAATTTCCAATTGAGTTCTTGTTTGAGGGGACTTACCAGATTTATTTTAATATTCAGTTCAAAGAGAGAGAAAAATCAAGGCAATTCAACCAAGAGGACAAATCTGTAATCTCAAGGCTCAATTTCAAAAATGCATTTTCCAGGAGGTCTGCAAGAGCTTAATTATATACTTCAGAAAATGATGCTCAAAATGGCTTGAAGCAATGGGGCGGTACAATGTCAGTATTAATTCAAAACTGAATACATTTACAACCTGGTTCTAATTAAAATACAGTAAACAAACAATCTGTTTTGATTTCACATTATTACAGATGAAAGGGATGCCAGGGTTTATGATTTAAATGAAAATTCCAAATAATCAATTTCACAGTAACATCCACTCTCACATGACAATCTTTGGTACCATTTTTTACAATTTTAGTGTGTTGGTGAAATTGTTGAACATACTCATGTATCTTTTAGTCAATTTAGTCAAAATAATCCCCCCACTCCCCCTCCCCGAACAACAAAAGTAATTATTCACAGATAAATGCAAGTACTGTACCATAAATGTTACCAAAAGAGGATCCAACAGATTTTCAGATCATCAACATCCCTCCCTGTATAGAAAACAAGGATTACAACATGTCTAACAATGTGAATGGAGCCAGATACCACTTGGGATAGACCCATGGTTCTCATAGAAGACATGTGTTTACAGAAAGACAGCAAAGGACAGTTCCATTTCAGCATTTATGGAAAGGGAGTTCTGAAGTCTAGGATCAGCCACCAAGAAGACCCTTTCCCCTGTTGTCTCTAGATCTACCTGTGTGGGTGGTGAGAGAGAAAGAAGATTCTGTGTGGGAGCTCTCAAAATATAAGTGGATTCACAGGCAACAAGAAAAAGTTCCATTGAAACTAGAGAGAAGTTCTTCAATAGCAGCAGTTTTCAGGAAGAGTCAGAATCATTCAGTTCCTCTGCAATTCACTCAGTCTTCAAATGCTGGTAGCCTTAGACAACTTCAGCAAGCAAAACAGGCTTAGGTAGAATGACCACTTCTCAGAAAATATGAGTAATGGCAAGAAAATAAATGCTGACTCTTTGAAAAGCTAGGTGCAGCATTTAAGTGTGCACAGAGAAAATGAACAAGGGTGCTCCTGACCATGTTGCAAATATTCTGAGAGTTATTTTAGACCACTGTTTTGCATCGGGGCTGTTAGTTAAAATCCTGAATATACATGAAATATTTTCTATGGTACTGTCCAGGGTCCTGAACCTTCTATGCTTTGGAACAGCATTAGTCAGTCATTCTTACCTTTGACTCTCTTGCTTGAATGGTTGCCTTGCTACTTTTCTAAGGGCAGTATAATCCTAAAACGTTGAACTGGTAGCTCCCATGTCACTGCTCAGCAATGCTTTTTGTATATATACCAACCTGTGCCATTCAGTGGCATAGCCAACCTTACAAACCAGCACAGGGATTCTTTTTTCTTTTTTTTTTTTTAAAAGCTCTTTAAAAGCCTACAAAACTAGAAGCATTTGGACTTTCCTCTCAGCTAATAAGTAGGTAATAAATATGAATGCTGTTATGAAATCAATTTAATGTAAACGTTTTAAGATAGCTAGCCACTGTAATTATAAAAGATGCCTCTGTGATGTTGTGGGTTGTTTTTTAAATAACATTCTGGCTGTTATTATAATGATTTAGATAATTAAGAAAGACTGAAGAGGGCTGTGGATTCTAACAGAACATTTTGCTCCAGAAGAGGAGCAAAGACAATGATGTAAGGTCTAGCTGACTCTGCAATTAGGCTCTACTGTCTAATTGACAAAATTGATTCAGGTGCAATTATATCCATGGTTTTAGGTAATCATGGCCCAGCCCTGAAAATAGCACCTGGGGGTGGGGTCTTATAATACTTGAAATAGAATTGACCAATTCACATCAAGCTGAAAAGAATAGGGAATGTCACTACCATTGATTTTCCTGTTAGGTGGCATGTCTAGAAATAGAAAAGCTTTCTATTCCAAGTTTATTTTTTATTTATTTAAAACATTTATATTCTGCCCTTCTCACCCCAAAGGGGACTCACAGTAGAGCATAACATATATATGGCAAGCATTCAAAGCTGGAACATACAATAAACTATAAATATACATAAGTTCATACAGTTGTTAGTGTCGCAACAAAGCATCTCCCTTCTTACCCTTGGTGCCACCATGGATATTCAGCATTTCTTCCTAGACTGCTGACATTTTGCAATGTATACATTTCTATTCGCTGCGGATCTCCTGGCATGTTCTACATAATTTAACTTTAATGGCTGTAGACTTTTTCACCTAGCACATTAAAGTAAATGAAAACTGTATATTGGATAATTCCCCCATAGTAGTTATTGTATTACCAAGAAGAGAAGATTTGCTTTCCAGTGAGGCTTACTTAATTCATGGACAGTCTTGTGAAGATGTGGTGAAGCACAGAGCAGCATAAATTACTTTCTAGTCCCACAGCATAAATGGCAATCTAAGCAATATGCTTCTCCAGTCTTCCCAGCCCTTGCCTACTAGTACAAAATGGAATCAGCCTCTAAACAAAGAACATTACATTATCACTTTGAAAGATGGTTAAGAAACTACTTTTATGAGGCTACCTCATCCTTCAACAATATGGAAAGTAATGGTGCAAAGGAAAGATAATGGGTGCCACAAGAAATACTTCCTTCAGTCTTAACAGAAAGATTTTGAATTTGGGTATATTTAGGATCAAATTGAAGATTTATTTTGCTAAATTCATTTCCATCATACATGCTACAATTGCAAGAAGTAAAATACAAATGACCCTGTTGCAAGAGCAGAAGGCATTAAAAAGAATGATATTTGGTGAAGTCATAGATTATCTCCATGAAATTCTCCTGATGACTTATGCATGTTTATAATTCTCTATGGATGTAATTGGACATTTTTGTCAATGCAAAACATCCACATTCAGTTCAAGGATGTGGAAGCAGAGCTGTTTATACATGTCCACTGGGTTGCATATTGGATTACACACAGTTGTCATTCAACCCAACAGTGTTTGCACATAAAAATCAGTGCATAGTTCTCCATGTGGAGATTTACACTGTGCCTGCTCTGATGTAAGATTGAGCTGATATCTCCAACAATTATCATCTTCACTATGTGATAAACATTAGTATTGAATATTAGGAATGCAAAAGGAACACTACTGAATGTGGTTAAAGTTTCCCACAAAGACTCAGAGCTTTTGTGAAAATTACATGCAGTGGATGAAGTTGGTGTCTTCCATTGCTTCAAGTGGTAAATAGATAGATCTGTTTATTGATTAGCCCACTGCCCATATCAACAAGAAAAGACAAGAGAGAAAAGACAATAAACAGAAAAACAGACACTAATCACTATCCTAAAACTCTTGTAGTTAACTAAAATAAATTAAAATACAATAAAACTTAACTAAATAATAGGTTTGGTAAAATGTGATTAAATTACAAGATTAAAGCAGTGGTATTCAGTACCATATTGCCTCTGAATATCAAGACTCTATTTAGCTACCTATCAGGGCAGGGCAAGAGTCAAATTGGTAAGTTGTGCCTATAGATTACATGCAACTCCTCGAGGCTATTTTTGTAGACCAGTGATTTTTAAAAATTTTGCTCCTGGGGGGCAAAAAAAGTGTGACAAACATGCCACCACACCTCTGAGAAGGCATTTGGGCAAACAGAAAAACATAGCCAAAACAGATGAGTTGATAAGATATGGACATCAAAGGAAGTAAAGAAGGAGTGAAGAAGTGCCTTAGACCAATGGCTCTCCGAGAAAGCGTTTTCACAGGACTAAGCTACAGCACTGTTCTTCTCCTCTTTTTCCTTGGACCTGCTTCCCTGGTTGACATAAATATGTTTTTTGTTTGACATGTTCTCTCTTTGTGTGTTATGGATGTACCTTGCTATGCTTTTTGTCATCCTGAGCCAAATCTTTGTTTCTCCCTCTCCCTTCCTGCCTCAGTAAGTCTCAATTATTTTTCTACAACCTCAACCCCAGTATGAAGCTGCCAAAAGAAGCTCAAGATTTTGATCATGACAAAAATATAAATAATTATGTATTTGAGACTAAGCTGTTATCCTGTGACATAGATTTTTTTTCTAGTCACTTTAACAGAGTTTGGTTTGATTTAAATTGTGTTAAATCATTGCAATGAAAGATTGTACTAGACTCAAATAATACTTGTTTGGGTGATAATAGACTATCTCAAGGGAAAACAGTCTGGAACATAAAGTGAGAACAAAAATGTCTTGTTTCAACACATATACTCTATCTCTGTCTCATTCTTACTCATGGCATTGCTGTCAATTAAGGAGATTGGCCTTCATATACAATCATGTTTTGACTAAGTATTTGGGTTTTACCCTATTCAGGGACAACTAAAGTCAGATCTGTATTCACTTGATATTAAAAAATATAGATTGTTAAAATGGAATGAGAGAAGTTTCATTGGTTGAAATTCTATTTCTTTCTGAGATGCTAGACATGAACCTTTTTCAAGAACTCGAATATGTGCCTCATGTATTCAAAAGCTTATATAACCACATTTACAAATTATTAGAAAATTTAACAGGCATTGCTCAAGTTGATGCTGATCATTTTGCTTCTAACCTGAACAAAACAAAACAAAAATGACTGGTAGCACATCTCAGTCTTAATTTCATACCAAGTTCCATCCAAAATGGACCAAACACAAACATTTTGTGGGGTGGGAGGAATCCAGAAATAGTCCATTGGTCTCAAGCTTACATAAAATTGGTCAGTTTGTCATCCTAACTATAAATATGAAGTTTCCTCAAGACTGGATCTTTAATGTGCTTTCCCAAGCAAAACAGACATCTGAAATATTTATATGAAACTATTCAAATAAGGTCATAGCCCTCCCCAAATATACCATGATATTAATTTTATTCCCAGTAGAGTAAACACACAGACTTCAGTCTTGTAAAACTCAGAGTAGGTGTGCACACAATTCCCTCCAACTTACTCAGTAGCTTCTGAAATCATTCCTTAGATGGCCATTCTACATTCATGGGAAGCATGGCAGGATTACAGGCACATCTACCTACAAACCCATAGTCAGACATGGACTTCAGCATTTCATGCCAGCATTTCACATCTGGCTAACCAATCTTGATCACAACTATTTTACCCACAGCTGCTATTGCTTACTAATAAGAGAGGCTGATGTCAATATATATTTATATGTATATACTATGTTTATACAATGTATATGAATACACATACTTTTTAATGGAAGCTTCCTACTGGTGTAGAAATCAATTGTCTGATAGATGGTAAGCTATTTAACCTCAGCAGACTGAAAGCCAAAACTAAGGTCACAACATCATCTGTAAAGAACTCCAGTATACTGATGATAATGTAAAATGTGCTACAAGCTACTCTAAATACCTTTGCAGAAGCATACAAAAAGCTTGCCACAAAAGTGAACATCGACACTGAAATACAACACCACCTGAGCTCTGTGAGTGCAGCATTTTTCCGAATTAAGCAGAGAGTGTTTGAGGATGCTTGTTCATAAAGTGATTGTCCTCCCAACCCTGTTATATACCTGTGAAACGTGGATCATTTACAGATGCCACACTCAACTTCTGGAACTATTTCATCAGTGCTGCCTCTGAAAAATCCTGAAAATCTCTTGGGAAAACAAATGTCATCGTGAGGTGAGGGGGGAGTGTCAGTGTTTTCTTGAGATTATTCTATCTCATGCCTTTCACCACTTTACTCAGGAGATCATTCTTTTTTATATAAAACCTAAGATACAGTACTTATATTGACCTATGTATGAGTCAGCCCAAGGAGGGAGTCAGGGGGTGGAGGTGGTAAATTTTTAACTACCATTTCTAAGCATATACATAAGTATATTATATATATTGGCTCAACGTCTCTCTTACACCCACTTCCCATATATTCTATTCTACATTAGCATATCCCTGTAGTCACACTAGTGAATGTGGTAACAGATACTTCACTTCTAAGAGAATGGATTTGTATTTCCCCAGGACCTGAAGTGTCCCATGGCTGTGTTTCTATATTATAGGTATTCTAATTGTTGCTCATCCATACTTTATTGTATTGCTCCCAGAATCTTCAAATTTACAGCATACTTTATACCTTTCCCCCCTGAAATACGCTTTCATTAAGAAGTGTTTAAATAGTTTTGAGCTGCAGGTGGCAACTGGACTAGTGGTTACCTATATCATGTAAGAATGATTAGCTCATTAATGAGGGGGAACCTACATTGTTTATTTGTACTGTTCCGAGAAAGCAAAATCATTTTGGTTGCACACAATTCAGGTTGTTAAGAAGTTTCATAATATTTCCCTTCTCTAGTATCCTTCATGTGTTTCCAGATGAAAATAAACAGATATATTCAAAAAGTTGAGTGGAAATTATTATTTTATGGAGTTGGGGAAAGCATTCTCCGTGGACCACATATGGCAGTTAAGACCTTGATTTGAAGCCATCCAGGAGATCCCAACCCATTGTTTGATTGTTTGCTTTTTTGCTTGTTTTTCAAAAGCTACCAACAGTTAGAAACTGCAGCAAAATGCAAATGAAAGGAGGAGTGAAAAATAACTCTCAAGCCGCCACTGTTTTCCACCTCATTATAGTATACACGATATAGAGATTTTGAATTATAATGAGGCAAATAAGAATCAATAATGAAGAAATGATGAAGAAAAGTTGTACTACCTGAAAGAATTGCATGATAGGAATCTCTCTTTTTTGCAAATTCATATTAATTGCAAAGATTAGATAAAATTATTTGTGAACTCTGCAAAACATGGAATGATCTCAGCTGTCAGTGGTGAACCCAGTAAATTGTTTGCTGGGGGAATAGCAAGGTGCCCAATTATGTGGTTCTTATTGAAAGGATTGTGAAAATTTTTGCTTCATCAGCAATGTATCAGCACTATCTTTAGCACCATAATGAAAACTGTGCTCATTAAGACACCCGCACACCCTTTTTACACATTCCAAGCTACTTTGGGTTTCAAAGTGGAGAAAAACAAGTGAGGAGTCTTAAACAGCTAACCCTGGGGAAGGTTATCTCTGGAGAGGAGTTCAGGAGATCAGGGTCTAAGTTTTCACTGATATGGTAAATTTATGTCTATCTTCCTTCCTGTCTGACCTCTGTTGTTTCATACTAAAATATGTGCATATCCAGGCATATAGAAAACTAGTTTGTACTCTAGCTCAGGAAGAAAGTATCTGCTTTAAATTCATATCTTGGGTTTGGTCTCTGGAATCTCTGTGTTTGGCTGATAAGACTTCCTGTGTTCACTCCAGAACCAGGGTAGAAGGTCTTCAGACATTGATAACAGCCTATCTTACTATTAGCAAGCCCGACTAGAAGTGGAACACTGCTTAGTTCATACAAAAACCCTCACACTAGAATGTAATTATGGATTGAGCTAAATGAGGACATTCATCAGTCAAATAAAATTTTTTGTCTTCTCCTAATGAAATTTCCCTTCAGTCCCCAAATGTGTAGCATTGAGGTAATTTAGCATTTATCTGAAAATGTAGAGATGCAGTTGGGGCAACCAAAGAAAAGAAGCAAATAAAATCACTAAGACAATGTAAACACAAAAATTACAAGAATTCTAAACATTTTCTCACTCATAGAAATTCTTAAAAAAATGGTAATAAAAGGAAGACGTTAGAATGATAATGGTCTCATTTCTCTCCTATATATCTATATGTCCGCCATTCACCCATCATAGGTCATCCTTTGTAGCCAACTATTATTGTCTTCCAAGGTTAGAGGCTTGGCAGTGGGTCCATAAATGACTGTGAAGACCTATTCTGAATCTACATGGTCTGTCACAATGATGACATAGATTTCCAGGTGGAAGGCAGCCATGATAAGAGTTAACATGATGTAGCCTCCTCTTGGCATGTTTCCCCCTTTCGCCCTCTATTCATGCCTCTTCAAAATCAACAGCACCATTGGCAACAACTGACCCCCAGTTACAGTGCTCAAGGGTCAGGGCTTTCCAGTCCCTGGTGTTTATACCATATTTTAAGGTTAGCTTTAAGCCCATCTTGAAATTTCTTTTGTTGTCTACAGACATTCCATTTTCCTTTGTTGAGATGAGAATAAAATAACTGCTTTGGGAGATGGCGATTGGACATTCAAACAGGGTCAGAACTGCACACCATAATGCTGCTTGGAAAAGGTCTTTAATTTAATATTTCTCTCTCCAAGACCAAAAAGTGAGAAACAGCCTTTTACCACAGAAACGTTTGAAAGGCTTAGCATTACAAGAGTACTGTCAAAAAAATCCTTTAGCATCTACAAGCTGTGAAAGAAGCTTTGAAAACAAATGCAGAGCTGTAAAGAGGGATGCCATTTGATATAGTGTATTTGTGAGAGAAAATAATTGAAGGACCAGTAGGTGGATAACCTGGAACTGCATTCTCCTTTGTGGTTATCTTTTAAACTAAACTCTCTAGTTTAGTACTTTCCACTCAGTTTTATTATGAATTTGATTAATGTTGTTTTTAAATAAATAAATAAATAAATAAATATGTCTACCGCTGGTCACCTGAACAGCTCAACACGCTGGATGTCTGTATTATGTAGAACCAAAAAATGCTGAATGTTCATTCAAGCCAACAGTTAAAGACTTTTGAATCTTTTGTAATACTTGTGAAACTGTTTCTATCAGTGGAAGGGTATCAACTATGGGATAGGTCTCCCTTATCTGAAATGTTTGGGACCAGAAATGTTTTGTATTTTAGATTCTTGGATTTTGGAATACACCAGTATTTGCATATACTGAGGGATGGAAGGGGTTGGGGTTGGGTAGTCATACATCCAGTGTCTGCTGAGTTTTTCCCCATGGAGCCTTATTGCAGAAAGAGAAAAGGAGGAAAACTTCACTTACACAAGGTCCTCCCCCTCATTCCTCCTTTTCTCTTTTCCCCCATGAGAGCTTCTTGAGGAAAACCTCAGCAGTCACTGGACATGGGGATAGTTCAGTTTCCCTGAAGGTGAAAATGGATGGATGCCCAGCAGTCTTTGGAGTAACTTAAATTTTCAGATAAGGAAGATTTAATAACCATAGGTTGAGATAAAGGTTTTCCTCTGACCAGTCATATTCAACTCTGGGGGCTGGTGTTCATCTCCATTTCTAAGCCAAAGAGCCAACATTGTCCATAGACACCTCCAAGGTCATGTGGCTGGCATGACTGCATGGAGTGCCGTTACCTTCCTGCCGGAGTGGTACCTATCGATTTACTCACATTTGAATGTTTTCAAACTGCTAGTTTGGCAGAAGCTGGGGCTAACAGCCAGAGCTCATGCCGCTCCCTGGATTCGAACCTGCAACCTTTTAGTCTGCAAGTTCAGCATCTCAGCGCTTTAACCCACTGCACCACCGGGGGTTCCTTAATAACCATATTCATAAAAACATGAAACAAAATTAGTTGTGTTGTTCCTGAATCACTTTAATGACCTGTTTTTCTACTTTCGAGGAAAAAAACATAAATGTAAGACACTACATTACTCCTTAGTCCAAGCCTATTTATTTCTTTTATTGCTAATTGCACAACTGTTTTGCAATAGTAGACTGCTATCCACACCACAAGAAAACATGTTCTGTATTGTTTTCTCAGTTAAAAAGCAGAAGACTTGAATAAGCATGTGGTATTTTCTACTGTGATCAGACTGCCATGCCCAGAACTGGTTTGAGGCCAGGAAGCCTTAAACCAGAACCTGACCTGAAATCACTTTGCAGGGGTTTTTTCCCCCCCCCATTCGCCGGAGAGATGTGCATCAGTGCTTGGGGGTGAAAAAAAGGAAAAAGTGACAGCAGAGGAAGTGATCAATTGCCCCTCCCAGGAGGTCAATTAACTCCCTGCTGCCCAACCATGCCTTTGGGACTTTTCAGCAGCACCAGTCTGGGATTCTTTTCTGTGCTTATTTGAGCAGCATATTCTGCAGCTGTTATGGGTGCCCAATGTGTCCAGCTTAACAGCATTGCCACAAGCTGTGATATGATCCTTGTAACATCATCAGGGGATGTACCATGTGCTAAAACATTAGAGTTGGCCCTGAAATTACCCTGGGATTATCCTAACCTGGAAAATCTGATTATCAGGTGGCTCTGTTGTCATGCCACCACCTTTCCATGTGTAGTTGTGCCAATAAAAATGATGCTGATATTGTAGCACTCTGTCAATCATGAAGACCAGAAAAGCAATCCACAAGCATAGCACACAAGCCTAACAAAACTAGTGATGCTTGTTTATAAATTTTGCTGTTTTTAAATGGTTACCAACCCCATCAAAATTGTTCACATCTATATAATGGTGAGGTTCAGGGATGATTAAAATTAAACCATTATCCTTCATATGGGAACCCTTTCTGTGAATTCTGCAAGTTGTAGAGCAATATATTTCATCATGTCTTATTATTAAATTATTATATCCTATCCTTTATCACAGGATTTCAGGGAGGCATATGATATAAACCATTTAAAATATCACCAGATGAAAAACATAACAACTTGAACAGGATAAAAACCATAGTAAACATAGCCATAGTCACAGTTAAAACTAGTTTAAAAGCTATTGCTAGCATTCACTATCACATTTATGGATGCATAACCTAAACCTATGTATCTGTATCTAATTCATATTCCTATTTATTTATTTATTTATTTATTTATTTGGGGTTCTTGTACCCCGCCCTTCTCACCCCGAAGGGGACCCAGGGCGGCTTACAGCTGCAAGGCATATTTCACACATATTTATGATCATGGCACTATTGCCATGGTTGTAAAAGTCTCCCAGTTTTGTTTTACTTGCAGCAGACTCTGCAAGCAACACAGGTCAGTTCACTTATCAATTAGAGTTCAAAAATTAGAGATTTCTGCCCCCTTCTTGCCAGAGATCTCCAATGTGAGGACAAATTGTGACAGTAATTGTTGTAATAGAGATTGCTGATGAGGGATTTGTATGTGGAAGTCTTAGTATGCTGTGCCCCAATCAATAGGAAAATAGATCTTTATTGTTCACAATAGCTGCTGCCTGGAAAAAACAGGATTGTGGAGTGGGGTTGTGCCATAAGGTTCTACTCAGGCTACACCTATACCAGGTAAAATACTCAGGAGTAGCCTGCTCTGTCTCTGCCCCAGATAAAACAGAGGGGGTCCATACCTACTGGCATGGAAGTGCCGTGAAGTCCTTATGGAGTCCAGACAGCCAGCTGAGGTGACAGTACACAGTATTGGTGCCCTGTCCTCCTGGTGGACAAGCAGAAGGTGGACTTTTGTTTGGACAAGCAGAAGCAGCTCCAAGCAGCTGTCTGGTGGAACCTTGCTGGAAATATCATTTCTAGTGAGGTCACAACAAGGCACTCAGACATATACAATCACCTGAAACAACATTGCCAGCAAGTCTCTGCCAGGAAACTGCTTGAAGTTGTCCCTGGCTGGCAAAACAGAGGTGGATCTTTTTGAGCAAATGTACTGTATCATCCCAGATCCAGCCCAATCCACATGCCAAAAACTGGGGCAATTCCTGGAAACTCTGAAGTAACTTTTAGTTGGGTTGTTGTAGGTTTTTATCGGGCTATATGGCCATGTTCTGGAGGCATTCTCTCCTGACATTTCACCTGCATCTATGGCAAGCATCCTCAGAGGATGCTTGCCATAGATGCAGGTGAAACGTAAGGAAAGAATGCCTCTAGAACATGGCCATATAGCCCAAAAAAACCCTGCAACAACCCAATAACTCCAGCCACGAAAGCCTTCAACAATTCATTAACTTTTAGTTCTTCTTGTGCCAGATTAACATCTGGAAGCAGTGCTTCTGGTACAGGGCTAATTAAATATACTAAATAGTGGTTTAGGATCTCACTCAATAAATGCTTAAACCATATACATGTATATGCAAAATATATTAGTATACCAAAAGCTTGAATAAAGTCATGTTCTGGATTGATGCCAGAAAGCAACCAATGTTGATGCAAGCAAGACCTCTAAAGGAAAAGTGTCCACAACCTGGGCATTGTAGCCAAAAAGAAAAAAGAAAAAAAAGAAAAGGAAAATGTTTTCTCATTTCCCCATGTATTTCTTATTGGAGGGACAAAGAAGAAGTTCCCTGACACTTCTCAGATAGATAGATGGATGGATGGATGGATGGATAGATAGGGTGGTTCTTTTCTCTAATCAAGCCTCTTTAGATTCTCACAAAATTCTGCAGATGTCTTACTGCATTAACAACCTACAAAACCATTTATGTGATGTTTAGGTGAATTTGGAGACATACATTCTACTTCTTATACATTTCCAAAGTCTGGTTTTAATCCATACAGCTGTGAATGTTGTACTAGAAATTGATGTTATGCAATAAAGGATATCCCATATTACAAAGGACATCTGGCATCTCTGTCATGTGGGGGAGATGAAATCTTGGTGAAGAATGCTGAATGTTTGCTGAAAATATCTTTAAGTCAAATCCAGTTTTTCACAAGTAAAAGACAAGTGAGTATGAAGAAGAAACCTGATACTTCTGTTTATGCCATAATTTAGTTATGGCTTTAGAGAATGACGCAAAACCAACAGTTGTTCCTGGTTTATTGAGTACAGCTCTGTATAAAGTCAGTTCCCTTTTCTTTTCCTCCATAGAGCTCTACTTTATTTTGATTTGTGTCTGAGAAACAAGCAAAAGGTTCTATGAACAGCTGTGGAAATGGTAACAAAAATAATGAGGTTTCTCTGGAGCACATTTCAAATTCAGTTTGTGCTACAAGGGGAATAAAAAGAGGCCTCATGAGTTAGCCATCACCAGTATTTTGAAACCATTGTAGACTGGTCACATGCAAACAGGCTTTCAAATAAGAGCTTATGATAGGTTCCTAAGGTGCATAGTAAATACTTTTTGTAGGTTTTGGATAGGCAGAAAATGTTATCCTCTCCAGTAGCTCTACATGCATTAGTCTAGCACAGCAGTTCTTTTTATTTGCAAACACTGCAGAATCATGTCAATATTTTTGCAGTGGAAAGGTCTATAAGATGAGACAAACTTTTGTTAAATAAGATGGTTATGTCAGAGAGAGCACCTAAATATATATAGAAGTCATATTTTGATGACTGTATGTATGCATGTCATCAGATTCATCCACCCTTAACATTCCTTTGCTCTTCTAAGATTTCCAAATTGCCACATTTAATTTATTGGTAGCTTTTTATTTATATCATGCCCTCCTAACATGTGATCCAAGGTGGCTCACACAAAGTTGAAAATAAAGTACATTAAACCATATTTGAAGAAAAATATGAAACAAGCATTTATGTTAAAACACTAAATTACAACAGTTAAAAACACATTAAAGATAAAAGCATAACACATATCATTTTACCACAATAATTTAAAAGCCAAATGCCTGCCTAAATAAAAGACAGTGGTCAAAGAACAGATAATGGACAAAATGAACCTCCTACGGGAGGGAATTCCACACATTGGAAGCAAATGCTGAGAAGACTCACTCCTTATCAAACACGCCGCTTTTTAGCACTTGGAATTTATTCATCAAGCCATGCAAAGTTATTTTCCTGTTTAAAATGGCTGCACTGGCCACAGGCAGCTGAATAGAAAAAAATATCAATTAGATTGCTGCTATCAGATTCTGTACATAGTATACTTTTGCCCAGTATTTTTGTCATCATAGTGAGTGGCATCAGATAAGATGGGAAAGAAATCTGATTACAGTGTTTATACAGTGAAAGAGTTGAATGAGAAATGGTTACATCAGTCATCAAGCCAAACAAGGCTTTCTGAAGATCTGTAAGAACTGGTTATGACCTGCTGTCTCATCACTTGCTACATAGTAGACTGAGGTGTCTACCACTGGTTCATCTAATCCAAGCCCTGTCAAAGAAACCATGGAACAGGAGCAAAGACAAGAAGCTTGTCAGACCTTGGACTTTATATGAACAAGACTGCTTCTAATGACCGAGTGAAAGCTGAACTAGTGCAAAATCCACAAACTCTATTGCCAGGATATTATTTCCTGTGGATAAGAAGAGACATCTTAAGTTTTCAACCCAAATGGTTCAACAGGTTTCCCTGGTTAGCCTACTCATTCAATGTACAAGGTGCACTCTGTAGGTACTGTGTGGGGTCTGGAGGAGAAGTTGGGGCTAAAGGTGGTCATCAGAAGCTTGGTTAATAAACAATTTGTACTATGGAAAAATGCAGTACAAGTCTTCAATGGACACCAAAAAAGAGAGTACAATCAGAACAACTTGTGCTTGGCTGAAAAGGTCTTGCTAATTCACAGTGGAAAATATCTTGATGTAGCCTATCACCATAATAAAGGAAATAAGAAGAAAACAAAAGAAAACAGAAAGAAACTTCTGCCAATTACGGAAACCATTGTCCTTTGTGGCCAACAAGAACTGGCTTTAAGAGGGAGCAATGATTTAGGACCTATTACCTGCGAAGAAGCTTTGCACAATGATGGTAATTTCATGGCCTTGTTGAGATCTCAAGCCAGATCAGGAGACACTGACCTCAAAAACTATCACAAAACTGCAGCTATGAATGCTCAATATACTAGTCCTCAAATACAGAATGAACTAATAGATATTCATAATGACAAGATAGTCAAAACAATTGTTGAAAGATGCAATGCATCACAGTGTTTATTTATTTACAACATTTATATTCTACCCTTCTCACCCCAAAGGGGACTCAGGGTGGATCACTGAACACAGAACACAGAACATGACAAACATTCAATGCCATTAAATAGACAGGACAGACAACAGATAGAGATATAATGTAGGCATTTTTCCCCAACTTCAGCGTCCTGGAGTTTGTGCTCAATTCCAGCCACAGGAGGTTGCTGTCACTCCATTCTCTATGACAAAGAGTCCTTGATCACAGACTTCCCCACTCCTTTGATCACCAGCATTTTCTGATATTTCCTTTATGATGCTGTAAAATACCTCCCCGGTTAAGCGATGCCTAATTTCTCTACTCACAGCTCACAACTGTTTTCGAACTGTTTAGATGAACAGTAAGCTGGGCTGAAGGTTGGGTTCTTACCCCAATCTGGGCTTCAAACTGCCAACCTTTCCATTGGTAATATCTATTTCTGCTGATGATTAACAAGTTATGCTAAAACCTGGCCCCTTCTCTGTTTTGAAATGTGAGTACCTCAGAAGAGTTGTCGCTCTCTGTAAGGTATGTTGATCTTGACACTGCAGGAATAAGAGAAGACTTTATAGGATTTGTGAAGATAAGTGGTATGACAGGTGGAGGACTTGCAGGCATTATTTTGAAAACACTGGAAAATGGAGGAAACATGTAGATACGCCTCATCACTTCGAGCTTAACTACACTGGTCAATTATTGTGATATCTGTCCAGAGCAGAAATGCCCTAGACTGGCTTCAGAGGTTTCCACTCACTCTGACCTTGATCCACAGTCCAGTCAAGCTGAGACTGCTTTGGCCCAGATGGACCATCACCTTACCATACCTGTTATTGTCACCTCTGCTAAATGACTGTAGGGCTCCAGGAGAGCTCTTGGCTATCATAGGCACCCTGTGCTACCATCAGCAGAGATGCCTGTGCAACTAAGGAAAAGGACTGGGTAGTTCTGCTCAGCAGTGATCTGCAGTGATGATGGTGACATGGGCCTGATCTGTCCTGTGGTAACCACAGGGAAAATGTGTGTTACTGGCATCCCAAATGAATACCAGATCAGAAGCATCAGACTAGTCAGGGTGTCCACACTGTTCCCAAACTGCAGGATTGCTCCAGAATTTCACACAAACTCTAGAGTATTCCCTGATTTTATCTAGAAGAGAGACTAAACTAATTCAATCCATCATGTAGAGATAGCCAGAAGAAATGTCATGATCATTGCAGGGTATTGAACCAATGTAGACAAAGCTCTTTGTGATTCTTAGCGTGCTGTGAAGATTGTCTCCTTTGAAAGATATGGTGTTTTTGATTGATTGTTTTCTAGCTGCAGAACAGTATACAGAACTATACACAGTATCCCAATAGTTTTCACACCATGTATTTGTAGATAAGCATTATAGCGTTAGGAGTTTAATTTCTGATTTTTCCCCCTCTAATGATACCCAGCATGGAATGTGCCTCTTTCTTCCAGCAACTGCACACTGGATTGACATTTTCACTGAAACATAATCATGGTTCTCAAATGTAATCTGTTCCATTTTTACCATTTTCCTTTTATGGTTCAATTAGATTTGTGCCTCAATTTCCAGTACAAATTAATATTAGTCACTAAAAAGATATGTCGTAAACTTCTTGTCTCTAGATCTCAATTATTATCAAAGCCATCTGGCCATTCTGATGGCATTGTTTCTTCTTCCATCTTTCCATCTTCCCAAAACACTTATCATTCGAGATCTGTTTTAATATTTTGGAGACTAAACAGGACATCATTAACACTTCTGGGGCTTATCAAAGTACACATATTCATTTCATCTTAAAATTGGGACAGAAATCAACTGGAATGTTTCAAACTGAAACATTTGGCTTCATTCACATATTTATTTAATAAAATAGTGTGGTTATGGATAAGGTCACTTCAGGATGAAGTAATGCAAACTCTCCCATGGCAATCAAGAAAAGACAGCCTATGCTGAACATAAACATAGATAAATTGTGTCATTTTGCTTGGTTGTATTTTTTTCTTTATTAATAATATGGAAAACGCTAAAATATGATGTTTTGAAAATTACATTGTTTTCATGGGGTCACATAAATGAAAACAGCTTAGGTGGGAAAATGCCATGCATTATACTGTAGCTCAATGAAGCAAACCCAGTTTCAAAACCTTGAGGCATCTTGTACATGATGAGAAATATAGTGCCTGCTATATTATTGAATAGAAGAGTTATTCAAACTATTTATTTTTAATAAATAAACAAACAAATAAATAGAAGAGTGATATAAATAGCACAGTCTAATTCTACCCTCCCCAATTCTACCCTCCCCTCCCTTTCCAGGATGTGTTGACTTCAACTTCCACAATTCCTAGCCATAGTGATGTTGATGATGTTGATATGACCAATGGTCTTGGAAACCATTGGGCTGTCTTAGTTCATATCTACAAAATTATCATTTATACTGACATGGAAAGCTATGCACAATAGCTATGCAAATTTTCTCTTCATGTATTAGCTAACTAGGTGTTCTGTATGATCAACAATTACCCCATCATAGTTTTCCATGAGGATCAGTATATGGTATCCCTCCCCCCCCCCCCCACACCCACACACATACACAAACATCATTTAGCATGAAAACAGGCCTGAAGGTCATTCTTGCCTGACTGCAAGTGGCTATATCCATATGGTTGAAGCGATGAATAGAATCCCATACTTCCAAATCTTAGTAGATTCTTTTTTTTTGGGGGGGGGGGGGGGATATGAAGCCTAGTATTTATAATGAGTCAGGCCACTGACCAATCTAGACAAGTATTGTGTATTCAGACTGCCAAAAACCCTCCAGGTTTTAGACAATATTCTTTTTTCAGTCCTACCTGAAGATCTGTGGGACTTTTTGCATGCAAGCCACATGCTTTACTATGAACTATGATTTTTCAGTCTATACTGACAGCAATTCTCCATATTTCAGAGAGCCACCTGGAAGATGGAGCAAGTTTGCTTTTCGATGCTCCAGAGATTGAAATACAAACCAATGGATGCAAATTGCAAAAGAGGTTATTCCAGCTAAAAATCTGAAAGAACCTCCGGATTGACACAGCTGCTCAACAGTGGAATGGATAGCCTCGGTAGGTGGCGATCCTTGCATTGAAGATCTTTAAACAAAGATTGGATGACCATTTTTCAGGAGTGCATTTCAGCATTTCAGGTTGGACTAGATGGTTCCTGTAGCCCCTTCCAGCTATATCATTCTGTGGTAAGTCTCATCAGGAGAAAGATTGCCAGCTGCCTATACTACAATAAAAGCCTGCGATATATTATGAAAATAAAATGGATCACAACTACATTAACATAATAAGTATCTGCAATTAGCAGAAAATGTTTTGCCATCTAGCTAACTTTAACCCCTGATGAGAGCTGGTAGGCTTTCACAGGGCCAACTACAGCATGGTTCCAAAAAACAGTCTGTTATAGAATTCATTCAACTAATCTGTGCTTTTTGTCATCTTACCAAAGGAAGGAAGAAGAGAAAGTAGAAAGGAAAGAAAAATGGAGGGAAATGCAGGAAAAAGGTACAGAAAGAAGAAAGGAGAAAAGGAAATAAAAAGTGAAAGAAGGAAGGAAATAGGGAGGGAAGAAAGGAGACAAAGAGAGAAAGTGGGCGGGAAGGAAGGAAAGAGAGAAGGGAAGATGAAACCAAAGAGCAAAAGAAGGAATAAAAGAAAGAGGTCGATACCGGGCAAGATTCTGGAAAAGATTGTTAAGGAAGCGGTCTGCAAACATTTAGAAACAAATGCAGTCATCGCTAATAGTCAACATGGATTTATCAAAAACAAGTCATGCCAGACTAATCTGATCTCTTTCTTCGATAGAGCTACAAGCTGGGTAGATGCGGGGAATGCCGTGGATGTAGCGTACCTGGATTTCAGTAAGGCCTTCGACAAGGTCCCCCATGACCTTCTGGCAAGGAAACTAGTCCAATGTGGGCTAGGCAAAACTACGGTGAGGTGGATCTGTAATTGGTTAAGTGGACGATTTTGTCATTTGGGAGTTGTAGTTGTTGGGATTTATAGTTCACCTACAATCAAAGAGCATTCTGAACTCCATCAATGATGGAATTGAACCGAACTTGGCACACAGAACTCCCATGACCAATAAAAAATACTGGAATGGTTTGGTGGGCATTGACCCTGAGTTTGGGAGTTGCAGTTCACCTATATCCAGAGAGCACTGTGGACTCAAACAATGATGGATCTGGACCAAATTTGGCACAAGCACTCAATACACCCAAATATGAACACAGATGGAGTTTGGGAGAATAGACCTTGACATTTGGGAGTTGTAGTCACTGGAATTCACAGTTCACCTATAATCAAAGAGCATTTTGAACCCCACGAACGACAGAATCAGGGGAAACTTCCCACACAGAACCCCCATGACCAACAGAAAATACTTAAGGCCATCCAATCCAACTCCATCAGGGCAAGAAAACGTAATCAAAGTCCTCCTGACAAAGTGCCATCCAGCCATAGATATAGATAGATACATACATAGATAGATAAGGAGTTGTAGTTGCTGGGATTTATAGTTCACCTACAATCAAATAGCAAGACAGAATTGAACCAACTGGGGCATACAGGACTCCCATGACCATCAGAAAACACTAGAAGGGTTTGGTGAGCATTGACCTTGAGTTTGGGAGTTGTAGTTCACCTACATCCATAGACTACCATGGACTCAAACAATGATGGATCTGGACCAAACTTGGCACAAATATTCCATATGCCCAAATATGAACACAGATGGAGTTTGGGGGAAACAGACCTTGACATTTGGGAGTTGTAGTTACTGGGATTTATAGTTCACATACAATCACAGAGTGTTCTGAACCCCATCAATGACAGAATTGGGCCAAATGTCCCACACAGAACCCCCATGACCAACAGAAAATACTCAAGGCTATCCAATCCAACTCCCTTCACCAGGGCAAGAAAATGTAATCAAAGCCCTCCTGACAAAGAGCCAACCAGCCATAGATATAGATAGATATGATTCACACACAGAGAGATATGTTGTTGTTGTTGTTCATTCATTCAGTCATCTCCGACTCTTCGTGACCTCATGGACCAGCCCATGCCAGAGCTCCCTGTCGACCGTCACCACCCCGAGCTCCTTCAAGGTCAGTCCGGTCACTTCAAGGATGCCATCCATCCATCTTGCCCTTGGTCGTCCCCTCTTCCTTTTGCCTTCCACTTTCCCCAGCATAATTGTCTTCTCTAGGCTTTGCTGTCTCCTCATGATGTGGCCAAAGTACTTCAACTTTGTCTCTAGTATCCTTCCCTCCAATGAGCAGTCAGGCTTTATTTCCTGGAGGATGGACTGGTTGGATCTTCTCGCAGAGAGATATAGTATCAGAGATTTGAAAGGGACCCCAGAAGAAGGACAATTGTATGTTGCATGTTCCAGAGTAGGCAAACCAGACACTCTCCACATCAACACTGACAAAGAAACAACAAGAAATACAAGCAGAAAGAAATTACATATATTAGAAACCAACACTTTCTCATTACTTTATTTTCCAGATCAACAGACTGGGCCACAGCAACGCGTAGCAGGGGACAGCTAGTAGATCATATAAAAATCCATAATTTGGGCCCCAAACCTGCCCTTAACTTATGCATATGGTCAATTTATACACAAGTATATACCCTAAGATAGTATCAGTTTTAGGTTTACTATGCAGTTAACACTTGATTATACAGAGTATTGTGTTTGTTTCAGGGATAAACATGTTAATATGTTACAGTAAAACAACCGTCCTTTGAAGATCTCAAGATTTACATATTCCTTTCGTCGACTATAGCAATGAACACAAACATTCAGTGGGCACATTATTCAGAGAAAGAATGTATGGGGTTAGACTGGATGGCCCACGATGTGCCTTCCAACTCTCTGATTCTATGATTCTAGGTGCAGTCAAGACTGGTTTCTTTTTAAAAAAAATGTAACAATAATGACAATGACATTAACACTTAAATGTTATTTGAAGGGCCATATTCTGCCACACAAACCTGCACATCCTTTGGGATCTGCAGGGGAGGCTCTCCTCTTGGTCCCACCATCCTGAAAGAAATATCTGGTGGAACATGGGTGAAGCCTTCTCTATGGCTGCTCAAGGCTCTGGAACCCCCTTTTCAGAGAATTTAGACTGACAGCCTCCCTATCTTCTTTTCTTGTATAAGGCCCATCCCATCCCAATTCAACAATGTCCTAGAACTTGCTTATCATTGCACTGGTGTGTGTGTATACTTGCTTAATGATGCATTTTTAAATCTTATTTAATGTATTTATTAATTAATAAGTTTACTTCATTTGTATTCTGCTTTTCTTCCCCAGGGGGACTCAAAGTGTTTCCAACATATACACAGCAAAAATTTAGTGCCTTAAAACATATAAAAACCCTCATATAAAAGCAACTGTAACATATAACTATAAATTAAAATTAAGCTATCTAAAATAGAGAAATAACAACATCTAGACATTTAAACCTGGAATTAAAAACATATTAATATAAACATTAAAATCACATAATCCAGAAGCTGAAGTCCGAGGCCTTTCTCGATGTTAATTGTACATAATTCTGTATGTTAACATCTTTCTAACTTTTGTATTTTGTGAATATTTTACTATGTGTTTTCCTAAACTGGGAAAAAGTAAAGATGATGATGATGATGATGATGATCACAAGATGTGAACTATTCAGGAAGCATTCAATGATAATAACACATTCTGGCATTGCTAAATTAATCACTTTCTAGAGAGATAACAGCTTATGGCAGTAAAAACAACAAAAGCTAGATTTATATTGACATATAAGGAAGTTTGGATCTGCATTGTATGGCAGTATAGATCCAGCCAAAGTCTCAAGAGATCTTAAATCTTATTAATGTATTTTATGATGATGATATATTTTAACTTTGTTGTGCCTCTCCTCAACCCATGAGGAGAGGTGGCTAATAAATTTTAAAAAATAGTAGTAGTAGTAGTGTTCTTCTTCTTATTAAATGCCAATACACTGATACATAATATTTTGAGAATTAGATGCCATGAGGTGTTATCCTAAGATGCAATGTGAATCCAACACTATGACAGCCAAAGTCTGCTCACATGGCACAACCTTCTGGTGTTCTCCCCTTGCCTTGCCTCCAGTCTCCAAAATCTGAATTTTGAAGTTCTGGAATAAAGTTTGAGGGGATATGGAAAGCTGTAAGAATGAAGGTAAATTACTTTCTCTCTTCTTTTAATTCTGCTGATCAAAGTAGTGCTAGTGGTTGAGAAATGTGTTGTTTTAATTTGTATGCCATGGTTTGCATTGCAAGGTTGCCAATGAAGAGGCAAATCCAGTAGATACTTCCTCACAGTGTTCAATAGGTCTTACTCCAAAATGTGCATAAAAATGCAGATTAATTTACTCAACACAAACTGAATATTTCACACAAATGAGAACTGGTGTGGCAGACTGTCTTACCTCTGCTGTGTACTTGGTTGGCTTTAACTCCCTGTCTGTAATATGGAGATGACGGTGGTAGTGTTCCTTACTGGATTGTTCTGAAGATCTGTTGAAGCAGTGTATGTGATGTGAATTGAATACCTGTAATGTGCTCTCTGAATAGCAAGTATTAGCATTGCACATATATCAACTGACTATAACTTATATTGAAGATTCTTTTTTTCTGACCTTAGTGGGAGAAGAAATCCATTCACATTAAATGCAGTTGTTGGAATGGTAATCAATCTTGTCAGAAAGCAGAAAAGTTTGCTTGTTAGCCACCTCAAAAGTACTAAAACACTCAATATAAAGCATTGACTAAATGTGACTTGCAATTATAGCTAACTGAGCAGTATGTCTCTTTGACATCTTGACTAACCTCTGACAAGAGAGGGACACAAGAATCCTAATACAATTTCCTCTTCACATTATTTCCTTATTCTGCTCCTCCCACAGAGTTGGAGTATCCTTCTAGGCTGTCTTGACAGGCCTAAATCTTTTACAGAAAACTCTGTTCTATACACCAATCACTCAGATGAATAGTCAGAGTGGGAATATATTTCTCTCAGTTCTTTTTCATACAGCACAATTATAGCACTTTGATGCCACTTTAACTGCCACAGCTGCAGCCCACAAAATCCTGACATTTAAGTTTAGTGAGGAATGGCTTAGGGATCTGTGTATTTATAGCATAGAAAAGAGAAGACTAAGAGCTGACATGATAGTCATGTTTAAATATTTGAAAGGATGTCATTTTGAGAAGGGAGCAAGTTTGCTTTCTGATGTTTCAGAGACTAGGCAATAGAGCAATGGATTCAAACCACAGAAAAAGAGATTCCACCTAAACCTGAGGAAGAACTTCAGTTAAAGTTGTATTAAAATGCTATAAGTGATCATGTGAAAGAGACCTCCTATATGTATATCCTGTATGGCAGGGGGTTGGACTAGATGGCCCATGTGGTCTCTTCCAACTTTAGTATTCTGTGATTCTATGTTGCTGAGTAACAGTTCCTGTTATCCCTTACGAAGCATGCTAGTTGTGGACCATGGATTTTTGAGTGCAAGTTATCCTAAAAACTGATTGGGTGGCAACTTTGGCTCTACAAAACCTTGTGCTGAGATTAGTGCTATCTATGACCTCATCTGATGGGCAAAATTGCATGTCCTACAACACTTCAACTTCACTTGAAGTACAGAGCCCACCAGCTCCCATCTCATGACATTGATCTACTTCTGCTGGGGCTCCATGCCTCAAGTGGAAGTGTTGCAGGAGGCAGCAGTGGTAACACAAGAGGCTTCCTGTGTTGCATAGGAAACAATGGGGGGAAGCTGGGTGGTGAAGCTTTCCCATGTGGGATGAGGTGATGCTATCCCCATGGGATGAGGCTGGCGATATGTGGTGCAGGGTGATAGGTTCCCCATGCCGAGTCCTATCACGGTAAATTCCAGCCTTAAAGCGATGAGGTCCTTAGTGTATCAAATATGGTAACTACTTCTAAAACGCATTAATAACACTTAGGAAAACTTAGATTTCTTTTCTACATTAGGCTGAAAGTTTTGCTTTCATGATTCTGACAATATTTGAGAACTCTTGTAATAAACAGTGGTTCTATTTTTGTAATATTGGCTCTGGTCTTTGTTTTCTCATGTCACTAACAGCATCTTTCAATTGTGAACAGTTCCTGTTGAGTGACAGCTGTCCTATTCAGCCAATTCAATGTTTCTCTCATGCTTGTGTTACTGTGACTTGTCAGCGCTGCTTCTGATATATTAATATTTAATAACCTCTGTCACCTCGGCTTCAGGCCATTGTTGTTAGAACATAACACTCAAGGCTAAATTCTGCTTTCTGGTTTCCCTCCCTGCAGGCCGAGACATTTTTAAGGTTTGCATGGTAGGGAAGTTGGCTCTTTTGTCAGCAGGCACATTCTTCTGCATGCTGTTGGCAAATAGGCAGAGCACTTGAGCAGAGCAATCTGAAGAGGCAGGGTAGATTTCCCAAGGTTTGGAGGATGAATATGTATATAGAGCAATTTCACTGGATTTTAAGCTTGGGATGTAGTGGAGTTGAGTGAATTAGCTACACTAGGACTTGTGCAGCCAGTGGACCTGGATCAGGCCCCTCCAGAGGAATGGAAGAAGGTGGTCCAGACCTAGAAAATCTGAAGCCAGTTCCATGTCTTTGCCTCTCCCTCAGACTGTGCTTTCTGGGGGCTCTTTCTCAGTTCCTTTTTTGGGGGAACTACAAGTGACAGTGTTCATTCTCATCCAGACAGTCTATTGCCATGTCCACTAGAGACTAGTGGTATGGCAACAGAACACAAGCTCAGCCTCCTGAACACACTAACATTATGAGTTAAGGCTACATTCTTTTTTTAAAATAAAAACATTCTTATCGAGAGTGGGTAAACTCTGTCTTGCAAAATTAATGAGATAGACACTGTAATTCAAGTGTTTCAGCCAAGGGTCCTTAAACTGTTAAAGCAGTTCATGGTCTCTCAGACTGTTGGGGGCCATGAAAAAAAGAACTGTACATATCTCATTTATAGTGCAACCCCCCCCCACAAAAATACAGATAGTCCCCAATTTACAAACAAGATAAGCTCTGATAGGTTGAATTTATTTGTAAGTCAGAACAGGTACTACAGATAGCTACAGATATAAATATTGATATAGATATAGATATAGATATTAGGCTTGTTTGATTAAAAAATCATTCAAAACTCGTTTCGGCTGTAGTGGGCGCCTCATTAATGGCAGATACACATGTGCAGTAGGAAAAAACAGCCCTGGCACTGCGGAAACTTCAGGGCTCTTCCACTCAGGCCATTCTTCACCAAGGGGCTCTTCCACTCCAGGCCTGCCTCGGCTGTCAATGCTGAGGAGGAGGAGGAGGAGGAGGAGGCAGCGATGCCCCCTCAGATGCCACTTGGTTCCCACTGCCGGGCTTCAGCCGGGCAGCGGGCTTCAGGCTGTTAGGAATAATGGGAGTGGAAATCCAAAACACCTGGAGGGGCCAATGTTGGCCCAGGCCTGGATTAGATGCAGCCATGCCACAGTTCAATGTTATGGGATCCTGGGGTTTATAGTATGGCACTCTTTGGCAAAGGAGGCTAAAAAAACCATGCAAAACTACAGCTCCCAAGATTGTGTAGCATTGAGGCAAAGCAGTTGGAAATGGTTCCTCAATAAGATCTGCCTGATCCACCTGGAGGGAGGGAGGCAGGAGAGGGAATGAAGGAAGAAAGGAGGGAGGGAAGGGAGGGAGGGAGGGAGGGAGGGAAGGGAGGGAGGGAGGGAGGGAGGGGAGGGAGGGAGGGAGGGAGGGAGGGAGGGGAGGGAGGGAGGGAGGGAGGGGAGGGAGGGAGGGAGGGAAGGGAGGGAGGGAGGGAGGGAGGGAAGGGAGGGAGGGAGGGAAGGGAGGGAGGGAGGGAGGGAGGGAGGGAGGGAGGGAGAGAGGGAGGGAGGGAGGGAGGGAGGGAGGGAGGGAGGAAAGAAGGAAGGAAGGAAGGAAGGAAGGAAGGAAGGAAGGAAGGAAGGAAGGAAGGAGGGAAGGAAGAGAGAAAGCCCAATCAACCTTTAGTGCCACTATCTATAACCTGCCTGGCTAAACTCCCAGTTGCCAAACCTGTTGACATCACCAGTATATCTCTGGCAGAGAATGGTTTTTTTGCAGTGATGCAGGAGTAGGTCTATTAGATCCGACTGTCTACTTTTCAGAAATCTTAAGATCACTATGGAGCTTCCTGGAAGCTCTGAAGTATAGAGCCTATGTCCTCTAGACCACTGCTTATTAAACTATGATCCCAACCCCAAATGAGGTCCCCTTGGCTCAATGTTGGGGTCATGAAATATTTGGCAACAGTAAAAGGTTTCTGAATGCCACCCATTTACACAAATCTGTTGCAGTGTTTACAGTGCTCTCTGCAGAAAATGCATCAGCTGTACTTTCAAAAAAGGAAAATCAGTCAGTTCGGCAAACCTTAAAAATGCTGATTTATTATTAGTCAGTGTTTGATTTCTATGCCTATTTTATATATCTATATACCTGGGGTCACAAGTGGAAAACGTTTAAGCGCTATTCTAGACCTTCATTAACAAATAGACACAGTGCTTTTGCTGTGAATCCAGCCTTGTGTTCTCAGAACTCACCAGAGCAAGATGGGATTTTTTTTTTAACTGCAGTGAGGTAATCATGGTTTGCCTGCCAACCCCCGAAATAAGTGACACAGACAATGATATGGAGTAAATCAGGGCAACTTTATTGAATGTTACCTAATTAAATCTTGAAAACTTGTATTTCAACTAGACCTAAAATGACCTAAGAATTTGGTGAGGAATAAGGCCGAGGTAGTATTCCTTCCCGTCCTACCCCTTGGCTGTAATTGGGCGAAACACCAGGTCCCCGTGTGAAGTAATCCTGGATGACCTTGCATAGCAACATGACGACCATTCTGCCCCGAGGAATTTGGGGTCTGAATATCTCATTTTAGGTCATTAGTGAATGCCCCCCCCTCCCATGAGACCTAAAAGTGAGGGTTTTCATTCATGACCCAAACAAAGGTTGTCTTGTTGTACGCCAAAAATGTATTTTCTGTTCTAATTCTGTCAAGGCCTATTTAACAACCCAGTCATCCCAATTTGCCTTTTAACAGTATAGGGTATGTGAAAAAAAAAACCCTAGAACATAGGGGGAGTACATTCCTACTTGGCCCCTGTATGGCGACCTGAATTATACTGTTAGCGGCAGGAGGGTGGGCCGAAGTCTTCTTTTAGAATGATGCAAAAGGAGCGGAAGCTGGCTGGGAGGCTCTGCCCCCTCTGGAAAGTAGATCCGTCTGGATCTACTTTCAGAGCCTCTCTCTTAGGGGAGGAGGCAAATTTCCTCCCCCCCCCCCATCTGTGCAGGGGCAGGGAAGTCCTGTTCTCTTACTCATTCTGGCTCTATCTGCTTACAAGAGCCAGGAAGGGCAAGGATCTAGTACATTTGTGGTAGCTCTCACCTCTCCGAGGATCCACATCCTCAGGCTGTACAAATTGGAAACATATCCAATAATACACGACACTAGTTAGGCACCAGGATTACATCCACCAGACCTGTAGAAACTATAGCATCCAAATCAGAGTGGATCTGAGTGATTTTGTCTTCAAAATGTCTCATACGTCCTTCACACCAAGCTGTCAAGTTATCTATGTTTTCTTCTTGAGGGTAGAATGTAAAAGCTCCCTGCCCACTTGAAGAGGTTCCACAGGATGACATTGCAGACTCAATGGTTGCAGAGAAGTACAATCTTTTTGCTACCACTATCAGCATAGCATGGACTTTTCAGTGGGCTCTAGTCTGTGTTTAGTCAGAATCACTATGAGCCTTCCACCATTGATATCCTAGTCTCCATCCAACTTGTTTTAGCACGGCTAGCTGCCTGGTAAACTTGGGGCCTCACTTTGTGCCAGTTCATGAAAAGGGACACTTGGAAGTAATCATGCCTGCCACCTTGCTCATTTCTCTTTTCCAGAAATCTCACAGGGCTTTGGTATGATAATCGGTCGTGGCAGCAGGAAACTCCACAAGGGCCATCAAGAATCCGTCAGGATCTATAAGCCTCCTGGGGAAGACCATTTTAATTTACTCACCATCCCTGAAATAGTGTCAAGTTTCAATGAGCCTAAATCCCCCAGTCCATAACAACAGAATTATAGTAAGTTCCCCCATACTCAGATTGCCATCATCCCATGCAGCATAGAAAAAAACAGTCTTAATCTACAATATTTCTTTCGTCTTCTGCTAACAGAGCTTTTAATAAAGCTCTCTTCTCTGTCTCTCTTGTGGCTCATCATTTACCATGGGAAACTTGAGGCTATTCTTCCATGTGTAGGTCCCCCAAAAGCCCTATTACCATTTCCATGGCATTCTCTGAATCTCTTAACAGGTAAAATAGAACTTCCTGCCTCCATCCTCCTTTGCTCTGCTACAGCTACTTAAAATAATATTTTGGTCAAACTATGGTGTTTGGTAGAGATAATTTCCTTGGGCTCTATGAGGCCCTTTGTAAATGAATATTAAAAACACAATATCAAATGTATAACCATTTTCAGATTTATATAAACTTTTAAAAAACAAGCAAAATATTGCACATGTTATTATTAATCCAGCAAATATTGTTGTTGTTTATTCGTTCTATCGCTTCCAACTCTTCATGATCTCATGGACCAGCCCACATCAGAGCTCCCTGTCAGCCATCACCACCCCCAGCTCTTTCAGAGTCAAGCCAGTCAATTTAAGTATACCATCCGCCCATCTTGCCCTTGGTCAGCCCCTCTTCCTTTTTCCTTCCCTTTTCCCAGCATCATTGTCTTCTCTAAGCTTTCCTGTGTTCTCATTTATGTGGCCAAAGTACTTCAACTTTGCCTTTAATATCCTTCTCCCCAATGAGTAGTCAGGCTTGATTTCCTGAAGTATGGACTGGTTGGATCTTTTCGCGGTCCAAGGCACTCTCAGAATTTTCTTTCAACACCACAGTTCAAAAGTATCTATCTTCCTTTGCTCAGCCTTCCTTATGGTCCAGCTCTCATATCTTTAGGTTACTACGGGGAATACCATTGCTTTAACTATGTGTGATGTCTCTACTCTTCACTATTTTATAAAGATTGATCATTGCACTCCTCCCAAGAAGTAAATGTCTTCTGATTTCCTGAGTGCAGTCTGCGTCTACAGTAATCTTTGCACGTAGAAATACAAATTCTGTCACTGCCTCTATGTTTTCTCCCTCTATTTTTCAGTTATCAATCAGTCTGGTTGCCAGAATCTTGGTTTTTTTTATGTTTAACTGCAACCCAGCTTTTTCACTTCCTTCTTTCATCTTGATTAGAAGGCTCCTCAGCTCCTCCTCACTTTCGGCCATCAAAGTGGTATCATCTGCATATCTAAGGTTGTTAATGTTTCTTCCAGAAATTTTAACCACATAGTATTTTGCAATCGGAAGAGCACAAGGGCAGAACTTGCTGGCATAACTCTTACTATTCAACAGGCATTAGACATACAATCAAGGTTATAAATAAAAATATATAAAACAAATATAAATGTATACTCCAAATATATTTAGGATACATCTCCTAAAGCTATATATTAAAATGACTTCAAGGTCACATGGATAATATAGACTTATCTCTTATAAATGCAGTTCAGCCCCAACAATTGAACTAAAGAAATTTGTTGTTGTTTCTTCAAGTTACTTCTGACTTATGGTGACCATAAGGTGATGCTACCACATAATTGTCTTGGCAAGATTTATTCAGAGAGGATTTCCCTTCATGTTCTTCTGAGGCTGAGCATGTGTGAGTTGCCCAAGGTCACTCAGTGGGTTTAATGGCCAAATGGAGATTTGAATCCAAAATCCTAATCTAACACTCAGATCACTACACTACACTGGAACATATTATTGTAAGTATATTCATTAATAATTATTTTCTTCATTAAATGTATGATGCAATAAAAATAGAATTGTTCACTTGTAAATTTTCAGTGACCTCATCTCTGCAATGTAGTCTTGAACAGTATATAATCAATTGTGTGTCTGCAAAATATCTCAGCAGTTAAGGGTCTCAGAGGTACTTGTGACAGTTTGTTGCATGTTTGGAAGAGGACATTTGGCCACTCAGGTGTCAAGAACATATTTCACTTTATTCAGAGCAAGTCACGTTTTAGTCCCAATAGAATAGATGGGACGTTACTCATAACTAACTGAAGGTCACATAAATTTTATTGGGACTAAAGCATGATTAATTTAGTATGGATACATTCTGATGTTTCTACATGTGCAAGTTAAGTTCTTACACTTTAGGGCAACACTGACTCATGCACAAAAGAGAGAAAAATAGGAATGGCATAAGCTTCTTGGTATGGTTTGTTAATCCTGGTTTAAATCCCTATGCTGTAAAGTGTGGGGGGAGTGGGAGAGTAGCATTATAAAAACTCCGGATATAGTTACCGTACTTTCTTTCCATGTCAAAGTTTTTTTTATCCTATATTTTTAATAATAGTTTTGTTCTGGGTTGTGCTGTGTTTTGGGTTGGGGTTACTTTCTTCTTTCCCATTCATTTTTAATGGCTTTGCTGAGTTAGCAACAGCATTTCAATGAAGCAAAGTGAAGCACAGTACAGAGAAGTTCACTTTGGAGTCCTCCCTGAGGGAGCTGAAATGTGAAAAGAAGACTTTTCAGGATGGAAAATTTAATGAGCAAGTCTTACCTTGCAGCTAGTAGGGAGACATCTTTGGAAGCATGCATTTTTACAGCAAAGGCCTAATAAAATAGTTGACTGTAACATGACATGAAGCCTCTTTCTGACAAATGTCACTCACTTACTGGGATATCTAAAGTCCCTCTTCATATACTTATCCAGTCACTGTAATTCTTTGCTGCTAGAGGATAGGAATGTATCACAATACCATAAGAAAGAATAGCTGTATACATTTGCCCATCTGAATGTCACACATATTCCCCCAGGAAGCAACATATTCCTCAAAAAAGGTTTACAATTGAACATTAATAAACAAACAAAAAACTGACAACAGATTATGAAGGCATTAATGTAGTTCATGATTTTTCATACTTTGACTCATTAATCAGAATGGAGACTGCAATCAAGAAATCAGAAGAAGACTAGGTCTAGGAAGGTCAGTTATGAAGGAACTAGGCGAGATCCTGGCGTATATAGATATATCACAGAATATTAAAGTTATGTTTGCCCATACCATACTATTCCAAATTTCTATGCATGGTTGTAAAATCTGGACAATAAAAAAAACCTCATGGGATTTTATTTCATTGAAATGTGGTGCTGGAGAAACAGTTTACAGATACTGTAGGCTGCCAAAAAGATAAATAATTGGATCCTAGCACAAATAAGATTTGAGTTCTCCTTGGAAGCCAAGATGACTAAATTTAGTCTGCTGTGCTCTGGCCATATCATGGGAAGACACAACTTGTAAGAAAATAATAATTCTTGATAAGGTAGAAAGTAGCAGGAAAAGAGGATAACCACATTCCAGATGGATAGACTCAATCAAGGAAACCATGGCCCTGAGCCTGCAAGGTCTGAGAAATCCTGCTGAAGATAGGGTGACTTTGGTTGACCTGGAATGCCATCTAGCCATCCCTCCCAGGAAACCCCTGGAGTTTGGGTCAGGCGTGAGGACATCCCAAAAGAAGTGGGTTGTTTTAACCTGCTTCCTCTCAGATTTTAGCTTGGTGTGGAAGGGCCCTTAAGCATCAGATTGCCTGTGTTGTTTGTTATATTAGGGACCACATGACATGGAACCTTTTCCCAATCATAGGACATTTCATCTCCATTTCAAGGATAAAGAGGCACGGAGCCATTTTTAACATAATATTGTTAAATATTATTGGTCTAATGGAGGGAAGAAAAGCCTAGCAAGAGGGGATCATGGCAAAGGGGTTTAAAATTACACTGTCATAATGGAGAGAAAGAAAACATGGGAAAGACTTATCATGGTAAAGGGTTTAAAATTACACTGCTATAATGAAGGGAAGCAAAGCCCTTCATGAGGGAATTGTGGCAAAGGGATTTATAATTATACTGGTATAATGGAGGGAAGGAAGGCATGGGGAAGACTTATCAAGGGAAAGGGGTTTAAAATTCCCTCACTCCCCCCCCCCCCCAATTGGGATGAGGTCCATAGTAATCTTGGCTTTTGATATTAAAGTTTTCCCTGATTTTTTTAAAAAAATGTAATATGGAGAGGGTGAAGGAAAGGATTATCCATTTGATGGTTCAAACTTGGACAACAATGGGGGGCACATTGATGAGGGAAATGTGTGATGGGAAGACAGAACTTAAAATGAGACAATTGTACATCAAAAGGTATGATGATGAGGTCATAGGTTCCCTCTTCCCAGTAGAAAATACATCTTTAAATGGGAAAACTGATTCCACAGGGAATTTCAGCAGGTTGTGGGCTGGGGGGGAGGGGAGAGGGGGCAGGTTATTCACTTCTCAAAAGGTCCAATTCATTTCTGATTTTGAAACACTAAAGCCCCCCTTCCCCCCAAGTAAAATCTTATGGCTTGCTTTACACGGAAATTATTTTGTGGTGTTCCAGGAACAAGATTTAGGGTAGTGATAAATATATGTAGACAACACAACAGTGTTCCGGGGATGGAGGTGGGAAGGAAGTGAGGTGCATTTCTTATCCCTTATATAACTAAGGCAGCACTGAAATCTATATCATTGTGATACAAGCTTCTCACTTATTTGGGCTAAAATGTAAGGCCTGAAAATGTAAGCAATGGGTTCTGGACATATATAAAATATAAGGTCTAAACCAGAAAGCTCTGTATATCAGAGTGTATGTATGTTACCATGAGCAAAGAGACAGCATAGTTCTAGGCAGAATGCCTATTCAGTTGTAAAAAAAAAGTTGTCTGCCAACCCCCGAAATAACGAGACCACACATCAGTATTTGGGTTTTAAATCTGGGCAACTTTTATTAATTGTTACCTGTTTAATTTTGACTGGATCTCAATCTCTGGATTCAGAACTTGGTGGCAAAGCCGAGGTAGCATCTCTGCCCGGCCTACCTCTTGGCTGGTTAGGGTGAAACCCCCGGGTCCCCTGACGCCCAATCCGGGCAACCTCTGAAGGAAATGTTGGAGAAGTTTTTCTCGGTATATCTGGGACCGTACTCTTCTTATTTCTAGGCCATTAGAATTCCCCTCACCTCACCAAATTGAACCTTATGTGAGTGTTTTAGTTAATGGCCTTCCCCCCTGAAGGGGGTGCCTTGGGCATACACCAAATTTTAGCTTTTCCTAACTGTTTATCGCAACCACCTATTTAACGCCACACCATCCCAAATTGCCGGTAACAGTATAGGGTAGGCAAAAAACCCTCTTAGAACATAAGAGGGGGAAAAATTCCTACCCGGCCCCCTAATGGCAACCATAATATACTGTTTAATGGGCGGGAGTGGTGGGTCGACGGTCGGCTTCAGAATGATTTAGGGGGGCGGGCCAGAGCTAAGCGCCTGGCTCCACCCCCTTGAAGTAGTTCCAGTCGGAACTACATTTCTCTCTTCGTGGGAGGAGCCAAATTCCTTTCCCACCCCACTGCGCAGGGTTGGAAAGGTTCTTGTCTGCCAACCCCCGAAATAACGAGACCACACATCAGTATTTGGGTTTTAAATCTGGGCAACTTTTATTAATTGTTACCTGTTTAATTTTGACTAGATCTCAATCTCTGGATTCAGAACTTGGTGGCAAAGCCGAGGTAGCATCTCTGCCCGGCCTACCTCTTGGCTGGTTAGGGTGAAACCCCCGGGTCCCCTGACGCCCAATCCGGGCAACCTCTGAAGGAAATGTTGGAGAAGTTTTTCTCGGTATATCTGGGACCGTACTCTTCTTATTTCTAGGCCATTAGAATTCCCCTCACCTCACCAAATTGAACCTTATGTGAGTGTTTTAGTTAATGGCCTTCCCCCCTGAAGGGGGTGCCTTGGGCATACACCAAATTTTAGCTTTTCCTAACTGTTTATCGCCACAGATTGGGGGCAGATGTCTATTTAGCCCCCATCCCCCACCAAGTCCTCACCCAGGTTCCAAAACCCACCTCGCAATCACCACACCTGTTGGTCGACTCGAGAGATGGATATCCTCTATGTCCCAAATTGGGTCTTGTAAGAAGCCACAACCCCATATAGTCAGTGAGCCCAATTATCTTGGGTCAGCGCCATATCCCTGGCTCTCTTTATTGATTTCCGCCAGTTTGCGAACATCACCATCAATCATGCCGCCCACAACATGGAATCAGCAATGACCGGGACATCTGAATAACAAGGGATTATATCCCCGTGACAGGGCTCATTGGGTCAGCACCATATCCCTGGCCCTCTTTTTGATTTTAGCCAGCTTTCGGACAACGCCATCAATCATGTCACCCTTGATATGGAATCAGTGATGATCAGGACATTTGAGGGGGACTCACCCCTGGACTGAATAACAAGGGATTATATCCCAGTAACATGGCTCCTTTGGTCAACATCATATCCCTGGCTCTCCTCTGATTTTAGCCAGCTTCCGGACAACACCAACATCATGCCACCCACGACATGGAATCAGTGATGACCGGGACATTGGAGGGGGACTCACCCCTGGACTGAATAACGAGGGATTATATCCCAGTAACGTGGCTCCTTCGGTCAGCACCATATCCCTGGCTCTCTTTTGATTTTAGCCAGCTTCCGGACAACACCATCATCATGCCACCCACGACATGGAATCAGTGATGACCAGGACATCTGCAGGGGACTCACCCCTGGACTGCATAACAAGGGATTATACCCTAATAACATGTCTCTTTGGGTTAGCACCATATCTCTGGCTCTCTTTTTGATTTTTAGCCAGCTTCGGGACAACACCATCAATCATGTCACCCATGACATGGAATCAGTGATGACCGGGACCTCTGAGGGGAATTGTCCCCAGGATTGAATAACAAGGGATTACACCCTAATAGCATGGCTCTTGTATGTCGCCATTTAACTTGGCAAGGAAACCAAGTCCGAAAATAGTGGTCATAGGAATTTTTTATTATTTGCTGCTCCACCCTGTGGGCATAGCTTTAGCACTATACCAAAAAAAGGGGGGAGGGGAACTAAATGTATGACCCGGGCAATTGTCGTGACAAAAATTAGTCATTGGCAGGAAACGAGTTGAACATCACCTTAGGATGAATTTAGCTTTCAATCTCTAGGGTTTGAATCAAATATTTGTCACCTGAGTAAATCGCTACTAAGGCGGCCCGATGTAGACAAATGTATCATATTTAAGTCCAACTTAGTTGTCAAACTTAATATTTGTTGGCTAGAAAACATTATAATATGACAGGATATGGCACCAAATTAACCCTTAAATAGATTGAGTGTCGAAGTGGGATGTTAATGACTAAATAAACTTTGGATCATTGTGAGCCTCTTATCATTATTATTATTATTTCAAGCTCGATGATAAGAGTAACACATTTACCTTACAATTATCATTGAGGTCTGCTAACTATAGTGGCCAAGCTAGCAGCACCCACTCATAAGCTGGACATAAGATCTTTTAGCAACTGTCCAGCCCCCGGTTTGAATTTCAGACACAGGTGTTCTATTTTAAGCAATGTGGTCTATCATGTCCCATATCTTTGATATCATGGGAAAGTATGGCAGAAAAATTATTGGCAACTTATCTGTAGCCGAATTATCAACCGCATTGTAGGGGCGTTAGCTGCCGTCTATGGCACGTAATGCCGCCGCCTCTTGGGCTGAAGAACTGGAGAATCGAATATAGTGATTAGTAGCTAAAGTCTCTACAGCTGACAGTTTCAGTCTCTGTCAGCCATTGAAATGGACTCCAATCCTAATGGCCCAGGAGAATCAGGGACCAGCAGTAACGTCCCTAGCATCAAACCCTGTCTCAAATTTAGGAGACTGTTGATTAGGTAAGCCTAAGCATTGAGCAGGTCGGCCCTATAAAGGCGTCGGCCTGTCATAATGATGGGGTAACCGTGTGTGTGAATGGGCTCACCAGCCAATGTATAGCAAACTGATCTGGCACAACAATTTTATAAAGCAACTTAATATGTAGTCAATTTGTGGAACCCACTCGAGGTAGCATTTTTTGCTATATCAAGCCTTCGAGTTCACTGCCTATAGGAAGGCAACTTAAAATAATTTGAATAGGGGAGCAAACAGGCATAACATTGAAATACTAGGTCATAAAAGGAGACCATTAACAGATAACTGGCTAAATAAGCTTCGTGTCACCTTAAATCAGTCTCTGAAATGTAACAGCCCAATAGTGGTGGAAACATCCGTAAAGGACAGGAGGAACAGGGCTTATTCATTTATATTTAATAGTGGTAGCACTAGTATAATGTCCAGAGGACTAAGCCCCCAGAAAAGGTTAAAAGACTGATAAAATTCACAGCCTGAGTGGGCACAGTCTCTTGAACTAGGTAGCTTACACACCTAACTTAAGGCATCTGGGCTCACTATCAGTATGTTGTGTCTGTGTTTTGTCTTTGTCGCTTTAGCCAATCGAGCAGGAGGCCTTATAGCATCCAAGCTTGATATGATATATTTTGAACTATGATTGGAAACTTGTTGTAAGAAAATAACACTTGTCTATAACAAGCATGTCTTCTAATAAGTTAACATGTAGAATATATTGTATTGTATTTCTAGACCGAAAGAGCAATCCATCTCTGAAGAGGGGATATGAATCATTAGTATTCGGTTCGTCGAAACGTACCTGTGCATTTGTGTGTGTGCGTGTGTGTGTGACCTGTGTTCACCAGGGTATGATATTCATCCCGGAGGTACCGGCACCGGCTGAGTGGCCGTGGCCCATAAGTGACTGCCTCTCTGATAATCTTTGAGTATTAGTTGGCAAAACGTAGGTGTGGTATCTGTGAATGTGGTTGTCACATCTGTCACCTATGATCTCCCAGAACTTGGGATCAGTGCAGCTGAGCTGGGTACAGCTAGGTTGAGTGTTTGGCGTTTCCGTGGCCACCAAGCCCTGGGTTTGACATCTCTAGATGATCTTGGGCATTGGTCAGTTTCTAAAACAGATAAATGGGAGAGAAGAACCTCAAACATTGAAGCTTTACTTGCCTGCCCTGCGGGCGGGGAGGCAGCTGGGGATGATGTCCCCTTTTAGTTTTCAAGGACATCAACAAGGTCCAGAGGGACGTCAAGGTCCTTTAACGGGACAAAACAGCAAAATTGGGTATATTAGTGGTTAGACTCATGGTCACTCAGTGGCATGAATTATATAACTCACAACAGCCATTGGAGACATGGTCGCAATCAAACTTCGCCCTCCGTCGGAGTGAGAAACCTTTGACAAAATAACAAGTTTGGTTATAATAATGTATAGCGCAGCACTGTCCAGCTGACAACTGGAATTATTAACGATGGGCAACCAGTATTGTCCGAAACCAAATAAAGATTAGTAGGGGCGTCCAGGTCTTTTTAATCCAGGGCCCATCTCATTATAGTTTCACATTTCACATTGGCTTAAGTAAGGCTAACTTGTTTTTATTAATGAGTTTTATCCATAAATAAAATTGTAATGTAAGTTTAAGGAACCAACAGAACTCAAAAAAACACTGGACAAATTGACACAAAGTTTGGACACAAACTTTGTCGCCCCCGGGCTGAGAATATAAGTCAAGTAATTAAATGAATAAAGTAGATAAAACAACTAACAACCCCATGTATGCAGTTTATTCAAAACTGGTTTGCCATTTTGGAGTTGTAGTTGCTGGGATTTATCGTTCACCTACAATCAAAGAGCATTTAAAACCCCACCAAGGATGAAAATGAACTAACTTGGCGCATAGTTTTCTCATAACCAACAGAAAACTCTGGAGGGTTTGGTGGGCAGTGTCCCCTGCTTTTGGAGTTGGTGGGCAGTGTCCCTTGGTTATGGAGTTGTAGTTCACCTACATCCCTAGATCACTGAGGACTCGAACAGTGCTGGATCTGGACCAAACTCTACTCGAATATTTAATATGTCCAATGTAAACCCTGGTGGAGTTTGGGGAAATTAAAATCTTGACATTTGTGATTTGTAGTTGCTGGGATTTATAGCTCCCCTACAAACACAGAACATTGGGAACCCCACCAACGATGGAATTGTGCCAAACCTCAAACAGAGAAACCCCAAGACCACCCGAGTGGGCTGCACACGCATGGCAAGGGACAGCTAGTAGTTAAGTAAAATTATAGAACTGTAGAGTTGGAAGCGACCTGTGGCCATCCTGTCCAACCCTCTACCAAAAAGCAGAAAGATTGCATTTAAAACCCCCCTGTATATGGTCCTCTAGCCTCTGTTTCAAACTTTACAAAAAGTTACCTAGTCCTGTTCACTTGGGCAGCGAGTTCTACTGTTAAACAGCACTCAACATTAGGGAGCTAGTTTTAATGTCTAAATGGAATCTCCCTTGTAGTTTGAAGTCGTTGTTAACTGCCTTTAATAATTCTTATTGTCCAAGGAAAGCTATTTTGGCTATATATCCACTCCATTATATATATAGGGTTGTCTTTCGCCAGTGGTCATCTTTGTTGATAACTCGAAGATTATTTGTAATGAAAACTATAATTGAGTGTTAACTGTGTAACATTTATGAACCATAAGCAAGCCAGGAATGGCAGTCAGCCTGTGACATAACAGTGGGAGCCAGCCCTAAGGACAAGATGGCCACTGCTATGTAGTCAAGCCGGCTGTCGACCATGCGGCCAAGATGGCTGCTGCCTACCATGCGGCTAAGATGGCTGCTGACTGGAAGCCAAGATGGCCACCATATATATATATAGTCCAATCGGCCATCACTGATGCAGCCTACCAGGCTGCGGGTCTGTGCGAAACATCCAATAAGGGCCTCGTGTCTCGCCCTAGCCACCCGGGCGGTCTAGCCGCAACACAGCGGCTGTGAAGAGGCCATCACCCATGGAGAGAAGGGTAAGGCCCCATTAAGCCATCCCAAGAGGGTATGGGGGGGGGGTGAAACCGGCATGCAAAGCAGCCCTATTGGCGGTCCCGCCCTGTGGCCCTATCATGGAGCCGGTGCGCACTGAAACCATAAGGAGCAGGCAAAAAACCTCGCTGGCCGGCGCACCCCAACAGCTGGAGCGGGCAAGCAGGGCAAGGCAACAATGAAGTGCCGCCCAAACGCCATGTCGGGAACAACAAAAAGGGGGGGGGGCACTCTGGCCCGGCAGCCGCCCAGCCGAGCCACCAAAAGGCAAGCTGAGGGAAGAGGCCAAGCGGGGGAGCGTGCATAAGGGAGCAGGGAGCAGGGACCCGCTTCCCCCTGGAAAAAACCCCCAAGACAAAAGCAGTCACCGAGTCAAGGCCCACTGCCGCCGGCTGCAGCAAATGTGCCAACCTCGGAACGCTGTAACCACCACCCCTGACCCCTGGAGGTGCTGGAGAAGGGGGCAAAAGAGGGGGGGAGGGCAAACACCAGGCCCCCACCCCCCACTAGCCCTGATACAGACCTCAAGCGTCTTCTTCCCTCGACGTTCGGCTTCAGAATGATTTAGGGGGGCGGGCCAGAGCTAAGCGCCTGGCTCCACCCCCTTCAAGTAGTTCCAGTCGGAACTACATTTCTCTCTTCGTGGGAGGAGCCAAACTCCTTTCCCACCCCACTGCGCAGGGTTGGAAAGGTTCATATGATCATACTTGATTGGTAAACACATAGCAGGTGCCACAATAAAATCAGCTGACTGATGTAGTCTGATGGAAGGCAGTCCAAAGCCAAGATCTAACTATACTAACTATATATATTTCCTAGAAGCTGGCTGGAGAAAAAACAATTATTGTTGACATAAATGAGGTTCAGTAAAGATTTGTCTCTTATCTCATTGGACCAGATAGGATAGCTGATAAGCAGGGCAGCGGCTGGGGAGAATATATAGTAATCCAAGAGGAGATCAAAAACAGATTGCAGATTTTGAAATCCCTGTCATCAGAGAGCAAGGCTGTGACAAGGACTTGCAACAAGGTCCTGCTTCTGATTGCCACCACCTCATGTACTGGTGAAAAATGGGTAGACACATCTGCATTTCACCTCAGTTGGAATTTGAATGTACCAACTCTGTCTGATCCAGCTGCTGACTCTTAAAGTGAGCTGTGGTGGCATTTATATAAGTTTGCAGGAAGACTACATAGTTTTACTGAAAACAGATCAGTTACAGATCTTTAATTTTAGATTATCATTCCACAACTGCAATACTGAATATCTTTTAGCAGAATTGCTTTCAAAGCAGTTTATAAAAGTTAGATTCTTTGGCTTGACAATTTTAATCAATTATAGCATTGCCCTAAGTTTATATACACTGTATATGTCATTTGTGAAACCATTGCTTCTAATATTAAGACTTAACAAATTTGCTCAGAACAGAAGTCCGAGTTTACAAGATCATAAAATAAAGAGAGCAGTAGCAGCTGTTAATATGACAATTTTACTGAAATATGGTAAAATGAATGCTAATATTATGTGCAGCATTATGGATAACTTAGTGTGCTTCTTGAAATAAAATAGTTGAAACGTCCATTTTGTTTATTGTCTTCATATCAAACACTTTTGAGATTTACTATTTAGAAATGTCTAATTATCCATAAGTAAAATGCAGCCATGAGTGCCATTCTAATTTATAATTAGCAAAGTAATTTGAATCTGATCCATTGGAAAATATTATTTATCACTGATGAGAGACTGTGCATTACTCATTTAATAACTTGCACAACTTCCTCTGGAGAGAAAAAAAGATCACATTGGAGGTTGCAATGAATGTTGCATCTTCATTATCTGGATTAAGTCACATTAACAACTCAGCTAGCAAAATTAATCACCTATAGAAATATCTCACTAGTACTGTTCTGTACCAGCAGAAGTCAAATAGCTGTCTCTATAAATATGCTGCTTTTGGGTCTCATGGATCAATCCTGCTCAATTCAAATAGATGCTTTCAGTGTTAATGGAAGTGTGCCTTACACTAAAAGGCATGCACGGAATAATTTAAAATATTCAGCTATACAGGTCTGCAAAGTACAAGTTAACGTTTCATGTTTAGAGAATTGCTAAAATAAGGATAGGGACCATTTTGGACTAGGCAGCAAATTCCAATTTGGGAAGGATTTCAAGGGTGTTGTATCAATTGGTGGGCTAAGGGAATGGGATGTAGCCTATCAAACCAGGTAAGGCACGATCAAATCTTTACCCATTTGGACATTTTCCCTGTGAACCATAAAAGCACATACATTTTAGGCATGCTTACACAGAAGTAAGCCCCAGTGTTAGGGCCTAAAACAGGAGTGGACAATTTGTAACTCTGGAGAGGTTGCTGGGCTGCACATCTTATGATTCCTCGCTATTGCATGAACAGCCTAGGGCTGGTAAGATTTGCAAGCCAACAACATTTGGAAATCTATTAGACCACTTGTACAAAACATGTGCACATTTGGTAAAGTGAAATAAAATAATGAAGACATTTCAGATATTTGCAAAGGCATGAAATGTATGCAAGTAATACATACCATTTCATACAATGAAGTCCCCAGTGGCACAGTGGGTTAAACCCCTGTGCCGACAGGACTAAAGACCGACAGGTCGCAGGTTCAAATCTGGGGAGAGGTGGATGAGCTCCCTCTATCAGCTCCAGCTCCTCATGCGGGGACATGAGAGAAGCCTCCCACAGGGATGATAAAAACATCAAATTATCTCGGCATCCCCTGGGCAATGTCCTTGCAGTCGCCCAATTCTCTCATACCAGAAGTGACTTGCAGTTTCTCAAGTTGCTCCTGACACAACAAAAAAATCATACAAGAATCATTTTAAACATATGCATGGACATTTCAACCCTTGGGTGGAAACCATTCCATTAAAATGATTAAATGGAGCACAGACTAGATGTGGAATTGGCTAAGAGAAAAGTCTATATATGGTCTTTAAAGACGTGTCCATTCCTAGTATAATATTTACATTAGGCAGCCAAGGAAACCCACAAATCTTCAGTTAATAATGTTGCTCCATGCACACAAATGTTGTCTTCATGTTCACGTTAACCACTGTAGTTCCTTGAAATTGTAGTTTAGCTGTTATTGTGCAGGGAACACATCACATGGATTGGACCCTAGAATTCTTAATCTGTTGCAGAAATGTGGAACGGGAAATTTCCCAGAAAACTTTGATATATTTTCCAATAGAAAATTTTCCACACCATTTGGGCATGCATCTTATGGTATTTTGTAAATAGGGTACTTGGTAAAAGCCCTCATGTAGCCATAGTTCTGGTCAGTCTAGAAAAGTCACATTTTGGAGCACAACTACCAGAATCCTTCACCTCGGCTTCCTGGTTGTACTCCATAAAAACAACCACTAGTTTTGGTTATCCAGATAATTTGGTTGAATTCCAGATCAATTGGTTAAAAGTCAATGATTGTTCAGGATAATGTGATTATATGTGCCATATATATATATATATATATATATATATATGAGGTGATGAAGAATAGATGTTGTTCCAGAATATTGAGAAGCCAGCTGCTAAGAGTGCCTTCTGGGGATGCCCAGATATTGAAACACTGATTTAAACCAACTCAAATTATTTTTCATGGTGACTGATCTGTTATTAGAGACTTTTATCTCTTTCAGTGACACCTGGGGATCTTCTCCTTGATGACTTGTTGTCGTGGCAAGACATTCATTTCCAGGAAAATTGCTTGTGCAACTGATACAGAAACAACTCAGGTTGCTTCTAATTTATGTGTTGCTTGGAAAGATTTTTAAAACTAGGTTTATAAAACCAAATCATAAACAAGACTTAGATTATTTGTGACCCATCAAGCAGAATACAATCGATCATCTGCACATGTTGGCTTGTAAGTGTTTTGACAGCTTCTCTATTTTTTCATTTCTAGACAAGGACCAAAATAAAATTTCCCCTGTGGTGGGCCATTGCCTATGCTTTTGACTATAGTGCACTTCACATACACAGCTCTTACTGCAATATACTATACTGTAGAATTAATATATCAACACCACAGATAGAGGTTTATAAATTTTTGTTAGAAAAATAGCTGTTTATGATTCAAGCAGCTTGTTTCTTATTCTGGGCTGCTAATTCTACAATGTTGACAGATATTATTCTTTTATACTATTGATTCTTAAACTGTGGGCCCCAACCACAACCCCCTCTTAGCTCAATGTTGGGGTCCCAAAATTTTGGCAACTGTAAATGTTTTCTGAATGCTACCTAATGGCTATTTTAGAAATTTGCACAAATATGTTGTGCAATGTTTACAGTGGACTCTGCAAAAGACGTTTCAGCTTTACTTCATGAAAAGAAAAATCAGTCTATTTAGCCAGTCCTGAAAATGCTAATTTATTATAATTAATGTTTGATTTTATACCTATTTTATATTCCAACATACCCAGAGTCACATAAACATTTCCCCCAAAATGTCAAAAATGGAAAAGTTCAAGGAGCTATGATTTAGACTATAAATCTCAAAATCCTACAACTAATGTATGTGTGACTTCAAAGATAAGTGTCTATGACCAAGTTCTTGATATATATTTGTCTCTGAACTCTTCCTTTTAAGACGAAAGTTGACATGGCCAAATTCTGTGATAAACATAGAATGGATTTAGTGTTTTCCTTGACAAACCATTTTTTTATATATGTGAAAGTTTTTGAGTTAAAGATGACTCATCATGTGAGACAACTTGGAAAGAGTACAAGTAAGAAATAGGCCTGTTCAGAGATCAATTTTGAAAGAAAAACTCAAAATTATGTGGCATTCTCTGGACTAGAACATTCTACATTGATTTCAGTAGGGGGAGCCAATCTGCATTGTATATCATATTGACCCAGCAATGCTTTCAGCTGAGGGACTTTCCACACATGACAAGAATCCACACCAAGCAGGTTTTTAAAACCCTTTGGCATGAATTTGTGTCCCCACAAGCCCCCAAAAACCTGGGCTTTCCCAGGAAGGGTGGATACATGCTATCCTGATTACAATTGGTATGGCATGCAGCTTCCCCAAAGCCCCCCAAATGTACCCTTAAAACTAAAGTTAAACATACGTGGCAGTCATAACTGTGCTCCTCACGCCCTCCTGGTCAGGAGATGGGGCAGGGTAAGGAGAGATTTTCCTCCTTGCCTCCCCCTCACCCCCAATCACCTGGTGCGTCATTTCCTCATGCCAGGAGGACATGAGGAGCACAGTTACAGTGGCCAGGTAAGTTTCACTTTATTTTAAGAGGTATATTTGGTGTTTCAGATGGGTGAAAACACCAAATGAGTTGGCTGTGTGGATTGGGCCTGGGAATTGCATGATGTAGTCCCCAGGCCCAATCCACACAGAACCCACACCTGGTAAGAACCAGATCTTACATTTAAATCTGGATTATGCCCAGGTGTTTAATTAATTTGTTTTTACTGGAAGTGTCATCTGGATGCCTCCGGTAAAACGGAGACAGATCCCACGTTATGGGTCTGCCTGAATGGGTCCTGAAATGAAGGGGGGGGGGGGTATTTGCACATATGTATAAAGTATTAGTTCAGTTCAGTTTTAATTGTATTTAATCCAAAACAACCTAACACCTAAGCTTTACAAACGTTATGTTGAAGTAATACCTGCTGAATTTTTTAAAGGACTCTACTTCAACATTCATCATTATCATATTAGTGATGCAGTACCGCTTATATATGTGTGTGTGTTTCATTTTTGTTTTTGATGGGGTGAAGAAAGTTATTCCCCAGCCCTTCATGTTCTGTCCAAAATCCATGCCCCTCAGCAATGTCAAGCCTTCCAATGGAAAGAGAGAGAGGGCACAAGTAAGAAAATGTAGATGTGGCTGCTCTGTGTTCTTTCCCCAAAGGAAAAGAAGTAATGTAACTCTATTTCCCCCCTCTTCCAAGTTTAGACCAGTTACTTCTTGTAAAATCTTAGCAAATGAGAGAATGAACTTTCACTAATGCAACAGGTATAACTGTCCTTTTCCTTCCCCTTCAACCTTGCACTCCTCTCCCCAAATCCACCCTGCATGGTCTTCAAATTATTTGGATTAGATGGTGGGAGGACTGCAAGGGCATATGTTATGGTGGCATAAGTTATGTTGATATTTTCATTATGCCAATCCATTTTTATTATACCCCAATTTTAAAGAACAAAGGGTTTGTCTACACCAGTGGTGCACAATCTATAGCCCTCCAGGTGTTTTGAATTTCGGCTCAAAGAATTTCTGACCATTGGACAAGCTGGCCAGGGCTTCTGAGAATTGGACTCCCAAACACATTATAGGTGGCAGATTCTGCACCACTAGTTTACACTGACAACAAAAATACTGTTTCACTGTTTCACCTCACAGTTTTCTGGTCCACATTGAACATATTAACACATTGTGGTGAGACTGCCATAACTAACCACACATTTTCCACAGTGAAATCATGTGTGTGTAAGGGACAGTCATCAATTTCCAACCCTTCACATTATTTTAGGCCACTTTCCCCCAACATGCATGTGAATATGTTTATTACCGGTTAAGCAGTGGTGTGCTTAATCACAGGTTTGTGGCTATTATTTAAGTAGCTCAACCTCATAGCTTTTCTTTCTGCTGTCCCTCCACCTGCTCTTCCTTGCCCTGCCAAAATCACTAGTTCCTCAATTCATTTACCACATTTCCATCATGAAGGCATTCTCTTTCTGCTCTCCAAGGGCCTCCACACAGCCCCATATCCCAGAATATCAAGGCAGAAAATCCCACATTATATGAGTGTGGACTCAGATAACCCAGTTCAAAGCAGATATTGTGGGATTTTCTGCCTTGATATTCTGGGATATAGGGCTGTATAAAGGGGCCCAGATTTTGCATTCCTTTCCTAGCAATGCATATCCTTTCCACTTTCCTAAAAAAACACATATGGTTCAGGACACCTTCCACCAACATTTTCTCTCCACTAACTCCTCGTCCCAACTTCACATTCAGCATTAATGGAGCTTCACATGCCAAGAAATCAGAATTTTCTGGAAAATTGCAAGGTAAAAGGCAAATGTTTTGAACTGGATTAAAGTTTAAAGAACTGCATACCAAGTGAATTGTCAATAAGATTGTGTGTTTGGATAGCAAGGGCTATGAGTATGATTTTCTTAGTTCGTGTAGACAAGCCCCAAGAGTGGAAATAAAAATCAGTATATAAACAGATAGAGGTCATTTTCTTTTGCAAAAAGCAGCACTAAAATGCAGTTAAGCAATTTTTGTCCATTTTTTAAAAACACCAGTGACAGGAAAATAAAATCCTGTTGTGTGCGCAGTCTGTTTTCAATATACAAAACGAGGCTCCCTACTTCGGGCCCAATGTATTTTAAGACAAAGTGCAAACACAGAGCAATTACAGCAGAAGAGTATTCATTTTATTATCAACTTTGGAGAAGAAACAATTTGATGCTGAGAGGACATATTATTCTGTATCTGCCAAAATAGTATTATTTGCTAAAATTAAGAAGGCTGTAATTTGGTACAAAATCATCCTAATTCTGGAGCTCCACTGTTCTGGTTTTACAAAAGATTTCTCAGCATTATAATGGCAACAAGTAGGAGACTTGGTAAGGCATGTTTTCATTAAAAACTTTATTATTATTATTATTTTGTTATTATTTTCATTACAATTCACAGTTTATACATGGCAAGAAAACCTTTCTTGCCATGTCAACATTCAGAACACTGTGCTGGGGAAAACGGAGGGAACGGGGCCTTTTTTCTTTGATGAGCCTGGCTTGGTAGATATTTCATAGAAACTCTGCAGATTTGAGATGAACAATTTCATTAACTCTTCATTGATTGCTATTTACACTGATAAGTTAGATTTGTTAGAAAAAGAAGATGAAGCATCCATAAAGTTAACATTCATAATTCATAATGTTATTTAATAGTCAGACAATGTGGATTTGTTATTTAAATGGTGTCCAATTGAAGTCCCATTTTGCTAATATTCAGAGCCAAGAGGACGGGCCTCAAACAGCTCTGTAGGTACGCAAGCCTCCCTGTTATTTCAATGGAGTCTGCACCTTTGTTATGCTTTGAGGATCAGGCTGCCTATTAATCTCTTAAGGGGTATTTTATTTATTTTATATACAGCCAGGATGCAATAGAATTAAATGATTAAAAAAATAAAAGACAGTTCATTCCATTATTTTTAATTCTGCATTCCTTCTGTATCTTGCATACATTTAGAAACAAAAGAAACACAAGGCTGTAAAATTGTAATCAATGCCCCCTCCCTTTAAAATAATAAAAGAAATCCCAAGGATTGGTTTCAGATCTGAAAATCAGCCTATTTATCCAAATAATTGATCATATTCAGATTGTGCTATTGGTCAACTGGTTTTCACGTCTGCGTTTGTATTCAGATACCATGTATATTCTTGATGTAGAAAGTCACAGTGATGCCAGTTTCAACTGCATTCCCACTTTTGTTCTCAGCTCCAGAGTGGGAACAAAACATTGCAGGATGTAACATTCAGGAAAGCAATCCAGCAGGCAGGACCCCTGTGCATATGGCATGACGTGGCTAAAACAAAGAAAAGTTTGAATCCTTTTCTACCAGCAGCACTATGTTCACTATAAATCTCTCTGCTGATGATTTAGGATTATTCTGCATTCTCTGTGAGTAAAGGTGTCTTCTGAATGCACCAAGTTAATATCGTCTATTAGGTAATTTAGTAACACAAAACAGAACATTTTTGGTTTATGCAATATGTGGGCCTGAACTGGTGATTAGAGATTTAAGTAATGAGACATGACATGGATCAATAAATTCTACAGGTGTATGGAGTCTACATGTATCATCTGAACCTGAGTAAAAAGAAAAAAGGGAATACTCGCAGGGGGACACCATTGGCAACCCTTCTAATTGCAGTGCCTTTAAAGCTAGACATAGGAGCAGTGCTTTGTTGTCCTTAGATTTGGCATCTGTTTCTTAACGCTGGTATCCTCAGCTTTAGACACCTTTAAAAATATGATTGTTGGGGGCAAGATGAAATATCAAAATGAGATGTAGTACTCATGCAAGAATCAGCAAATGAACAAACAAACAAACAAAACGCATGAGAGTTATAGAGGTTCTGTTTTTTCAAAAGATAAGGCACTGACAAAAATTTCTTAGGTAAAAGGCTGCATAAGATTTTCTTGCCATTTACATAGAGATTGTAGTCCATACATGGTCCATTCCTAGGCTTGGTAAGGTAGACCCTGAAAAGTTTAAGGACTGATCCCTCAAAGCTACATTGTTAACCTAAACCAGCATTATTCATTCTTAACGCCTTATGGCACATTAGGAGGAATGAGAAACAGTCTGGGCACAAAAAAGGCATCGGACATGCTTGTTCCAGCATTTGTCAATGACAGGAGTGCCATTCGTTTTGTGTCTTTCAAGAAATATGATGGTGACTATGAATCCTTATTGTGGGTGGATTTCGGTTGGAATTCATGCACGTGATTTTAAAAAATGCTATTAGCATCAGTTATGGACAGGAAAAAAATATATCAGGAACTACAAGGTAAGTCTAAACCATAGGCTTCTTCTTATTAAAAGATCAGGATTCAAAGTCAGTGCTACTTAATGTTTTCAATAACAGCAATTTCTTCAGCTGCACAGTGAGGCGTCAAGCCATTCATATAAATGCTGTCTGTCTTTGTAATGGCAGGCAAGAGGTCTTTCTCGCTGGTGAGGTGGTTGACAGACAAGGTTCTCTTGCAAGGAGTCAGGTCTTGGCTGTGATTCACTGCCATTTCTGCAGAGAGCTTCCTTTTGATGGAGGTAGCCCGTTGGAACTTGTCATAAATCTCCACACTCAGGCGCCGGCGGGTTTCTTTGAACTCGGCAGTGACATTAGCTGTCCATTCAGCAGCATGAGCTCTGAACTCACCCACCTGAGAAACATAACAATGGAGGGGAGAAGGAGAGCGAGAAGGAACAGAAAGAGAAAAAGAGACAAGAGAAGAATAATGTTGTTGTGAATATTTAGAAAAACCCAAGATACATGTTTTCAAAGATCTAAATGAATAAAGGGCTCAATGCAGACAAAGAACAAGAATAGCTGCCCACTGGCATAGTTCTTTTGTGCCCCAAACATTCCCGTGGTCAGTCTTTGGTCCCAAATTATTTCATTCCAGTGGAAGGATTGAGCCATCATCTTGCAAATACAATATAAAAAGGGCAAACAATGGCAACCACTAAAATGGCTACAGCTCAAACATTTCACAGCTCTTTTTATAATTTTTATCTGGGCCAGTGAGGTGAAATTGCCTCTGAAAATTAAGCCTTGACAGCTGAGAGGATCCCAGCTGGATGGGGAGCAGTGAATTCCCTGCAATCCAGACTGTGTGTTATGTGTCGTTACCAGGGGAGATGTTGCAGTTATTTATGGATGCTGTGGCTGTACGTGTAATGATCCCTCTGAGACTCAACACAGGCATTTCTAAATTTAGAGCGAAAGAGCTTTTAAAAGAAAAAAATGTCAGCTGTCGCGGTTCTATTTTTAGCGGCACGGGTCTTGAACGGAGGATTAATGCAAGTGACAGTTTTAGTCAAGTCAGCAGAGTGATTGCCAGCTTCACCCTCTGCAGGCATAACAAGATTACAAAGTGAAACTTGCAAAGGTATTAGAAGGAGAGTTCCCTGATACAAACACATACACATCTAATAGCCTAGCTCCAATAAGTAGAAAAAACATTGTTTAAAATTGGTCTTCTATTGAACAATTTGTGGGTGATTTATATGGGGCTAGCCACTTGGCAGATGTTTTACTTGTCTCAGTATTGGAAATATTTATATCCAATTTTTGAATTGCAATTTACAAGTCAGCCTAGATATCAATTTAAGAGCCATGAAATATATGTTCAATCAGCGCCAACAAATCAAAGTCATCAATACATCAAAAATTAATAAAACAGCAATAAAATTAATCAATTTTCAAATTCTATAATTTTTGAGAGATAGGCTTTCTGCTTTCAGAAACACTTTTGTCATTTTTTCCAGGACAGCACATCTTCTCATGGATACCTGAAATAATGAATAACAAATCTTATATTCTGACTACACTTGGGCTAGAAACATACCACAGAATTAAACTGGAGGATCTACAGAGGCCCACAAACATTGTTTGGAGGGATACGTTTTGGAGCATGGATAAGTCAAATTGTGAATATCAAGATAGCAATGTTGTATTAGATTTCGTTTCTTCCTCACTTCCATTTATCATCACAGTTCTGCTGTGAAGAAAGCTAGGCTCATAGGTAGCAATATGACTACAAGTGAACCAGTGAACTTTATGACTAAGGGATGATTTCAACCTAGGACCTCATTGGAAACACCAGGTGAATCGTCCCACTTTGCCTGGCTTTGCTGTCGAACAAAAGGGGCAGTGGACCAAATCTGTCATCCTGTACACCACTCCCTCATGGTGATACTTCCCACATCACATGTGAGAAGTGTCATCCTCCCAGCAAGGACTCGAAAGCTCCCATGTTGTGGGGGAAGATCCCAATGCTTCCAGCCCAGTTGGGGGAGGGGGCTCTGCTGGAAATAATATGATGTTATGTGCTGTCTGGCATGGGGCTCCATCCACAAGACAGGGTAGAAGCATCCTAGTATGCTAAATTTACCCCCTAGATGTCCTCCATCCTAGTAGTGCACTAGCACTGCACCTTTATTAATTATAAAAATCAATTTATCTAATAAAATATTTAATTAATCCCATAAAATATGTAAAAGTGGAACATAAAGAAAATAATTTTTAATTATAGGTATAAAAAGCTGCAAGCCAATTAGGTCTTCACGTCTCAATGGTTATCAAAGAGATGTTTAGTTCAAAGTATGAATTCTATATGTACTCTATGACCCTTGCATGCATTGCCACGAGGGAGCAAAATATGACAGGGTGACAGATTCATGTTCTCAATAACATGAAACCATGGATATGGCAGTTACATGAAACCATACATATGGACAAACACCATTAAATTATCTCACCTCTGGTTCCACATTGCATAGAGTTGCATTTGGGGACAGAGATTCGTAAAGAAGTATTCTCTCTAGGAATCTGCTAGGTCCTCCAATGCAACGTTGTGTAACTTCCAAGGGATGCATACCATAGGATCTCCTCAAGGGCTAAGAAAAGATCCATAGAGATAATTTTCCTTAGGTGCAGGAATATAGGCTCCAGAGTTACAGGGGTCTTACTGTACATCAGACCAGACCATAGGACTAACTAGTCTAGCTTCCTGATATCACTGTGGTTAATCATATACTGCCCAAATATACCAAGGATAGGAATCATATGATCCTCCAGGTATCATTGGGTTTCTACCCCTCACCATTCTTCAGAATTGATTATACTAGCTAAAACGATGGAACTCCAGTCCAGGAACATCTGGAATAGTGCATGATTTTCAGACCTGGTTGAACAAAAATAAGATAGTGTCGCACCTCAGGGTAGATTCACCTTGCTTAGAACACCACACATACCAAGGCTGTAGGTTTTGTCGTTTATTAAAGAAAAAGCAAAGTCTTGAACACAAAAGCAAAGTTGCAAGAGTTCAATAGTCAAACAGGGTCTTAAATGCAAAGGCAGAGTTTCCAAAGTCCAAAGGCAAATAACATGAAGCATAATCCATAAGTATTGATCAAACAAGATTCCATGGAAGCATGACAGAGTCCCAAGAAGCCAAGATCCACAACAAAGTCCCAAGAAGCCAAAAGCATTGCCCAAAAACCCAGGCAATCCAAAGAAGTTATCAGGGTGTTCACTGAAGTTGCACTGACAAAAGGCTGCCTTCAATCAGCTCACTAAATATACTTTCCCAGCATGAAAGCATTCCTCTGACCTCTAACCTCTCTTGTTTGCAGGCTTGTACTATGACAAACCCTGAGTTGCAAGCGATTCTCCCTATCTAACTGTGGAGAGCCTTCAAGGTCAAATAACTCATTATCCTGGAGCTGGGAATCAACAGAATTGACAGGCAGAGAACTGCTGCCAGGCTGACTCGCCTCCTCCGCCTGCATCTGTGAAGTCTCACTAAGATCAGAAACATCTTCTAAAACAACATCCCTTCCCATGGGAAACTGGAACTCGTCTGCAGCATCAGCATCAACATCGTCTGTATCAACAATAGGAACATGTTCAGGAATCTAAAACCCATCATCCTCTTCCAGCTCTTCCTGAGACTCCTGCTGTGCCACAACAGATAGGTAATCTAGAAATCCTTCTATTTTATGTCAAAGAAGAAGAAAAATAGAGGAATGGCCACATATAGAAAAAATGTAGTTTTGAGATAATGCAGTTAGATGGTTCTTCACATATGGTATTTAACATCAGTTAGAATTAACTACACTAATTCTAAATTAAGTGGGTTATGTTGGCATATAAATGTGGTGTTCTTGGCACTTATATATTGTAGTAGTTTCATCCATAGCTTGAAGATTTCTGGACAGAGGTTTTTGAAACAGCAAGTTTAACTGCCAGACAAATGTTGCAATCATCATATATTATTGCATTTCATAGAATCATAGAATTGAAAGAGACCTTGTGGGCCATCCAGTCTAAAGCCAAGAAGCAGGAAAATCATATTTTTCATTGTTTATCAAAGAAAACCCACAGGTAACACATGTTATATTAATTAGCTTTAAGTATGTAACAGCACATCCAGAAATTGCCACAAACTGGAAAGAAGTTTCTGATTTTTCTGTAGACAACTGGAGCAACATTTTATGGAATGTATTGTCAAATGTATTTTATGGAATTTTATTCTAATGAAGAAATTGACTCCTCAGTCAAAACATAAGAATGGTATGTGTATAACTGAAATTTCCTTTAGTTCCTGGTCTCCTTTTATCAAATATTGCTGTGGTTCTACATTAGGCATATGGCTACAGTGCCATTGCTGTGCTCCATCTCCTGGCAAATCCACATTAAAATCCAGCCATCTGTAATGAGGGATAGAGTTCTGCCACACAGGTGAGCAGGGCACTGAAATATGATGTGTCCAGTCCCTTCCTCCTAGATCAATGGCTCTCAACCTGTGGGACCCCAGATATTTTGGACTTCAACTCTCAGAAATCCTAACAGTTTGGTAAACTGGGATTTATAGGCCAAAACACCTGGGGACCCACAGGTTGAGAACCACTGTCCTAGATGGTGGCAATGTGACAAGGAAAAGTAAAAATCCCTAACAGGTCTTGTTAGAACCTGTCAGCAAACAAAGACTCACTGGCAGGAGTCTCCAGCTCACTCAAAGTGTCAGGTGTAGGGAGCAGTTCCTGCCGGACCAAAGTGATTTTGTCAGTAAAAAACTTCTGGAATGCCACAGCTGTAGGAACCATGGTTGCTGGGTTCTGGACCGGGGGAGCCGGACTCATCAAAGCATGAACAATTGTGAACAACTGTGCTGGGTGTGATCTGGCAGAGGCTATTAAGGAGGAATTATATGATTTTTTTGCATCCTTGACGGCTGACTCATAGGACTTGTGAAAAGCCTTAAAAGTGGACATTGGCACCTCATTGGGTTTCCGGCGCCATTGATGTTCTAGCCGCTTTCGTGCTTGTTTCATCAGCCGTAGCTCATTAGTATACCAAGGGGGGTGATTCCGGCGAGGACGAAGGTGGCATTTGGGAGCAATTTTATCCAAGGCAGACAACAGACTGGCATTCCAGTTGTTACCTTGCTCATTGAGAGTGACACACAGAGTTCCCAGGTCCTTAAGGGCACTCAAAAACCTAGCAGGTTGCATGAGTCTCCTAGGCCGAGCAAGGATTGATTTAACAACTGGGGGAGAAGGAGATGGGATCTCAATCTCGGCCTTCAGGGCAGCGTGGTTGGACCAAGGGACGTCAATTACTGCAGATAGGGATGTTCGCACCCCGATACTGAAAATCAGGTCTAAAGTGTGGCCGGCCCGATGTGTGGGGCGAGTCTTAGTTAATGAGAGCCCCAGAGCTTCCAAGTTTGGTACTAGATCCTTGGTTATTGACGAAGATGACGGTGCCTCAACATGTACATTGAAGTCACCCAGAACAATAAGTCTGGGGAACCTCAGGACCCAGTCTGCCACAAGATCTAATAAGTTAAGCAGACTATCTCCCGGAGACCCAGGTGCACGGTATACTACAAGAATGGCTAAAGGGTCCCTGCTAGCCAGAACCACACCAACACACTCAATATCGGCTATCTTTGGAGTTGGGATAATTTTGATGGTAAAATAGTCATGGGAGAGTATTGCTACCCCTCCACCCCGTCCCACACTCCGAGGCTGTTGAAATATCTGGAAGCCTGGAGGTGTCAGTTCATGTGAGGGGATGTTATCACCCTCACGAATTCAAGTCTCTGTAATGCAAACCAGGTCCACTGCTTGATCGAGAATAAAGTCATGGAGAGTAGCAGTTTTATTGACAATAGATTTAGCATTGATTAGTAGCAGGGACAAGGGGAACATTGATAGCACCTTCTCAACAGTATGCCTGGGGATAGAGCGCAAGTTGGAGGGGGAACGAGTTTCCAGATGACTCGACCTCACCCTGGCACTTGGCCTAGGACCACTACCATATATCCCTTTACCACTGATGACCGGAATCCCACCTCCCAGATTTACGTCCCACACTAAGGCCTGCTAAGTGTCCAGTGTTCGGCCCACTATCTGAAAAAGGGACGGAACAAGGTCAGACAAAGGGAGGTTTTTTTTTAATTGTAGTTTCAGCAATTTACTTGTTACAGAAACCAGTATCACTTTTGTTTCACTAACTAAAAATGACCTAGACTAGATGAACCACACATACATTATTGTGATATAAGTTGATTGAAATTCACAGCTTAAGACTCTTGCTAAACTGAGGTAAAAATTCTTTTCAGGCACACAAATATATTTCAAATTTTATCAAGGATATTTTAATAATTTCAGATATATGAGTTGGTCAATAACGTTGATACTTTCTTTAAGAAAATGAGAATGCTCCACAATCAATGAAATTCATGAATGTAATTCACAACTATGACTAATTGATTTCAGTTATCATCCAAAGTCAGGATCCAGATCAATAAATCCAGCTACACCAGGGGTCCACAAACTTTTAAAACAGAGGGCCAGGTCACAGTCCCTCAAACTGTTGGCGGGCCGGATTATAATTCGAAAAAAACATGAATGAATTCCTATGCACACTGCACATATCTTATTTATAGTGCAAAAACATTTTAAAACAATACAATAATTAAAATTAAGAACAATTTTAACAAATATAAACATATTAGTATTTCAATGGAAAATGTGGGCCTACTTTTGGCTGATGAGATATGATTGTTGTTGTTATTGTGTGCATTCAAGTTTCACACTTAGGTTGACCCTGAGCGAGGGCCGGGTAAATGACCTTGGAGGGCCGTATCCGGGCCCCGGGCCTTAGTTTGAGGACCCCTGAGCTACACTATTGCTTAATGCAATTTAAAAGGAAAGTATGTGGAAGTGGATGGTTAAATAAGTAGAATGATAGTGAATCTCCCTAAAATTATGAGGACCATAAAAATGGTGAAATATATGTAAGCCAAGCCCTATGAGCAGTGGCTTTGGGAGCTGGGCATGTTTAGCTTGGCTAAGAAGGGAGGTGACAGCTACTTGAAAAGACATCAGATTGAATAGGGGGCAGGTTTGTTTTCTACTGTGCTAGAGACTAGGACATGGAGCAATGGTTCAAACTACAGGGATAAATTCTATCTGAACATTAGGAATAAACTACATTAGAGCCTGGAGGAGTTCCCTTCTCTGAAGTTTTTTTAACAGAAGCTAGATGGCCATCTGTCAGGCGGTTGGCCTGGATGGTCCTTGTCATGTCTTCCAACTCTGTAAATCTACTATTCATTCTCTCTCTACATTGCCCTCTGTGGTTCTTCCCCTGACCCAACATTACAAAATGTTTGCCTACTTTCACACACACACACACACACACACACACACACACATACTGTCTCTGTTTCAACACTCATGCTGGTATAACATCTGAAGATGTCACTGACAATCTGGAATCTGAAATAACATATTTCAAGAAAATGGATAAAACCTCCTGGATTTAAAATGAGTTGTTATTAGATTTGCTTTGCTATGGTTACTGTCTTTCTTCTTCATTATTATTCAGTTCTTGAGTTCAGGCTCTTCAAAATATAAACATTCTGAGTGTTTGGTACTGCTACAGCAGATGACTTTGTAACTAGATATATTCCCTATCCTGTTTGTTCATCACTCTCTATGTATGCACATTCAAGAGAAGATGGCAGAAAAGATATTTCTCTATCCTGTGTAATGGTGAATGAACTCATCTGAACTCACTACATTTGCATTTTCAGATATAGTAGTCCAATGAAGGTAGCCAAATGTGCATTCTCTTCCTCCTTGTAAGAAAATAAAAATGGAAGTTGCAAATGTGACAAAGAGAGATCACAGACCTACATGATCTCAGTGTAGCATAAATATCCTACACTGGGACTACAGAGTCCCTATACTGAATTGTACTGTAGAGCAAAATATGAGTGACCATAACTATCACCACAGTGCATGATACACAACACACACAAGTATACAATGTGAACACACTTGTTTAGCTGCATCACTACACATCTGCAAAATTTCCACATCTGGAATTGCACTCCAGCTACTACCGTTAGCTAGATACATCCATTCTCCAACATCTGGCAGATACCCATGATGCTCAGAGATTTTTCAAAGCCATAAAGGTCATCTATGGACCAAGAAACCATGGCATACAGCCTCTCCGCTCATCAGCTTCTCTTGCAAATCCCACAACAACAAACCAGGGATGAGCTTGCAGCACTGCCTAGTTTGGAAGAAGTCAGCAATGCCATCTGCCAACAAAAAAATAAAGCCAGTGGTCCTAGTGTGATCCCTGCTGAAATCTTTAAAGAGGGAGGATCTGAGCTGACACAACAACTCCACCAGCTCATAGAAAAAGTGTGGGTGATCGAGAAATTCCCAGCAGATTTCAAAGATGCCACCATCACCACCCTCTTCAAAAAGAGGGGAAAGAATAGAATGTGGAAACTGTCGAGGTATCTCCCTTTTAACCTCCGCTGGGAAAATCCTCACAATAATCCTTGCAAACCGCCTTCTGCCCCTCTCAGAAGACACCCTCACAGAATCCCAGAATGGCTTCCGCCCCTCCAGAGGAACAGTGGACATGATCTTCACTGCACGACAGCTTCAAGAAAAATGCAGGAAACAAAATCAACCTCTGTACATGGCCTTCATTGACCTTGCAAAGGCATTTGACACAGTGAATCGCAGCGCTCTCTGGACCATCCTCCAAAAAATTGTGTGCCCTAACAAATTCGTGAACATCCTTCGGCTCCTCCATGATGACATGATGGCAACAGTCTTGGACAACAATGACTCCCAAAATGACCCACTTAAGGTGGAATCAGGTGTCAAACAGGGATGTGTTATTGCCCCAACTTTATTCTCCATATTCATCGCTATGATACTTCATCTTGTTGATGGGAAGCTTTCCACCGGAGTGGAAATCATCTATGGGATAGATGACAAACTATTTAACCTCAGCAGACTGAAATCCAAAACCGAGGTTACAACAATATCTGTTATAGAACTCCAGTATGCTGATGACAACGTCATCTGTGCACATTCAGAAGAAGACCTACAAGCCACTCTAAATACCTTTGCAGAAGCATAAGAGAAGCTTGGTCTGTCATTGAACATTGAGAAAACCAAAGTGCTCTTCCAGCAATCACCAGCCAGTCCCTCTCCAATGCCAGAGATACAGCTTAATGGTGTAACATTAGAAAATGTTGACCATTTCCGCTACCTTGGCAGCCACCTCTCCACCAAAGTCAACATTGACACTGAAATACAACACTACTTGAGCTCTGCGAGTGCAGCATTTTTCCGAATGAAGCAGAGAGTGTTTGAGGACCGGGGCATCTGTAGGAATACCAAGGTGCTTGTTTATAAAGCTATTGTCCTCCCAACCCTGCTATATGCCTGCGAAATATGGACTGTCTAGAGACGTCACATGCAACTCCTGGAATGATTCCATCAGCGCTGCCTCTGGAAAATCCTGAAAATCTCTTGGACAGAGAAGCGGATGAATGTCAGTGTGCTGGAAGAAGCAAAGAGCACCAGCACTGAAGCAATGGTCCTCCGCCATCAACTCCGCTGGACCCATCACGTTGTCCGGATACCTGACCACCATCTCCCAAAGCAGTTGCTCCACTCCAAACTCAAGAACAGAAAATGGAATGCTGGTGGGCAGGAAAAGAGATTTAAAGATGGGCTCAAAGCCAGCCTTAAAAACTCTGGCATAGACACCGAGAACTGGGAAGCCCTGGGCCTTGAGCTCTCCAGCTGGAGGTCAGCTGTGACCAGCAGTGCTGTAGAATTTGAAGAAGCACAAATTGAGGCCAAAAGAGAGAAACGTGCCAAGAGGAAGGTGCATCAAGCCAACCCCAACCGGGACCGCCTTCCACCTGAAAACCAATGCCCTCACTGCGGGAGAAGGTGACTGTGAGGCTCCACAGTCACCTACGCACCCACCGCACATTGTACACTGACCCTGGAGGATCATCCTATTTGGACAATGAGGGATTGCCTAAGTAAGTAACATCCATTCTGCATCGTCCCAAAAAGTCATTCCACATGCATACTGAGATTTATGTCTGTTTTGACATCAATAGGATTCTGGATTACATGTGTAACCTCTTCTTTTGGTGTGATGATCTTTAAGATATCAAGCTATAACAGGCTTGTGACCAAAGCAACAGATCACTCCCTATCTAAACCATAAACTATCAAAGACAAATAGCAAAACTCTAGATTCCTATTGGTGTCGAAAGCATGTATATATTAATTCACATATTCTTGAATGATGGGTAATAATTATATGTCAGTGTCTTCAATGTGCCATTTTATTCACCGAGATTTCAGAGGCAGTCTCTCCATTGCACAATAAGACAATCAGCAGACATCTTGGCAGATGCACAGTTACACAAAGTTTGTACTCAGCAAAGTGTGATATAAAACAACCACCATGTAACTATGTAAGTGCAAATGTACAGTTTGCAAGCATGATGTAGGATGCTGACTTATGCAATTGCTTAAGTGGTCTGAAATTTCCATATTTTAAAGAAATGCTTACTTTGAACTACTGGAATAAATTACAAAATGCAACATTTAAAGGCAACTAAAATTATGAATGGGCTTTCTTTCTTTTCTTTCTGACTTTTAAAATAATCTTTCCCAAATCAGATTACAATACAATAAAATCTAATTATAAATAATCAAATAAGTATGTGATTAAAAAAATAAAATGCAACCTGCACATGACCAGGCAGCTTAAAGAAAGCAAAACTGAAGTAGGCACAAAATAAATGTTAACTTTGGAACTGAACTGACATCAAAATATGTACAAGACATTTTCTACAATTGATGTCCCACCACTCACCCAAGTTCACTTAAATGTTCTCTATACCACAAAAAGATATATGGAAGAAAAATATGTTGTGACATTTTTCCTCCCATTCCTTAGGGCAGAGGTGGACATATGTCAGATGCCGAAGAGTTACACCACCCCATTCTGGCCAATGTCAGAGCATCTCAACATCATGGTCACCATGTTGGGCAACTGTGATTCATTGCCATTAGCACCTTTTCTGGGAAGGGTATCCTTTTTGGGATGGAACCCTGAATCTGGCCTTAAACATTAAACTCATGCTTGAGGCAAAACAGTGGGGTTTTTTTTCCTATCCATAAACATATTTTTCTCAAGCTGCTGCAGACTTGAGGGAGTGCTCAAACTCCTAAGGGTTGCTCTGGAGTCCACAGGGCTGCATGGTTCCCTGGCCAAAGGAATGAGAGGAATTTTAAATAAGAAACATCTTTTGGGGGATATATATAGAGAAAGAGAGAGAGAGGATTCAAAAGGATCTTGACAGATTAGAGAGATGGGCCAAAACTAACAAAATGAAGTTCAACAGGGACAAATGCAAGATACTCCACTTTGGCAGGAAAAACGAAATGCAAAGATACAAAATGGGGGACGCCTCGCTCGAGAGCAGTACGTGTGAAGATCTTGGAGTCCTCGTGGACAACAAGTTAAACATGAGCCAATAATGTGATGTGGCGGCAAAAAAAGCCAATGGGATTTTGGCCTGCATCAATAGGAGCATAGTGTCTAGATCTAGGGAAGTAATGCTACCCCTCTATTCTGCTCTGGTTAGACCACACCAGGAATATTGTGTCCAATTCTGCGCACTACAATTCAAGAGAGATATTGACAAGCTGGAATGTGTCCAGAGGAGGGTGACTAAAATGATCAAGGGTCTGGAGAACAAGCCCTATGAGGAGCAGCTTAAGGAGCTGGGCATGTTTAGCCTGAAGAAGAGAAGGCTGAGAGGAGATATGATAGCCATGTATAAATATGTGAGAGGAAACCACAGGGAGGAGGGAGCAAGCTTGTTTTCTGCTTCCCTGGAGACCAGGATGCGAAACAATGGCTTCAAACTACAAGAAAGGAGATTCCATCTGAACATGAGGAAGAACTTCCTGACTGTGAGAGCCGTTCAGCAGTGGAACTCTCTGCCCCGGAGTGTGGTGGAGGCTCCTTCTTTGGAAGCTTTTAAACAGAGGCTGGATGACCATCTGTCAGGGGTGATTTGAATGCAATATTCCTGCTTCTTGGCAGGGGGTTGGACTGGATGGCCCATGAGGTCTCTTCCAACTCTTTGATTCTATGATTCTATGAGAGAGTTGGAGGGGGCAGTCAGGCAGCTTTCCGAAGTCCTACAAAGTTCTAATGTATGGCCCAAACCTCTGGCATCTGGCATCTCTCGGGTAAATATAATAAATAGATGGGAGATGTTTAGTTCAGCACAGTATGAAAAGCTTTTCTTTTTAAATGCTTCCATGTAAACATGCAGTGCCAACTTTCCCTAGTGCATCAGATTTCAGAGATATGGCTTAACTATTGCTTGGAATGAGTGCTCTGGTCTCCCATTTTTTCTCTGCCCTCAAATGCACTCACACAAAATGTTACATCTTCATAATACAACTCTGTCCTATGGATTGCCAAAGACATATGCTCCAAAGGTTACAGACAGAAGGTGGTGTAATGTTCAGACTGCCAGAGCACATAAACAACAAGCTTTCGTAATTTAATTTTTCCTCACTATATATAACAATGTTTTGGTTTCCTTTTGTCCCTGAGGTATGACATTTTCTCGAGGTACACTCAATTTGAGCTAAATGTGAAGACTGGTAGTTACTCAATAACTGACGCTAAATGATATAAATGCTGGTTGTCTTTCCTACTGAAAGCTCAAATATCTACACATGTGTATCACATGACAACAAGAATGAGTTACCTTTTTTGATTGTTAAGGAGAAATAACACAAAATACAGGGAAGAAATTATTTGTGTCAATAAATACTCTGATGCATTTATTCTATAAAATATATTGGCAGGAATCCTGTTGAGGTTACACATATGTGGGAATTAGGATTCTTCACGTATTTATGTGGGTATTTCAATTGTGCAGTTGTGTAGTGGCCATATCCAACAGAGCCAGTAAAGTGCCAAGGTGCATTTGTGTCTGACGAACAACAGAAGTCATGTACATTGGACCCAATGTATATTGGAAAGTCTTTGGAGTATCTCATGTTCGCAATTCACTAAAGAAGTTTCTTAATGTTTCTGCTATATAGTTATGGATATGTAAAGCCATGTGATCTAACTTTTGTTGTCATTTTGTTTCCCCAGGATAGAAGTCAAGAACTTTCAGTCCCTGCATAAGATGCAGTTCATGTCACTTAATCATATCATTTCTTGAAGATAAGCTCAGGAATCTGCAGAGTGAACAGAGGTCTGATTCAGACTTTGGATCATAGTGGGTCCAGGAAACTTTGACAGCATAGACTCTATATTGTTTTAGCTTGATTGTTTTACAAGGATTTTGAGAGAGCAGGGTTTGAAAGACAGCCATGAAAGGACTGTGATCAAGCCACACAGCCTCATCCTTTCAGCAAACCTCCTCTGAATGGATCATGTTAAGAAAATTCTATTATAGGGTTGCTATAAGGCACCTAACAACAACAGGGCTTTTGCATGGAACTGAGTTGCATTTTTAAGCCAGGAAATTATGGTGCCAAGTCTGATACTTGAATAAATATTCTTAGGCTTGAACCATGCTTTGTTTTCTTTGTAAAAAAAAGACCAAACACGTAAGAATTAAATCTAGTTCTAACCATTACACTGCTAGAATGTAGCTCCAAAGACAATTCCATATTAGAATTCAAAACAGGTTCCCCATCCCTATTCTTTTCTAGAAAGAATGACTGAAGTTCAAAGAGATATATAAGTGAACATAACTTGTGAAGAACCTTTTCAAAGGCCTATTCGTCTGGCTACACATCACTGCCTGGAGGGATTAGAGTGTTTACAGGTATAAATGATATAGGGAAGGATTGATAGTTTAAGGCCATCTAAGATTTAGGTGGCCACAATAAATGGTGGAGCATTCTCTGTTGTGTCACTATACTTGTGGAATGCTTCCTCTTGACCTGTAAAGTCCACACTTTATGTCCCTTTAGAACATTTCAATTTTCTATTTATTTATTTATTTACAGTATTTATATGCTGCCCTTCTCTCCCAGAATGGGATACACAACACAACACCTATTCAGCAAACATTCAATACTGATATACAATTAACAGGACAGACAACACAGAAGAGGTAAAGGCAGTTTTTTCACATTTTCTTTCCAGCATCTTTGGAGGCTTTACTTGACTCTGGCCACCGAGTGCATTGACTCACTATTCAGCAACGGATTGAATGTCAGCTTTATTTCCAACAGGAATCCAGCCAATGTCTGCTTAGCCTGAACTGTTCAATGCTGTGAAATATTATTTTGACTTATTCTTCTTTTCACAGCTCTACTCAATTTTCCCATATTAAAGAATTATTTTAGATTGTAATCTTAACTAATATCACTTGAGGGTGCTAATAGCAGCCAAACAGCCTCTTAGGGATCAAGAAATCATGTCATTATTGGATTGGTTGGATGGAGGTGTCGAAATATGTCAAAGTGATGGCAAATATAATATTAATTGCAAATGTCTATTAAAAAGCAAGGTGCTGCTTAGGTTCTTGCCTTGATATGCTTTACTCAGATGTACACAAGAGGTGAAATTATTATAAAAGGAGTGAAGAGAATGTGGTTCTGTCTCTGATTAACATTAACAAAAATAAATTGCTACACTGCAGAAATATAGCTGTCTATTACTTATTGTTCACTGGAGCCTTCCTCTTTCTGAATGCTTTGGGGAACTTTCCATTCCTATTACCCTAGTATAACCTAGATGGAGATATCTGGATAATTTTTCCAAAACAGACATACACATACTCACACGTGACCCTAGTCCCAAACTGACATGTGTATAGTCCAGAAAAGTGTGTTAAAGGATCGTTGACTAGCTTGAAAATAATGAAAGGATTCATAAACCATAGTGTTACGAAAATTACGAAAGGTAGATGTGAAAGCCTCAATTACAGATATAAAAGTGGGATACAAATAAATGTTATTATAATAATCTATTATTAGTGGAATAGTCTAAAATTGCCAGGAAGAAGATGATAGATGACGGAGATCCTTACATAGGATTTCTATTCAAATGGCTTTCATTGCTTTGTAAATTAAATTTGAATTCAAATGCCTTTTATTGTTTTTTTTTCACTGATTAGCTTTCCCTATTCTCTCAGCATTAACATTCTAAATATTAATCTTGCTGTCTTCATGTTCATACTCTTTCATATTATGAAGATAATATTATACCAGACAGTTTGCATCACTAAACGGATCCATAGAATCATAGAGTTAAAAAAGACCATCCAAGCAATCCAGTCCAACACAATCAAAGCACTCCTGACATATGGCCATCAAGTCTCAGTTTTAAAATCTGAGGAAACTGAGGCAGCTTAAAGCGGTGTCAAACTGTATTAATTCTATCAAACAGCTCTATCCAACAGGAAGTTCTTCCAAATGCTTAGGATCATAGAATCATAGAATCATAGAATCAAAGAGTTGGAAGAGACCTCATGGGCCATCCAGTCCAACCCCCTGCCAAGAAGCAGGAATATTGCATTCAAATCACCCCTGGCAGATGGCCATCCAGCCTCTATTTAAAAGCTTCCAAAGAAGGAGCCTCCACCACACTCTGGGGTAGAGAGTTCCACTGTTGAACGGCTCTCACAGTCAGGAAGTTCTTCCTCGTGTTCAGATGGAATCTCCTCTCTTGTAGTTTGAAGCCATTGCTCCGCGTCCTAGTTTCCAAGGAAGCAGAAAATAAGCTTGCTCCCTCCTCCCTGTGGCTTCCTCTCACATATTTATACATGGCTATCATATCTCCTCTCAGCCTTCTCTTCTTCAGGCTAAACATGCCCAGCTCCTTAAGCTGCTCCTCATAGGGCTTGTTTTCCATTCACTTATAAAATCTTGCAAGCTTTCCTTTCTAACTTGTTTGCAACATTCAAATTCAGATCAGATCCCCATGTTTTGAGACATTTCTACAAGGTTCATTGCCAAATTAATTTGTTCCTAATTATGGTGGCAAATTTATGAAAGCACTACAAAACAGATTGATTAAAATGTTCCATCCACAGAAGCCTCCAGAGCTTTCCCACCCCAATCACTTGTATCTTCAGTTAGAGATCAAGGATAACAGCAGGGATGCCTCTATATGCCTCTATAATTCTCATTGTTTTCTCTTGTCAGTGATGAGATCCAGTTTATACCACCAGGAAGTGGTGATAACAAAAGATGATATAAAAACCATAGATTTTGTACCGTTTGAAACCACTTTAATTGTGATGGCTCAATACTATGGAATTCTTTAACTTGATGTGAATGACAGTGTGTCACTTAGAAGGCACGCATTGTTTGAGTGATATAACATATCCGTTAATGTGTCAGTACACACTGATAGAGAGAGAGAGAGAGAGAGAAAGAGACCAATAATAAATTGATATATAAAAAGAGAAAAGGTATATTTATAGAAAAAACTATGGGGCAGGTTATTATAAACTGATTTTGTTCACCATATAGAGGCATGCTCATTTCTGTCCATCATTATTAATTGAAAAGTGCAATGAAATATCAAAATGAAAAGCTGTAGACGTCTTCTAAAATATATTTGGTGAACAATACAAAGCATGAGATGCCTTTAATGTACTGTGCTCTGTCTTCTATAATTTCTAACCATTATGACGAATGCATTGTCTGAATCTCTGAAATAATTTTCCCTGATGTAGCTGTCAGTTATTTAAAAATAAAACTTCCCATTAACCTCCTGAGAATACAGTAATCTAACTAGAGAGAATAATTATAAATGTCATATATCCATGCAGAAGACTAAAGTACAGAATGTTTTGTCTCTTTTTTAAAAAAATCATTTTTTCCCAAGATTTCAAGAGCTTCTGATTTTGACTCTATTTCAGAAAACAGATGGACTCAGATGCAGTCACTAGAAAGTTGGAGAGTATTGGGATACTTGTGCCAAGTTTTTGCTTGGCTAGCAAAGCTGTTCTACTTTTAGTTCCCACTTGTCCTTGCCAAGGAGAGGAATTTCTTGAAACTGAAAATAACAGAGCACTCTGAGATCTTTTCAAAGTTTCCTGCTCTTTGAGTTTCAGACAAAAGCTTAGAATTTTTACTTCAGTGACATCTAATGACTCAGAAACCAAATAAAATAACTTGTATTTTTTATCAAAGCTCATGTAGTTGATTAGGAGGCTTGGCAAAGATTTTTCAATACAGGAGTACACATACCCACACATGACCCTAGTGCCAAATGGACATACAGTATGTATATGCCAGAAAAGTGTGTTAAAGAACTGAAAGAAAGTGGCAATCTTTGATTCTGTTAAATAACATTGAAGTGTTGCTAGAAATATTTGATCATCATATCTACAGTGCAGGAAAAGGAACAAGTTGCATAACCCAACACCATGACTGAGATCTACTCGAGAACATGCTTGTTTCTAAATAAGCATGCCTTCCAACACTTCACACATGAAAACATGGACATGTATGACCAAGCAATATCAAAATGTGGTAAAAAGGGCAAAGGGTTTTTTTTAATGAGGAAGAATGAACTAAGCTAAAAGAAGTTGCAGCACTTTGTTTCTGCTTGACCCTCCTGGGAAAGTCAATCTTCTGTTGCTTCCTCTTCTTCCCTTTGTGCGCTGTTGAATGGGATAAATATAAATTACATTTGTACTTTGAATTTAATTTATACTGATTGACATAAGCATGTTACCAAGGAATATAGGTTCTACCTTTAAGGCTGTCCTTATGAAATTGTGCCATCATGATGCACATATAATGTTTACCATGGAAAACTAGGGAATAAACTTGGGCAAGTCACATTCTCTTAGCCTCAGGAAAGGCCAAAGATAAACCTCCTGAATTCTACAGGAGGCAGTCACATCATTTAAAGTTGATTAAAGTGGGAAAATGCTCAAGTGTGATGAGTAGTCAGACATCAGAAACAATTTGAAAGTACATGATCCTATAAGAGTCCATACATGCAATATAATGAAATGTAATGAAGGTGAGTGCCCAGACATTCCCATGCCTATGTTTATTCCTAAAGGGAATATATGTAATCTGGCACACGTGTTTGTGTACAAAATAACCTAAAAGTACCAAATGAGCCTTCTCACTTCCCATATAAAATCCTGAAATTCCAACACTTAAAAATGCTTAGGCAGTCAGGTGGCCAGAAGGTGATGTGAGGTGATTCCAAACAGAATTCAGGTCAGCTGACAAGTGACAGGGACCTTCAAATTCCTCAGTTTTTATATATAGGGATGGGAAATCACTCCAGTGTCATTATAAAGGTAGACTGTTGAGCAGTAGGGTGTGTGGTACACAAAAAAAATTCCCATTGTATCCCTGCCATCCACCTTAAAATATGTCAAGTCTACTTCTATTCTACACTTATACCAAAAGCCAATCTGAAATGGGTGGAGTGAGGATCTCTTATTCAGGAAAGCCTGCATGTGATTTGCTATGTTACTATGTATTCAACAGCATTTCCCAAAATGGAACAGTAACATGTTTAGCAGGTGTAAGCAAAGTGCAGTTCCCCAGATGTTGGACAGGAGCTCCCATGATAGAAAATATATTCTAAGATGACAACTGACTGAATATATATTCAAATGTATACAGTTCAGCTGGCTAAAGCAGACTTCATCAATCATTAGCCCATGCTCCAACTTCCATCCCGGAAGGGTTACATAGCAATATGGATTGCCCTGATAAATGGATGGGCTGTGTAAAGAGCATCATTGAATACTGGAACATGTTCCATCAGCAGAGCCCTTACCTCCATGGAATAAAAGCTGGATACACCCCAATATATTTTGCACATGATTGCTAAGGCATGTAAAATATATGTATAGGCAGGATTGTCATGCGTGTGACTGTACATTTGCAAGATATAAATCTTTCTGACAATTACAGAAAATATGGCATTCTAGCATTATACAAATACATCTATATAACTTCTTTCCAAAATAATATTTCTGAACTGGGCATATGAAAAACATTCAGTTTTATTTTGGGTTTTTTCCTCATCCCATTCCTCTCTAAATTGGATTGTGAGACTTATTTGCTTTCTGCAAAGAAATGTGTGCATATATGGTGCACTGTTTGCCTAATTTATGCATCGCTTCCATTGACTAAACCATGTTTGTCCACATTCTTCAAGCTTATGTACTTTTGGTTATGGTAATTTTCAAATGTATGCATAGCTTTGTGTGCATTTGTTCTTGACTGAAATAAATCATAAACCTGAGAAATATATGCATTTCTATGGCAAAATGCACTTCTCAGAAGATGAGAAATTGAATTTTTGTAGGGAATGTGATTTTTGCCAAATTTTCTTGTCTGTCCTTATTTAACACTAGCTGTCCCCTGCCACACATTGCTGTGGCCCAGTCTGGTGATTTGGAAAGTAAAGTAATGAAAAAGTGTTGGTTTCTAATATATGTAATTTCTTTCTGCTTGTGGGTAAACAGTATTTCTTGCTGTTTCTTTGTCAGTGTTGATGTAGAGATTGTCTGGTTTGCAACATAATTGTCCTTCTTTAGGGGTCCCCTTCAAATCTATGATACTACATCTATGGCTGGATGGCTCTTTGTCAGGAGGGCTTTGATTATGTTTTCTTGCCCTGGTGAAGGGAGTTGGACTCAATGACTTTAAATATGTTTTGTTGGTCATGGAGGTTCTGTGTGGGAAGTTTGCCCCAATTCCATTGTTGGTGGGGTTCAGAATGCTGTTTGATTGTGGGTGAACTATAAATCCCAGCAACAATAACTCCCAATTGACAAAAGAAATTTTTTGAGTGATGGTCACTCCTTGGGTTAGAAGGTGCCCTGTGTCCAAATTTGGTGTCAATTCGTCCGGTGGTTTTTGAGTTATGTTAATCCCACAAATGAACATGACATTTTTATTTGTATAGATAAGAATGAAAACAATTGATTCTTCAAGGACTGTCAAAAATTCTAGAATGTATTATGAGGTATAACTTATTTTGCTGTTACTGCTTGTGTTTTGAATTAATAGAATTCTATTTGATCTAGGCATACCAATAGGAAACTGATATTGTTTACAGTGGTATCTTGACTACACTTAATCAAAATAATAATGATGCAGGGGACTCAAGTGAAAGGCTGTATATAACAACTGCTCAAGAGAACATGAACAACCAACACTGTGTATCTGTTGCAACAATGTATGAATAAACTTGTTTAACTGAGAAAGCCAGTGGTGTAAAAACAGAGCATTGATTCCAGTAGACCGAACACACTGTATGCAATACTGGTTTGTGCTATCCTGCTTGTCAAGTTAATAGTGCATTAGGTATGTAATAGAAAAGAAATGAAAGCACTTAATTTTCTTTTCTTTTTTCTTTTTGAGAGTCAGAATGCAAATTAGATTGACCAAAGTGATTGCCACACACAGAGAGTTGTTTTTACAGGTATACCATTCTGACCAGACCTACTTTTCATATGGATCATTCTATCACATTATGAGTCTTCATACCCTTGGGAGAAGCTTCCATGAAGAATCAAAGCTGGGACTTGGCTTTTCTCATCTTGGGTGGTACATCCCACACTACACTTTATGGCAAGAGTCCTCAACTTTGTGGTTGTAGGCTCTTCTGATTATGTTCCTCATGGTGTCTCTCTCCACCCCCATGCTATACTCTCTCACACACACAAGTGTATGAGCCATAAGTCATTATGATTGGCTGCCCCCCCCCCCCCCCCCTTGTCAGCTTTTTTTCTCCAGAATGGCCTTAGACCCATGTGGACATTGTGGCTGCATGCTAGGGATTTATTTTCTTTTAAATCACACAAAGCCATCCACTGACCCACACTGAGTTTCTTGAGCAAGGTATCATTTAGCTTTTCCTGTTCTCAATATCATTTCATTCTTTGACTTGCTTCACCAACCATAGAAGCTATTTTTTGGATGGGAAATACTTTCCCTCATTTTGTGATAACCATCCATGATATTTTCTCTACATTCAAAGTGCTCCTGTTCCTCTCAAAATGATAGGAACCTTTGCTGCATCTTAGTGAGAAATTGACTGTTCACCATGAAATCTCATCTTCAGCATGCTTCTGGGGGCAAGTGAAAGTTTTGCTTCAGCCAAAATTAATTTCACATTAAAACTTCCTCAAGCAATATTTTTTTTCAAAATGCTCAAGTGTTTTTATATTCATGATAGAAAAGATCTGAGTCAAAACTAAAATGTTCTTTCAAACTTGGGGCTCTGAGTGCCTGATTACTAAAAGCCTATGTTCTAATCCCTTTATATTCAAGCATGCTAGTGTTGCCACCTCTTTTGTCTGAAAGTCTTCCCATATTAACACACACGTGGCAAGGATACATCCTAATCAGACATGTAGCCGGGGGGGGGGGGTCTTTGGGGGCTTCAGCCCCCGAAATTCTCATGGTGGTCTGCGAAAAGGCTTTACTGGTACATTATTTAAACTGTTATGTTTATTCATATCATGATCTGATCACCATGCTCAATATATCTCATATGCATGGGGGTATTGGGGTAACGATACAAAAGGTTTGCTAGGGTAGACCCTCTTTCAGTCAGACTCAGCCCCCCGAATCAAAATCTTGGCTACGGGCCTGATCCTAATAGTTTCCTCCATGCTGGGAATGTCTACCAATTCAAAGGGAAGAGCACATGGGTGAACCTGTTGTTTCAATTCGTTTTTGAAAATTGTAACAAAATTTGAAGTGGAAAAACTAAATGTTGGAGATAAAGGAAAAATATTCTTTTCCTAACTAGAGATCATTTGACAATCTAGCAGTACTCTTACTTATGTTCGTCATCAAGTCAGCAAGCTATTTCCCACAGTGGCCAAACAAATGCTTCCAGAAGGCCCATAAAAAGTACATGAAAGCAGAAATCCTCTTTATTGTTTGCTCCCAGTGTCTGCTATTCAACAGTACAGTAAATAATACTTTACAAGAATAAGGATAGTGTCCCATTCGTGTCACACTAGTAATGGAAAACTCTGTGATTCAGAGGAAGCACACAACTGCCGAATAATGAGAAAGGTAAAGTTTGGTGATTCCCTCCTGCCTCTAGCATCCCCCTGCATCATCACTATCCAACACACACACACACACACACACACACACAACAATCCTAAAAAACACCTTTTGAAAGACAGCAAGTAGCCTCTGGGTGGTGTGGAGAATAGCTGGAAATTGCCAAATACCTATTTACCATGGATTATACAGCATTGCAACAGTGTTGTGTTACCAGGTTATTACATCAGGCATAGTTGGACACTTAAAATGAGGATTTTTATGAGACTCCTAGTACTATTTCCTATCTGCCTGATTATAGTTTAAATCGTTGCAGGACTACCTCTGGTACGCTCCTCTTTAAAGGCGACCTATCTATTTACAGCAAAAATAACTCAAAATCTTGTTGCATTCTAAAACAGGACTGTAAATCTTCACTTATTTCACTTGTGAGAATGAAAAAATATCTAACATTTTCTAGTTGCTAGGTGAGATTAGGAGAGGTTGTGTACATTTTCAGCTGAGATTCCACTTCAGGTAATGGAGGTATGAAACATCTCAAGAGGCATCCTCAAGGACTTCCAGAAGACTTGGGGCTCTTCCAAAAAGCCACATAACCCAGAATATCAAGGCAGATAATCCACAATATCTGCATTGAACTGGATTATCTGAGTCCATGTTGCCATATAATCCAGTTCAATGTGGATTTTAAACAGCTATGTGAAAGGGGCCTTGGCTAACAACATCATTGCTCTGCATACAAGACAATGATGTCATCTGTTGCACATGTAGGAAAACAGACTAAATGCTTGTCTTTGGTTTCCCCTTCTCTCAAGGAAATGACAGGTTCTGCAGGCTGCTCTTGAAAAAAGGTGGATTTGAGGAGGCGTGCAATTCGATAAGCAGCTGTACATATTACACCATGTGTCACTGCCAGGCCAGGCAAATCATAGCTCTTGTATTATTGCTGAGAGAGAGATTGGACCAATCATAGCTCAGTACCCTGCTTTTTCATGCCTTATTAAACCCTTCTGTTCTTTTTGTGTTTATTGGTGTATTGCCAGGATTCAAAGATTCTGAGTGACACTTGCAATTTTTACAATTGTGAAATGATTGTTAACATGAATTAAAATAATTACGATATTGTAAATCAGACTTGTGTATGTGACTTTGCCAGTTCCTACTTCTGAAATACGGCTTAGAGCACTTGATATTCATTGGTAGCCTCCCATCCAAGCACTAGCCTGGGTGCTTCCGATATCAGATAGGATCAGGTGCCTTTGGGCACTTAGCCCCTAACAACATTAAGCATACTGAATGGAATTGTTTACATTTTATGCTTAAAAAGCCCTTGTATTTGATGTAAAATAAATATATGGTAGGTTTTTCATTCTGAAAGCCCCTTTCCCCATCCAAAAAGGTGAGGTTTTTGTTCTTGTAAAAATTGCAAAATCTTGCACTGATTGAAACATTTTTGGATGAGTTAATTTGTTATGCTGAAATACCCATTTTCTCAGGTGCAAGAAAATTGCCCTTTTAAAAACATCCTAGCTTAAAGGTTGGTTTTATTTGTCAGAAGCTTTTGTGGGCTTGCAAGGCATCTCTTTAGGTTGCTGGATTATGATGCACTTCCTATATCTGAAGATGTGGACTGCAGTCCACAAAAATATATGCCAAATGAAAGAAATGTTTAAGGTGCAACAAGTTTCTTTATAGTCTGGGAACACATAGACATCATATTTACTTGTAAACCTAGAGCTGAAGTCAAGTCCCCTCATCCAAATCAGCAATTTCCATTATTATTATTATTATTATTATTATTATTATTATTATTATAAAATAATATTTTAATAGTAATACCAATTTGTTACCCGCCTCTCCTCATGGCTTGAAGCAGGGTGCGGCATGCTAAAACAGACATATAAAATATAATCTTATTAAATCACATATATTAAAACACAGAGAACAGAGATTGACACTAATACTAATGAAATGTAGGTTAAAATTCACACTTTAAAATTGACTGTGTAGGTTTCCCGGAAGAGATAGGTCTTGAGCTGTGTCTTGAATTCTGACAGCAGATTTAACTGTTGGATCATTAGATGTTCAAATCATCATAATCTAGACTCTTACTAACATTTGGAAGCCCACTGTACCAATTCTGTTATTACAGCAGTGCTACGTCTAAGCATCTTTAAAACACAATACAACCCTATATCCACAAGGGGTACACTCTTGGATTTTGAATGGCTACATGAAACCATGGTATAGCAAACTCTACTGAAATGAAGGACTTCTATCTCAAGAATACCATAAGGTTGTGCAGAAGAACCTAGAAAATGCATAGGGCAGATATATTTTGTCAGACATGGTTAAATGGTTATGGAGCTTTACTGCACAAAACTGCAAGGTTGGGTATAGATTTTTGTTCTTGTTTTTACATCAACATATTAAAAATAAAGAGGCAGTCAATAAAACTTGGAACAGTGAAAATGCCAACTATTTGTTTCTAAACTGAAGTAATAATTCTGAATGTCTGGAGCCAATACACAGCCTTTCTAAGATCATTAAGTATCTAAAATTAATACAACTGAAAGAATGACCACTTGATCAATTGAAATCTTTAGCCATTTTCTTTACAGAATACACATATTAAATCACAGAACAGAATTACAGTACAACAGTTTTGCAAGAGACAAGCAAAGAGGTTTTTAAAATAAAAAATAGCAATAGCCAAAGGAAGATTTGTCCCTGTAACAGGAAAGAAACACACGAGTTCAACACCACAAACCAGGTGTCAGATCAGAACCTAGATTAACGGCCACTTTTCTAAAGTGCTATCTGTAAAGAACAGTGCTGCAGGGCTGTCTACTAGGGGGAAAATATGCTCAGCTTAATGTGCCATGATTAGATGGATGCCAGGTTTTTCTGGGGCTAAATGAACGTGAAATACTGTAGTGCACTCCTACCAGAACTTCCTGCCCAGATAAAACTAACTGGACACAGAAGACACGTACAGGTTCACTGCAACAATAGACCTTGTAATGTATTACTTGTATTTTGTTTGAAAAACATTGTAAATAGGCTATATTTAGAAATACGTTGACTGGAAATGAGGAAGAACCAAACATAATGAATATATTCCTCTGTCTTTTAAAGCACCATTTGTTTCTATAGTCCATAAATTAAGAAAACAAGCTGTTTATTGAAATCCAATGACATTTTAATTAAAATAATGTATGGCCACTGTCATCGATAGATACACATTATGTAAAATAGCATTATCTGTGATGAAAGTAATACATCTGCCTGTAAATGAATATAGATGTGTGCATCAGAATGAGAAGAACTGAAGACATTACTCAGAATGGATGAATGGTTCATAAATAAAGACCAAAATATATATTATGAAACATATAGTTGGAAAAATCTAAAAGCAATCAGAATGACCTCAATACTATCTTAATTAATAACAAAATAACATCTGAAACACAATATATCCCTGTGATTCTAACATAATCACCTTCTTTTTCCTGTGAGCTTTTTTAACATGAAGAATCCAGCAAAGCTTTTGAAAGCTTTCGTGATGTATTTCATGTTTTGCAGCTGGCCCAATAATTGTGTCATTGCTTTGGCAATTTTCATCTAGGTGTATTCTGGTTGCTTTTGGAGCCAGCACGCCAATGACTTAAATCAATAAATAGTTTTCTAAGATCTACAGAGACACTCACTGGAACAAGCTCAAACCCAGAACCTCAATACATGGCTGATTCCAAATGAGAGACTCCCTCCTGGGCACACAGGAAACTGGCCAACTTGGAAGGTGCTGAACAGACTGTGCTCTGGCACCATGAGATGCAGAGCCAACCTTAAGAAATGGGGCTACTAAGTGGAATCCACAACATGCGAGTGTGGAGAGGAGCAAACCACTGACCACCTGCTGCAATGCAACTTGAGCCCTACCACATGCACAATGGAGGACCTTCTTGCAGCAACACCAGAAGCATTCCAAGTGGCCACCTACTGGTCAAAGGACAATTAATAGAATACCAAGTCTGCAAACTTTGTGTTTTGTTTGTTGGTTTGTCTGTTTTCTAATGCAATGCAACTGTTTTGGTTCACTCCTGACACAATAAATAAATCTAGGTGTATTTTGTTGTATGTTCAACATGGACGCGCCTGAATGTTTCCTGGATTTGAAGATACATGATTTAGAGGCAAACAGGGAAAGCTTAAAATAAGAGGAAGACAATAGTGATAGCCAATGGGCACAAATATGGTACCAACCCCTGGCATTTATTGTTGATATAAACTACCAGGGATAACCCTTTGAATGAAAAACTTCTAAGTCACCCTTGATTCAACAGCCCTGATCAGGTCTTGAAAACTCAGGGTCCTGATTGAGTCTATCCATCTGGAATGCAATCATCCTCTTTTTCTGTGGCCTTATATCTTACCAAGTATTACTACTTTTTCTAGTGAGTTGTATCCAATGTGCAGCAGTCTCAATTTACTCATATTGGCTTCCACATTTCAAATGATTTGATTTTCTTCCAATCAGCTTTCTTCACAGCCATACATAGACATGAGAAATATGAAGTATTCAACTATATATTTATACTTATGGATCTTGTCTAGTTCCTTCATAGCTACCCTTCCAAGTCCTAATCTTCTCACTTCTTGAATACTATCTATTCTGATTAATGACTGAGCTAAAGTATGGGAAACCTTGAACTCTTTCAAGTCTTTACTACCTACTTTGAAATTATGTAAAGAATATATAAATCCATTCGTGGCCATTTTTGTTTTCTTGATATTTAACTGTAAACCTGACTTTAGACTTTTTTTCTTGGGGAATATGTGTGATAATCAGAAGGGGACAACATATACAACCACTATTGCTTATGGTATTGCGATGCATACATATAGAATAGAATCATAGTGACTGCATGAGTATATGAAGACATCCCAGTGAATCACAATTGTCAAAAGGAGGTTTCATGTCATGTTACAATCAATTATTTTATTAGGTCTGCATGGTAAAAAAAAAAAAAAAAGCATGCTATCAAAGATTACAATGTCTTCATTGTGTACTTTAAATCTATGTAAATAATCTGTGCTCATCTAAACCTGCCTTTGTACTTTTTTTTCTTGACTTGCTGTTGCTATTTTCCACGTTATCTCTATATCTCACATTGCTGATGTTCCTTCCACCAATTTTCATGCCTCATATGGGGGGAGGAAATGAGAGTACCGCACATCAAATAGCTTGTGATACACTGGCTTAGACAACTGCCTATCCCACGGCACCAGAAACTGTCATTGCCATCCCTCATGGAGGCTTTGGAATAAAGGAAATAGGCAACTAACAGCCAGCAGCAGTATCTGGCAGTGGGCACCACTAACATTTCTGTCTTTTTCTTATCACTACTGTTCTCAACCTTTCTTTTACCATCTGGATTACTTGAAGCATAACTATACCAGTGGTACCAACAAGATCATTGCCACTTTCTTTTGTATAGTTGCAGTTCAAAATGTAAATAAAGTACTGATTTCTTTATCTGCAGATTTGTTCAAACATACACTATTTCAGATCCAATGTTTTAATAGACTATGGAGCTTTTGTAAATTGTTCAGTTCCTTTCTGCCAAGTAGAACACAAATGACATTTAAATGAACTTCACTTGCCCTTAGTATTTCCTTCTAGCTGCCATCTATGTGTCTCTTGGGAATAAATTAATCAGTTTCATTTTCTCATGTATTGAACTTTTAAAACTTCAACTTCTTCCCAACCCAAATGTAAAGGCAATCACAAATTTTAGTAATCCCTTCGTAAACAAATGGACATCAATTTTCCAGATTTCTGTTGGCCACAGTCCATAGATACAAATATCTATAGCACGTAGACTGTAATCTAAAAAAAACAGCAAATCTGTGGGGAACAGGAAAACCTATATCTGCTGACATATAATAGAACCTACTGGTAAATGCAGAAGTCATCATCACTCATTCTAATGATAGGCTCAGCTGGTATGTGTTAGTATCATTTTAGTTTTAAGTCACAATGACACTGAGAAATCAAGAACTGGCCACTCAAATGTTTTCAAAATTCATAGCCATGGTACTATACTGGACAAACCATGGACATGTTTAATTCTGACAAAAATAGAATTAGAGTTGGAAAAGAAAAATGCAGTCTAGAGAGAGAGGGACATGGACAGAGTAAGTCCTGCTTGGAGAAGAGGAGAACTATAAACAGGAGCATGTTTTTTTAGGAAAGACAATATTGGCAGTCTCCAAGTTGCAAACAAGATAGGTTCTGTAGGTTTCTTCTTAAGTTGAATTTGCATGTAAGTCAGAACAGGTACATTTTAAGTGTAACTTCAGCTATGGATACCATAGAGAAGGGTTAACATGCCTGTGGTGTTTGTTTTTCTGTTTGCGCCCCTGTTCAGAAGATTTCACCTCACTTTCTGTCCCTGTGATAATATATATTGTGGAAACAAAGATTGGCACTAAAGCTTCGGTGGAAACACCTTTTTCCCATGATAACTCTTTTATCAGTAAATTTCCCTTCTGATGGGTAGCTTTCTTTAACTTTCTGTTGTCTCACCCCTTTTCTTAACTAAGGATCACTTTTAAGTCAGATGTTTATAACTTGGGGACTCCTGTATAGTGGGCTCTCAATATCTGCCTAAGGTTTGGTTCCAGGACCCCCATAAATACCAAAATCTATGAATGCTCGAGCAAAATGCTGTGCATTTTATAAAATGGCAAAAAATTCAAAATGAGTGCTAAAGAGGGAGTGAGGATCTGTGAAATAGAAGGTAGTTGTAACTAGGTATGCCCACACATGGGGAAATCGAGGTTTGTTTTTTGGAATGCTTAAAATGTTTTTCAGCTGTGGTTGGTTGAATCCATGGATGCAGAACCATGGTTACTAGGGCTGGGCGGTTTCGTTTCGTTAATTCGTAATTCGTTAATAATTCGTTATTTTTTTCAATTACAAACGATAACGAACCATTCTGGAGCAATTTAAAAAAAAACGAATTTTTAAATAGTTTTGTAAATGCTTTGTATTTCGTTATTGTATTTGTTTCGTTATTGTTTTGAGGTCGTTTCGTTATTATTTCCGCATGTCTGGGGCAAGTTTTATGGTTGTTTTTTGTTTAATTAGTGAAAAAAAATTATAATATCACACCAACAGTCAACAACAGAGGGAAAGGGAAGCTTCAGAAGTTTTTGGAGGTTTTTTAGCGTATTTCGCGGTCGCGTCCGCCATTAACGAATCGATTCGTTATTGTTTCGGAAATCGATTCGTTAATGTTTTGTAATTTTTTTCACATTTACGAAATTTCGTAAATATCGAATTTTTTAAAAGGAAAATTTTGTAATTATTTTAAATAACGAAACGCAAAAACCCCCAAAAAACGAATCGATTTTAGAAACAAATTTTTCCGTTGTTACCCAGGCCTAATGGTTACAGAGAGGTGACTGTAAATATTTAAAACCTTCTTGGAAATTCCCACTGGACATATTTTAATAGTTGGTTAAGTGTCTATCAGACTGGATGTGGAACACTACCACACACACACACACAAATAACAAGGCAGTGGTTTCTATACTTTGGATCCTCCATACATGCATAGGATAAAGGTTTGGAAAGTTTTTAAAAAAATAGAGAATGGCATGACAGGCAGCAGTAACTTTCTATGACATATTGAGGATATTGAGGTTTTAGCTGTGAGATAGAAAAGGCAGGTGGAGATGAAATCTGGAAAAACACCAAACATAGCCTATTGAAACCCAATTAAAACTCAAAAGGAATTGTGCATCCTACCTATCCGCTTCAAATTTCTGGCAAATATTAGGACTAGAATAATATATATTGCTATGTAGCTGTGAGATGCAGAGCATTATCATAACAATGTATAGCACAGCAAAAGGAGGCCTTTGGAGAGTCCCAAGAAATCTTGCATCTTTTTCCCCAACAACTGTGAAATCTTAATGGAACTACAATACTTCTGACAAAATGGCTGGAGCCTTAAACAAACTCACTCATTTTATCTATTTGGAAGAGACTACAGTAGTTTGTTGCACATCCCACTTGCCTCCCAGAACTGCAAAAATCTCTTGTTACTTTAACGACTGTTGACAAATAAATCCCATTGATATTATAAAATACTAAACAAAGATCAAAGCCCTAAAGCATCTACTCCAGCTGGAGTGGAGCTGCATTTTTCATCCTGTTTTTCATACACTAAAAGTCCCATATCTATTTTACAATCCTTGATTTTCAACACCTGTGAACTGAGTGCCGCTATCTGCAAGGGAACACCATGCCGAAGGTGGGTAAAACTCCATTTAAAATTGAGAGTGTAACACATATGACCAAAATAATCAGTTTTAATCTAACTGTAAAATTGTTAAAAACTTGATATGAACACGTGTGTAATGTTGATGCAATGAACATTTATAATATAATACAGTATAGCTTAGCTACAGTATACCCTTCCATTTCACAGATGAAAACCAAAGAATATACAGCAAAAACAAAACAAAACATCAGAGTATGGCTAAGGTGGCAAAATGTATTAATGAGGAGGAACAAACAAGTTAGAAAAGGCTTCAGAATACTGCTTCTTCATGAGCTTACTAGGAAATGCAAGGCTCTCTCCTTCCTTTTCACTCTCCCCTACTGAGCTACTTTTCCACTTTGAATTTAGTTTGCAGCAACTGAAGTAGGCTGAGAACAAAGGAGGAAAATGGTAAGAGGAAAAAGAAAATTGAATATTTTAAAAGCAGATGAAAAGTGAGATGACAGTTGGATGATATGTTAGAGCATTTTGCTCTTATGTGTATAGGATTGGAACTGTAGACATTTAAATGTGCAGAGAGACAGATAGATGTTAAAGTACTTTCATGATCTTGCAGTATTATTTTGCACCAGTTTGATCAACCAAATGGAAAATAAGAAAAAAATAATTCTAAGCAAAGCTTTCACAATTAATAAGAACAAGAAAAGGTCTTTATAACTCACCTCTTCCTTGGTCTTTTTTGATAGAACCCTCAGCCAGTCACCAATCATACTCAGGACAGCAGCGAAGTATGCAAGGCCCACGAGAATCCAGAACCACACAACTGGTTTATAGAAAGCTAAATATTCTATATCTGATCCCCCTGAAAAAGAAAGATTTGTGTGTGTTTATTCTTTATGCAATATTTTTAATTCCTATTCCTTTACCATTTATCAGAGAGAAGCAGGAGTCTATTTTTCTCTCTGAACTTCTCATGAACTTTGCACAATGAAGAGCAACCTGAGAAAGACAGATATTCAACAAGTAAACAAGGAAATAAGGCCAAAACCCAGAGAAAGTTAAGAACTTGTCAGTTCTATTCATTTCAATGTCAGATATGCAACTTCGTAAACCTTTTCTACTGAACTCAACAGTTTGATTTCTGGGCCAAAACCTTAAACTTAAGGATTTTTGCTAGTCATGTCACTGAGCTTTGTGTATTAAACGCCACAATTGTGGAGACCGGGGTTCAATTCTCAACTCAGCCATGGAAACTCAGTGCGTGACTTTGGGCAAATCGCACATTCTCAGCCCCAGAAAACCTCATGATAAGTTTGCCTTATGGTCACCATATGTCAGAAATGACTTGAAGATGCACTACACAGATATATGCCAACATGTAGCCAGAAGGGCAGAACATAATTTCCTGCCTGGAAATAAAGACAGAAATTTTAGGTGAAGGGGCAGTTAACTTCTTGCCAGAAGGTGGACTGGGTACACAGTAGAGAGGAAAAAAGAAAAGGTGGATGCACCTTCTGTTCTACATTGTGGCTGTTGGACATGAAGTTCTTACATCATAAAGGAATGAGAACAACTGATAAGTATCAACAGTGTAAATTCCTGACACCTTTGTGAAGATATTGCAATCTACTACACTGCATGGCTCCAAAGTGTAGCATTATAGGATAACAACAAATTTTCTCTAAGATCATAGATAGGCTTACATATTGCTGGACTGCAATTTGCCAGAGCCCTAGTCACCAGAGCCAATAGTGATAAATGATGGGAGTTGGAATCTCACAACACCTGAGGGATCTCAAAATAGCTACCCCTTGTTAAAAGCAGCAGGTGAATTTTACCTAAAAGTAAAATTGCTGCCACTCTGGAATACAGAAGGTGATTTCATTTAAAATGTGTGGTCCAGGTTCACTGTTCAATTTGTTCATCTTTGCTGTAGGAGAGTTATTCAGTGACTGATGAACTGATACGAAGACAATTTGTCACATCAAGGACTGAGCATGTTTTATTACTTCACAGCTCTGGGAGACAGCGCTGCCCTTAATTACAAGTTTAAAGTAGTAAAATGAATTTGACAGATGATGTAGGACATAATGCACTAGGGGTGGCAAAGTGGGCCCTTGGATCTGCTGGGTGTTCATTCCAAGACCACCACTACCAATACTAAAATATATTTATACTCATGTCTCATTACACATGGCATAGTAAAATGCTATTATGTTTGTAAAATGATAAAATCAAGATTTACTTTTTGGAATATTTTCAAGCCATGTATGCAAAATGTGTAGATATGGAGGGCCAGCTGTATAGCCAAGCACTGAGATCTAAACATAGCAGGGAACAATGAGAAGCAATTTAGAAAGACAGGATGATATGTATATGGCAACCTATGGGGTTTTGAAAATGAAGGGCCACTGAAGGATCCAAGAAGGTAATCAAGGATTATAAGAAGCGATGTCATGCCTTTAAAAAATAGGCTGTCCTAGGCAGAGGTGGCCCTAGGTAATTTTCTATGGTAAGCAAACAGTATTTTGCCCCCCCCCCCCCCCAAACCAATCACTGATATATATTTTCTGTTTGTTGTGGGAGCTCTGTGTGCCATATTTGGTTCAATTCCATCATTGGTGGAGTTCAGAATGCTCTTTGATTGCAGGTGAACTATACATCCCAGTAACTACAACTCGCAAATATCAAGGTCTATTTTCCCCTAAGAGAGCCTCAAGAGTGCCCCTGGGCAACTATACTGCAACTGCTTACTTTGCATAATGGGTTGAGCCACCCCTGGTCGTAGGTCTTATTAGGCTTCACAAGGCTCCAGTACACAGTAAAGACTAGGTCACACTTCACTACTGTACTCCAAATTGCCAATCTTCTCAGAGTAAATGTATAATGACTTGCAGACCACTGATCATGATTAAGTAGAAGTGTCTCATCTTAGTCTTTTGATTAATGTGTATCTGCACACACCTCCATATTTTCTAAGATAAGCAATGTCACCTAGTGGTAGATTAAGCTGACTGCAGTGTATAAGGCTCTTAATCTCCCAGGCATTTTGGGGTTACGTGAGGCGAAATGTGTCATGAGCTTTTAGTATTGCTTTCAGTTACAAACTAAACAATTTCATTGACTCCAGTGCATTAGTGAAATGGTTTAAGTCTTCCTCTTAACATTCTTAGGCTACTACTGTGGTCTTCAGCCAGCTGGCAGCCCTATAATCAACACCAATATACCAAACATAAGCACTGTAGAAGCCATTTAATGCAGAGGCATATAAACAGAGAAATTTTCAGCAAACCTTCGGCTGAAGAATTAAACTAGAGTGCCCAGTACCCCAAATTTATTGGGAACTCCCATATTTCTGCAAAAAACTGGGTGGGGGAGAGAACCCTCCCAGCTCCCACATTGATATTCCATGTCTCCCTTATATTTAGAATTGCAACTTTATGTGCATATATTTTTGTGTTTTAAAGAAGAGCTGGAGAGGAACTTTGAGGAGAAGAGATTATGGAGAGATGGGAGGGAAAAGACAACCATCTGGGAGGAGGAAACCCAAGCATGAACATTGGCTCCTCCTCCCCTCCTCATTGTGGGGAAAGCCTTATGATCTCTTGCCTAGCCTCCCTAAGCCCTACCCCCTGCAATGAGGAAAGAATGTGGGACTTATCAGTCCCCCTTACCCCCTATGCTCCCAAAAAGTGAAGGAAGAGGAGAAGGAGGAAATAGGAGAAAGAAGAGAAGGAGGAAGAAGAAGAGGAGAAGAAGAGGAGGAGAAGGGGAAAGAAAAGAGGAGGAGGAAGAGAAGAATTGGAAGAGGAGAAGGAAGGGGAAGAAAGGAGAAGGAAGAGAAGGAAACCAAGAGAGGAGGTGAAGAGAAGTTCCCCGTGTTCCCATAAGCCAGGCTTCTCCAACCTCATGGGCCAAGGATGGCTAAGAATTTGACCCAACACAAAATCATAACTTGAAACATTATGAATTTTTGTGGGTTTTTTGTAACCCAACTGTGTGGTTTTTGAGTGTGAATTTTGTAGATAATAATGGAATGGAATAATCAAAATGTGTTATGTTCATAAGTATTATATGTAATTATCAGTTATTGTCAGTATTTGTGTATTTTATGTGCCGCCCAAGACAATTATTCTTCCAATGTGGCCCAGGGCAGATTAAAGATTTTACATCCCTGGTGCAAACCTTTCACTCATAACTAACAACGTGCATACATGAAAGGAAACAATCAGGCCTCATAAGCCATTCTTTCCCACTTTAAGTTTTATTGCAGTTTTGTTGCAATGTTTATCACAGACAATGCTGCTGCAGCCCAACACTGAAAGTCTATGTTTCTCCAACCCTGCTTTACAATTATAATGCTGATGTTGCTAAAAAAATCCAGCTACACAGCAGACAAAAAGGAAAAGTGGAGTGGCGTTGCTGGGCAGCCTCTGTAAAAAAAAAAAGAGTTTCACTGATAGATAATAAATAATAAATTGTTTTGTTGAAGATTATTAATTCCATTAACATTTGCTGAAGGGATGCCTGCCACTAAAAATGTTCAAAATTTGTTGCTACTAAATCTCCCTCAAATTCATGCCCAAAAGTTGGTCACTCTGAATGAAACGTATTCTCATCCTAGATTTTGCACCCCTATTATTAATTACTATATACTAGGCCTGTCGGTTTCGTTTCGTTAATTCGTTAATTCGTATTAAAATCGTTATTTTTTGCATATCCGAAGCGATATCAAAACATATTTTTAAACCCGGAAGGGTTTAAAAATATCGAAGCAGCAGCCCCATGTATTTTACGAGCTGAAGCTCCGCTCGTTAATTGCATGGAGGCTGCTGCTGAGCGCGCCATCCGGCTCTGGCTCCTCCTCTTCCTCCGGAGCCCATTGGATGGCGCGCGCGCGCTCACAAGCGGCCTCCGCGCGCCATCCAATGGGCTCCTGCGCCCCCCTCCTCCTCCTCCTCCTCCTCCTCTTCCTCCCAGCTGGGAGGAAGAGGAGGAGGAGGAGGAGGAGGGGGCGCCGGAGCCCATTGGATGGCGCGCGCGCGCTCACAAGCGGCCTCCGCGCGCCATCCGGCTCTGGCTCCGGCGCCCCCCTCCTCCTCCTCCTCCTCCTCTTCCTCCCAGCTGGGAGGAAGAGGAGGAGGAGGAGGAGGAGGAGGGGGGCGCCGGAGCCCATTGGATGGCGCGCGCGCGCTCACAAGCGGCCTCCGCGCGCCATCCGGCTCTGGCTCCGGCGCCCCCCTCCTCCTCCTCCTCCTCCTCCTCCCAGCTGGGAGGAAGAGGAGGAGGAGGAGGAGGAGGAGGAGGGGGGCGCCGGAGCCCATTGGATGGCGCGCGCGCGCTCACAAGCGGCCTCCGCGCGCCATCCGGCTCTGGCTCCGGCGCCCCCCTCCTCCTCCTCCTCCTCCTCCTCTTCCTCCCAGCTGGGAGGAAGAGGAGGAGGAGGAGGAGGAGGAGGAGGGGGGCGCCGGAGCCCATTGGATGGCGCGCGCGCGCTCACAAGCGGCCTCCGCGCGCCATCCGGCTCTGGCTCCGGCGCCCCCCTCCTCCTCCTCCTCCTCCTCCTCTTCCTCCCAGCTGGGAGGAAGAGGAGGAGGAGGAGGAGGAGGAGGAGGGGGGCGCCGGAGCCCATTGGATGGCGCGCGCGCGCGCTCACAAGCGGCCTCCGCGCGCCATCCGGCTCTGGCTCCGGCGCCCCCCTCCTCCTCCTCCTCCTCCTCCTCTTCCTCCCAGCTGGGAGGAAGAGGAGGAGGAGGAGGAGGAGGAGGGGGGCGCCGGAGCCCATTGGATGGCGCGCGCGCGCTCACAAGCGGCCTCCGCGCGCCATCCGGCTCTGGCTCCGGCGCCCCCCTCCTCCTCCTCCTCCTCCTCCTCTTCCTCCCAGCTGGGAGGAAGAGGAGGAGGAGGAGGAGGGGGGCGCCGGAGCCCATTGGATGGCGCGCGCGCGCTCACAAGCGGCCTCCGCGCGCCATCCGGCTCTGGCTCCGGCGCCCCCCTCCTCCTCCTCCTCCTCCTCCTCTTCCTCCCAGCTGGGAGGAAGAGGAGGAGGAGGAGGAGGGGGGCGCCGGAGCCCATTGGATGGCGCGCGCGCGCTCACAAGCGGCCTCCGCGCGCCATCCGGCTCTGGCTCCGGCGCCCCCCTCCTCCTCCTCCTCCTCCTCCTCTTCCTCCCAGCTGGGAGGAAGAGGAGGAGGAGGAGGAGGAGGAGGGGGGCGCCGGAGCCCATTGGATGGCGCGCGCGCGCGCTCACAAGCGGCCTCCGCGCGCCATCCGGCTCTGGCTCCGGCGCCCCCCTCCTCCTCCTCCTCCTCCTCCTCTTCCTCCCAGCTGGGAGGAAGAGGAGGAGGAGGAGGAGGAGGAGGGGGGCGCCGGAGCCCATTGGATGGCGCGCGCGCGCTCACAAGCGGCCTCCGCGCGCCATCCGGCTTGTGTGACTTTTCAGGGCTGTATGACCATGTTCCAGAAGCATTCTCTCCTGACATTTTGCCCACATCTATGGCAGGCATCCTCAGAGGTCTGTTGGAAACTAGGCAAATGGTGAGTTATATATCATCTAATATTATCTATGGAATGTCCAGGGTGGGAGAAAGCCATTCAATGCTAATCAAGGTGACCATTACTGCAACATTCACACTTAGCCTGTTTGATCAAGAAAATTTTTTTTTCAAAAATGTTTTGTAAATAATAACGAAAATTCGTAAATAACAAAACATTTTTTTTGAAAGTTTTGTAAATATTTTTAATATCGAAACAAAAAAACACCCCAATTAAGAATCGAATTTAGAAACAAATTTTTTCTTGATCAAACAGGCCTACTATATACTATTTCTCCCAAAAAAACAATTTGACAAGATTTAGGACACCTCTTACACTGTAAAGTTAAAGCGGCTTGACATCACTTTCATGTTATTTATTTATTTATTTATTTATTTATTTATTTGCACTATTTCTATCTCTCCTTTCTCAAACCTGGAGGTGACTCAAGGCAACTTACAACCGGCAGCCATTCAATGCCATAAACAATATACAGTGTATAATTTAAATATTATAAAATCATACAGTAAAACCATATAAAACGTATGAAACATATAAAATCAATGCCTTCACTGTTTAGCTTGTTGTCCAAAAATGTTGTCTAAGCCATTCCACAATTCAGTCCCACAGATATTCATGTTAGCCTATTGCACTGCATTTCCAAAAGCTTTTTCAAAAAGCCAGGTTTTTACATTCCTACGGAAGGTCAGGAGGGAAGGAGGCAATCTAATATCCCTAGGGAGGGAGTTCCATAGCCAAGGGGCCACCACGGAGAAGGCCTTGTCTCTCGTCCCTGCCAGGCACACCTGCGAATAAGGTGGGACTGAGAGCAGGGCCTGCCCAGCTGAGCTTAAGCTCCATAGTTTCAATGCTATGGAGTCCTTGGATTTGCAGGCACCACCACTCTTTGACAGAAAACATTCAAGATCTTCTAAAACTAAAACTCTTATGATTCCATAGCATTGAGCCATGGCAAATAAAGTGTAGATATGCCCCTAATCATAGATAAAGGACCTCTCCTCACAATATTCAGTTATCTATAAAGATCTTATATGATAAAAATGAGTATCTATGCAGGGATGCAATGTAATGGGGAATGAACAGAAAACTGCTATGGCAAAAGGCACACCCCTTTTCCGAACATTATCTGTGAGATTGCCCAAAAGTTCAGCCTGAGAAGCTGACACAATAAATACAGATATGTGACATTTACCATAACCTGTATAAGAAACTCCCATTATAGGAAACACACACTGATGCTAATACCAGAACTTTGCAAGAAAAGAATAGGACAGGAAGCACATGGTGTGGATATAAGAAGGAAATTCCCATTGACTACAGCTGTAATTCCCACTAAATTGGTTTTTGTCCAATCTGGAGGAGCAATAGGAAATCTTCACGGCTAATTCTGATGACCATATGGAGATATTACACAGTGAAAATTCCCCTTCAGGCATATCATGAGCTACAGCTTCAAATTGAGGCATGATTCCTTCAATTCCACAATTTTATTTGAATCTTAGGACTCTTCTACACTGCCATGTAATCCAGATTATCTGCTTTGAATGGGATTATCTGAGTCTACACTGCCATATAATCCAGTTCAAAGCAAATAAACTGGATTTAATATGGCGGTATAGAAGGAGCCTTAGTTTATGCTTTATGCTTTTGTTTGGCTCACCCATCTTTGGGTCTTGGGATATAATTCTTCACTAAGTTTCTTTGCAAAGGAATGAGTAATAGCGGTAATTTTCTTCCTACTATGAGAAAGTCTATGAGAATTACAGTTTTTGAAGGCTATTTTGCAATTTGGAATGTCTGTGCCAAATCTGAATGTGAAAATAACTTTTCTGTGTAAAAATGTTTTCTTTGCAGAAAATGTCATTTTCTGTGCAAAACAATCACATGTGAATTTTCTGCAAAATAAGTTCCAAAATGTGAAGATTCTCATGATGCTTCTTATTAGGGTTTTGCAACAAAAAACTTGTTTTTCAGCTATTTTTCAAATATTTTCAAATATGTTTCTATTGCTACTTGTGTCACATTTTCACATCTTTCATTCTCCACTTTCTCTTTAATACCTATCTAAACTCAAGAGGGTTGCAACCCATCTGCTTACCCTTTTCTACAAAACATTGATATGTAAGACATATTCTTATTCATCATTATGGCATTGAAATTTGCTACTGTCTTATGGAACTATTTTAACATTGATGATGTGGAACATTCACATTCAGTTCAAGGTTACAAAAGTTAAGTTGAGCATGCAATGCAAATGTGCAAATAGATATTCTTTGCACATAAATATACATTGTGCATAACACAGATTAATGTTTGGAATATGTTTCACAATATTGCTACTTGGCACAAGGACAGTATAACACCATGCATAGTGTTATATTCTCCTTGTGCTGGTTAGCAATGTGTAGCATTGTACCTTATGTCATTCTGATGTATAATGATGGTCATAGAATCTTTCTTTTGAGCACGTTTTCTTACAAATCTGACCAGGCAAGATAATAACTTGCCAGTGGCTACCCAAAGAACTGCATGAATTAGCAGGGATATGAGTTGTTGCGTCCAATACCAGAAAAACAAAACTGTATTATGCATTGCCAACTTGGTGTATCAAGATTAATTGTTTCAGCAAGGCTTCACTATACTTTTGTACTATTTTCCTTTGTCTCGTAACTATTTGTAATCTGCTCTGCTCAGGGAACCAATATTTAAGCTTTGATTCTATATTTAGCATGGCCTGTCATCATGAAATGAAAAATGTACATGAAAAAGCTCTCTAACATTTCACCTTCACAGAGCAATTTATTTTGAAGAAATGTTAAAAGTGAAGACTCCCTTCCAAATTGGTAGAAAAGAATTTACATTTACTGTTCCCTAATATTTCAGGAAAGCTACAGTTTCTTAAACTATTTCTCTTGACTCATTAATTTATTGAGTGGTAATTGTGATACAGTAGAATCTTTTTTAAAAATATATATCATTAATGTTAACCATTAATGTCAATGCCAACTATTATATGGCTATTTTAAATGGGCACAAGGCAATGTGTAGATCACACCACATATCATATGACGTATGAGACCACTTGAGATGGACTAATTGTTTTAGGACTGGTCATATGCCTATTTGACATAAACATTTCAATAAACTGATTCTGTTCTTTTAATGATTATACAAATGTTCCAATATTAAAGTAACCCTCCATATGCAAAAATGAACCACTTATTAATTTTTCTAATTATTAAATGATGCCATCTTCCAGATTCTAAGACACTGCTGCAGTTCAACCTGTGGTTGTGTCTGATGTCAATGGAGATTATGGTTTTCCTGGGTCTGTGTCTGATGTCAATGGGAGTGAGGGTTTTCTTGGGCCTGGGTCAAGACAGGCCTTGCAGACAGGCCCAAGGTTTCTCATAAACGGGGTGCTTCTCCTGAAGATTCCCACGGTCAAATTCATAAAAGGGTCTCACAGCAGCCTTTCTCTGAGAAATTGTCTTCTGAGGATGATTTGTCAGGTAGAGAATTTAATGAGTTTGAAAATAGAAGACAAGACTTTTGTAAACTAACACAAAGTTCTCAGAATCGCCAAAGGTCAGCCCATCTGCTAGAAAAGAGATATTAGAAATTTTTATCTGGTTGTAAAGGCAAACAGAATGATTTCCATTCGTTTCATGGGTCAGGAAAAGCCTTATAAGATATGGGGAAAGGATTTTAGCTCAGTCTCATAATCATTGAACTTTCATGACAGTCTTGTTTCCAAGTGGCTTTCTAGTTTAAAGTTCCAAGTTTTGGCAGGTTCCTATTATAGGTATTGTATCTCCATGCTGTCTTGCTCTTTTGGATTTTGCATCCTTGGATCTTGTGTTTTTACCTTTGTTAACTTGAAGTTCATGGACTATTTGTTGCCTATGGAAAATATTGTTTTGGACTATACTGTTTCTATCATTTTTATTGCTTGGCTTACATATATCCTTCAATAAACTGTTTGCTGATTTTGCTATACTGGTGTGGTGTTTAAGGACAGAGGTGTTCCTGCTCTGGGATACAACAGACCTGTGTCAGATAAAGGGCAGAGGAACAAAAAGTCCCATAATATTAACATTCAATTTAATAGAGAAACCCAACTGTCCGTCTATACATGCCATTGCTGTGCATGTGCTGAGGTTTATTAATTTATTTATTTATTAGGGTATATTTATACTTTGCCCTTCTCACCCCTGAAGGCGGGGGGGGGGGGGGGGGGGACTCAGGGCGGCTTACAAACTATGGCAATAATTCAGTGCCAGATTCAGACAATATCAATATCAGTAAAACACAATATTATAAAACTATAAAAAATAAAAATATCAATTAAAATAGTCTTTCAAATGATTAAAACATATCAAACATATAAAAAGTCTAGCACCAACTGAGCTTTGTAAACATTGAACCGATTGCCTTATTAGAGGTTTGTCTTATTAGTTTTTGTCCTACTAATCTGAAACCACTTTCATATTTTCAAATGGTTCATCTACACAGTAGAAATAATGCAGTTCGACACTATTTTAGCCACAATGGTTTAGTGCTATGACATTAGGGAAGTTGTAGTTTTTCAAGGTCTTTAGCCTTCTCTGCCAAATTCCATAGCATTGAACAATGGACTCACTGAAGATTTATTACCAATTGGCAAAAAGATCTGCTGAAAGAAGATGTATTTGCAGGCTCAAAGATGTAGAAAGAATTGAAGACTTTAAAGATATGGTAAAAAAAATCATTATTATATGTTGTGTAACATTTTTCAGTTATAAACAGACCATAGACAAAATAAATGTTTGCTTTAAAAAAAACAACTGAGTAGGAGTACCTCCATATAATTAAACAAACACCTATTAATAATATCCTTCTTTCCTTCCTTTCCTCTTTTTCTATTTCAGTGTTATTTCAGAAAGATGAATATAGTGACCAATAATATTTCTAATAAAAGAGCAAGCATCTCAATTTCACTTATCTCTCTAGGTGTAAATTCTTCTGATGCTTTTATCTTTATAGTCTCTCAGCTTTCAACTCAGTACTAATTTTTGCAATGCATATTTTAAATAGTAGATTAAACCATTTCATGTTGGAAGATACAGAAATGCTAACTTGGCAAGGGGGGTGCCACTATTTAAGGGCTAATTAAAGAGTAAAAGCCATGGAGTTGGCACAGCCTGAATTTTTCAAATGCCCCCATATCGGTGGTTTCATTTATGCACAACCCTCATATCCAGAGTTTCATTTATTCACTTCCAACGAAGTATGGCTTCTCCTGGGCATTTTCTAGGCCTTCCAGCATAACTCTATGTTATTCTTGGGCCTGAAGTCCTTCATTTCAATAGTTCACTATTTGCTGCTTTTTCGCATATCCACGTAAAGTCTGAGAATGTATAACTGTGGATATGGGTGTTATACTGTACTTAATTTATCACTCCTCATATGAAACTACCAAACCACTATAAGTTGCCAGAATCTTCTTCATGTTTCGAACTCGTGGTTGACTAGTGCTATGGAGAGGGCTTTCTCAATGCTCATGCCCAAATTTCCTAGTGAGAGAAGTCTACCGTGCCTGCATCTCTCTCTCTCTCTCTCTCTCTCTCTCTCTCCTGATTATCTTTTACAGTGTAAAGATGATCTTTGCATAATATGTTGTCAAAGACTTTCATGGCCAGAATCACTGGGTTGCTGTGAGTTTTCTGTGCGGTATGGCCATGTTCCAGAAGCATTCTCTTGATGTTTCACCCACATCTATGGAAGGTATCCTCAGAGGTTGTGAGGTCTGTTGGATACAAGGCAAGTGAAGTTTATATTTATATACCTGTGGAATGTCCAGGGTGGGAGAAAGAACTCTTGTCTGCTTGAAGCAAGTATAAATGTTGCAACTGGCCACCTTGATTAACATTTAATGGCGTTGCAGCTTCAAAGTCTGGCTCATTGCTGCCTGGTGGGATCTACTCACACTTGCATGTTTTCAAAATGCTAGGTTGGCAAAAGCTGGGCCTAGCAGCAGGAGCTCACCCCACTCCCCAGATTTGAACTGCCAACCTTTCGGTCAGCAAGTTCAGCAGCTCAGTGGTTTAACCTGCTGGCCACCAGGTGGCCTAATCACACACACATATCCACCAAATCTGATGCTAAAATCTACATATTTGCCTTTTTCTCCATCTATGCAAAAGGCCAAAACTTAATTTCCCATGAGTTCCATTTTAAAAAAATACCCACAAGTTGGTGCAGAAAATTGGAATGTAATTTTTTAATTCCTTTTTAAAAAGTAAAGAAAGAATTTCTGGAACTTAAAATTCAAAATACATGTTTTCTAGTTTTAGCTCTGAGTCTTCCTCTTCTGTTAAATTGTTATTTTGAGTGAAAGTAAAAGGAACAGTGTAGATAATGATGTATTTAGTAGCAGTAAAAACCCTAAAAGCAACATGTTGGAATAGTCTTTAAAAAAACATTATGCTTCCTTGAAATAACAATAAAAACAACAACAACAACTGCAGGTACAAGTGCTTACATCAAGTGATCCTTGCAGAGGAAAATAAGCAAAAGCATATAATGACAGAAACTGCTAATGTACTCAATGTTCCTGTTAGAGCAAAGTGGACCTTGGTACGTAATGTTCCTACTATAAACATAGCCATAGTATACATTTCAGTGAATAAAAACAAGTTAAAAATAACAATAGTCAGGCTTGGAGGAATACACAAGCTTTGATAGACAAAAAGGCAAGTTTGAGCAATAATTTATGATCCCTTCTTTTATTAGATATTCAATGTCTCAAGAGTTCATAAACCATGCTGCATATCTGTCTAGGACAATCATTGCATGGAAGACAAATATCTATCACTTTATTTTGTCATGATGAGTACATTTCCAGGAGAAAGAGAAGTGGTTTCCACATCTATCAGTGGAGCCATTTTTATTTTCATAATGAACTGTAGAGTTGCCTATATGAAAACACGGTAACTTCTCAAACGTATACTGTCTACTGCCATATGTCAGTAACCCAAGCTGTAATATTATTTTATTTATTAGTTGCATTTGTATTCTGCATGTCCTCCATTAGGATCAGGTGGCATAGATGGCTCCCTTTTCCTTATATAACTATATCCAACAGTCCTGTTACACAAGTCTGGGCCTTTTCAGTGGTGGCCCCTCGGCTGTGGAACGCCCTCCCTACAGACATCAGATCGGCCCCCTCTCTATTGGCATTCCGGACCTGGCTTTTCGAACAGGCTTTCAACTAAGCAGTGCAATTGATTGATTATTGGAATGGAATAATGGACAATGAGTTCGGATGCTGATTCTATTGATGAGACGTGATGGATTGTTATAGTGCTGTACTGTTGTATTGATATTTTGGTGTTAATTAAGTGATACTACTGTTTTAATTGATTAATGATTTTGTATTGTGTTGTTGAAATTGGTTGTTAACCGCTCTGAGTCGCCTGAGGGCTGAGAAGAGCGATATACAAATGAAGCAAATAAATAAATAAATAAATAAATAAATCAAGCTGAGAGCGAGTAACTGGTTCAAGGCTCCCCAGTAAGTTTCAGGGATCAGTGTTTACTTCAATTGTAAAGTACCAATCCAACTCTAAATCATTCCCTTTCTGAACAGAGGTAGCCGATCTCTACTATAGGCTACCTAACGTGTGCTACTACAGGGGCACCTAACCTTTGCCCTCCATATTTTATATGCATGCCTAGAAGATCTCCTAGAGTTTTGTCACTACTACTACTACTACTACTACTACTATATGCCTACTTCATACAGAACTCTCTTTTAGCCTCATGCTAGCAGTGAGGCAGCTGCTATCCATTTCAGGAAACTCAAAAAAAAACCGCGTGTGTGTGTGGGAACCAATCCCTGGATGGGCATCATGTGAGCAGAGCGGGTCAAAGGTTGCATCATCCAATATAAGGACAAATCTACAATAGGATGCCAACAGGCTGCATGAGGCTCTCAAGGTCAGTTCTGCAACCCAAGTGTCCTTGAACTGTACAACTCAAAATTCTGGAGTCAAAAAACCTTCTTTCAAAAGTTACTAGCAGTACATCAAAGGCCTTAAGGGAATACTTTATGTATTTTGCTGCCTTTGGAGACATTCTACACTGTTGTCATTCTTTATAGGACATTTTTTACTTGAAGAAATGTCCTGCATGGATCTGGGCCAGGTGAAAGAAGTAAATATTTTGATCACAGGTTGGAGGGGGGAAAGGCAACAAATATGGGTCATAAGGGTCCTGCAGTAGTCAGAAACTACCTTAACCTCAGTTCGTTGCCAATCCACGATCTTCAATAATAGAATTTAAAGAATTCAAGTATAAATCATAAATCCTCCAAAATTACAAAGATAAAAACCAAGACATGTTTGGCCAGACAAGATCAGCAGGTGGTCAAGGCACTAAAAGTTATTATTGAAGGAAAAATACATAAGCTAAACAAGACTGCAGCAGTTTTATTTTGCTTGAGTCTACTGAGAAGGGCAAGGTTTCACTGCGTCTTTGCCTTTCTTCCACCGTGCTTGTTGCTGAGTTGAGTACAAATTTATTTGGCACTTTGAAGTCAGTTTGCAGCTATTGAATTAAGCTTAGTACATGGAGAGAACGGAGGAAGAGGAGAGAGGAACTGAGACATTTTAAAAGCAGAGCAATAAGTTGGACAATGAAAAATTAATCAGGACTATCCCTGCCAAAGGACACTAGGAAGAAAGGAAACATGAGAAAGATGGGTCATTGTGGTTTTTACATGTCAAGTGTTTGTAAAATCTATGGCTTGCTAAAATATACCAACATGGTTGGTTTTTTACAGTTAGGGTGTTTTGTGGTCATAAGGTGCACTCTCTCAAATCCATAATATAAAGTGACACTAATTTCATTTATTCAGAATATTCAGTAAACTGATGGGATCCAGTGCAGTATTATGGTTTGAGCATTGGACCATGACTCAAGATCAGGGTTCAAATCCCTGTTCAATCATGGAAACCCATTAGTTCAACTTGGACCAGTGACACTCTCTCAGCCTGGGAAGAAAGCAAACATAAAGCCCCTTTGAGCAAAACCTCATGATAGCTTCACCTTAGGGCCATCATAAGTCAGAAACAATTTGAAGGCACACAACAATAGCAATCGCATAATATTAATGTTATTGTTTTTACAATTACACTCTTGATATATCCCAAAGAGACTACTGCAACATGCTCTGCATGGGGTTGCCTTTGAAGACTGTTCGGAAGCTTCAAGTGGTCCAACGGGTGGCAGTCAGATTCATCCACAGGAGTGGCGTACAGGGAGCATACAACCCCTCATTACATCAGTTCTACTGGCTGCCAGTCTGCTACTGAGCACAATTCAAAGTGTTGGCTTTATAAAGCCTTAAACAGTTCTGGCTCAGCTTTCCTGTCCAAACATCTCCTTCTATGAACCACTTTGGAGGTTAAGATCTTATGAGGACCTGCTCTCGGTCGCCTCCTTCTTCGCAGGTGCAGTTGGTGGGGATGTAAGACAAGGCCTACTTAATGGTGGCCCCTCAGCTGTGGAACTCCCTTCCCAGCAAAATTAGATCAGCTCCCTCCCTCCTGGCCTTTAGAAAGAAATTAAAAATTGGCTGTGCGACCAAGACTTCAGAAAGTAATTCATTGCAATTAAGTGGATACAGAATATGTACAATTAAAACTGGACTGGCTCCTGGACTATGATTTTGGATTGTGTGGTATTAATAACTGGTTTTAATGTTTAGATACATTTAATTCTATGGTTTAAATATAAACGTTTATCTTATTTGTTTGTTTATGCAGCATTGAATGGTTGCTGTAAGGCAGCTTGGGGTGAGAAGGGCGGGGTATAAATATAGTAAATAAATAAATAATTGTTATTTATAATCAATTGGACATTATTTTTCATGGGAAATTCATACACCAATTGGTCCAATTCAGGTGTCATGGCAGAAATCATTCCTTCATTACTTTTAATAGCAGGTTAGTGAATTAATGGTAGACCATTTTTTGCTTGTGGAAAGTTTATAATTAAATTTCAACTGGATATAAGTTACAATAAACAATATTGACAAAAGAATCCTAGATTGATTGATGGCAAATCTGTCTGTGTTGTATCGAGCCACAGTTTACTCAGATAAGTACTGAAACTATTTAATAATTGCATGCATATCTGCATATACCAAAATTATGAGAATAGACTGTAATAAAATCTTACCTGCAACATAGTCTCCAAATCCAATCGTTGTTAAGGTGATAACTACAAAATAAATTGCATCTAGTGTATTCCAGCCTTCTATGTGCTTGAATATGACTGCAGGGAGAGCAACAAAGAGCACACAGCCAAACAATATGAATATTATTGTTGATATTATGCGAATCTTTGTCTGACTCACATTCCATTTCTAGGGAGAAAAAAGGAACAAGCAAAAAGAAAGGTGGGGAGAAAGGGAGAAGAAAGAAGAAAACATTATTAAAATACTGCATTTATGTATAGTGTTTACATATTTGAAAAATATACAATTTTTTTTAATAAAATCAACTCAATGGAGTGTACAAAAGTATCAAATAACATCACACAATTTTACTATGTACCTAATAAATGACTATATTTGTAAGTGGTCCACCCTGGAAAATTGACTCCAATGATGTGGTATGGCCATAATAAACTATCTGTCCCTAACACTTGGTTAAAAAATCTACAGGACTATTTTAATGACTAGCAAACCTCTTAAGCTGGGGAGAAAAAGGACAGGGATGGGTAAGACCTTACAAAGCCCATTTCTATAGGTTTACCACAATGTGTTGTTGTTACAATGTGTTATTACATGTGTGTGTGTGTGTGTGAATCTTTTTCTCTGTTAAAAGAGATTCAAAGTGGCCAGCAATGTTCAAAATAATATAATGTACAATTTAAAATCTAAGACATAAAAACACTAAAATAGAAGTAAATTAGGTGTATTCTGGGTGTCTGTCTGCCAGAAGTACCTCTTCATTGGCTGCCCCACTATTGTGTCGGAAGAGATCCAACAGTTGTATGAGCTGTTGGAATTTAACGCAGTTGAAGACCCATCGCTTCCTGCAGATCTACCAGTCAACTTTCAATCATGAGGTTTATTTAAATTCTATTGTGACTATATGTTAATTCTGTATCTGTGTTTGGTCATTTATATATATATATTTGTGTTTTTATCTATGTAATTTACTGTATATATTTTATGTTCATGTTTTTAACTTTGTTGTATTCCACCTTGAGCCATCAAGAGAGGCAGGAAATAAAAAGAAATTCGTGGTAGTAATTGTCATAGTAAAAAGTTAAAACCATTAAAAGCCTATTTAAAATACTACACAACACCCCCTGGCTTGGTCTTATTTTTTTTTTCTTTATTGAAAGTTTGCCTGAATAGAAAGGCTTTAGCCTGCTGTTGAAATGACAGCAGAAAGAGGGCCATTCTTACTTCCCTAGGTTCCAGAGTTGAAGGTGGCTACCAAGAAGGCCCTACCTGTCAGGTCCCCACTAATTGTGACTGCGATGGTGTTAAGACTGAGAAAAGGGCCTCTCCTGAAGATCTTAGAGCCAGGAAGGTTCATACAGAGAGATGCAATCTACCAAATAACCTAGACCTGAGCCATACAGGGCTTTATAGGCAATAAGTTTTGAATTGTGGCTGTAACATACTGGCAGCTAGTGGAGCTGCTGCAACAGGGTTGTCGTGTGCTCCCTGTAGCTAGCCCCTGTGAACAATCTGGCAATGGCTACATCTCTTCAGACCAGCCAAAGCTTCCAGACACTGCCTTGCTCTATGCAAGACAGCCCTACATAGAGCATATTAAAGTAATCCAAGTGGGATGTAACTAAGGCGTCTTCCACACAGCTGAAGAAAATCCCACATTTTCTGCTTTGAACTGGAATATATGGCAGTGTGGTCTCAGATAGCCCAGTTCAAAACAGATATTGTGGGATTTTCTGCCTTGATATTTTGGGTTATATGTGGAAGGCCCCTAAGGCATGTACCACCATGGTCACATCTGCAACTCAAGGAACCGGTAGAACTGGCATGCTAGTTTTAGATTACGCCTCATTGACTGAAGGTGGACTCCATGTCCCAGATTTTAGTTTATATTACGAGGCATACATTTTAATGTACACCACAACTTGCTGGTCATGGTTTAATTTAAATGTGCTTTTATGGGTGATTTTGTAATCAAACTATTTGGCACCCCTTCTGGCTGGGCTATCTTTGACTATCTGGGATAGAAAGAAAAGGTGCTCTTACTAGTCTGGTATATGATGTCTCCTCCTGTCCAGAAGTCTGCAGCAGCTAATATTTAACTAAGTACCTACATATGATAGAAACATTGTTCTACTGTGTTCTAATCATTGGCAGTCCTCCTTCTCCATAAGTAGCTCATGTCCAGTAAAATAGATCAAAGCAATAGTGTCAAACTCCTGACTAACTAGTACTTGTAAATGTGAAACAGTTACCTAACCAATTTGGGAGATAGGAAGATATTTTTTATGATGTCTGAAGTGACTTGAGAACATACCACAAGTTGCTTCTGGTGTGAGAGAATTGGCACTCTACAGACACGTTGCCCAAGGGACGTCTGGATGTGTTACCATCCTGCTGGGCGGCTTCTCTCATGTCCCTACAAGCCAGAGCTGACAGACAGGAGCTCACCCCACCTTGCAGATTTGGATCATAAACCTTCAGGTCAGCAACCCAACCTTCAAGACAGTAGTTTAACCCACTGCATGATGATGGTGGTGGTGATTTATACACTCAAACTGAACTGATTCTGTGGATTAATCTTGAACTGAAAATTGTAAAACACTTTTTTTCCGGAAGAGCAGTATGGTCTGCATAATTTATCCATTATGTTAGATTAACAGCCATCAAGAATGGTTGCCATTTTCAATATTTGCACTCTGTGTGATATTAATTTCTTGTGCAGTATTGCAATATATACAATTGCTGCACCTTTGGGCATCCAAATATGGAAAAGAAACAAAAACTGGCAATGCATCCAATAGAATCCACAAGAAACAAGAGACATGTCTCACAATGCTCCAAAGATGGCTGTTTAATTAATAGAGAAAAAACAATCAGCTCTGCAGGGACAGAAAGAATATTATGCATTATATACTTCTTAGTTTAAATTGGGGTTACTGTTGGGAAATCCTGCCTGGCATAAAGCAAGGAGACTTTGAGATAGTTTTCTCTTGGTATTTGAATGTCCTAAAATGTTCTGGAAATTTTTAACAAGAAAAATGTGTTTTAGTGACTCTCCCCTCATGTTGTTGTTTTTTGTTTTTTTGCACAGAACAATCCCCCAGAACACTTTGGGATGCTTGCTATTGGGAGAATACTGCATAGAGAAATTCATTTTCCCACAATAGAGGAAAAAACTACAAGACTTCATGATCACATTGTGAAGATAAAATAGCCAAGGTTATATGTCCCTAGTTCTGAGAGGTAAAGGCACTCCTGTTTTCTTGGAAGTACTGATTGATCTCCAGGGAAATTGAAATCAACAAGTGTACAGGATTTCATGAAGGTTTTCTCGAAAGCACAAGCTTGATGCCAGTGAAGGTAAAGATGAAACAGTTATCTGGTAAATGGAAAATTATTTTGGTCTCAGTATCTAAAGTAAGGTTTGCTTTATGAAAAACATAATGGGATCTTTTATGAAAGAAATTGGCCACTTTGACCAAAATCTGGAAATATGATAGGGATAATGCTTTTGTATGTCATTTGATATGGGCATTGCTCCTATTGTGGCCTTATGCAGTGCTGCATACTAGTCATGGGCCCAAAATTTGTCCCATTTGTTTCATTCGGGTTTCCATTTTGTTCTGTCCATTCGGAAGGCACAACATGAAAAAAACCCTCCTGAAACAAAAATGCAATTGATATTAAAGGCAGGCAAGCCTGCCTTTTAGATGGATTATATGGGGCCTGTTAGGTCCTGCAGCCAAGCGCTGAGTAAGGCGCACTCCTTACTCGGTGCTTGGCTGCAAGCCCTGCCAGGCCCGGGTGCATTGGCCCAAAGCATTCACCCATAGACCTAGGCTTTTTTGTTTTGTTTTTGTTATTTGGGGGGGGGGACTTCACCCGTAGTCCCAAGGCACCTTTACTTGGCAATCAGCTGCAGGCCCTGCTAAGCCTGGCACACAGGCCCAAAGCCTGCACCTGTAGGCTTGGACGCTTTGGGCCTACAGGGGAAGCCCCCCCCCCCAATAGATAATGAAAACAAAACAAAAAATCCCAAATATTTGACCTCCCAATTTCAGGAGGTTTGGACGAAAACGTATCGAAGCCCCCACCAAAAGACAAATATGAAATGGATCAAGTCTACTGCATACTAAATCTGTATTAGAAATAATTTTGTTATCTGCAAATAGGCATACAATTTTCAATTGTGTTCATGCAATTTATATCTTAGTGCATGATGAACTTGTTGACATTTTTGGAAAATATGGCTAAAAGACACATATTCTCAAGCAAAACAATTACCATCCATCAATGAATAGTCATAAGATCTCCGTACTTTAGACTCTCACATTTATTTATTTATTTCAAACATTTGCACCCCATTCTTCTCAACCCCTGAGGGGGGATTCAGGGTGGCTTACAACGGCAACAATTCAAAGCCAACACATACAAAAGCACAATACAACATGACATACCTGAGTAGGTAAAACATTAGGTTAAAATCCATTTAAAACATTATTATCAACCATATTGCCAGATCCAAGTCTGATTCAGCAACCAACGACCCAGTCAGAAATATTAATGTTTTACATAAAGCTTACCGTTGAGCATTTTGAAGACTTTGTTGTGATAACAAATGGTTAAAATTGTGTGGTACTGTTTTGATGTGGATCCCAGACTTCTGGTTACCTTTTAAAAATATTTACACTTGTTTGCATTTCAGGACAATGTGTTCAGCATACTCACAACAAATGTGTCTTCAACTCTGGCGATTCCTTTCCCAAATATGGTCCCTAGCTGATCTCCGACTCCAGCCAACAGAAAACCAAAGAGTGGAATTCCCAGTAAGGCATAGATGATACAGAATATCTTTCCACCTTCTGTACGTGGTGAGATGTTCCCAAATCCTAAATTACAAACAACTTGAGCTGTTGATAAATCAGTTAAAGGCATTAAATTACACATTTAATTAGTAGAGGAGATAAGGATACTTTTTAAATACTCCCTAGGAGTATATATCACATAAAGGCATTTATAAGAGATCTTGCCCTAATTATTTTTTCTGAACTCACCTCAAACTGAACTGCATGACCCAAAGAATTATTCTGTCTTTCTAACACAGAACATTGAAGAGAGCTGTGTCTGTTCCCAAAATTATCAGTTCAGTAGGTTACCCAAGCAGACATTCAATTCACTTATAACCCTTCAGGGCTTTTTGAACAAGATTAGATTTTTGCTAAGAATCAATAAAGTATCCATAAGTCTGCAATTTGATGAAATATCTGTATTATTTTTTTACACAGTATGCAAGACTGAATCCAAACTTGTTCCTCTGCACATAGAAGGGCTCATTCTATGTGCAAAGGACCCAAGATCGAGATGCCACTTCATATTGAGATGGGTAAAGGTAATCTGCAGACCTCAGAACCATCTTCCATGCTGCTTTGCAATCTGTCACAACTCCCCAACAGAGAACAGGTGATAGTAGTGGAGGAATCTGAGACAATGTCTGCTATGCCTACTGGCTCCAATACCAATGGCAATGGAAGTTCTTTAAATGTAAACATGGTCCCAGACCACCTAGTATACAACTGCAGTTAAGTTTAAGAACATTCCTCCAAATCAATCAATCAACCAATCAATCAATATGCAATTCTGATTATATTTATGTTTTGTGTGTAGCTAGCATTTGAAAAAGCAACAGAAGTTTATGTTTGCTATTTTTGCGGCCTGTATTTATCAAAGCTTCTTTCTAGATCTGTGGAAATTGTACTATACTTCTTTCCCACCACACCATTGTTTTGTATTTTCCCCCATTTGTTACAAGCAATAAGTTTATGTTCATAAAAGTGCTGCTATTTTTAAGTCTATGATCCTTCTGCCTTTGGCTCTTCCCACTATTCGAATCACTCCTCAAGAACATCTCTGAAACTGGAATTCAGCCAGTGGCCTAAAAAAGCATATCATCTTTGATCTATAATAAATAACCCACCTTAGATCTCACTTTGAGAGAAAGGCAAGATATAAATTCAATAAATAAAATAAATAAAATCTATAGAAGAGTTTTTTTTACAGAAACATCACTTGGAATACTTGGAAGCCTCTATTGACGAATACAATTATGTGAGATCATCTTAGTTTGCCTCTACTGGTAGAACATGCCAGTCCTGGCCTCTCCACCTCATTGCAGGGACTACTAAGACAGCTACCTGGAGAGCAGGAGAAGAAGAAAAGACAAGCAAGGTAGGTCACCTTCACTGCCTTATTCATCTGCTGCTGATTCAACAAGCTGAGGCTGAACTCTTCCTTGCCCTCTCAGAACTAACAAAATGCCAGATGAGTAAGAATAACAAGTGAATTATCATCATCCCAACCTGTATTTAACCCATAATAACAACCTGTTCAACTTTCCCTGTGGCCACTATGTGACCCTGAAAAGCAGGATAAGAATACTTAAAATAAACATCTATTTACAGAAAGATGTAGAAAAAGGTTCAAAAACACCTTGCACAAACTATCATCTACCCTCCTTTGAAAGTTATCAGTGACTATCATGTCTTAGCATTGAACTGATCCAGTTTCCCTTTTCTTTTTAATCCAGTATGTATTTTCAACTCTCCAAAGCATATTTGGGGGATACACAGGGAAACCTGTAGGGAGAGAAGGAATCTGTTCCATTGGCAGATGAATATAGTTAAATACATCCCTTAATTAATCTGACTAATATGAAAATTGTATATAGAAGAAGTGAGCAGAAATATGAATTAAAATATCAGGAGCCATTAAAGAGAATGAAAATAAAGACATACGGTTGGGGACAGCCATTAATGAATCCTCAGTCAGTAATATTTAGAATAGGTGATACATCTAGTTGGCCGAGAAGACCATGACAATAATGATTTTGAATGAAAGGATGTGATATCCCAAGAACATCTGTCACCGAGTTTGGGAAATTTCTTTCACATTAGCTGAAAATTCCTCTCTGGTTTTTTAGTGGAGAGAGAACATTGGCACATAATTACCTCTTTTCAATTCAGCCTGCTGCTTGGCACTGTTCTTCTTTTATCATGATTTGCACCCTTTCCCAGTATTTCTCATCATGCACGTAACATCACTCTTGTATTAGGACAATGTTAGAATGCTATAATCATGCTGCTCTGCTTTGGCAGAGGCTGGAGAAAACATGGTATGAAAAATTCCCTTGCATTTAAGAATTTAAGAAATATGAAATTCCTTTTTTCCCCATTCCTTACTCTTTAAAAAATGTTTTAAACTGAGATTATTTTTGCACCTTGTTTATAGGGACATTGTGGCTAATGCCTTTACATGAGAAACAGGTATATGATATGCAAAAATGTGTATAACTCACAAGTCCTCCTCTACATACCCCCCCCCCCGAGACTTGTGGGAAGAGAGAACATATGTTCAGATCTTCACAGATTAAATACATTATGGACATCAATTTCCATTTCACAAAGGATTTGAAAGGAGGAGTGAAAAAGTGCTATTCATTCAAACTTTCTTATCTTTATTTCCCACTTCTTCAATAAGGCCATCTTCTGCCCAGAATGCTCTAGGTCAATTGTTCTCAACCATTGGGTCCCAAGGTGTTTTGGCCTACAACTCCCAGAAATCCCAGCCAGTTTACAAGCAGTTAGGATTTCTGGGAGTTGAAGGCCCCACAGGTTGAGAACCACTGCTCTAGGTTATATGAACAGATCTAAGTTTCCTGACACTGTGTAAGGAGATATCCAGAACTCAACAGCTTTGTGTGGTGAAGCTCTGTCCCCAATATCTGATTGGACACGAGGACGAAGTTGGAAAATTATCTATACACCCACCAAGTATATTTACACACACTTATGTGTAAATATACTAGTGCAAATGATATTTTATCACTTTCAAAAAGAGATTTTATCTAAATGAGAGTGAGCAAATGTGTGGCAGAACAGGAGCTGATTCCCCACCCACCCCAACCCATGAACTCTATACCACATTATATGTTAACTGTCCTTGGTGTACCTCATGTATTTTTATAAACTTTGCTAGTTGGCATTTTGAGTTGCTTTTCAAACACCCAGCCTTTGAAGAGTGTTTGGAAACTTCAACTGGTCCAAGGAAATGCAGTCAAGTTGCTAACTAGGGCCTGCTACAGTGAGCGGGCAGCCCATTGCAGCAACTCAACTGGCAGCCAGTTTGTTTCCAGGTACAATGTAAAGTGATTGGTTATGATCTTTAAAGCCCTATAAGGCTCAGGTCCAGGCTATTTGGCTGATTCCATCTCCTCATGTAAGACTGCCCGGGCCTGAAGTCTTCAGAAAAGGCCCTTCTCTATATCTCAAGGTTGGTTGATGGAAACAAGAGAGTGGGCCTCAACTCTGGAACTACCTGCCCAGGAAGGCCAAAATGGCCCCTCCTTGCTGTCCTTCTAATGGCAGGTGAAAACCTTTTTATTCAGGCAAACTTTTAAAGAAGAAGGTTTTTAAAATCAAGTCTTTTTAGCTTTGAATATGTTTTATGCCTTTTAATTGTGACTTTAAAAATACTATTGATATTTAATTCTGTTTGAATGTTTGTATATTTTTGGATTTTAAATTGCATTGAAATACTTTTAATGTAAGCCGCTTTGAGTGTCCCTTGTAGAGAGAAAAAATGAGGTACAAATACCACCGTCATCATCATCACAATAGTCATTGAAGAGATAATGCAATTGCCTAGTGATGTAAGAAGTTGCTTCATAATTGCTTCCATAATCAATGAAGCATTGTTTTTCTCTCAGAGGAACTTGAGTGGTAAAGTTTTTACTCAAATAAAACTACATATTGAAATAATAATCTGCCAATGCTCCTGTTTCTGTCCATGACAAGTAAATGAACTAAACCCGGCAATTTATAACATGGGAAAGGGATGGGTCAGGAGAGAGCATGAAGTGAACTGCTTCAGTTCACTTCATGCTCTCTATGTGTTCTAGAAGCACATAAATTCTTTGTGTATATGAAATGAAAAGTTGCATTACTCTTGAGTTGTTGCCACAATTTTACAGCATGCCAGGACATAAGTACTCATGCTGCTTACATCTGAAGTGTTTTTTAAGTTATGTGCAAATTAACATGCACTTCAACTCAAGATACTCCAATGTGTAATCTTTTAGTAAAATCAAGTATGGCGATGTAGAACTAGCAGCAGCAGGTTCCACATTTACAAAAAATATTTCCTAGAAATCCTGCTGTCATGACTAACTTAATTTCCTAGAATCACACTTTGATTTTAGTGAGGGAAAGCTGTCTATAATTACTCTATTCAAGTTGCTAAATACAGCTATTAATTGGTTGTGTAACCTTGGGAAAAAGATTTAAAGCAGAATAGAATCCAAGGAACTTACTGTGTGTGCCTGACTCATTTTCAATATTCAATTAGTTTCAAGTGCTACAGGACTTTTCAGTTTCACACTTGATGGCATTATGTATTATGTCACCAGAAATTCAATAAAGATATTATGCCATCATCTGTGGTCTTCAAGTCTAGCACTACATAAAATATAATACACGGATCTGTCAATGACTTCAATAAAAGATGCTGTGGACCTTAGATAATAGTTTTGTAAACTGTAACCTGAGGTTCACTGTAACAACTTGCTATCTCATTTTTTTGCCATTTGTCCCTGGCTGACACTCATGTTTCTTGTCAGGATTATACTGTACTAATTCAGATGTTATCAAATGACACAAAGAGGCCTCAAATATTATTTGGATGGGGAGTCAGTACATATTTGTTATGCAGCTTTCATGCCACACCACACAGACTAAGATCTGCCTCCTACTGTGATTTTCCCATACCAAAACCTGCATGCATGAGGGGGACCAGTTTGCTGGCCTCAGGTGGGAGAAGCCAGTTTAAATTAATGATAGGTGAGTCATACCTGACATACAGGAGGGATATGGTCTAGACCAGGCATGGGCAAACTTCGGCCCTCCAGGTGTTTTGGACTCCAACTCCCACAATTCCTAACAGCCAGTAAGAATGGTGGAGAGTTAGAGTCCAAAACACCTGGAGAGCCAAAGTTTGCCCTTGCCTGGTCTAGACTCTAGAACAAGGATATTTAAGGACTATTCTGCCCTCTCTCATCCCTCTACCCTCCCACCTCTTTTCATGGTGTAAGTATTCTGGTTGCTTCAGGGCCAGGCAGGAATCCCCCCACCCCACCCCACCCTCCTTTGTGTTGCCTACTCTACACTGTCACTGAGGACTTGGACAATGGCTTTAGGTTGGTGCTTTAAATAGGGTCCAATTTGGCTTTTCAGATGTTTTTTTCGTGGGGGGGGGGATAAATTTCTTTGAGCTCATTGGTACCACTTTGGTGTAGGATGGGAATATGGAACTGCCCTGGAATATCACATGCTCAAGGTGGGGAGCTTTATTTTTCTAAATTTTCCATTGCAAATTCGTGACATATTGCAAATGTTTTAAGCTAGTTATGCAATGAGAACCTCTAAAAAGTGGTTGGGAGGAGAGTTAAAAATCAGAGAGTGTGCCATGTTCTCTTTTGCTTTTTTGTAAACTCTTCTGAATATTGTTGTGCTACCAGTGGAATTGCCTATAATTTGAAACTCAGTTGCATTCCTATGCTTTGAAAGTGTTTGGAGTGGCATGATGCATCTGCCTGCTTTTATTCTTCTTCAAGTGGTGTCTTTAGACTGAAATAATTTTTAGCTTATTTTTGTTCATCTACTTCTTTAATATATTGCAAAAAGGAATCTGCTTTGAAAACATGAAGGACTGATGGTGTGTTTTTTAGGTCTTCTGAAAATCCTGGATGCCTGTTGTACTTCTGACTTCCTCTTTATTTCTGATTTCTGCTATAACCAAGGTGCAAAAGTGTGTAAACAAGTCATTTTGTTGTGATTGTGCGTCTTCAAGTCATTTCTGATTTACATAATTTTCTTCTCAAGTCTGCCCATGCAGTTGCCCCTCCCTTCCTCCGTGACAGAGAGAGGAGAGGCTTGGCCAAGGTTGTCCAGTGGGTTTCCATGGTTCTTTGAATTCAAATTCTGGTCCTCAAAGTTCTAGTCCAATGTTCAAAGTGCTTTGCCACATTGGCTCCAAACTAGACACTTCCTCACATGTAATTTGGTCCTGTCCCTTTTCCACAGAATCACCTATGGGACTAAATAAATACACATAAAATATACTTATTTGTGTTTAGATATAACTACCAAATTGTTTTCTACTTTTTTAAAAACACATTTTGTAACAGAATGAATATTCAGTATAAACACAGTACATGTCCACAGTATCAGTACTCCTCACATGCTTTAAAGCATTTTTGTCCAGTAAGCCCTACTCTGTTTAAGTTATTATCATAAAACTAAAACTTATCTCTATCAGAGATTTACAGCGGGAAGAAATGCAAAGCCATCTTAACCTCTATATTTTAAAGAAGTTCACATAGAAACTTGTTGTTCATTCGTTCGTTTGTTTTCTGCAATGAATGTTTGCAAATTTGTTACTTTCATTGGAAACAACCCCTCAGGGAGATAGGTTGTATTATTATTATTATTATTATTATTATTATTATTAACCACGAAAAATATAAAGTTTAACTAGGACCATTGTATAAAATAATTACAGTATTCGTGTGGTATAAACTCATACTTTGTGTTTTTCTGAACTGAATTTCTTGCAAACTCTTCAGCATTGCACTCCAGGAATAGCAACCTTTGTGGCATTTCTTCATTATTCAGGAACCATAATAAATGTCTGAATTTCCTGACTGGACCTGTTTTCCTCTACAGACCATGTGATGGCACAGTACAATTTCAAGCAGTACTTACCAAACCCTTCTTATAAGCTAGCATTTTCTCCATAAGGTTGTAACAAAACTAGACAAACCCCATACTCTTCAACATTTCACAGCTGAAAATCAGGATTCATGTGGCTAAGCAACATCAGTGGGTGGTCCAAAAGGCAAAAGTGATTAATGGGGAAGAAGACCTAAAGAAGGAAAGGTTGCAGCAGTTTGCTAGTCTCTTCACTAGAATTTCAAGGGTACCTCTCAGTTTTTGCAATTCATAGAATTGCAGAGTTGGAAGAGACTTCAGTAGCTACCCTTTCCAACCTCCTGCCATGCAAGAACGCAGTATCAAAATATCCTTGACAGATGGCCATCAGCTTCTGCTTAAAACCCTCCAGAAAAGGAGACTCCGCCACTCTCTGAGGCACTGAGTTTTATTGTTGAACAGCTCTTATGGTCACAAACATCTTCCTAATGTCCAGGTGGAATCTCCTTTCCTGTAATTTGAACTCCTTGCTCTGAGCACTAGTTTCCAAGGCAATTGAAAACAAGCTTGCTCCATTTTCAATATAGCATCTTTTCAAATATTTAAAGATGGCTATTACATCCCCTCTCAACCTTCTCTTCTCCAAGCTAAACATACTCTGCTCCCTAAGCCATTCTCCATGAGGTTTGGCTTCTATTCCTTTGATCATTTTGGTCACCCTTCCCTAGACATGTTCTAACTCATCAATATTCTTCTTGTATTGTGATGCCCATGCTTTCTGGATGTCAAAAGCAAACCTCCATGTTAGAAGAAGCTTTTTCCTCTTTGTATTTTCAGCTGATGCAAGTTATCAATTTATTTAAGAACAACACAATTTTGTGCAAAGGTCAATGACTATTGTTTCATAAATAAAAGAGTGTTTTGTTGTTTCCTGTAAAACATTAAAGCCTAAGATCATGAGGGAGGGAACGCCAGTAATGAAACCCAGTAAGAGCAAATTTTAATGGCTTTTAAATGGCATCATTGTCGGAGGAGGAGGAGGAGGAGGAGGAGGAGGAAGAAGAAGAAGAAGAAGAAGAAGAAGAAGAAGAAGAAGAGGTAGAAGAGGTGGTGGTGGTGGAGGAGGTCAATGAAATGAACATTGTAAGCACTACTGCCAATAATCCTTAAAAGCAAGTTTGATGACAAATCTGGTGTTTTTGTTACTCTTTTAGGAACTAAAAATCTAATGATATTTATCACTTGAACAGCGGTTTTTATTCTGTGGTCTGAAAGCTGAGAGAATTCTGAAATCAAAATCCATTACCAGTATTTCATAATACTGGTAATGGATTATTGATTATAATATCGTTCTGAAAGTTTAATGGAAGAGAAAACAGGGAAAGTAATGTTACAAAAGAGTTCATTTTAAAAATCACTAGCTTCTAGAAAATATTACTTTAACAATAGATCCAAATAATTCAAAATACTGTTTCATAAGAATCCATTGTCTATTAACAATATTTAACTAGGCAAAATTAAAACCCTTTAGAACGCTTTTGATAAAATTTGACAGAGCGGAATAGTTAAATATAGCTTTTTGCCAAAATTATAAGATTAAAGGTATGGATGGAACATTATAATCCCTGCTTTCCTCCCACCTGACATGCCTTTGCCTCTGAAATTGCAATTCATCAATGATTTACATATGCTGGGCCCGGGAGGGGGGAAGGAGTTGGGGGGGATATCTGGAGAACTAGTGTTACTCCTTTCCAATTGTGATAAGCTTTCCACGTGTATTAATTGTTATCTCATTTTTTCACTTCTCAGTCAAATAAGGTTCCTAGTTATGTTTTCAAATAATCATTGAAATCATATGATACAAAGGAGAAGTAAACTATATAACCACATACAAAGACATGTTTTCAGAACAGAAAAAAATCAATTTCAATTTTGTGATTTCACAAAACTTGAAAATGCAGTTTTTGCTTGTTTTCCCACACTATCTGCAAGAGGTCCTTTTTCTAGCGGAGATTCTCTCTAGGAGAAGTTGAGTAAGGTGCAGTTGCTATCAATAAGGTAAGCCCTTGATATCCAGGTTGATATCTGTAGATACTAAAATCCACAAATGTTCCAGTAGTATCACTTCTATATAAAATGGCAAAATCAAGTTTACGTTGTTTATTATTATTATTATTATTATTATTATCATTATTATATTCATTTATACCCAACTTTATCTCCCCAGAAGGAGACTCAAAGAAGTTTAACATAAAAACATTAGTATAGAATTTAAAATATACAAATATACAAACATAATAACAGTATTAAAATTCACAGTGATTTTTTTTTTATTTTTTAAATATTTTCAAGCTGTGTGGATGGTTGAATCCATGGATGCAAGCTCTGTAGATATGGAAAATCAACTGTACTTGAAAGCCATTAGATATGTATTGAGGGTGAATAGCAGAAGTTCTTATTATAATGTTTCATGATAAAATAAATTCAGTTTATTTTCGTTTTAAAAATATATTACAACAAAGGGCCAGTTCTGATAGAACAAGCAGACCAGGCAGGGTTTTTTAAAGTGGTCCCTTTTAAAGTCCTTAACAGGGATGTAAGAATGAAGATTGTGAAGTGAAGAATTCCCCATAATTTACCACCAAGTTCTGCAGCAAACTTCCCAACTTATTTTTATTTAAATATTTGAAAATGCCTCTCTAAAATAAGATTTCTTTTCAGTTGTATTATCCGCCTTGAAGCGTTGTGTGCCTTCAAATGGTTTCTGAGCTGTGGCATAGAATCATAGAATCATAGAATCATAGAATAATAGAGTTGGAAGAGACCATATTGACTATCTAGCCTAACCTCCTGCCATGCAGGAAAAGGACAATCTTAACATTGAACCTATTACTGGATTTTCATCCCCAGATTTGTTCAGAAGATTTGACTTTGCCTTCCTCTGAGACTGGGAGAGTATGGCTTGTCCAAGTTCATCCAGTGGGATTCTATGGCTGAGCTGGGGTTTAAATTCTGGTCTACAGAGTCATAATCCAATCCTCAAACTACTACATCACACTGGCTCTCTTTGACAACAAATCTATTCATTCTCTGGTTATTTCTCCTTGAGGACTAACTTAATAATTGAACCAGCAATAAAACAGTGCGAAGGGACATACTGCAGTTCCATTCTCAAAATCAACCATTACAAAGTTGCCTGGCAACCATACATAAAATGTGTTTGGTCTCTTGGTGGACGCAGAGGGTAATCAACAAATGAAGAATTAAAGAGCAAAAACCATCACCCCCTTTCCCAAGAGAGATCCAGGAAGACCCCTACTTCATTCATAATCCCTAACAGAGATATCCAGCTATGCTTAACCATATCTCCGGATACCACTGTGGTCTCTATGGAGGAGGACTCTCTACAGAACAATACTTGCTGTTCTGATGAGATCATTTTGCATCAGCAGCAATCAACCACAAAAAGTTTATGGACTGTATTCTCAAGCACAACTAGGATAGTTTCACATTTAAATAACTGAAAATTACAGGAACAGCAACAGATGTTTGAATAACATCAATATATGAAGATTAGTTGAGCAATTTAAGAGACCAATTTTTTGATAAAAAGAGAAGTGAATGTCTTATCAGAAATTCTTTTTTAAAAAATCTGCTAGAAATAGACCATGACAGTAAGTATTATCTTCAATGCAAGTTAAAAGGACAATTCTCCAAAACAATCTAATCTCTTAGCTACCACTAGCATATGGTTGAACTAGAGATAGCTGTATAAAATAAAAGTGGCATGAATATAGGCTTTGGGAGAGTATGTTTCCTTCACTGTGCATCCTAAGCATGCATCATAGGAGGTTAGATGACATGATGACACCACATTAAATCCAAACAAAACCAGTTAGTCTTAAATATGTTGTCACATTCCCTTTCTATTTTAGATCCAAACAAAAAAAGAAATACATAGCTTTTCATTTTCCAGAATTGAAAGGGGATGTCTGCTAATGAGAACAGAAATTTGATTTTTATAGTAAAGTGACATTTTTCTTTTTAGAAAGGTATATAAATACAGTAAGACCTTGGTATGCAGTGAGATTTGGCTCCAGGGCTTGCATAGATACCAAAATCCATTGATGGGACATATAAACGTCCCATTAAATACAATGGCATAATAAAACTATGTTATTTATACAGAATGTAGGAATCAAGATATACTTTTTGGAATTTTAAAAACGGTATTTTCAAGTTGGGTGTAGTGGATTGTTTTTTCACAGCCTGTGAAGAAACCATTAGATACAAAACCAAGAAACATCAAGATTGGAAATGATAACAAGATCCAATAGTTAATTCATAAGAAAAGGAAAGCTTCCAAATACAGTAAAGAGACATCAGCTGTACTGCTACGAAAAGGGCCTTCACTAATGCAAAGGTGGAAATCCAAAGAGGATCAGAGAACTCAAGAACATCTTCTAGACAAAAAAGGCTCAAGAAATTCAGCACATTGCAGATGTCCATGATGCAAAGGTCATCTAACCAATCATTGCATATGTCCTCTGGGATTCCTGTTGAAATCTTTAAAGAGGATGGACCCGAGTTGACACAACAACTCTACCAGCTCGTTGAAAAGGTGTGGCCAACTGAGAAAATACCGACAGACTTTAAGGATGCCACCATCATCATCCTTTTCAAAAAGGGGGAAAGAACAGACTGTGGAAACAATCAAGGTATCTCCCTTCTAACCTGGGAAAATCCTCACAAGAATCCATGCAAACTGCCTTCTACCTATTTCAGAAGATATCCTCCCAGAATCTCAGAATGGCTTCTGCCCCTCCAAAAGAACACTGGATACAATATTTACTGCATGACAGCTCCAAGAAAAATGCAGAGAACAAATTCAACTTCTGTACAGGGCATTCATTGACTTTGTAAAGGCATTTGATACAGTGAATCTCAATTCTAAAAATTGGATAACCTGATAAATTTGTGAACATCATGTTGCTCCTCCATGATGATGTGATGGCAACAAGTCTTGGACAGCAAGTGACCTGCCAAAGTGACCAATTTAAGGTGGAATCGGGTGTTATATAGGAATGTGTTATCACCCCAACCTTATTTTCCATCAGCATTGCTATGATAGTGCACCTTGTTGATGGGAAACTTTCCACCAGTGTGGAAATCATCTATCAGACAGATGGCAAGCTATTTAACCTCAACAAACTGAAAGCCAAAACCAAGGTCACAACAACATCTGTTATAGAACTGCAATATGCTGATGATAATGTAGATTGTTCTCATTCAGAAGAAAACCTACAAGCCACCCTAATCACCTTTGCAGAAGCATACAAAAATCTTGGCCTCTCACTGAACATTGAGAAAACCAAAGTGCTCTATCAGCAGGCATCAACCAATCCCTCTCCGATACCAAAAATACAGCTTAATGGTGTAATGTTAGAAAATGTTGATCATGTCTGTTACTTTAGCAGCCATCTCTCCATGAAAGTCAACATCAACACCAAAATATAACACCGTTTGAGCTCTGCAAGTGCAGCATTTTTTCCAAATAAAGCAAAGAGTGTTTGAGGTTCAGGACATCTGTAGGGATATCAAGGTGCTTGTTTATAAAGCTATTGTCCTCCCAACCCTGTTAAAAACCTGCAAAATATGGACCATCTACAAACGTCACTCTCAACTTCTGGAACGATTCCATCAGTGTTGTCTCTCAAAAATTCTGCAAATCTCTTTGGAAGATAGGCGGACAAATGTCAGTGTTCGTGAAGAAGCAAAGACCACCAGTAATGAAGTGATGGTCCTCCACCATCAACTTTGCTAGACTGGCCACATTGTCTGAATGCGCAATCACAATCTCCCAAAGCAGTTGCTATGTTTTCAACTCAAGAACAAAAAATAGAATGTTGCTGCACAGCAAAATAGATTTAAAGATGGTATTAAAGCTAATCTTTAAAACTGTGGCATAGAACACCAAGAACTGGGAAACCCTGGTCCTTGAGTGTTCTGTTTGTCAGTTTTTACCAACAATGCTGTGGAATTTGAAGAGGCATGAATGGAGGGCAAAAGGCAGAAGTATACCAAGAGGAAGGCATGCCAGGCCCATTTTCCATCTGGAAACTGATGTCCTCACTGCAGACTATGCGGATCTAGAATAGGTTTCTACAGTCACCTATGGACCCACCACCAAGACCCTATATTTGGAAGGCAATCATTTTTACTTTTACTTAAACAGTCAGTGTGGGGTAGTGGTTTGAGCATATGCCTGCAACTCTGGAGAGCAAGGGTTCAAATTTTTGCTCAGTCATGGAAATCCAATTGGTGACTTCAAGCAACTCAAACTCTTTTATCCTTAGAGGAAGGCAAAGGCAAACCTCCTGCAAACATATCTCACCCCACCCAAAAAAACCCCATGTTATACATTATACGTTCACCTTAGGGTTGTCGTAAATTAGAAATGCCTTGAAGACACACAGCAACAATCTATCACTGCTGTTAGACTTGCTAAACATAAAAAAACATTTCAATATAGCACATATAACACTCCTTTCAACTATGCAAAAGCACTTGCTGTTCAGAGATTCTGCAACAGTAATACAAGAACTTTATAGACCTGCTTTACGCAGCTCCAGTTTTCAGTTCTATTATTTTTGCTATTCTTGTTTTAAAAAGAAACAAGTCAACATTTATTAATTTCCTTTTTTTTCCTTCACAACTCTTCTCTATTTTATGGACATTTTTAAAATAAATGCTGTGCTTGCAAACATTTCCTACACTGACTCAATTATATTAATGCTGTGTTTTATTTCAATTTCAAAAGTTCAGATACCTTTCGAAAAAAATACGTTTCAAATGTATAACTGGTTTTTCCACAGAGGTGTTCTCAGTCATCCAAGGCTGGCCCTGCTTAGCTTACAAGATCCAAACACGTGGAGATGGGGCCCTATTTGATGACCTACAGCCTGTTGAGGCCACATGTTAAACTCGGTGTATGCACCCATGGGAGAAAGGGGTAGGGCTAGAAGAGCCTATTTAGGCAACTGCCACCACCCCCACTTCCTCTCACTTTGCTTTTACTTTGACCCACCCACTAATCTCTGCAGTAGGGTGAATCTAACTGGTTGCTTAGGAGCCAGGTAGGAATTTTCTTCCCTGTTAAAGGTTTTTCGCCTACCCCACACTGTGGGCAAGGGATTGGGGAATTGGCTCTGGGTATCATCTGCAAATAGTTTTTCATCATTAGCAGATTATTGACAAGCAAGGAACTTGGTAAATACTCCCGGTGCCCCTTTAAGGTGGAAGACAGTTTTCTGGAATTGCCTCTTTATGTCTTGGGACTAGGGAGGCAAGGAAAGTGGCTTTCTTTGAGGTGACTCTGAGGCTTGGGGCTCAGGACTTGGGCAAAGGGAGACCTCGGGGGAGTCTTCCACGTGTGGGTGGTTTGAGGAACAAGCCAATAATGGGTTTACCTCAGAAGTCTAGTGAATTTGCCCTATTGGGGTGACAGGGAGGTTAGAAGGATACCTCCTGCCACCACCTTTTTATATCAGCACACTCTCCCCCCTTTTAGGCTGAGAATATCTCCATTTTTAAGTTAACTAGCTTAATAAAATGGCCCAGTTTTCCCAATACTTTGTCTCGTCTCATTATATCGCTGGTGGGTCATCAAAGGATCTGGTGCCTTTAGGGTATTTAGGCAGACATGGGCATTTAAACATACAAAATAATATTATGCAGAAGAGGGGCAGATTTATTTTCTATTTGTTTTGTTTTCTCCAGAAGCCAAAATACAAGCCAACTGACTTAAATTACAAGAATAATAATTCCAAAAAAACTATGAATTACTTCTTGACTGAAATGCTATTCCACAGCGAAACGGTCGGTCTCAGAAGATGGCCTGTATGATTCTATTAAATTGCCTATAAAATCAGGTTGAGGATCAAATTCCTAGTGATAGAAACCTACAGAAGCTACATGGCCACGTATTCCTTTACTGGCAGAAGTTGGATCAGATGAGCTTTAGAGTTCCTATCAACTCCTATAAACTCTATAAATGTATCCCCCTCAAATCAAACCTGAGTATCTACCAAAAGATTATTCATGAATCAAGTATCCTGATGCTATCTTGAAATATTATACTGCTTCCTTTTTGTCCCATGCATCATACCCTCCCAACTACCCCAATCTGACAGAAACAGATGCAATTTTCTCAGTTGCTTTAAAAATATCCCAGTTTCTCTCTTTTTCTCACACTTTCTCCACAGCTTCTTTCTATTGCTGCAAAGAGAATTCAAAGTGCAAAAGTATTTGGTACTCAATTAATGCAGTGGAGGGAAGGAGAGGACAGAGAAGATTCTTGTAAGCAAAAGCAAACTTCTGCATCCCTTCTGAACTTACGTTTTCTTCCTTATCAATACTTTTTGCCAGCCTGACCACACTTCATCTGTAGTTATGCTCTATGGCCATAGCAACAGCTTCAAATACAGGAAGTAGTGATCAGATTATAGCTTTGTGAAAACCTCACGGTTTTTGATGCAGGGTGTTGCGACAATATTGCCTGTAGCCTGTATGTTACTCTCAAAGTCATTCCTGCCAATTTGGTGGAATTTTAAAAATTTATAATACCCCCTGGGGCATATGGTATTGGAGCAATTTGGGCCTTTGGGGGCCATGGGAGACCTCTATATAAGTTGTTTTAAGTGCCTGCCAATGTAATTCCTGCTTTAAAAGGCTCTCTGCTCATTCTATTCAGAAGAATCTACAACCATGCAAAGATTTCTTTTAAAAAAGAACAACTATTCCTATTTTTAAAAATGGAAATCTAATTTTAAATGCACCTAGCACAAAACTCCCTGTTCCTATTTGTCTGAATTATGTCAGCCTTCATCTCCTTGGTAGCAGTTACTACTTCGCCAAGCTCATCCAATTCATTAACGGCATTATAAATTGGTAGGGAGACGCAAAGTTTAGTAATTCATGAACTCAAAACCCATGTCAGATAACTTGAATTTCTGAATCATACAACTGGGTCCAAGACTTGGAAAGGACTAAAAAGATAACATTGATTTTTTTGCATATGTATAAAATGCCAAATTATTGTGGGCTGTCTTTTTTTTTAACAGCTTGTTTTTGATGCACAAGAAAAGAGTTAACAAATAACTGGTTACTGGCTGGGACAAAATATTATTCCCAGAATTATTGCTCCTAATTTGGCCAAAGCAGCAGCACAGGCACATTGCATATTGACTGACTACTCTACACTTTAGACCCACTGCCTATTTGACATGACACACTTTGTACTCATTAAATAATAACAGACAACAAATTTCCATGCATAATAGCATCTACTAGTGATGATTCATCACTCCTCAGGGAGGGAAGGCTGACAGGGCTATAGCCAAAATACAGCCAGCGAGAAAGAAGGAGTTATCTGTCTGTTCAGGGCAACCCCAAAATTTTATGAAATACTAAGAAATAAAAAATAACACACATACCAATGAGAGCAACTACAACAATTCAACTGAGGGCTCAATGTGTTTCATAGCCATGGAATGTACACCATTCATAATTACTGATAACATAACTGGCTCTTAACCATCTATTCTAAATGAAGTGTTCTAACTTTAAGAACAAAATAAACTTTCCTTTATCTAAATTCTGCCATGTTAAGTAGTCTCATTGGTTTTGAGACAGGATATTTATTTATTTATTTACCATATTTATATACCACCCGTCTCTGCCTGAAGGTGACTCAAGGCGGTTTACAGTCGGCAGTCAATGCTCTCAAACAACATAAAATACAGTTAAAAACATTACATATAATATAGACCATATAAAAGAAATAAAACAATAAAAGCCATAAAACACAAGTCCTCAGCGTCTCATCACTAAAATAAGGACAGTTCTGATGATAAAACACATTTTATTGTGGGTAGCACATTGAGTGCTGATTTCCAGATAGAAGATGGATAAACCAAGGAGTATCTGACCAGAAATTGCTTCTTCAAAATTGGGAGCCATGGCAGAAACTTTACCTATCAATGCCAAATGATTTTTAAAAGGGTGACTATGGAGCAATTAATTATAAAATTCTGGTTTTGGTTAAAATATGGAACTATCAATTGAGTATCTCTTATCTGAAATCCTTGGGACCAGAAATGTTTTGGATTTGGGATGGGTGTGTATGTGTGTGTTACATTATCTGTATGTAATATGCATACATAATCAGGTATGCTGGGGATAGGATCCAAATCTAAATACAAGTTTCACATATACTTTAGCCTGAAAGTGATTTTGTACACACTATTTTTACAATTTGGGCATGAAACAAAATACCCCCATCCCAGGCTTCTGGGGTGGATAGAGGAAAGAGAAGGGCAAATTTATCACCCTGCATGCAGCTCTCTATAATATCAGAAAAATGTCACCATGGTGAGGAGGCCCCATACTAGCTCCATTGGAGCCAGCACAACATGGGAAACCTCCCATGTTGAGAGGGACGTGTCTAGCAATGCTTTCCCTCCAGTTGGAGGAGGGGCTTCCACAGGATGCTCCCTTACATCATCCATCAGTACTCCAGATGAGTTGGAAGTGTCCTAGGACGCTAAAATCGCCCCTTCTGATGAGGTGAAAAGTTACTATCTCAGTATTTTGGATAATGGAATTCTAGATAAGGGATGCTTTGCCTTTGTCATAGTGTCATTAGCAGTATCTTGAGACTTATCCTCTTCCCTAATGTGATGAAGTACTGAAATAGTGGCAAAATTTTCAATAAGATTTAAAACAGGGATTGCGAGAAGTTTGGAATGCCACATCCCTAATAGATCCCTCCCCTGGCATGGACCAGAAATGCTTCTGGAATGTTTTTGGCATAGAAGATTTTTTTTTTTTTTAAAAAAATGAGAACAGTTAACTTCTGTTCTTAAAAAAATGGCGACAACCTAGGCCAGTGCTTCCCAAAATAGGAAATATTTTCCCCTGTGGTGCACTGGGATAATTGGGGGGGGGGGGTAGTGGTAGTAGCCTCAGGTACAATTGGAGACACTGAATAAAAGTAATGATATAGTGGAAACATAAAGAAGATTTTAAAAAACTATTCATACATATTTCATCTGTTGTGCTGCACAGAATTAAAGTTATAATGATTATTTTATTTTCTAAATGAACACTCAAAATGCTAATTATAACCAATCAGTGGTCAGTTCTGCCAACAAGTCTTAACAAGCAAGTGTTGGCAAGCACATGTGTCGCATATTGTTGGGAAGTCCAGCACGAATTGGCAGGAATATGTCTAATGACTTGCTTACAATATGCTATTATAAATAGGCGACCTGTATGAAATCTGATATAGATTGTTTCTGAAGTATGTGACAAGCAGTGCAAATGCAATAAATATTTTAAAAATGCATTTCATGCTACTGACAAAAATAGAGCTGAACATTAATAAATAGATAGCAGTAACTAGGTTTGTCCTTCTCATTTAGGATTATTTTTATTTGCCACTTTTATTTCAATATTATTTTTCATTTTATGTGAATTTTCTGTGTGTAATGCCAATGTTCCTGTGGTTGATTTTAATATTTTTATTATTATTTCAATCTTCAAGGTGTCTTATTTACAACAACATTTTTTTACCATGTTGTAAGATGTAGGTAGTAATCTAGATACATAAAAGAATGCAGATTTGTATTGATCAGTGCATCGGTCTGTTTGATTGGTTAAAGAAGATAGATTTCCAGGTGGAACTGAGTATTTTTTTCTGAAAAGGGGGTGATAGGCCAAAAGTTTGGGAACCTCATCTATGCTGTGTGTGGTTAAATTGGCTATTTCAAAAAAATGAAAGGGGGGTACGGGGGTGATTCTTGTAGCTTGGGCCACACTCTTCCCACTCCTGATTTAAAGCCTGGTCCATCACATCAACGTATATAATCGGCATTATGGTTTTATACCCACAGTAATCACTTCTGCAACTTATACAGAAAAGGTGTCCTAAGAAATCAAAACCATAGATGATATTTTTCCCATTTCTAGCACTAATTGAAACACAGAATATCTAACCTTCATAAGGTTCAGACACTTGCCAGGTTTAACTGCATTCAGGTTATCTCTAACATATGCGCTCAACTTGATCCAGAATATAAAGAGAGCTCTTTTGAGCCACTGTGCTCCCCAGGAGAGAACTCTTATCTAAAGTGCAGAGCAAGCTTGCTATTTCTTGTTCACATGGAGGAAAATATTTTATTTATGCAAAGCTCAGAAGTGAGCTATTTTTAAACCTCATTTCAATTAAGGCAATGGCTTTGTGACCCCTGAAACACTTAGATGTGTACTTAAATTTGCACCTTTCAATAATCTGTTGATGGGGTCATGGCTTTGAAAGATGCAGCAAAAAACATTAATGAACTGGTGGGTAAGTGAAACCAAAACATTCTTGACTTCTCCAGTTTTTACTCCAGAAAGACTTTCCTGTTCTTGGCAGAGAATTGGACTAGATGGCCCACGAGGTCTCTTCCAACTCTATGATTCTATGACTGAAAATGTTGATCCATAATCATTTACTTATTTTCCCTCAGCCTCATAAGGTACCTTGGCTTCCCATTTTCAGAGATATATTAATAAAAATTAATCTAAGGATGAGGAGGAAAAGACAATGTCTTGAGTTATGTCCTCTTAAATTCAAGGCAGCAAAAAAAAAAAAAATAGGAAGGCAATTGCCAAAAATAATAAATGACCATTAGAGAGGGGTTGAGCTTACTAGGAATCTTGCACATCACTTGTCAGTGGATGATGGAATCTGCTATTTGAAATGTTAATCATTCCTATAACTGGCTTGGGGTGGGTTAGTAGATGGAATGATCTGGAAAGTACTGGTGGCCTGGCACACTTGCTTGGTCCTGATATTTGGCAGCTCACTGAATTGGCTCACCTCAAACTGGACTCTGCAATCATGATCCAGACTTTTGCTTTATTAATGTAAAAGCATGAGAGGCATTTATTTTTATGGTTGCCAGTTAAATTCTCTATAGATCTGCAAGAGATTTTTGTTCTTTTCTGATAGTGTGTCAGTGTAGGGCCTGTCTGATCTTGCAAGTTAAACAGGGTCAGCCATTGTTAGCACTTGGATGGAATATCTCCAATGAATACCAGCTGCTATGGGCTATATTTCAGAGGAAGGTATTGGCAAAACTACCGATGACAATTCCTTGCTGAAGAAAACCCTATGAGATTCATGGGGTCTCAAAAAATGACAGGCAACTTGAAGGCACATCCATACACCAGTGCAAAATGCCTTCCACATGTAATCTTAGGACCTCTTCACACTGGGCTTTTTAGCCCCATTTTGCTATTTTTAAGCACACAGAGAAGGTCCTTTCATGAGGCCTGCTGGGAACTATCAGACAACGCACAGCAGGACCCACCACTTTTCCTCCCAGAGTCAAGGGGAAGTGCCGAAAGGCACTTCCTCCCAACTACAGAAAGGTAAACGTGTTTTGGGTCGCTCTGACTGAGCTACCTCCATTTTATTTATTATTTATTCATTTATTTATTTCAAGCATTTATACCCCATCCTTCTCAACCTCCAAGAAGAAACTCAGAATGGCTTCCAAACAGGCAACCATTCAGTGCCAAACATAATAAATACATCTGTATACATTAAAATAGTTAAAATATATAAATTAAAACTAGTTCGCCAGATTAAAATCGCCATATTAAAATCTTAGTCCAAAACAGTCCAAGTACAGTTCAATAAAATCTTGTCTTCCCATACAAGATTTTGGGGATAAAAAGCCAGTGGGATGATAGAAAGGGCAGCAGGGCAATACGCATTGCTATACTTTGTCGCCCTTTCTGCCATCTGGTGGAGGGGAGGGGAAAAGTGCCAATGTATCCTCTTTTACCCTCTGTGTGATGAGGGGAGGAGGAAGGTTATGTGGGGAGACATGAGCTGCCCCACACACCTTCCCTTTGGCAGCAAAAGCTGGCAAAAAGATATGGCCCCTTTGGGCCATGTGAAGACGTCCATAGCCTTTCTAAGTCTGTAGCTTTAAAACTAGGGAATATTTTCCACATCAGTTGGCTAATATGGAATCCTTATGTGTCTGGGGAGCAATTTATGATGCACATTTGATTAAAGCAGGGTTTTAGCCAAGGCTGTTTGACCGTTATATGGTGACTCAGAGTGCAATTGAGAGAATATTCAACATGCTTCTATTCCTATGGGGGATAGTAGTGATACACAAGACTTGCAGTCTGTGATCTGAGGAGTGTGTGTGTTTGTATGTGAGAGAGTTGGTGTTCCTTTGACCTTCTCCAGTAATTACTGTATGACCCTTTTACCCACGGGATCAGTAGCCACGGTTTCATCTATCCGCAAATGACAAAATATATCTACAGGAATTTGCTAGGTCCTGCACATGAGTCTATGATATGCTTCCAACAGATATTCCCATAGTGATGCTCTGAAGGATTTAACCAATTCCTAGAAAGAGGATATCAAAGTCCTCCAGCAAGATTCTGTGGTAACTTCTATTGTTTGGGTTTATATTTTCACAAGGAAATTTACACAGATCCAGAATCAAAGTTTTATATTGTTTGTTATGATACTACAAACTACTGGGTTGGAGCCCTCAGTGGTGCAGTGGGTTAAACTGCTGAGCTGCTGAACTTGCTGTCTGAAAGGTTACGGATTTGAATCCAGGGAGTGGTGTGAGCTCCACTGTTAGCTCTAGCTTCTGCTAATCTAGCAGTTCGAAAACATGCAAATGTGAGTAGATCAATAGGGAAGGTAACAGCACTCCATGCAGTCATGCCAGCCACATGACATTGGAGGTGTCTATGGACAACACTGGCTCTATGGCTTAGAAATGGAGATGAGCACCAACCCCCAGAGTTGGACACGACTGGACTTAATGTCAGGGGAAACCTTTACCTTACCTAACTATTGGGTTGTACCATAATAAAAAATGGAAATAGTTTACTCAAAGCAAACTGGTATGGAACCAGGATGTTTTGGCAAGAATGACTTGGAAAAACATTTCTGTGTTAAACAGCAGCCTTGCCTTCCCAATTACGATCATTTCTGCCTGCTTTCCTTCACTGCCATTGAACCTGTGACATCTTTCCTGGACTGCCATCTGTATAAATAATTTATTTTACTGTGTTGTTTAAAGCTTTTAAAACCATCAGTTTATATACTAAGGCAACCCACATCCTATTCAAATCTAGCTATCTTCTTTCAAGTATCTCCTTGTTCTTAGCAGCCATCCAGGGTATACTGTACTTTTATAAGCAAAATAAGTCAGCTTATTACAGAATATATTGAAAAGTACAAAGCTTTGAAGATTATTCCTCAAGATCATGAGATTTATAAATTTATACATCAGAGTGCATCCTCTCATCTTTGGAATGGCACACCAAGGAATGTGTTCTTTTTTTGTTGCAATAATTGAGCCAAATGTTCTGAAGCTAAACATATTAAATCAAACACTAAAACAAAAGTCTGTATTTCCATAAGGGATCTTACCTTACCTTTTGTAACTATGGACATCTCCAAAATCAAATCCTCAAAACAAACCAGACAACACTTAACAATGCTTAAGAGTCTAAAAGAAATGTTCAGCTGACATTGACTCTCCCTTCTGCATTTCAACTCTGATTTATAGAAAAGTGTTCACCTTCCACCTGGAAATCTATGTCCTCAATGTGAAAGGCCACATAGATCCAGAATAGGTTTTCACAGTCATTTACAGACCCACCACCAAGACTATATCTTTGAAAGATAATCATACTTGGGCTCGAGGAATCGCCTGTAATGATGATGATTATTTTGTTCTTGAATGAAACAACTGGTAATTTTAGTAATTGCTGTTCCACTGCAAGAGCGTCTTCAAAAACTGTGCAGTCTTCAAAAACTATTCATTCACAGTTTGAAACTTATTCTGCAAAATTAAAAAGTGGGATATGTGTACAAAAGCACATTATTTTCTGCACAAAAATTCTGCTTCTTGCACAGAAATGCTGTAGTTGGAGACTTATTTGGCACAAAATACGTATGTGGAGATTTTTTGCTCAGAGAATAAAGTTTTTCTGCACAGATAATGCTGTATAGAAAATGTTGTTTCAGACACAAAATCCATGTGCAAATTATGCATAGTTCCAACCTGCAAAGATTATCAGTGTCCCATCATCACAGTTTCCTCACACTCAAAAAAACAGTTTTTTGTCCCATTTTTTACTATTCTTTCAACTCCTAATTTTATAGAGTTCTATTTAAATGAAAATATTTAATTTCTATTCTTAATACTGGGGGTAGACCTGCATGTGTATTTAGAAGATCCAAAAAAATTGCCACTGAATCCTCTATACTGAAAATAAGATCACCTGCCATAGTTAAAAGAAATTATTCAAAAACACAATTTTTACTGAAGGCAAAATGTCTCAAAGTAAAATTAAAGACTTAATTTTGGCTCAACCAGAAGAAACATGATGCAGAACAAATCAAAACTTGGATCAGAGCATTTGAAAGAAAATATAGATTAGCAGATGGACTATATCCATGCCAAAACAGACATCTCTAATAGACACTTCTATATTTTCAGCCACTGCAGACTTGGATAGGTAATACTACAAAAACCCAGTCTTGAAAATGTGTTCATATTAGATAATTGCATCATTAACAACTGCATATTTCAAAATTCATAGAAAGCCAAATATTATTTATTTATTTACTTCATTTATATCTTGTCCTTCTCTACCTCAAAAGGGAACTCAGAGCAGCTTTACAAATTTAGCAGCAATTCGATGTCAAAACGTAAACATACAAGACAATAAACATTTACATTAAAGCCAAACATTAAAGCAACACAATTTAAAACCAATTATTAAAATCATGCCAACCAGAATTATAATCAGAAGCCGTTCCATTGGTCCATTCACTGTTCCTTATTCTCTTGTTGCACTAAGAAACTTGCTATCCGAAAGCTTAGTCACATAACCACATTGTTATTTTCTTCCTGAAGGTCAGGAGGGAGGGGACTGCTCTAATTTCACTAGTGAGGTAGTTCCATAGCCAAGGGACCACCACTGACAAGGACCTGTCTCTCATCCCCATCAGTCGAGCTTGTGATGGCACAGGGACTAAGAGCAAGGCCTTCCCAGAAGATCTTAATCTCCGAGGTAGATCATAGAGGGAGATACATTCGGACAGGTAAGGTGGGCAGGAACCGTTTAGGGCTTTATAAATAATACCACTGAAGGACTGCATTGTTATAGAAATCAATGACCATATCCTGAATATGACTGATTACTTTATAAGCTGCCAAATTTCACTTCCATTATGAAATTCAAATACCAATTCTGTTATATGTAACAAAAATATAAAAAGACAACCACACAAGATAATCTATTGCTTCCAGTAATAACACAACAAGAACATCCCCAAATACTGACAGAGATACAGCATATATATATATATATATATATATAAAAACCAATTTCAATTTTTGTATGAATTTGACTAATGATGTCTTACTTAGAAGTGAGTATTTAAATAAACAGAATCTATTTGATTACAATTATTGTAAAGTATAACCTCTGTATCCCCAGGGGATATATTTCTGAACGTACTGAGAAAACAAGAAACTGGATAATAGTGAACCATATTGAAATGAATGACCTCCTCTAGAAGTTACAATAGAGAAGTATCCTTTCTAGGAACTTTCTAAGGTCCTCCAGTGCAACTCTTTGGTAACTTCTCATAAAACATACCATGGAATCACCTGGAGGATCTAACAAATTCCTACAGAGGACATATTTATTTATTTACTTCATTTCTACCCTGTCCTTTCTCACTTGAAGGGACTCAAGGTGGCTTACAACTCTGGCAAAAAAATCAATGTCAGTATTTGTCAAATAAAGATAGATGAAACTTCAGACACTGATCCCATGGGTACAGAAGTTATAAAATACTTGTTAAATTATATGTCACATCTTTTTACACCAATATAATGCAAAATGAGTGTAGTTACACACTGAATTCTTTAACAGCAGGAGTTTCAATGATCCCTGCACAGGCATTATTATCACTTTAGTAACTTATCTTCACTTGCTGTCATTTCACATTCAGTGCACAGCATTACTTCCAGCTTCCAGTTAAAGGAAGACTTGACTCTTTATGCAAATCTGTTTATGAGCAAACCAGATAATAATGTTATTAAAGAGGCCATGCAACACATTTGCTACTTCATGGGAGCTTGCTGGTACATCTTTGTGTTCTAAATAACTAAATAGTTCAAACATTTAGAAAAGTTTATTATGTCACTGGATTTTCTTACATCTTTTTCCTCGAGGTTCTGCTCACCATGAGAAACACATTTTAGCTGATCTTCATAATAAGCCCAATGTGGGTAGCCCATAACTACCCACATTTGCAGTCTTGCTAAAAAAAAAAACATAAAAAGAAATCTTATCTACAGTTTGTCCCTCACATATATCTGTTACAGTGTGTGTGAGTGTATGTGTGTGTGTCGGGGGGATTATAGTAACACAAGCAGCGAATTTCAGAAACACTTGCTTCATGATGGATATAGTTAACGTCATATCATTTAGTATATGCCAAAATACTTGATTTTTTTTTTAAACACCAAAAGTAGTTAAAATTTTACTTCTGGTTTTATAAGTGGTGCCCTAACTATAAGGAAGTCTATTCCAAAAATAAATAATCACTTTTGAAAACTTCCAAGAGAAATTCATGTCCCCCTTTTAACCCAAAAAAGAGGCAGTGCAAAGCAATCAGGAAGGGGTGGATTCATATTTCACCCACTCCTACAGATATTACCTCTAAGAGCTGTCTTCAATTCACAAATTAGCAATTCTATATCACATCCTTGTGGCTCAAGCACTGCATTATGTATGTGGATCTTTAAAAGACCTTCAAGATCTTTAAGCAATGCTAAGTATATGGGACAGAACATCAACTGCAAGTTCTGTAATCAAATTTCTATCCTATGAATGTAGACATTCAGGATATTAGCTATAAAAGGCAGTCAGAAGTCTGAAAAATTAGAATGACCAGTGGTTAAAATTTAATTCAAAACATCATAGTCTTTCAAATTAGTGACTGGAACTGAAATATTGTCAGATGCAAGAACGTTAGAAACAAAAGGAAACATCTGGATGACTAGACACTGTAAATGTCACACCTCACAGCTATAGCCTATATGGCAGTATCTAGTGTTATACATCCACCCTGGAATATTCTGTAGACATAAAATAAGAATGGAAAATTCAGCTGTATGCTGATGTGTTTCAATAAGCCTGATCAATTCCATTTTGTCAATAGTTAACATCTCTTCATGGCCTGTATTGTTTGCTGAGCTCTATCATTTGTTCTTGGGAGAAATGTTTTAACTGCAATATTTTGTGCCCAGAGGCAACCACCAAAGTGATGATTACATACATTGCTAGACCTGACAACATCCTCTTAAACAACAAACAAACCTTAGATACATTCTGTGCTGGTCACATGAGCCTCAGAGAAGGATTACAATGTATGCATTATATATTACTCATGAACTCTTTGTGGTTGTTTGCATAACTCTTGAGTTCATGCTTGAAATAACCTCTATCCTGGAAGACTATCCTACTCGGCCAACGAGGGATCGCCTAAGGTAAGGAAAGGAAAGGTTATAGATAGGCCCTTACAGTGCTACACTGGAAATGTATCTGCTCAGTTGGGATAAATTACACTAAAATAAACTTTACAGACTTCTGTTCATTGCTTTATAGCACAAGAAAAAAGAAAAGATGAAAGGACTTTTCGTCCACTATTTTCTTTCCTATCAGTTATTAGGACAAGTGACAAATTGCAGTAATATCTGTTTTCTATTCATTCACTGTATCTCTAAATTAAATTATGAATTATTACACCTAACCCTGCCATTATATTTGTTCACAGGTACCACAATATGTGATAAAAGGAAAAGATTCAATGTTTAATTAATCCATTGTGCCATTTATATAAAATGTGTTATCACCTGAAAGATAGAGCTTTGAAAATATAATCAGGGATAAGGTGGGGATAACCATTAACAAAGTGTTGGGATAATACAGTATTTGGCAAGTGGGCAAACATGAATGTTTACATAGAAATAAAAAATGTATACTTGTAAACTTGAAAGGAAAAAGCAAAAGGTAATTATTTGTCACATCTGTGCAAGGATTACAGCTGATCTATCACTTTTTTCACAAAGTATGGGGGCATGAAGTACTAACATTTTAATTCCAAAAACATTGAAGCAATCAAGTATGTGTGGGATCAGTTGATAGCAGATGATTTACAAAAGAACACTACAATTTAAAGAGACCTTCTTCTAAGCAAAATAGTTTCCTTTTGCAAAATGTGATGGTGATGTACACAAAAATATAAACACATGTTTCTAAATTCAATAATACTGATAATATAAAGTGTACTGAATCACTCCCACAGATTATGTATCAGAGCATTCCTGTCTGAAGATAGAATTGCTACTAAAGCACAGTAAAATCATGAGTTAACTTTAAGTAACTGTAAATTGAGGTAGAAGGAGGTAATCAATTGACAACAAATTCTTTAGCAGCTAATTCTTTCTCTTATTAATATAAATTTATGGAAGAGGTGGAGGCTTTGTATGGATTTTGTACAATGACTCTGTACATTTATTTATTTACTTACTTACTTTATTTATATACTGCTTTTCTCAGCCCTCAGGCGACTCAAAGCGGTTAACAACATTAATACAAAACATCGTAAGACAAGTATAGGGCAGTTAAAAACAGTTGTAACATAAACAATTAAACATCAGTATAACAATCATTAGCGCCTCAACAGTAAAATCAGAATCCAGTCTCATTATCTGTTTTTCCATATTCTTATGTTCAATTACACTGTTTAATCAAATGCTTGTTCGAACAGCCAGGTCTTCACTTTCCTCCGAAACGCCAGCAGGGAGGCGGCCGACCTGATATCTGTACATTGGCACTTCTAGTACTGGATTATAATTTAGGTAAATGTGATCTGCTCTGAAGGTACTACAAAAGAATAAAAGGAATTGTGACATTCAGCCAAACATAACAGAGCATCACAATCCAGTTTAATAGGCACTACAGGAAGAACATTACTTATCCAGGATTCTGAAATCCAAAATTGCCTACATGAATGGCTGTGACAGGGGCATCTTTGCTTTTAATAGTTCAGTGTACGTCAACTTTGTTTCATATACGATGTGTATGAAAGATAAATGAATTTAATGTTTAGCTTTGGGTCCCATTTCCAAGATATCTCATTATGTACATAAACTGCAAATACAAGTATTCCAAAAAAATTAAAAATAAAACACGTATGGTCCCAAGAATTTTGGATAAGAGACACACATTCTGAACTAAGAATTCTGTATAAAAATAATTAGCTAATTAAATCAATACAAAGTGCTTGCTCATGGGATTAATGGGAATTTTCATGCTTAGAAGTAGTATATTTCTAAACATCATATATTAAATACAGAGAGTGGTCAGGACCAAATGGGCAAAAATCAAAAATAATTCTAACTCAGGAATTTTATTCTGGAGACACTATTCAAATTGAAGGGGAATGGTCCAGGGGGCTAAACATTGATCCACTCTTCTTTTACTGTTTTGATTTCTAATGTCAATGCTGTGTCCTTCCTTTTGTGTACACCAGACATCCCCAACCTGTTGCTTTCCAGAGATCTGAACCACCACCTTATTATCCTCAACAATTACAGACATTAGACATACTGGATATGTATGTTGGGGGCTATAATCCAACATGTCCTGGAGGTCAACAATTTGGAAAAGTCTGACATAAACATTTATTTGTTTGGTCTATACAGAAGATAATGATACTAGATTGTCACTTGATCCTTTCATCCCCACACTTCTATTTAGTCTTTCATCTTGAATGAAAAAGTGAGTATTTGAAACTATCAAAACAAAATAGTTGAAAATTTGATAGTTTGAGTATCAGAAAAACCTAGTAAGAAAACTTTTAACCTGGTAAAAATCTTTGCCATTAAGGATTTATTCAGTGTGAAAAAATACTTTATGGGGGATTTTATGCAGAAAACATAAAAAGAAAACAGTATTTTCTACACACTAAATTTTTCTGCTCAAAAAGTGTTGTAATCTGGACAGGAAACAGCAAATACTGTTTTCTCTGCATTTTTGTGCATAATAAATTCCAATTTGCTAATAGTATTTGAAATCTGCACAGTTTTGATTACTTTCTTATAGTGAAGAGAAAATGATCAACATATTAGTTATTTCCTGTGATAAAAAATTTATGAAGATTTACTGACCTAGGCACCTCCCTTTTTGTTTAAGAATTATTAAACTGCCAAAGTCTAAGTAGCAGAAGTTTGTCTGGCAGAATTATCTGTCACTCTCTCATGATTTGAGAAATCAAGTATCCAGACTCACGAATATGAAGTTTTTAGGATATAAAAGCTCAAATCTCCCACTTTTCGAGGCAATCAAAATATCCCCCTGTGAACTGACTAGAAAATGACATTCTTTTTGCTTACAATTTTCTATTACAATCACAGTATTTGGGTTTTCTCTGACATCCTGCATCTTTTCATTCTCATTCCCTTTACGCATTTTCGGGGTTTGGGAAGTAAAACTTCCTGTTCCCTCTACTGTTACTTTTCCTATTTTGCATTTTTTTCTCTTTCTATACATCATTATTATGTCTCACTTTCATAATCTACTAGATGCTACTGACTGAAATTCAGGATCATCAATGTCCATCCAAAAATCTATAAGATGTCATTTTCTGTAAATGTCTTATTGAGTGAAAGCAATTTCATTCAGATGTTTTGTCTGTTTGTCTGGAATCTATCCAACAGCACTCATCATTGCTGCAACTTCCTTTTTCTTCTCAGAGGTAATAATTTTTCATTTGTAAGTCTCAGTATTTTACAATCATAGTATCTGAAATGGCTACCCACAAGGATCAGCTCAGGAACACTCCAAACCTTCTTTTTCTTTACCACAATTATGCCCAGCATATCAGTCAAGTGCATTAATAAAGTTCCTAATTGCTTACTAGTTTATTATTTATTTAGCAATTGATTAATGAAGTCCCTTAAGACTTTTCCTTTACCAGCTTTGTGAAAATAACTCTCAGGCCCTTTGTTGGACAGAGAAATAGCACAAGGACACTACCTAGAATCTCAACACTCACAATACCAGGTGCCTGGCAGAAATAGAGAAGACCGGCATAGCTCTGCTGTTCAAACTGGAGAGAGAGAGAGCAGTTCCAGAGTTATGGAAGCTTGGAGTATCAAGCTACAACCACTCTACATAGATGGAAAAAAAGAAAGCTGGAATGCATTCAGGGCCCTGATCTGTTCCAGAATTGAGAGGAATGGTTAATCAGTTGCAATAAATAACTGCTGACCAAAAGGTGGCAAGTTCAAAGCCTGAGTTGGGGTTGAGCGCCCAACTGTAAATAGCTGTTTATATGTCTCTGTGTGTGTGTGTGTTAAAAAATGCCCAGCTCACTGTCGACCTAAGCAGTTCGAAAACAGCTGTTAGCTGTGAGTAGAGAAATTAGGGGAGGCTAATTTATGACACCATAAAAATGTTGGAGAGCAAGAAGGAAATACTAGAATAAAAAAGTCTCGACATCATAGTGGATGAAGCAACAGCTCCTCCTGTGGCCAAATCGAGCAACCTCCAGGAGGATCCTAAGTGGAAGAAGTGGTGAATGGCCTCTATCTGTCTGTATGTCTTATATGTCAAAAATGGCATTGAATGTTTGCTGTGTATATGTACATTATGATCCGCCCCGAGTCCCCTCCATGGTGAGAAGGGCGGAATATAAATACTGTAAATAAATAATAAAGGATGGAAGAGGCATTTCTGCTTTTCAGTGATCTCATTTTTTAAGGAAACCTTGATCTGAACAGGGGGGAAAGCAACTCGTTAAAAGATAGAAGGGAACCAGTTCTGCCACCTCAACCAGATTATGAACCAGCATAAGATGAGATACAAAATTCAATTCCAGAAGTCCTGGTGATAAGAGGCGCCAGCACTCTTTGGCAGAGAAGATTGCAGAGCTTATAAAACTACAGCTCCTAGGATTCCATAGCATTAAGCAAAGTGATGCAAATTGCAGTAATTCTACAATGTAGATACGCCCTATGTTACAACAGTAAAATTTTGATGGCAAGGCTAGAGTTAATAGTACAATTCCCCCTTGCTCTGTTGAATCAATGAACTACATAACAAGATAGAAAATGTTCTGACCTCTGAAGAAATGCTTGTGCCCACAGGGGACACAGACTGGAGAAAGAAACATTCTTTACAATAAAATTTCATTTGAGCTAGCTCACAGACAAGGTCTCTAATCACAAATTCGAATCTAGAAGAGTTGACTTTAGTCTGTTAAGTGCTAGCTCAGACCTGCCATCAACCATGGCATACCTTTCAGAATGTCAGTAATTATGTGCTGCTTTTTTAGTGTCTGAAAACAAAATAGCATTGCATGATGTTATATTGTAGGCCCAGAGGAAAAGTGTCACATTTTGTACAAATATGATCATTAACCAGTGCAGACTCAGAAGACACCTTAAATGAACATTGGACTACATCCTGTTATTAGTCCTGATTCGAGTAGACACATTGAATCCATGGAATTTACCGATGTGTTGATTCAATATTCAACTACTGCTTATAAGTCTAGAAATGCTAATGAAAAAAATCTCAAAAGATTGGGTTGACTTATCCACAGGTCAATGCGAGTACTGTATCTTAATTCTTATAATAAAAAGAGACCATCCCTTTCTCTGAATAAAGTAGCAAAAGGAGAGAGTTTTGTGTGTCCTGGGAGGATCCAAAAGAATCATTGACTTCCTCTACTCTCTCAACAGTGTTGCCACATCTGGCCATTGTGAATGCCTGGGTGGGAAAATAGTGGTAGCAGCCAAGGCATCCCACTCTCCATGGAATGACCCTTGACTTATCCATGGATCATAGAAAAATCCTTAATTGACTTATACATGAGGTTGACTTATACATGAATATATATCATAATCAAAGCATAAGAGCAACTGATGTACACCATAGATGACTGTAGGCCATAAAGATGGTTCAAAAATCCATTTATAACACTGTCATATACAAAACAAACTAGTATCAACCAGTATCAGTAGAATAGACCAAGATAAGGATGATGAGAGCTTTTAGATGCGTCTGACAACAATTCTCATGGGTACTATAGCCGAACACATTGGAAGTGTGTCATGTTGAGGAAGTTACAGTACACCGAGTTCTGGTATTGTTTGTGTAATCTCAAGGCATCCTCAGTAATATTTCCGATGTTGCAAATTATTATCAAATTTCACACTTCTAGAAATTCCCACAGTGTGATTTCTCCCATTTATGTGATACTTTCTGACCTTTGCTGTGCACATGAACAAAGATAGTAAACCAGAGAATCACAAATTACCACTAGCAGTAATTGTAACTGCAGCAATCTCAATCACAAAAACTGTTGTCTAGCACTATATCTGTGATAACACAGCTCACACATTCTGGTTGTCTGCACAAATCCCTACCTGGGAATTATTGGGCCTGCCTAATAAGAAAAAAAAATGTTTGTCAGCTGGCCGTTTAATTTTCTAATCTAAGGAAACTCAGTCATAACTGCCTTCTAAAGCCCAATTTCTAAAAACAAAAACATAGGCCTAATCACATTAGTTTGTCTAATTCCAGGAACCATATACAGTATGTAGAATGCATACTCTTTTTCCAGATGCACCTCAATGGAAAGCATGGATTTTACTTATGTAAGAGGAAGCATAATAGCAACTTGCAAAGTATACTATGCAGAAATGTACAAAAGAAAACTACTGAAATCATGGATGGTCTGTATGCTCAGAGGAAGAAAAAAAGCTCCTGAGATACAAAAACAAATGTCAATCATATTGACAAAAGATTGTCACAAACAGCAGTCTGTTAGGAAAGTGCAAGCATTCAAACAATGTGTTTTTTCAGTTCTGTCAGGTTTTTTTTTTTTGACAACTTGATAAGAAATGCCATACAAACAAGCAGTCATGCTCTAGCATGCAGGATTGCTTAAATTCACAAGAGGCAGGATGCTTTGTTCCTGACAAACCTTGAGTGGTTGCACTAGCACACTCAGCACTGACCAGAAATTATGTTCAGACCAACCACAAGTTGCTTCAGGTCACTTTTAGACTGCTTTTTAATTCCTATTTTGGGATGAACCTAGGAAATAGCATATATGGTCAAATTTTCCAGGGTGATTTTGGGGTATTACAACCTTTTTACAGCCCCAAAGAGTATAAAGCTATTGGGGGTAGTGGATTTTCCCCTTCATGAGACAGTTTCTGACCTTTGCTGTGCACATGATTCCAGAGGTGACCCTAGGTAACTTTTGATGGTAAGCAAACAGTATTTTGCCCCCCTCCCCCCACCAATCACTGATATATATTTTCTGTTCATCGTGGGAGTTCTGTGTGCCATATTTGGTTCAATTCCATCATTGCTGGAGTTCAGAATGCTTTTTGATTGTAGGTGAACTATACATCCCAGTAACTACAACTCGCATATGTCAAGGTCTATTTTCCCTCAAGAGCGCCCCTGGGCAAAATCAACTATACTGCAAATGCTTACTTTGCGTAATGGGTTGAGCCGCCCCTGCACACGAACAAACTTTTCCACCCCTTCTTTGTCCATGGGATGTGTGATGTCCACCAAATAGAAGTTGCAATAATATCTTATTTTCCCACCATGAGATCTGTAATCTTGTACAACCCTCCAGTGGGTCCTTGGAAACTATTTCCAGAGGAGTCTCAAAGAGAAGTGTACATAATGGAACTTGAGCATCCACAGATTTTTGTAGCCATGCTTTTTTTTGGGGGGGGGGGGGGGCAGGAATCAAACTCCTGCAGATACCAAAGTCCCACTATAGGCACATAACAGCTGAACATACCTGTCATGGAATCATGACACTGAAAATAGTCCATATGGGTGGTTGAGATTGACACCTTTGTTTTCTGATAGTAGTTCAGGATGCACAAACTTTGTTTTATGCACAAATTATTACCAATATCTACTGCAAAATTACCATCAAGTTATGGGTATAGGGTGCATATGAAATCATAAAGGAATTTTGTGTTTAGACTTGGATCCCATCTCCAAGATATCATACTACATATATGTACATATCCAAATCCTAAACATGGAACACTTCTGGTCCCAAGCATTTTGGATCAGGAAAACTCAAGCTGTATTTTCTTTCCATCTCCATCCTAAAGAAGTTTCACAGGTTTTTGTAAGTGGCAATTTAAAATGTTAATTATTTTTGATTTATGTGTTCAGTTGATTCACAGTAATAAGCAAAAATCTGACATCACATAGGACTGCATGTAGTTGGGTTCTTGAAAATGGAGCCAATCAGATCTGGGAGCAGGTGGTCTCCACTTCTCCACTCAAACTACAAGTATGTCCTCAAACTTGCTCATGCTAGAAGGGCTGAAGAATCTAGCATAGTTGGTTCTTGGGTGACTCAGAGGATGACAGCAGGGAGGGGAGCAGTGGGGAAGAATTTTCTCAGAGTTCTTTCAGCAGAACATTGGATTTTATCTACAATTTTTATCACCATTAAAAATCCAAACAAGTTTATTCACTGCAGCCAAACCTGCCTACAGCTATACCATGAAATAACTATTCAGCACTTAAGTGTCCCTATGAAATGACAATATGATAATAAAATTTCAACAGCATTAAAGGTTTATGAAGAATTCCACAAAGGAAAGCTGTTTTTGAATTATTTTTGAATTATTTCCATCCATTCCTTCACAGTGATTTTTATCACAATCTATGCTGTGACTGCCTGTCATAAAATTAAAACCCAACAACACAAAGGTTTGTTTATGCATGATGAGAAATTCATAAGCTTTTGGAACAACACAATCTCTATCTGACATACTCCTCCACAACACAGAAAGTGAAAATGATACATGAATTCACTTCCTTTTCACCTTCACATCACAACCACACATCAGCATCAGAAGAGCCTTGGATTTGGCAAAGGAGAAGTAGCAGGGAATAGAGGGCTATAGAATGCCTATAAGATTTCTTCTCCAAATGATCTAGGCCAGAGTTTCTCAAACTGTACTCTTTCAGATGTTTTGGACTTTAGCTCTCACAATTCCTAACAGCTGGTAAGCTGGCTGGGATTTCTAGAACTTAAAGTCCAAAACAAATGGAGGAGCACAGTTTGAGAAACACTGATCTAGGCACAGTGAGCTATCCTTTAAACTTTGGCAAGAAGACTTTTCTGCTTATGTCTGACAAGAGAAAACATCTAGAATTTTGTTCAAACTATATTTAAATCTCTATTTTTAGCTTGACAGGGTTATAAGAATTGATAGCTTTGGAAAATACTGTTACAGTTGGAAGGATTTGACAAGATTATGGTATGATAGAATGAAGGTCAATGCTGATTTTAATCATCATTATGTTAGCCATTATTTATTGAGAATATAGAATAAATATAAAAACATCCTGTATCATTAGATGCCTTCATGGATCTCATCCTATGGAACTTTGTATAAAGTGCCTTTTGAACAGTCGAAAGTCCTCCTTTATATTTTTGACACAGTAAGAGAGGGAAAAATATATCTAAAACAAAGTTTATGTGGGTGGAGAACCCTGCTTGGGGCTGGAGGAAAAAAACACAGGGAGATATACTGTAATATGGAAATATTTTGAGTACCCCTGTTGTCATGTACCCCATTGCTGTCAAGTATATGTCAACATAACCCATCTTTTTTATGTGTGATGCTATTGTATCCAGTTCACCCATTCTCCACATAATATCAACTGTAAATGATATACACATTATACAATATTAGAAAAAAAATCTTGGTCACAAGTTCTTCCTTGCCACCGTAACATTATAAAATCTCAGATGGTAAGGTCATCCATATTTATCTGTTCAATGTTTATCCTTTTTTTAAAAAACACACACACATACAGACTGACCAAACTCCTGCGAAAATTGCTTGAGAATAGCTGTATTGAATTACAAACATTACTCCTAAAAATTCAAATCAACAAGAAAAGCAAAACGTACATGCGTATTTTAATTCACAATCCAGTTTCAAATCCAGTTTATACTAATTTTATAATGTAATTATTTTTATAAAATCAAAAGTTTCTCTTTGAACCCCAATTTAGCCAACATTCCATGTATAAAATATATAAAAAATTAAACCAGATCATTTAAAAAAACTCCAGATAAGAACATAAGTATATATTTTAACTAATTTTGGTTTAGGAAATACACTGCTCCAAACAGAATAATAAATGGTGTCCTACCTATGGTAGTAATAACTGTGCCAGCAAAGAAGAAGGAACTTCCCAAATCCCAATGACTGACTTGATTAGTCGGCTGTCCTTTTGGATTGACTCCTGCATTTATTGCTGCCACTACTTGCTGCAAGTTTAAAGAAATATCTGTCAATATTTATGAAACATAAACAAGGATGGTAGAAGACAGTATTTCATGTTTGTGAAGAAAAAGTATGTTATTAGCTTTATCTGGTTAAAATAAAATAAAAGAACAATGTTTCATGGAGTTCTTAAAATAAATTTCAATTTCAGGTCTTCTAAGGCTGAATTAAATGAAAAATATTATATTTCTGCATTTCTTTGATATCCATTGTGTTTCACATTGGTGGGAGTCCAAGAGTATAATGGTTAAGTTATCAGGATTTCAATACAGATGCTATTGTTTTACTAGTGAAATCTCATCATGTTCTGCAGGCTTAATATGAAGATCCTGATGGAATACAAAAATAATTTTCACTACTTCCTTGAGAATTTTCTCCATTCCTAATTGGAAGCTATCACTAAGTGACACAGTACTGGTTACACAATGTGACAGCAATTTTGAGGTTGAAACAGAGATGCCTAACAGCATTATATTTTTATTTCAACGTATAGCGATCACTTTTTCCCAACACAAAATAAAGAGATGGACGGTGAAGGCTACCTAGAAAGCTTCCCCCTCTGTCTACGGTTGTGGAATTCAATGAAAAGGCATCCTGAACAGTGGTGTGCTGACTTCTACAAAGCCACCAGATTGCAGTCCAATTAAATTTCAACTAAGCTTACAGGGACATATGCACATGGGCAGATTTTAAAACTGGGGCAGGCGAGAATTGCCTCGCAGAGGGCTTTCCTGCCCCAAACACAGAATAGAACTACTTAACATGGTTTTGTGGCATCTAGGCAAAGTTGTTGCTGTGTAAACAAGTGGTCCAGTTTTGATTTGGTATTGCATCCCAGAGCAACCCTGCATCTCCATGCTCATTTAGATATGCCCTGAGTTTTAACCAATAGTATCCTGCCAGTCATAGAAGACTAATTGGTACAGTGAAGGTTTCTCTCATTGAAATATTGGGAGAGACAAATTTAGCCAATTTTGCCTCTTCTCTGTACTTTCTCCAATGTGTTTGAGAAGTATTGGAGCTACTAAAGGAAAAATGAACCAAATAAAATCACAGCCCTCCTCCATTCCATTGCTAAAGACTCTATCAGAGAGATTTCTATCCAGTAGAAGTACACCACTGGAAATAGCCTTATTATTATTATTATTATTATTATTATTATTATTATTAGATGTATATTCAATTATTACTTGAAGATTTCCCACTGTGAGGATTATGTTGACAAAAAGGAACCCTAACTATTCATGCACGTAAAACATTAATATGAGAAGTATCTCAATAACATATCTTCTGTGTTGCATACTTCCTCTTTGGCAACACTCATTAGTGTATAGCGATATTTCCCGTACTGAAACTTTTAACAATCAGAAAAACACTCTGCAGATTATGATTTAGCTGAAACTACTTTTCTTTAAAAGCTAGTTTGAGAGAAGACCTAAGATGAGAAAAGTGCCTTGCCAATATAAATTCTGAATGCTGTTTTCAAAAGAAAAAAAGAAAGAAATCAAAGGAATACAAAAAGTGGTCTGACACAAACATTTTTATTGAGTGTTGTCTACATTTGGAAAGAAGTGGAAATTGTAGTTCCAGATCACATAGTTTTAGACCACTTTGCCTACATAATGCAAATTGGCAGACACATGCATTCATACAAACATCAGATGTACAGCTCTCCTCAAGAGAAGTGATTCTCAACCTGTGGGTCCTCAGATGTTTTGGCCTTCAACTCCCAGAAATCCTAACAGCTGGTAAACTGGCTGGAAGTTCTGGGAGTTGTAGGCCAAAACACTTGGGGACCCACAGGCTGAGAATTTGATGTTCTCTAATTTGATGTTCTCTCTAGGAATCTCAACCATAAAATTATGCTGGAGTCATTTGTAAGTTCTGCTATGATTAGCCTATTGCAGAAATTGACCATAGAATCACACTGAAGGACCCAGAGATCTTAAAGAGGTGTTCTGTTGTGTGTTTTTTCCACTTTTGTGGGGGTCCTGTGCCCCTAACTCAAGCAAATGTGGAACATCTACTATTTAGCTAAATCCTAAGACCTGGCAAGATAGACTTCTTGGCTAATGATTACAAACGACCTAGCTGAGCTTCACATCTTTTCTAACAAGGTGCTTTATTTGGAACTCTCCTAGGTGCTGAACTGACTGGCCATGAGTCATGGGTTCCTGCTATTTGCTATTTGAATAGGAAATAATAACTGGAAATTGGAAAGAATAAAAAGCTTCTCTTGTCCTAGTTGCCCAAAACTCTGAGCTACACCACATAAAATCCTCACTACTTACATTGCTTGCTGTAGCCCAACATACCTCCTATTCTTCTCTGCCAAGAACTGATCAGACAAGAGCTTTGGATGAGGAACAGATTGCTGCTACTATGCTACTAACTGTACTATAGAAACAACAGTCTCTACTTCAGGTTTTCTGTGAGGAAGATGAGATGAAAACCACTATTCTTTCCACTTGTGATGCTGATTTAGATTGGATTTCCCCACTGCAGTTAGCAGCATGAAAACAATCCTGAAGATGGCCAGGCAGCAGGTAGAGGGACAACCCACTCTCTGGTTGGCCACATGAAGATCAACTTTGAGCCATATGTGGTCTGAAGGCCACAAGTGGTTTAAACAGAAATCACACACAAAAAGAGATAAAGTACAGAGACATAACATGGAAGTAACATGCTAATCCCTGATTTACATTAACAGAACTACTTAATGCCCGCCTCTTGCATGTTTTCTAACATATATGATAGCCTTTCGCTGAGCCATACACAACTTAGATCTTATCAACTGCACCTATTTATTGCTTCATATCTTAGTTCAGACCTCATAGTATGCCTGAACCTAGTTCTCAGTGATGGAACAACCAGAAAGAGAGAGACTGATTCAGAAGACAGATCTTTTCTGACATATTTTTTTCCTTCTAGTCCACTCCCCACCCCACGCATGAAGTTTCTGTTTCAGAAACCCCAACTTAAATGATAATAAAATCTATCACATAACACCTGATGGTCTGTTGAGAATGCATCTTGTTGAAATGCAGTATATTTATAGTCTGTGCAGCCTCACAGCCACTTTGAGTGCCATTTTTAGAAAAACAGATGAATATAAATAAAGTGATTGGTTGACATGTTCATTCATTTTGGACTAAAATAGCCAGAATCCAACAGCTAGAATGCTTATACTCAAAAATATATTTTTCCACACTCTGCTAATTCTATCAGTGCATGAAGAGCATTGGTGCAAGTTAACTATACCTTACATTCAACTGTGCATTAACCTAACAACTGCATTCCATGCTACACAACATTCTGAAAAATACAAATCAAAATTCAAACTATACGTTCTGTATAAATATTCATAGCTGTTTTTCCACCACTATGGAAAGAAACATGTGAGTAATAAAGTTGTATATACCACCAAAAAGGAAATGTATTACTTAACTGTGCAGCAATATAACATGCACATCCATTTGAGTGTTGGAATTCCAACCAGCAAACCCAGTATTAAAACCTGTTGTGCTATTATTTCATTTTCTAGTGATACAAGTCCTGGTCAATAAATCTCTCCATCCAGAAATGGCAATATTCTCTCCAGTGTGAATGTTACCTAGTACAACATTAAATCAATATCATTTTATAGCCTAATTTGTTTTATTACAGTACTTCAGCCCTGCATTGCCAAGCATCGTAGGACAATACTTATGTTTTCAATCAACTCACCAGGTCATCCAAACCAACAGGTATAATGTATTTATGCTGCTCTGCCAGTTACTTTGTTTGTACTTGGTTGCACTAAATCATACAGTATTTTGTTTTCATATAAATCTATCATATGATTTTATAAATTCCAATTTTGTCCCTGGAACTGATAAATTTGATGACCTATTAAATCTCTCTCACACATGTAAATGAATGAAACACTGTTATTGATCACTGTAATATATTAAGTCTCTCCAGAGAAAGCTATACTTTTAAGGTCTATAGGCTCAACTCTTCAAGTTGTACCGTTTGAAACTGGAAGTGGTAAAATAGCAGAAAGTAGAGATTCTCAAATCTTTGATCTCTAAAACCCACTTCAGAAGGCTTAAAACCCACTAAGATGCACTAGTCACAAAAAAGGCAGGAGATAGTGATCAAATGGATATCCTCTCTAGGAATTTGCTAGGTCTTCCAGGAAGACTCTAGGGTAATGTCAGTCAGAAGCATGGCATAGAATTGCCTGGATGACATAGAAAATTCCATAGTTTGTCAAATGTAAATGTTGGCAAAGGGGATCACAAGTATGCTAGTGATACCAGCTCCAATTTTCCTTTCTACTTAACTCCAAGGAAGCCATTCAGTCATCAGTAATGCATTGAATGAGAGCAAACAAATTGAAGTCTTAACCTATGCTCCTGTTTGCAAGATCAGAGATTTCTAGGAATATCTGGTATCAAAAACAGAGTAAAAGGAGCGTAGCCAGAGCAATATGTGAGTTCATGATATGGAACACACAAAATGCTTAGGTAAATTGTTGCAGATACTAGATCTCATATAAAAGAGTAGATGATGATGATGATGATGATGATGATGATGATTATTATTATTATTATTATTTTATTCTTATACCCTACCACCATCTCCCCGAAAGGACTCAGGGTGGCTTACATATGAACAGAGTGTCCACAATACATAAAAGCAAAGAAACAATTCATAAAAGTAAAAACAATCCACAAAACACCTTGAAATAAAAGCATTATGAATTACAAACTCAGAAAAAACATACTAAAGATAAAAGTATAAAACCGATTACATTGAAGCTCCAACAGGTGAGGTTTAACAAAGACCAATGGCCAAGATTACTAAAGTGGGCATGACCAAGTTAAAAGAGCTGGGCAAGGGATAGTGCAAACAGTGAACCGCAGGGCCAGGGAAGGAGATGAAGTGCAAAACAGAGTAGTATCTGGCAACCTAGGGACTGAGCATATATGACTAGGGACTAGACGTTCTCGAAGACTTACTGGAACATCCAAGTTTTCAGATCCCTACAAAAGGAGGACACAGTGGGGGCTTGCTTAATCTCCCTGGGGAGGGTGTTCCAAAGTCAAGGGGCCACCACTGAAAAGGCCCTCTCCCTTATCATGCTTGTGGCTGTGGTTGAAGCGAGAGGAGGGCCTCCCTGGCAGATCTTAAAACTCACACTGGTTCATAGGGGGGAGATGCAACCAGAAAGATAAGTGGGGCCTGCACCATTTAGGGCTTTGTAGGACACAACCTGCCCCTTGAATTGGGACTAGAAACTTATTGGCAACCAGTGGGGCTGCTTTAAAAGGGCTACTGTGTAGTCTATATAATTAGCTCCAGTTAGAAGCCTGTCTGCTGATCTTTGTACCAACTTCTGTTTCCAGACCATCTTCAAAGGCAGCCCTATGTAGAGTGCATTGCAGTAATTCAATCTGAATGTAACCAACACATGGACCACCATGGCCAAGTCAGGCTTCTCAGGGTATGGTTGCAGTTGGTGCACAAGCTTTAACTTTGCAATAGCCCTTCCAGCCACCGCTGACACTTGGGCATCAAGCGTCAGTGCTGAGTCCATGAGGACCCCCAGACTGAGGACCTGTGTCCTCAGGGGGAGTATAACCCCATCAAGCACAGGTTGCCACCCAATACCCTGATTGGCCTCACGACTGACCAGGAGGACCTCTGTCTTATCTGGATTAAGCTTCAGCTTGTTAGCCCTCATGCAGTTCATCGTGGCTGCCAGGCACTGGTTCAGGATCCAGGGGGCTTCCTTGGAATTCAGTGGAAAGGAGTAGTAGAGTTGTATTGTCAAAGGTTTTCATGGCCAGAATCACTGGGTTGCTGTAAGTTTTTTGTGCTGTATGGCTATGTTCCAGAAGTATTCTCTCCTGACATTTCGCCTGCATCTATGGCAGGCATTGTCAGAGGCATCCTCAGAGACCTTACAACCTCTGAGGACGCCTGCTATAGATGCAGGCAAAATGTCAGAAGAGAATGCTTCTGGAACATGGACATACAGCCCAAAAAACCTAAAGCAACCCAGTAGTAGAGTTGAGTGTCATCTGCGAACAGATGGCACCAAACTCCAAAACCCTGGATGACCTCATCCAGTGGTTTCATGTAGATGTTATAAAGCATGGGTGAGAGAATGGACACTTCTGGGACCCCACAAGTCAATGGCCAGAGATCTGAGCAAGTATGCCCCAGCTTCATCAACTGGGTGCGATCCTCCAGGACGGAGTGGAGCCACTGCAGAGCAAGGCCCCAAGACCCATTCCGGAGAGCCACCCTAGAAAGATACTATGGTTGATGGTATCGAAAGTCGCGGAGAAATCCAAGAGAACCAACAAGGGCACACTTCCATTGTCTATCTCTCTGTGGAGATCATCCATCAAGACAAACAAAGCCATCTGCATACTATGACCAGGACTAAAACCAGACTGTGACAGATCAAGATAATCGGTATCATCCAAGAATCCCTGGAGCTGAGAAGCCACCACTCAGAACCTTGCCCAGAAAAGGAAAATTAGAAATTGGCCGGTAGTTGTTCAATACCGATGAATCTAGGGGTGCCTTCTTCAAAACTGGTCTCACTATTGCCTTTTCTAGGTTCAATGGTATTTGCCCCTGTTCCAGCAAGGCATTTATAATCCTCGTAAACCTTTTGGCAAATCCTCCACTTGCAAGTTTGATATGCCAGGAAGGGCAAGGATCTAGTACACATGTGGTCACTCACACCGCTCCAAAAACCTTATCCACGTCATCAGGCTGAATAAGCTGAAACAAATCCATCAAAACTGGACAGACAGATGCTTCAGTTACCTCCTTTGGTACTGCTCTAAAAGTGACATCTAATTTGGAACATATCCAAGCAACTTTTCTACAAAATAATGTGTGAACTCAACACATCGAGTTGTCAAATGGTCAGGAGTCTCCTCCCCCTCATGAGGATGAAGAGGCTCCTTGACCACCCAAAACAACTCTACTGGTCTATTTCTTGCAGGTGCAATGCGAGCAATTGAGAAAGCCTTCCTGTTTTTCCTAACTTAGGTAGAAGAGCCCCTAATGTTGACTCTCATATGTGTGTAAGCCATCTTGAGGCAGAGAGTCTCATGGTGCTCCTTTCTCAAATAAGGGGAAATAATGCACATTAATGACTTCTGGAAAGTAAAAGTGACCTCTGCAGTAAGCAAAACACTTTGAGCTACATAAATCTAGAAAACAGATGTGTAAAACAAGAGATCAGGCATGCCCTACAGGGTCCCCTCTGTCCCTAACTACTCTATATAAAAGTGGTGATGCTTCTTCATTTCCAACAAGACAATTAATTCAACCTATCTTAGATGAGATTACACTCCCCTGAAGATACCGGTTTTCACTTCAAGCATATTCCTAAATTCAGCCTGGAATCTGGACGCCCAGGTTTTGGCAATGGTTGGAAGTGGATTTACATATTCAAAGCTAGTGAGTCAGCTGTCTCCATTCCTGAAAACCTCGGAACTGGCCAAGGTGACGAATGCCTCCATTACATCCCATTTGGATTAATGTAATGCAGTGTTTGTGGAGATACTTTTGAAAAGGCCTAAATAAATCCAACCAGACTGTTAGGTATGTCTGGCTTCAGAGAGCATACAACTCTCTGAAGCTTGATGCAACAGCTGCATTGACTTCTGGTTTGTTTCCAGGCATTATTCAAAGTACTGGTTATGATCTTTACAGTATTATATGGCTTGACTCCAAGTTATCTAAAGAGTGTATTATCCAAATAGGGATTGCTAAGGCTTTACAATCTTTTGGGAGGATTTTTGTTTGGTCTCACCACCTGGAGAACATATGATGAGAACACCGGAGATGGCCTTCTCAAAGGCTGCTCTCATGCTTTTGAATCCCCTCCCATGGCTACTAATATCTTCTTGCTGTCATTCCCTCTGCAATCCAAAACTTTTTTTTTCATTTCTACAAACTTTTAGGAATTACCACCTGGGGCTTTTAACATTGTGCCATTTTGTTGATTCCGATATTTTGATTTTTAATGAGTTTTTGCAAATTGTCTTAAATCCAATTATTGAAGAAAAGACAGGTTATAAGTGAAATAAGAATAGCAGTCTATTATATGCAGAGATGAGCATGCACAGACACACACACACACACACACAGCATAACAGTAGTTCTGCCTGGAGGTACATAAAAGCAAGAAAACATTGCAAGCCTAAATGATACACACCAATCCAATTGCAAATTTCAGATAATTTGGAAGGCATTTATTCTCAACAAGTTGTGCATATATTAAATTTACATATTATATGTATTTGTTAATTTCTTCTAAAGACTGAAGTTTAAATTAAGTTTTACATACGACCACTTTCAAGATCATTGTGGTACTGAATTTAATGTTGAAGGTCATACATTAGTGTTATATTTCATTTGAAACAAGGTTTATTTTGATTTATGCTGCCAAAAAAGGAAAGATCTGCACTAAGGGTATGAATCATGGTACAAGCTAAAATCTGAATGCCATGTTAAATCATATTGCATCATTAAGTTCATATTCCAGGTGGTAGAATGCCGACAGAGATAAGAAGGCCTGAATGAACTCCGTGCTGGGGTGGTTTTTTTTTTTCTTTCATTCACTGGATTTCTTCATGAGTGCATCTCACCAACAAATTAATCATTCCTCTTGTTCTGTATAACTTGTATGATTTTTCTAGTTATTCATATTGTTTCATATGAAGATATACAGATATATAGAGAAGCAAAACAGAAGGATCTGGTTAAGCAAAAAGTGCATTGAGTCATGAAGCTTGAAGGGACACAATGAGCTATCAGGTCAGACCCCCTATTCAATGTAGGATGTCCAGCTAAAGCAGTGGTTCTTAACCTGTGGGTCTCCAGATGTTTTGGCCTTCAACTACCAGAAAGCCTAACAGCCAGTAAACTGGCTGGAATTTCTGGAAGTTGTAGACCAAAACACCTGGGGACCCACAGGTTGAGAACCACTGAACTAAAGCATCCCCAGCAGAGAATAAGATTCCATTAGCTCTCGGGCCAATTGAGCCCACTGCTGAACTGCCCTCAATATAAAGATGTTCCTTCCAAAGTTCAATCCAAATCTACTCTCCACAACTATTATGACATGACAAGCCCTTTTCATAAATTTATTTGAGCTCTTTCAACCTTGATGCAGCAACAACCCTAAGTTTTCCATTTTCTTCCGTATCAAAAGCATTGCATAAATTAGTATAAAACCAATAAAAATAGAAGGAGCACAGGTGGCCAAATATCTTTTGACCAAAAATGGGCAACAGCAATGGCATTGTCTATAGCCTCCAACAATTCTTCCTCTGTACATGAGGCAGGGCATAGTGGACAAGCATAAAGATGCAGAGTTGTCCATTCTGCTCCACAGTCACATAATGTGTGGGATTCTTTTAGGTAGTGCCATTTTGCCAGGTTGTCTTTTGATCTGCCCACTCCACTTCTGAGTCTGTTCAGAAGTTCCAAGTTGTTCATTCTTGGTTTGTCCCTGGAGGAAGACCCTTGTGAGGGCCATCCAGTTGGGGTTTCCTGGTTTAGCTGCCCAGAGGGACACACTTGCTGTTGCTGGGAGGATGCCAAAAGGAGTGGTAGTTCTCATAAAGCTTTTCCTTTATTTAAGTCTGCTGGGAGGAGGCTGGTAGCCATGCAGTGAATGGCTTTCACAGTGTTCAACCTTATTTCTCTCACATTTACCAGCAACTTCCCGTCACACACCGGGGGGTGGGGGTGGCAATGCCAGCTAGCTTGTAGAGTTTATCAACAGGTGTAGGTTTAAGGCATCCTGTGATTATTCTGCATGTTTCATTCAATGCTATGTTCACCTGCTTTGCATGGGCAGACCTATGCCAAACAGAGTAGGCATACTCGGCAGTTGAGTAAGACAAGGCTAGGGCTGATGTTCTTATTAATTTTGGATCTGCACCCCATGTGCTGCCAGTAAGTTTCCGCAGGATGTTATTGCATGCAGCTACTTTGTGCTTGATGTTCAAGCAGTGTTTCCTATATGCTAGTATTAGATCTAAGGTGACACTGAGATATTTAGGATGGAAACAATGTTCAAGCTCTTGACCTTCCCAGGTGACTTTCAATTTCCTGTTTTCCAATGAATGTACAGTAAATGGGCACCTACAGCCCAAACTGCCAAACTTACCTGTATTGTGACACCAGTTTGTCACATTAACACATTGCATTTTAACTGGAGGCTTTAGAAAGAAGAATGTAACACTCATCTAGCAATGCAAAGCTTGAAAGAGCCTTGAGAAGTAGCAAAGTGTTGTTAATTGGTTTTTCTTCTTTCATTTTTTTTTTCTATAGTCAAATAATCTGCAAGGCTGTTGAGTTCCAATTCACACACATCACATTTGGTTTTTTTTCCCACAAGTAATGAAGAAGTATAAGAAAAATGTTTTTTATCAGGAAAGTTGATGTGCACCTTCAAGTCATTTCTGTGGCAACCCCAAGACCCTATTATGGTGTTTCCTTGGCAAAAATTTGTTTGGAGGAGGTTTGCCTTTGCCCTCCTCTGAGGCTGAATGAGGGTGAATTGCCCATAGTCACCCAGTGAGTTTTCATGGTTGAATGGGGATTCAAGCCCTGCTTTTGCAGAACTGTGGTTCAGTGATCAAATTACTACACCATGCTGGCTCACATGAGGAAAGAAAATATATAAATCACTGGGGGGGGGGGGGCAGTATCTAGATTAAGAAATTTAGGACATTTCTCCAGCCTTTAGATCTCTTTAATAATTCATATTCTAGATATGGCATAACACATTAACCTAGTGATCTATTATGGCTCCTTCTACACAGCTGTATAAATCCACATTATCTGCTTTGAACTGAATTATATGGCCGTGTAGACTAAAATAATCCAGTTCAAATCAGATAATGTGGATTTTCGAACTTGACAACCTGAATTACCTGGCAGTATAGAAGGGGCCTGCGGTGGATGGATATGATTGTTCTGGCCTTGATCTCCATTTCACTTCTTTGTATATTCCATTCAGCATACCTACATTAAAGAGTCTCTCTATGGCCCCTTTTACACTGCCAGATTGTCTGTTTTGAACTGGATAGTATGTGAGTATAAAAGAGGTCTATCTTCTTTACTATTTAAATTGCAGGACAGTGATTGCAAAGTTCTAAAAGTCAGGGCCCGTCCACACAGCCCTATATCCCAGAATATGAAGGCAGGAAATCCTACATTATCTGAGTGTGGACTGAGATATTGTGAGATTTACTGCCTTGATATTCTGGGATATAGGGCTGTGTGGAAGGACCCTCAGTGTGTTAAAGAATGGAACCAAACTGAAGTAAGACCTTGCATTACTTTAGTTATTCCTTGCACAAACTTTTCAGATTTCTGTAGTTTTGCTCTAGAATGCAAATTATGAACCAAGGCTGACAAAACTTGGAAAGACAAAAACTTGGACTGGCATCTCATTTTTGTGCAAATATAATCAGCAAACTTTGAAATTTTGTGGGAACATTCTGTTGTTTTTGGCCACCCATCAAACTTCTGTTGCATTTGAATCATAAATGCAATCATCAACATCAATTCAGACAATACTAAGTAAATTTTCTAGTATTGTAATATAATTCATTATTCTTAACTATCTAGTATTTTAGCATACCCCGTGTAAAAGAGGAATAGCACATATGGAGTATGGCCTGCAGGCTTTCGGTTTCATTATACTGATGTCAGAAAACTAACATTTCAAACCATTTGGCAGGTGCTTGAAATTTTATATCTAGTTTGAATTTACAATGCTTGACTTTGAAAAGTAAAAACTGCCTGTTAATTAACTTACATAATGACCACAGCTTAGGAAAATTATTTTTCCTTTGACTACAACTCCAAGAATTCTCATCCAATATGACAATTGCCCATGCTAGCTGAAGATTTCTGAGAAGTATCATTATAAAAACCCTTTTCAAGCTTTGAGATTGACAAATTATGAATACTTTTCACTGAATCAACTCATCACTACACTAGTATGGTGATATGTCTTGAAGAACTACTTTAGTATCCACATATGTGTGAATAAAATTCTGACCTACCACCATATACAATACTGAGATTTTCTAGATTTAGAGTTATATTCCTGATGTCAAATGTGATTATTTCTTACACAGATTACTATTATGCCATAGGTCACACTGATATAGAAGTCATTTTCCAGTACTTAGGAAAGATGTGATTGCACCTGTTGATTTATACTAAAATTCATAGGGTTTTCTGAAATAAGGGATACTCTGAGGTGGCTTTACCAGCACCTTCCTCTAAAGCAGTGGTTCCTAACCTGTGGTCTGTGGACCACCAGTGGTCCGCAATAACTAACATATGGTTTGCAGCCTCACTGTTACTACACTGTTGCAACTAGAGTGACTGGTCTCGCAAAACCCTTTTATAATGCCGAGACTTATTAAATATGGTCTTCTGTAGGCGAGCAGATAGTGACTACTGGATGTCATATGTTCTACATCAGAAACTAAAGCTGATGTCATCCATCCAATGCAATTTTCTGAATTAGCACCCCAAATAACTATCCTGAATCCAAAATTGACCAAAAACTGATTTGTAATCCTTTTGGTACTAATATTGGAGAGTGGTCCCTGATCAAAGTGATCCTTGTGAAATACAGGTGGTGTATCCTTTATCTAAAATGCATGGGAACAGAAGTATTCCATGTTAAGGATTTGGGATGATTTGAGAATCCTTCCTACACCTAATGAGATATCTTGGAGCTAGGACCCAATTCTAAACACAACATTCATTTACCCTATGTATCATGTATAACTTATTTTATACCTAGTCTCAAGTTAATTTCATACCCAATATTTTTAAAAGTTTTGTGCATAAAACAAAGTGTGTGTACATTGAACCATTAGAGAGTGAAAGTTTCCCTATTTCAACCACCAAAGTGGGCAATATTTCAGATTTGAAATTCCAGATAAGGAATACCCAAACTGTACTGGTTTTCAGCATTTAGATTTTTAATATCACCCTAAATCCAACTTTTCTTATTTTCCTCTCACAACATATCCAGAAAGGCGGTTCTGGTTTTCAAGAAAGATAACTCCCAACAGAACATGAATAAAGATGATAGGAAGGAAACCTAATGAAATGTTGATACAACTCATTAAAACAAATTCAAGTTATGATAAACACTTTTTTTTTCAGAAGGAAGCATACTGATTAGATCAAACTGGAACTGTGCACAAACTGGGAGGTACAAGCCCAGATCTAAGTTCAAGAAATGCTTCTGTCCAGAACGGCATGGTAGAAAGAGAGAAGAGGTTGGGGTGCTCCTCCTGGGGGTCAATCCAAACAGAGAGAATGCCAGATCTGTCCATGAATGAATGAACTTGATTTACCCAGCCAGCCATAAGGCAGGCAAGGCTTCCTTGTGAAAAGTCTTGGCTGTGAAGGTCATTGAGACTGGCTGATAAGAGAACCAGCAACAGGTAACACCTGTGAATTTAAGGGACTGAAGGTTGTTACTTGGTTGCTGGGTGCAATGTCAGCACTTGAGCCAAGACCCTGAACTCTTTCGATCTTTCATGCTCCAGCTGGAATCATTCAGCTGTTGTGTGGTTTCCAGGCTGTTTGGCTGTAGTCTAGCAGCATTTTCTCCTGATATTTAACCTGCATCTGTGGCTGGCCCCTTCAGAGGATCTATGCCAGCCACTGACACAGGCAAAACATCAGGAGAAAATGCTGCTAGAACATGGCCATACAGGCTGGAAACCACACGACACCCCAAAGAGATACCAAGAAATCTGCTTATTATGTCGAACTGAACTTTACAAAAAATTATGGGACTTACAAACACTTGAGCAGTAAACGTATTTGGACAGTTGTGAGATTCAAATTGCACAATATCTGAGAAGAGAGAATTATAGTAGGGCAGGGAGAAAGGGACAAAAGTCAACTGCACAAAAATGAAGCCAAAATTGAAAGTGCTCATTGGTTTTGTTTTAGAAACCTCATTAAAAAATCTCCTTACAAATTTAACACAGACCAATTTATTATACTGCACATGTCTGGAGTTGTAAATCATTCTTCATATCACTGGTACTAAAATGATGAAAATGATACAGTTATGGAAAAAGACTGAAGTGAATGGAGCAGTTTCTATTTGTGATAACACAACCGTAAAATCTATAAATACAGTAAAAGTAATAGGCCTACTCCAAAGTAAGTGAATTAAGAGTTAGTGGATAAGGTGTTGTCAGAGAAAATGGAAATTCCAAATAGGTTACCAAGAGTTTAAAAGGGAAAGAGGTAGGCAAGTACATATATTACTCCAGCCCCATTTTTGGACCCTTTTAATTATAAGGATGTTATAAAGGTTAAGTTCTTCTCACTTTTTGATGAGAGTCACACAGAAGAGTGAGTACTAGTGAATCAGATAACATTGTTATTCAAATTTCCCTTAAGACAGTCCTCTTTTAATTAAAAGGACTTGAAACAACTGGAATCATAAATACTTTTACTCTATCCCAATGGTTCTCAACCTGGGAGTCCCCAGGTATTTTGGCCTACAACTCCCAGAAATCCCAGCCAGTTTACCAGCTGTTAAAATTTCTGGGAGTTGAAATCCAAAACATCTGGGGATCCACAGGTTGAGAACCACTGCTCTATCCCATTTTTAACAGCTATCCCATTATTTCAAAGACTCAGTTTCAAATTCACAAAAATGGAAGAATTAGAGAAAGCCATATGTTCTCACACTAAGTTGTTATACAGACAATAAGTGCCTATATGTAAATATATGCAAATATCTCATGTACTGGGGCTTATTTCTCCCCTTCCCCACACTGTAATCACTTGTGCCTCCTCCAAATTTACTCTGGAAGGCCCTGAACAGATTTCTGGCATGCCTAGTAGGCTGCAGGTGGAATAAGACATCCATATTGATAACTGTGCCTACACAACTGACAGTTCAGTAAAACCTGAGAATATTATCTGACACATCTAATGAACCAGACTTAGGGTGTGTCTACACTGTAGAAGTAATGCAGTATGACACTGCTTTAACTTCCGTGGCTGAATGCTATGGAATCATGGAAGTTAGCGCTGGTTCCTCACCAAACTTCTCTTTGGCAGAGAAGGCTAAAAACCATATAAAACTGCAACTTCTATGATCTCATAACATTGGGTCATGGCAGTAAAAGCAATATCAAACTGCATTAAATCTACAGTGCAGATGCACCCTAGGAAACTACCACGGAGCCAGTACATCACTGGTAGCCAGTCATAGAGTGACTTCAAAAATCCTTCATTGCCACTTATTTTATTGGTCCAGGCTTTGGGTCATAAATTCCTATTTTAAAGAAAAGAGTATATATTATGTTCATCCTTAAGAACTGAGTTTAATTTTAGCCTGCAATGGGATAATAAGCAATTACTGTCACAAAATATAACATTTTAGTGAATACATTTCTATAATTTCGTTCACACAGGCCTTCTAATTAATGTTGTCTTGATACCCTACTTCTGTACAATGTTTACCTTCCTATCTTTCAGAAAATTCAGTTCAGGAATACTGTTTATGTGTTGAATCACACCAGAGAACAATCCTCTCTGGAGCAAAACTGTTATTATAATTGTACAAGGAATAAGAAGCCAGACTGCTCTCCTCCACACAATGTATTTTCAACAGCAATTAAGTAACTACAAAAGATGACAGGTTGGCAGAAATGGAGGGCAGACTCCTAACAAGAAGAATGAAAGCTTCTTTTGTCACGACCTGCAATCAGTATGCAATACACAACTCAGTGGAGAAGCACACTTTACCTTTTCAAAGATACTATAAGGTATGGCCAACAAGAGTAAACACGTAGCTATAAAATTGAGTAAAATCATCGTACTCATCTAAAAATACTCAGGCTACTAATTGGTAATTGGATAATTTTGGATAATTCTCATATTAACACAGAGCTCATTAAAGGTGTGAGGATTATGAACAAAATTTTGGATTGGAGACACTTGGCCATGGTGGTCCACGCCTTAGTTACATCCAGAATGGACTACTGTAATGCACTCTATGTGGGGCTGCCTTTGAAGACGGTTTTAAAACTGCAGCTAATGCAAAGGTCAGCTGCCAGATTACTAACTGGAGCTAGCTACATGGAACATACCACACCCCTGCTGAACCAGCTCCACTGGCTCAATTCAAGGTGTAGGTTATTACCTATAAAGCTCTATATGTTTTGGATCAAACCTATCTTTGAGGCCTCATCTCTTTCTATGAACTGGTGTGGGCTCTGAGATCGACAGCAAAGGTGTTTCTCTCTGTTTCACTACCATCTCAAGCACGGTTGGCGGGGACAAGAGAGGGGGTCTTCACTGTGGTGCCCCCCGGCTCTGGAATACCCTCCCAAAAGAGATTAGATTAGCCCCCACCCTTCAATCCTTCAATTCCAACCTGAAAACATAGATCTTCAGACAGGTCTTTGACCTTGAGTAGGCTGAATGGGTCCGTATGAAGCTGACACTTGGCACCTTGTGAATTGACAGCAGTTGGTTTTCTCTACTCTTATTTTAAAATTGTATTATTTTGAATTTATGCTACATGTGTTAATGGGGGTTGCTGTTATAATTTTATGTGACTTGTTTTATACTTTTGTACCATTTTTACCTGTTGTATGTGCATCCCAGAGTGCCTTGTAAGCTGCACCGAGTCCATTCGAGGAGATGGTGGTGGGATATAAAGTTGTTGTTGTTGTTGTTGTTGTTGTTATTATTATTATTATTATTAGATTAGTGGTTCTCAGCCTGTGGGTCCCCAGGTGTTTTGGCCTACAACTCCCAGAAATACCAGCTGGTTTACCAGCTGTCAAGATTTCTGGGATTTAAAAGCCAAAGCATCTAAGGACCCACAGGTTGAGAACCACTGCACTAAAGGATTCAGCCACTGAATAAAGTCAGACATCCTGTTACTAACCTGGACCCCTTATAACGAAGCCTCATAAGCAAGGACATATGTAATCTCCTCTCAACAAAAGATTGCTCCAGGCACTGCCAGGCAATCAAATGCTAATCAAGGTGGTCAGTTGAAACATTAACATCTAGCTCCAACAGACAAGAGTCCTTTGTCCCATCCTGGTCATTCCACAGATATATAAACCCTTTTTCCTAGTTCCAACAGACTTCACTACCTCTGAGGATGCTTGCCATAGATGCAGACGAAACGTCAGGAGAAATGCCTCTAGAACATGGCCATATAGACCAAAAAAAAACCTACAACAACCCAGTGATTTTGGCCATGAAAGCCTTCGACAATACAAAGGACATATTTAAAAAAATGTTTGAATTGGTGTTTGTTAGTTTGCATCATCATTGCAAATTTGTATGTAAAATGTCTGAGGATGCTTGTACACTGCAGAATTAATGCAATCTGACACCACTTTTACTGCCATGGCTCTATTCTATGGTACCTGGGATCTGTAGTTTGTTGAGGCACTAGCACTGTTTGGCAGAGAAGGCTAAAGACCATGCAAAACTGCCACGACTGCATATCATTGAGCCATGGCAGTTAAAGTGGTGTCAAACTGCACCTTTCAAAGTATCACATTACACTGTTAAAGACTTGCTACCCCACTTTAAATCCTGAGGCTGCCTTCTGTAGAATTCTGGGATTTGAAGTATACAATTCTCAGCCATAGAAATCCTGGACCTCACTAAGCTAAAACCACAGGCATTCTACATGGGGCATCCACAGGATTTAAAGTAGAATAGCGATTCTTTAAAGTGCAATGTGAGCATCTCAAACCTCCTTAAACTATGACACACAATACTCCAGGTGAGGTGTCATCAGAACAGGAAAGACTGCAATGACCTGGAAATATATATTTTTAAAGAATATTTAAAATGAATGTGAATAGACAACGGAATAATGGGTAAATGCATGGTAAAATTATACAAACCCAAACAAATTAATACAACAGTTTGTGTATTAGTACAGTGAACTTCACCACATTCTATGGGACTAGAGGACCCCGTGAAAGGGGAAAAACTACAAATTTTTAAAAGATGCTATTTGTTTAGATGGAAGAACATTTCCCTGGGAATTTCTCAGTCATCCAACACAACTCTAATGCTCAACTTCCATTTGACCATTTAATCACATGGGAGGGCCTAGATATTCCTAAACAGATTTATCAGGATCTAGAGCAGTGTTTCTCAACCTGGGGGTCGGGACCCCGGTGAGGGGGGTTGTGAGGGGGTGACAGAGGGGTCACCAAAGACCATCGGAAAACAACAGTATTCTTTGTTGGTTCTGTGTGGGAAGTTTGGCCCAATTCTATCGTTGATGGGGTTCAGAATACTCTTTAATTGTAGATGAACTATAAATCCTAGCAACTACCACTCCCAAATGTTTATTTTCCCTAAACTGCATCAGGGTTACATTTAGGCATATTGAATATTCATGCCAAGCATGGTCCAGATCCATCATTGTTTGAGTCCACAGTGTTCTCTGTATGTAAGTGAACTAGGTCAATGCCCACCAAACCTTTCCAGTATTTTCTGTTGGTCATGGGAGTTCTGTGTGCCAATTTTGGTTCAATGCCATCATTGATGGAATTCAGAATGCACTTTGATTGTGGGTTAACTATAAATCCCAGCAACTACATCTCCCAACTGACAAAATCAGTCACCCCCAACCCCACCAGTACTCAAATTTGGGCATATCGGGTATTTGTGCTAAATTTGAAGTAGGAATAATTTTGTGGTTGGTGGTCACTACAACATGAGGAACTGTATTAAGAGGTGACAGCATTAGGAAGGTTGAGAACCACTGATCTAGAGATTCCTAGAGTGAACATTTTAATCAAATTCTTGAATAATCAAATCTGCAACAGTCAAACATGCAAATGTGGAGGGGTGACTGTAATTTTATTCATCCTCACATGAACTGATCAGGCTGCAATTTCCCACCTGTCTGCACTGAAACAAGCCTCACAGAACTCAAGGCAACATACTTCAGAGCTGGCATTCATAGAATTGACTTGTAAAGGGTCTAACACAAACATGGGCAAACTTGGGCCCTCCGCTTAAGCAGCTGAGGGGGAAAGGGAAGGGGCCTGAGGTTGTTAAGAATTGTGGGAGTTGAAGACCAAAACACCTGGAGGGCCCAAGTTTGCCCATGCCTGATCTAGCATCATTCCATTATAAAGCATCCCATCAAGCCTGTCCTTCAAAAGCTGTGATGTTTCAGCTATTAATTTTCTGTTTAATGAGACTGTACTCCAAAGTTGCAAGCATTGGAAGATATCTATCACATCTTCCAACATATCTACACATTGTCCAACATCGCAACATACCTATCATTGGGAGCAACTGAAAAGTTGCAGCCTTAGTGTCTCCCTGCTCCAAATGTTGACTACTCGACTATAAATGGCCAAAAGGAAAGATACAGAGTGATACTTTCTATGTAGTTCCCTCTGCTACTGTTGCATATGCTTTCTTCAAAGATTTATTTATACTTGACTATGCACAGAAACAATCCTCAAGGCCTAGGAGTATGGTTTTTTGTTTAAGATGTCTACTTCTTTTCTCACGGAACATCATGACCATACAAGTTTTTATCAAGCAGAAGAACAAATACACTGTATTACATTTATAGCAACAGCAACTGAAAAAGAATTACAACATAGGCATTCAATGGGAAAGACCAGCTTTAATGCAACCCTGATGTCAAAATGGAGTATGCCATTAATGTTGCATGTGGATATTTACATCAAATCACCTTTGTCAAATGCTATTCCTTTGAAATATTAGCCATGGTCAGCAAAGTAATATCCATGTAACTTCATAAATGGTGATGCTTCTAAAAGAAGGCTAAAGAGGGCATATCTTTATAGGCAATTACCTGAATTAAGTCTTCAAGTTCTGTGTCATTCACACAGGAATGCTGTGATACAAACATCTGCTTCTGGATGACAATAGTGGTTCTCTGGTTCGTTTCATGTGGCTGCTCCAAGGCTTTGAACACAGTAGCTCCAATAATCAGATACAGGACCACCACCAGAAAAATGGTTGAGACCGTCTTCCATTTCATAACATTAATGGTTATATCGCTCTCTTCCCGGGAAGCAAGCACAGTAGGTTTGGTTGAAAATGACAGCCTGGGTTTGGAGTTCTGAGTGGCAGATTTGGGATCCAGCAAGTCAGGTGCCGCCACTAATAAAAAGGGAGGGAAAGATCGGAATGTTAATTTTTATTTTTACGAGGTTTGTCAGAGATTTATTCAGTGCTTTTTCTTTCTCGCTAGAGGGTCAGAGGGAAGCTATTAATTCATGAAACAATTTAGATTCAGTGATACTCTGCAAATGGACTGAACTTGTCCATCTTCATAAGACTGTACTCTAGAACAAGGGGAGCCAGAAAACTCTGTTCAGTTCATTATTTTCGCCTGACGTGTTATAATATCCCATAGTCCAAACCTTTAGAAATATGTACATTGCTAAATCAAAACGCCACAGCACTAATCACATAATATTAATCATTCTAATACATAATAAATAATTAATAACTGATAATTACTTATTTTCTCAAGTCGGCCCTTCCTGATTCATGTTGTTGCAAATGAGTTTATTTTTAGCTCATGTTATATATTAATAATTAATCACTTCTCCAACCTTACACACCCACACACAATATGTTGGACTTGGAGAAATGCATTATTAAACTATTTGCATCGATGTTTCCTCTCATGTATAGTTTTCAATCACAGTTCATTATAAGTAGCATCACTTGGAGAAGATTTGTTAAGTCTAAATCATTAGAGTATTTAACTGATTGAAAAAACAAGGACCTGTCTGAGAATTACAGGACAAAACATTTTGTGATGTGAATCTAGGATTTCCTTAGCTCAATGGCATCTAAATTAGATGGCTCACATAACTCTTTTATAATGATTATCAATAAAATGTCACAGCAACTTGTTGAAGACCACAGAGATATCCTACAGGCAGTGCTGAGTGTCAGTATTGCAAAATATGTCATTGGGTTACTAAACCTTTCAATAGCGTCAGGGAAAGTTCACACATGAACACATGCAAATCACTCACAACAGCTCTTCCCTCAACACTTTCAACCATCCTGAAAAACGGACATGTCTTAATGGAAGCAGAAGGTTGTGGAACACAATGTTCATCCATAGCTTCATACACAGTGTGTTCTTCAGAAACACGAGCTACAACAACATGACCTTACAGCATCTCCAAGCACAGAGACACAGGCAGTCAGGCACAGAAAGCAGATTGACCCCCCCCCCCCCCCCCCACACACACACACACACAGAGAGAAAGAAACAGTAGCCTCAGATGAGGAAACTCAAGAGAGTCATTCTTCATGACTCACTGCACAGTGTTGTCAGGTTGTTACTCTTTTCCAACTCTAGAAAGACATGACTTGAGGCAACACCTTCATATGCCTAATTCCTTTCACTGTGTTGGCTCTAGGACAACTTCCAGCAGCAAATGAGGACTGTGATAGAATCTCATATTTCTCCACACTGAAGGATTCAGTCTTCTAAGCACCTCACTCTGCCCAAAGTAGCTGTGATGGAACTAATCCTATTGACTTCAGAGTGACTATTCCGGAGTCACTGATTTGACAACTGTAATTGAACGTTGCTGCCTGAAGGCTTTTGTGTTAAGTTCTTGACTGATTATGTTTAGCAGGACGATTTATATACCAGCTGAGCTGCGGTAACAGCACTCAAGCCCACTGCACTTCAATGGGGTGGGGAGGTGTTGGAGTGATCAGAATATTAAGCGGCTTGCAGATAAGGTTGAGAAAATATGTGATGGGCAGGGAAAGTGGGAAGGGGCGGGACCATGGCACACTCCCCATTTGTTTCCATCATCACTTAACAGGCCCACACTGTGAGCTCTCCCCCACCCCCAATGAGCAGGTGGTCAACCTGCTCCATGTCTTCTCCCACCTCAAGATGGTGGTTGTTGCAATAGTCCCTGCAGCTATATACCTGGACCTTCCATGCTCTTAAATAAACAATAATAATGGCCATAGCCATACTGTATTGTGCATGACAATAGCAAAAGAGCAAGAAGAGGAAGAGTGCCCCCCACCTGTCCAAATACAATGCACACCCACACACAAGGCAAACCTGTTACCTTGGGGAAGCACCAGTCTCCAGATTCCCTTTGATCCGCTCTCTCTTTTAGGAAGCTACCCGCCCCGCTGAGCTAACAAAGGGGCTGGCAGCTCAGAGCATCTTCCCTTGAAGCAGATCCCTACAATAATAGAGCGGGAGCTGCTGCTCTCAGCATCCCCCACTGCCCCTCCATGCACGTCACCCTCCTTAGCCTTTTATGAGCCTCATCCAAGATGCTGCTGCGCTCCCAGTTCACCCTCCTCCCCACAACACACATGTACCAGAATAAAATAAAGCCTCTTCACCCAGAGAGGGACCCCTTTTGACGTCTGCGAGATCAAGGATCACGCCTCTGAAGAAGCAACCAGTTTCCCTCCTCTCTCTCAAACACACACAGGATGCTCCTGAAATCCTTGGTGTCGAATGGGGATGTGGGCATTGGCAATGGACCTCTGACTGAAGCTTCTCCTCCCATAATATATAGTATGTATAGCATCACTCACACACACACACACACATACTTGAAATGATGCAAAAGAAATGTGTGTGTGTGTGTGTGTGTGCAATATATATATATATATACACCTCTTCACCCTAAGCTGGACACACACCCCTTGAACAAAGATGAAGTGGAGCAGAGCACCTAGAAGCCAAGGTGTTGCATGCAGCCCAAGCGCCCAGCAATGAGATGCAGGAAAGAGGAGCAGTAATGGGGTGAAGAAAGCAGAGGCAAGATATGGGGTGGGGGTAAGTGGGCACGAGGAAGGAGGGGGCTCCCTTGCAAACGGGTGGGGCTGTGGGTGTGGGCTTCCCTCTGCCCTAGAGCGAAGATGCAGCGGCAAAAAAAGGCAGCAAAGAAAGCATGCAGCATTTTTCCTCCTCCTCCTCCTCCTCCTCCTCCTTTGCTTTCTCCCTCTCTTTTCCAAGCCAGCCACAGACGCGCCATTGCAACGAGTACTCACTTCTTATGTACAGACCCGGTGCCCTCTCCTCGCTTCACGGGCAGGCATTTTTTCAGGGCTTGGGGGAGGCAGAGTTTAGGAGCAAAAAGAAAAAAGGGGGGTGGGGGGGGTTTAAAAATGGGTCCTGGTGGAAATTGGGATGGGGTGGGGAGGTAGGGGAGGGGAGAGAGAGAGAGAAAGAGGAGAGGAAAGAAAAGAGAGCGAGCAACGCGTGGGTCTGAAAAGGCACCGCACGGATGGAAAGAGAGAGGGAGAGAGAGGCACGGGCAGGAGCGCAAGCGCAAGCGCGCACCCACCGAAGGAACACACACAAAAAGAGGGAGGGAGAGAGGGAGAGGGAGCTGTGCCTCTCTCTCTCTCTCTGTGTGTGTGTGTGTGTGTGTGTGTAAGAGAGAGAGAGAGAGAGAGAGAAAGGAAGAGGGAGGAGGGAAGGTGGCACCTCGTGCGTGCGTCTTGTGCCAAGTCTGGGTGGCTGTGCAAAGCTCCACTCAAGGTGTGGATGTGTCCGCCTGTGTCAAAGTGAGTGTGCCTCTGTGTGTGTGTGTCTGGGGGGACTCCCTTGGCCTCTCCCACTCCTCCTCCTCCCCTTCTTCTTCTTCTCCCCTCCTTCCCTGTCCCCCTCCTCAGGTGCTGAGCTGGCTTTGCAGACGTGCATGAGACGCGCTCTCCAAAAAGGGAACCAGGTCTGCTGCTGTTGGCAAGGCTGTCTCCACCGAGCAGGCAGACTTTCTTCTCTCTCTCCTGTTTTCCCCTTCCCACCTGCAGAAGCTATGTGGGATTGGGTTGATGTAAGTTTGTCGGGCAGTATGTTCCAGAAGCATTCTCTCCTGACGTTTCACCTGCATCTATCAGGCATCCTCAGATGTTGTGAGGTCTGTTGAAAACTAGGAAAATTGGGTTTATATATCTGTGGAATGTCCAGGGTGGGAGAAAGAACTCTTGTCTAGCTGTGAATGTTTCAATTGGCCACCTTGAAAACAGGGGAACTCCAGACAAGAAACAATCACGGACAGCAAATCACCTCTCAACAAAGGATTCCCCCAGGCAGTAAGAATCCACACATTGAAAACTGCTAGGCCATTAAATTCTTATCAAGGTGGCTAATTGAAACATTCACATGTACCTCCAACAGACAAGAGTTCTGAGTTGTTCTGTGTTTGTATGGCCATGTTCCAGAAGCATTTTCTTCTGACGTCTGATGTGGCAGGCATCCTCAGAAGTTGTGAGGTCTGTTGGAAAACTAGGAAAATGTGGTTTCTATATCTGTGGAATGTCCAGGATGGGAGAATGAACTCTTGAACACAGTCCAATGGATACTCCACCACAGACATCAGAAGAGCTGCAAGACTGAGAACATTACAGGAGAGTCAAGACAAAGATCCACCCAGAAGAGAAGTGTTCTTACCATACATCAAGAGAACCACTGACCACATAGGGAAGCGAATGAGAAAACACAACCTACAAACTATCTGTTGTTGTTCATTCGTTCAGATCATTCTTCGTGATCTCATGGACCATCCCACGCCAGAGCTCCCTCTTGGCCATCACCACCCCCAGCTCCTTCAAGGTCAATCCAGTCACTTCAAGGAAACCATCCATCCATCTTGACCTTGTCGGCCCCTCTTCCTTTTTCCTTCCATTTTCCCCAGCATAATTGTCTTCTCTAAGCTTTCCTTTCTTCTCATGATGTGGCCAAAGTACTTCATCTTGGCTGCTACTATCCTTCCCTCCAATGAGTAGTCGGGCTTTATTTCCTGAAGTATGGACTGGTTGGAACTTCTGGCGGTCTAAGGCACTCTCAGAACTTTCCTCCAACACCACAGTTCAAAAGCATCTATCTTCCTTGGCTCAGCCTTCCCTATGGTCCAGCTCTCACATCCCTAGGTGACTATGGGGAATACCATTGCTTTAACTATGCGGATCTTCATTGCCAGTGTGATGTCTCTACTCTTCATTATCTACAAACTATCTACGAACTATCTACAGACCCACTAAGAAAATCCAACAAATGCTACATTCAGCAAGGACAAGAGGAATCCTCTCACCTTTGCAGGAGTCTACCATATACCGTGCAGCTGTGGACAAGTCTACATAAAAACCTCATCTCGGTGGTGGCCCCCCGGCTGTGGAACACCCTCCCTGTAGACATCAGACAGGTGCCCTCCCTTATGTCATTCCGCAGGAGCCTAAAGACTTGGTTATTTGAGAAGGCGTTTAACTAAGTGCTAAAACAATTGGTAATGACGACTGGAACGGAATATGGACTACGAGATTGGTTTATGATTCTACAATGAGACGGCGCGGATGATTTAGTGTAATTATTTGATTGTTGTATTATTGATAGTTGTTGATATTTCGTTGTGCTATTGCTTTATTGTAAACTGTGTTTTTATATGTTGTACACCGCCGTGAGTCGCCCTAGGGCTGAGAACGGCGGTCAACAAATGCAGTAAATAAATAAATAAATAAATAAATACCACCAAACGCAGCATTGCCCAAACACCTAAATCAAGGAACATGAAAGGTACTGCAGACTGATTCAACCAGAGAAGTCATCCATAGTAGAGCACTTGATGAACCACCCTAGACACAGCATATTATTTGAGAACACAGAAATGCTGGACCACTCTAAGAACTACTATATCAGACTACACAGAGAAGCCATTGAAATCCACTAGTATGTGGACATTCTCAACAGAAAGGAAGAAACCATGAAAATGAACAAAATATCTCTAATTGATAATTTAGTGGTTATAAAAGAATACCACAGTGTCTATTGGAAACACTTGAAAACTATGTCAACACACTTCGACAGAAATCACGCTCCATGGATAAACTTCAGTGGACACTCAGGAGTGCAAGACCACTCAGTCTTTCTTGCCCCATTGTGCTTCTTATGTATGTTTTTAAATGTTCAAGAATTGAAAACAACTTTTCATTTGTAGCTGTTGACACTGACCATGTTGCAGAAATCTGAAGGAGTTTCTTCACATTTGGAAAAACTTTCTGTCACAGACAAGATATGCTTCCAATGCATTTGTTGGTTTTTCTGCAGATGTAATCTTTTTCCGTTTTCTACACCATATGTCAAAATCTTCCATCAGTTTGTCAGTATCTTGAAGGCATTCGTTTTAAAGCTCTGTGCACTTGTTTGAGTTGGATTTTAAGTGGCTAGACTTAATAGAAAGGTACACTTGCAGATCCTGAGCTACTTCCTTGTATCTTGTAAAGCTTTCTTGAAGCTCACTGCAGAAAAAGTCCAGAAATGGGATGTACACATTTAGCCTATAATATTCCATTGGTGTTGATGAAGTTGTCTGGATGTTGCTTTTAAAAGCATGCCTTGAACAGATACAAGGAATCTTAACTTCTCCACCCATAGACCCCACCACTGATCTTGTTGTGACAAAGATCTCCTGAAATTCTTTCACAGTTTCTGTGTACATTTCCCAGGCTTTTTCTAAGAGACTGTCAACAAGTTGCAGGCTACACGAAATGACCATATCTACTCTTTGTAATGTTTTGCTAAGCTTAAGGGATGTATGGTACAAATTCAAGATTCAGAACAGCTAAATGAAGGTGTCCAGCTTGGGAAGAAGTTTCACTGTTGTATAGAGGGCTCTCTTTTAGTTTTTCAAGTGTTCTCACTACCATACTGTACGGTTCAACAAAACATTAAAAAATGTATCATGTCTCTCAACACAACAGGTTTCATAAAGTGGCAACAGGCTGTTTGCTCTTGATTCAGGACAACAGTCATATATTTTCTTCAACGTTTCCAGTCTGATGGATGGTGCTCTGAAGAAATTTCAAACAGATGATATTGTTCCTTGGCAGGTTCTGACAGGTGGAATGCTGCAAGTCTTTGAAAGGCTAGATTTAGTGAGTTAGCATTGCAGTGGATATAAACTTCTGCAATATAATTGGATACTTCTGCGATATAATTACCTGTGCTCCACTAATATGACCACTCATATTAGTAGCCCCATCATAAGCCCTGTTGTATATGCTTTTCTCCCTACACAAAATATTAAATACAGGAGCATGCAGAATTTGGTCTTAACCATGACCAAAAAAAATCATGCAGTATCACCCATGTACTGTAACTAATTGCTTTGCTTTGTTTCATTAAGCCAATTATAAACCTTATTTATGTGTGTATATTTTAATAGATAAAACATATAAATGGGTTGATTGTGAACATTTTAAAAAATTAATGCAAACAAAGAGAAAACAAACATCACATAAAAGCATGTGTTTGCAGGATAGTTTAATATAGGTTTTTCAGTGTTTCCTTTAATCTCTAGATTAAAAGATTGTGCCTAGCATCTAAAAGCAAAAAAGACACAGTTCTCTGGGAAGGATCTTTTATAACTTGCTCACCACCATATAATTTGGTCCTCCCTCAGCCCTCTTTAGCCCTTTAAAAGAGGTGACATTTGAAGAAGGATCTTTATTAGTGACCATAGTGTGCTGACAGGTTGGTAGGCATGGGAGCAGTTGGTCTTTCAGGTTAGATGCTATACACATACACTTGTAATAGAAAAATCAACAAGCATCACAGTGCATCACAGATTATAAATGATATAGATGGGAAAGGGTGCTATTTTTAAATAAATTACATCCATGAGGAAAATTGAAAGTTTTAGTCTCATTAATCAACACTTTCAAGCCACTTTTGGAGATACATGCTAGTAAATATGTAGCAAGGACTCAATTACTACCTTCATTATACACAATTGAGTCAATAGCTCATTGATGCTTCGGCCCTCAAATCTATTCAGATCTATAAGATCAATTGCTTATGGGCCACTACAATCTACATTTCCAATTAGTTTGATCCCTTTGACAGAGAAAGCAATATGCAAGTAAAATAAATAATTTAGGTTGCAGTCTTCCAATATGAGACACTAGAAGAGATTTCCCCAAGCTCTGGTCTCAGAGTATTTTTGGAGTGAATTTCCTATAATCTCAGTTATTTATGCTGGCTGCAGCTGATTGAATCTGTTTGCTCAATACATTTGGAGGATACCAGGAAAACATCTGACAAAGCCTGCCCTATGACATTCCCATTTGGGACAATAGTCTAGAGTAAGTTTTGTTAGATGTGTAGCCATAATTTACCTATAAGCTTTTGGCCCAAATACTACTTACTATTGAAAGGAACTGCAAAGCTCCACAATTTGTAGTACTGTCTTTAGATAAAAAGGGCATCACTACATATTTACATGACCTATTTCTCTTCCTCTGCAGTTTGGAAAATTTCATACATAAAACACCGTTCTCCTTTTCCCCTGAAAGGTTTGCTACAAATGGCCTTGTATAAACATTGCTTGTTCCTCCCATGAGGGGAAAAAACTCTTTCCCCTACAATTCTTATAAGGTTATGTGGAAAAAAGTGATATGAACGTTCTTCTATCTTGGGGTCAGTTGTAACACACATAAAGTATACATAAGTATAGTTTAGTTTTCCAGAAAAAGAGAGACAGTATCAGACACTTGTACAGATTTCAAGGAACTGCTAGAAAATTAGAGTTTAAGGATTAGAAACCAGAGTTTGCAAGATCTATGTAGGGCTGTTAATGACAGATCCCTGAGTCCTCTCTTTCTTACGAACCCCATAACTTGAAGCCAACCTGATGGCACATCACAACTACAAAGAATCTAATCTTCTGTCAATTCATATGGCGAATAAACATTTTGGAACATCCAAGAAATCACTAAAAACTATGAGTGCATCTACCCTACAGAATTAATACAGTTTGACACCACTTTAACTGCCACAATTCAATGCTGTGGCATACTGGGCACCAGCACTCTTTGGCAGTGATGGCCAAAGTCCTTGCAAAACTACAACCCCCATGATTTATACCATTGAGCCATGATATCAAAACTGCATTAATTCTACATTTTAGATACACCCATAGCAATACTCCAGTAGTTAATTCAAGGGCTGCAGTTACTTTCATTTCCCTCCCGCTATAAAGAATATAGATACCATTTCAAATCTCATTTAAGTGTCAATGACATTTGCAGCCTTTGAAAACAGGAAAGGTGGACTAACTCCATGGAAGTAATATGATCATGATGTCACAGAGCAAATTTGGGAAATTTTGTCATGCATACCTTCTATGTATGGTCCAATCTGGAGCTCTGATATAGCCATTATTTCTTCAGTGTTTTACTAAGAAGGACATCTTGTTCAGATACTAAGCTCCTTGGATTAAGATTAACAATATCATATTAGGCCCAGTGTAGTGTAATTGTTTGAAATAATATTAATCTGGAGACTATGGTTCAATTACCCTTTAAGCCATGGAAACTCACTCGAAGACCTTGTGCAAGTCATTATCTCTTAGCTTCAGAGGAAAGGAAAGAGGAACCCATTTGGAAGAAAGCCCTGTGATGGTCTAGATTCACCTTATGGTCACCATAAATTGGAAATGACTTGACGGCACATGACAACAAATACCACCAATATCTCAATTTCCTTACACAAATCTATTGCAGCTTCACATTTGAAAATCTGTAGATAGTTCCAGCTACCATATAAAAGGACACATCAAAAGTGAAGAGAAGGGAACTCAGATTATCAAGAAACTAGAACAACTTTCCCATGTTGTTGTGCACTGAAAAGTATTCAAAGTATTTACACTTCCCTTTATGTGCAAAAAAAGCAAATCATCCTTAACTACAGCAGAGGGGAGAGCAGTATTATTGACTAAAGTAATTATCACTTCCCACTTGTGTATCTTGGTCACAACATGCCAAATAATTTCTCAAGTATTGTTGTGAAGATTTTGTCATGCAACACCGATTTATAGGGGAAACACACTCCCATATGCCCATCTATTTTCTTAATTTTTACATGACTCTCAAATAGGCTGTTTATTTTTTTTTTCCTGAGCACATTTAACTGTCTAACGCCACTATGTCCAGTGAGTGGGAGTCATTTTAAATGTACAGTGTGTTTGTTGCCTTCATCAATATTGTCAAAGTAAAGTTCCTTTACTTCCTTGCAAGATTATTGTGGGATTCTTTTCTCCCTGTAGCAGGTTGCCTGCTCAAAAATTTCTCAACTACCTGAGGTATTCAGAAATATTCATGGTCTGATAGGATTATTTAGCTTCATTTAGCAGAATAAACTAGATTGGACTATGCTTTCTTGATCTAAAGAAACCCTTGATCATATGGTTATATTTTATGGTGGCTTCATACTAGCAAATCACACTTGCATTCACACAAGCCAAGTCACCTAAAGGATTTATGTGTGTGTGTGTGTGCACCTTCAATTTGCCTGACATCTTATGGTGACCCCATGAATTTCGTAGGCTTTTCTTAGGTAAGAAATGCTCAGGTGTGGTTTTGCCAGTTCCTTCTCTGAAATATAGCTTACAGCACCTGGTATTCAATTATAGTAAATGAAAATTGGTTTTGCGGCTTTCTGCAAAAGTAATGAAGCACACTGACCACTATTATAAAACCTTACTTGGACTCCAGTCATAAATTAAGACTGGGATTCTAAATGTATGTACAAAGGAACAATTTCCAGAAGGGCTTACTTTAATGTACATATCAAAAAGGTGACATAGATTTTAACAATCTATACAGATAATAAAAGTGAAAATATGTATGTGTGTATGTGACTGAGGTGTCCACTCACACAGTCAGGCTCCCACCTCCACAAACAGCTATAGCTCCCACTATGCAGAAGACACCAAAGCCCAATGGCATTGCAGCACCATTCCAGTGTCTCCCCAAAAACCATACTGGCCACCACCCAAGTGAAGGCTTTCCTACAGGGACAATTTCATACAGGGACAACTGAACATACTGCAGGGGTTTGGGGGAGACAGCAGTCAATCCGGCCGATGTTAGATCTGGACCAAACTTGGCATACAGACCCAACATGGCCATCTATGCATACAAGCAGGGTTTTTGGGTGATTGTGGATGTGGGAGTTGTAGCTCACCCTTATCCAGAGAGCACTGAACCCAGCTGATGCCGGATTTGAACCAAACCTAGCCACAACCCCAACATTACCACCTGTGCATGCAGGTGGTGTTAAGGGTGGTTGACCTTGGATCTAGGAGTTGTAGTTCACCCTTATCCAAAGAGCACAGAACCCAGCCAAAGACAGATCAGGACCAAACTTGGCACACAGAACTCTGGTGACCAACAGAACATGGAAGGGTTTTGGGGGGACTTGTGTGGGAGTTGTAGTTCACCCTGCATTCATAAAAAACAAAAGCAAAGACTGAGTTTTTCTCTAAGAAATAGCATGACATATGACCAAACTGATATTACCAAACTTCCCAAAACAAGCGATGTCTTTCTCAAGTAACCCAGGCATCACTAGGTCACAAAGCTAGACATTTAATAAAAGCACTGATATTCTTTGGCATTAAGTAAGACAATTTGAATTTGACTAATTGCTAAGCACTGCTATCATTCATTATTGACAATTCTACAGGAACAGTTAAGCTAAGGAATTGATTGCTAAGCAAAATGTACTCCCCACACATCACTTTTTTCCAAAATGGGACTCAAGGCAAGTCACGATATATTTATATTTCTAGTATTACTAAGATTCAAACCTTGGTCTCCAGAGTCCTAGACCAATCATCAAACCACTACGGTATGCTGGTTGTCATTGAACTATTAATATACACCAAATTATTTTTAAACTCAGATATCTAATTAAGCCTAGACATTTCTCCTTGTTTTTGTTATTGTATTTAATTTACAACACTTAGCCATAAGGAGAAAATTATATATCTCTATATCCTTTTTATTGGAAAAGTAGACAAGAGCTATATTAGCTGATTTCAGGAGGGTCTGATGACAGTTTTGAACTGAAGGTCTTTTATTGCTGAGAGCATTATGTCATCAATAAAGTTGAGGATCCTTTTACTGCAAAGACTGATAAAATAAAAATGTAAATGAGAGAATCTCATACAGTAGAAGGAGATGACGACAATCCAATAACAAATGGAAAAACTGAAGTAGATCCTTTAACACAGAACAGATAAGCAGAAATAGAATGCTAATGTTCTATGTTATCTTTTCTTTACAGAGGAATATCTTCAAAACAGTAATCATCATAATATAACAAATGAGGCTCATCCTACTGATAGAAAGCATTGCCTGTTTTACACTATAGACCAAACACAGCAGTTGGGGTGAGTGAGAACCCTTTACAATGGCTAATATAAAGTTATTTTGCTGCACTTGTTCTTAGCACTTTCATCACAATATTGTCGTAATAGTTTAGGGATGATAAAATAGAATACATTTTCAAATAGGAAATATTCATGCTAAATGGATGAAATAGAAGATCCAGTAGACTATTAATGTAAAGAAGTGCCTACTGTGAGAGATGTAAGAAAAAAATGGTTGACTTGTTAGCTAAACAAGTCTTTGTCCAACTAATGCTTGTTAAGCTAATGAGACAATTTGGGTTTGCAATGGGAAAATAGTTGTACAAGGTTTAAGAAACTGCTGGGAAAGATCATCCAGGAGCATGGGGCGGGATATTATCAGCATGCCGATGATACCCAAATATATTTCTGCATGACTTCAAAAACATTCTCAGCTAAGGATAGCATGTCTCCTCTGAATGAATGCTTGGAAGAGGTAATGAGCTGGATGAGAGAAAGCAAATGGAGACTGAATCCAGGCAAAACAGAGGTGCTTGCCATCAAGGGTCCTAATGTGTATCAGCCAGTTCTGGATGGGGGCTATACTCCCACTGAAATAGTATGTTCGGAGCTTGGAAGGGCATCTGGATCCGTCTTTCCAAATGTCAGCTCAGGTAGATGTGACCATCATGCATGCTGACAATCAGCTTCAACTGATATGCCAGTTGTGTCCCTTTCTAGTTGTGCCCCTTCCTAGATTTGGAAGATCTAAAGATGGTAGTGCACGCACTGGTATCCTCAAGGATAGATATCTGTGATGCACTTTACATTGGGCTACCTTTGTAAAACTTCTGCTGGTTCAAAATACGGCAGTCAGTTTGTTTATAGGAGGAGGAGATCCTTTGCACTTGAGTCAGACATATTCTGGTTACATACTGATATGCAAAACTTCTCAATGAAATATATTTATTTATTTATTTATTTTACTCTATTTGTATCCTGCCTTTCTCTACCCCAAAGGGGACTCAAGGAGATTTTACATATGGCAACTATTCAATACCTTTAAACAGCATAAAGTTAAAATACATTTAATGTACATTGAAACATATAAAACTTTGCAATCACTATTAAAATCACGCCACCCGCAATCATAATCTGTGGTTGCTCCAAAGGTGATAGGTTAACTGATGATTTAGAGATGATTGTGGGCTTTCCTGTGACACAAAGTGATGAGCCCTCAAGTCTGGGAAATTAGGGTCTGGGAAACGATGGTTCTCTCTGTGAAAACACTGGCTCAGAAAGTGCAGGACCTCAAGGCCAGTCAGAGGAGCCAGAAGTAGCAACAGCAAATAAGGAATTGAGTAAGGAGGGTTTCCAGGAGAAACCACCTGTAGCTATGAAGATCAACAATAGTCTTCGTTTACAAATCAGAGCTGAAAATAGATTGCGTCAGTCAGAAAGATTATGTGGGAAAGTTGGGGAGAAAATTCACAGGAGACTTAATGCTTTCATGGGTGTCCATTTAAAAAACAAGTTGTTTATCTCAAGGGCAGTTCAGGCAATGTTGTGTTAGAGTGAGAAGCTAAGCCTGAATTCTCTTGTTCCTGGCTGAAGTCAAGTCTTAGTTTTGGATTTTAATATCCTGGAAGTTTTCTATGTTCCTGTTCATGTACTCCTTTTGATGTTTTTACTAGTTATACCTTCTTGCTTGTGGACTGATGCTGTACCTGTGATTTCTGGCTATTCCTAGACTTTGTCACCTTTGGAACCTTATGAGACATTTGGATTATTGTTTGGTTAGCACCTGTTGCTAAACCTTTTTGGATTATATATCTCCCTTTCTTATTCCTGCTTTTTCCAATGTTTTATGTGTTTTACCTTTTGCTTATTTTCCTGGACTCTTGTGTGGTGTGGTGGTCATAGGTGTTTCCAGGCCTGGAGTGCAACACGGGTATTGAAATCAGGTAATCTTCCAATTGTGATTGAGTCACAATATCTAACAGTGAGCTGCCCGGGGATGCTGGGATTTACAATCCAACACCTGGAGTGATACAAGCTTCCCAGCTGTGTTGCAGTGCAAATCATTTCAAATTATATTAAATTAGGCTATTTTAGTTACATCTCATGTTCTCTCAAAAGCTAGGACTCAAGGAACATTACAAAATAAGAGAAACCCTAGTTTAAAAAACACATTCATAAAATGCATGTATACATAGAAAAATATGTTTAAATTAGCATTAAACTGACTAAATAATTAGAACCCCCTTAAAACAGCTCCATTAAAAAGGAAACAATAAAAGTCGTACAAGCCACTGAAACAGTCAGTTCCTAAAGGCTTGTTGAAATGAAAAGATCTTCACCTGATGATAAAATTACTGACCATAAAGAATTACTTATTTAAAGGATAACATTATCCAAACACTATCAATCAAGGGTAACAGAGTACAGTTTATTAATCTTTTCCTTGGTACCATTTTTCTTTGAGGAACTAGAGGGGGGTTAGAATGACATCTTTGTTTCAGTAAATTCTGTGAATGAGGAAAAGTATATAAAATATAAATGGATCAATTATCCAGTTACATTTTCTTACATTCCAGCATTTCAGACATTAAAACAACATTAAAATGTAACTGTGGTGGCAAAATTATTAATAAGGAAAAACAGATAAGCTAGGGCTGGTTTTCAGCAGCTTGCCTTTGCTTTAGCCATTGGGAAGGTAAAATTTCTCCTTCTCCCCTCTTTCCTGATGCAATAATTGAGTTCAAACCACTTTTGTACTTTCAACTCATTTTACAGCAACTTAAGTAAACCACGTAGAAAAGCAGAAAAGCAGCAGGAGGAGAGACAAACTGGTTATGATCTTTAAAGCCCTATACTGCTCAGGTCGAGGCTATTTGGTTGGTCACATCTCCTTGTATAAGCTTGCCCGAGCCCTGAGATCTTCAGAAGAAGCCCTTCTCTTGGTCCCACCTCCATCTCAAGCTTGGTTGGTGGGAACGAGAGAGAGGGCGTTCCTTCTCAGTGGCTGCCCCTCAACTCTGGAACTCCTTGCCCAGGGAAGCCAAATGGAATAGATGTAGATTAATCAGGACTGTCTCTGTCAAATCTGTACAGTGGGAGGGTATGCATTTAAAAGTTATTTTAAAACTGTTAAAAAGGTGATCTTATAAAGAGTTTTGTATTTCCTAGCAGTTACAAAAATAGCTCTGCCTGTGAAATGGAAAATCCTAAGGGAAATTCCAAATAATCAATTCCTAGCTCAATGAAATTTCTCCTGTTATTCTTTTTAATGCATAGGCTCGAGAGTGTTTTCACAGCTCTGTTGGAAACAACTGTCTTCTAAGCACTAAAAAAAACCCACTCAATACTTTAAAAGCAAGGAAGTGTTATTTTTTCCATTAGCTGGTATGCTGAATGCTGTGTGCATGTAATATGCAATCTTTTAAAAATCTCTTGTACCTCTAAATTTCTTCATTAGATGCTGAATACCCCATTGCCATAACACATGGGACAGTCCAGTTTTTTTTCAAAAGAAAAGCAACTTCAGCAGGGGTGACCATCCCAATACTCCATACAACAACAATGCTTTTTTTTTTTTCTTTCCCTTTAAAATATCCATTTGAGTAAAGGGGCTGCATATTTTGTCTTTCAAGTGTTGTGTGTTCTTTTACAGGATACACAAGAGCACTGTTAACCTTCTCTTGAATCATGACACTTCAAGATATGATATTAGTATTGCTTCTAGACTACCATGGAAATTGAAGGGTCAGTGGGAAATAGTGTTGGAAGATCTGTCACTTCCAAAATCAATGGCTAGGCCCAGAAGCCCAGAAGGGAGAGAAGAAAAGGCAGTATCTTCTTAGATTCATCACTTCCTTCACTGCCATCCCCTTTTCTTTTTGTATCACATCTTAATTAGATTATAAACCTGAAGACAAGGGAAAGTATTTAATGTTATCTTACTTTTAAAGCACCATGTATAGGGTTGGCAGTAAATAAATAAACAAAATGATGGATATGATAACTGAATCCATCCACATAAATATGAGAGTGATGTGACATTCTTTTCCCAGATAACATATAGTGCTCTTAGTGAGAAAAATCAAGCTCTTCTCCTCTCCTCTCCTCTCCTCCCTTTCCTTCTCCTCCTGCTCTCTGTCCCTCATCCTGCATCACATCACCTTGCCGTTTTCTTTATACAGGCATGCTGGAGACACATTGTCTGGCTTTAACTTCTCATTTTTAATATCTGGATTTCTACATTGGTCTGATGAAGTCTGGAGTGTGCTATTCTGGTCCTGAGCCAAATTAAACCAACCTGATTCAGTCCTGAGCTGGTATAAATCATCCTAATTTGCTCAGTTATTGGAGATTCATACAAATGGGTTGCCCCAGTCTGAAGTGAATGCGTGTTGGGCTATTATTGTCCATGTCAGAAACAGACATTGAGATGTTGCCTTAAAAAGGAGGAGGATAATAACCCGTCCATGAATGAGCAGAGGTAGAATGATGCTCAATAGCTCATTATATTCATCTGTCTTTTTAAAAAGTATCTTACCAAACTCTTGTTCTGACATTGACAATAGCAGAAGCACTGGAGCCATATATAGTTGGGGACACTACACTGTTCTGTCCTCTTCAAAATAACACACTGTTCCTGGATTAACAAACAAACAAAAAAGGAGAAATGGAGAAAATGCAGGAAGACAGACAAATGAGTGACACTAATCTGACACTAATCCTCCCCACACACTTGTTGCCAATTTTAAGTGAAGGGTGAGTACACCTCCAAGAACTCCTAGTCAACATAGCTGGCTGGGAGATTCTAGTAGTTTTAATCCAAAGAAACAACAACTCTGGAAAATGAGGCACAGCAATTCTACCCTTGTTGTGAAGTGTGAATTTTAGAGCCAATATAACAATTGTGATTGTTATATTGATGTTTAATCGTTGATGATGCTACTGTTTTTAACTGTCTCATATTCGTTTTGTGATGTTTTTGCATTGAATTTTGCTGAGTTAACCACTTTGAGTCACCTGAGGGCTGAGAAAAGCGGTATATAAATGAAGTAAATAAATAAATAAATAAATTTTAAATCTACAGTTATGTATAATTATAGATGGGTGTTTAGAGGGGAAAGTATATAGAGTGGCATGGCTGGGGGAATGGTGGCCAGCTTGGCTCACTCTGAGCCGGGTTGCCATGGAGGAGAGGGTGGAGCCGGCTGCCACTTGGCAGGGCAGCCATTTTGGAGCAGTTGGTCTGTAGTCAGTGAACTACAGGGAAGACTGGTTTTGTTGTGTGTTGAGAACCAGAAAGGTAGTCTGTAGTCTAAGAACTACAGGGAAAGGCTGATTCTACTGTGTTGAGAATCAGGAGGGTTTAGGCTTTTAGCCTGTGAGGTTTAGATAGGTCAAGTTGACTTATTTAGATGAGTGGTTAGTGTATGAGTAAAAAGGGTGAGAAAAAACCCTAATAAGACTCCTTACTGCAACAGAAATAACATAAGGAAGAATAAGCTTGTACCTGAGGCAATCTGTTAAGGAAAGAAACACATTTTAAAGGAAAATAAGTTTAAAACTTGTTTAATGGAAGGAATAGTCCTCTCAAGAGTTGTTTTATGAAATGTTTCCAACAAACGTTGTGGTATACTTTTGTAAACATAAATTACCAATTAAGAGTCATTTTCAGTTTTTTAAGACTTGAAACTTTGTAACTGAAATACAAATTTGATTTAATTAAGTCTATATAAAAATATAGAATGAGTCATAGAATTTGAATTATTTTGTGTTATGGACCTACTCTTCACAATTTGCTAAAAATTGTTTCCACCCCCTCCCCCCATTTTTTTCTGGCTACAGGTGGCCATCCAACCTTTCTCTGCAAAGGAGACTGCTACATATTTCAAGACAGAATATTCCAATGTCAAACAGCTCTTAAGGTCAGGAAATTCTTTCAAATTTTTAAGTGAAGTCTCATTTTCTGTAGTATTAATCTTGCACAGAGGAAAGCAATGGCAAACTTCTTCTGAAAAATTTGACCAAGAAAATCCAATGATAGGGTTGCAAGAAATCAGAGTTTATATGAAGGTGAATAGCAAAAACACATACTTAGATCTTTATTCAGCTCACAAATATTTTATCCTTGGATGTTTAGAAAAAAGGAGTTACAGCTGATCTTTTTGTCCAAAAGACATGGTGACTCTCCTTAAGCAAGAAACATGAATCAATGGATGCTACTTTGGTTATGGATTTGTTGTGTGGCAGAAAAAAAAACCCCTTATTACTATTTTGAATTTATATTATCTCCTTGAAGGAGAGCTAATGGTACACTGGCCCAATTCCAAAAACAGTGCTAATGTTCTTTTGTAATTAACTTTTCTGTTTCCTTTTTCAGGCTTTTCCTAATGTTGTCTGAGTTCAGAATACAAGGCTGAGAGCTTGAGCACCAAAATACTTATTCCCATCAGCTCCCACCTAATACTGCAAAGGTTGTATATGAATACATTATGGTGGCGATTGTTTGCTGTTTTTATTGTTGTTAAAGTTTCACCTTGATCATAGAAATCAGAGGGGAAGAAGCAGAGTCTAGTGTTCAAGAAAGTTAGAGATTACATGGTAGATACAGCATTTTACATGGTATATGTGCTATCACTTGTCTTCCTCCATTTGTTTTTGTTCTAGCAAAGTTTTATCCCCTTTTAACTTTTGGAAGACCTTTAAAAAAATGTTAAAACTGATCAGAAAGAGCACTTGTGGGCAACGGTGTTTCTGTTGGCAAGAGATACCCGGGGGAGAAACATTATAGCCTTCCTGTCTTACAGAAACATCCTCTCAAATGTTTTCCTAACTTCTTTCCATCACAATGTAGCCAAAGCAATCCACTCCACTGAAGCCAAGAGACCCCCATTGGCTCTACCATTTCTGCTTCATTCCAGCTAATTATCCTAAGTGATACTATGTAAGAATCAGTGCAGGGTTTTACTTCTCTTCCTCTTATTTTCTCATACCTTTCCCACCTCTTACATTGGATATTTCAGATGTCTCTACTAATCTGAGAAAGATTATCTTGCTTGTATTGATACTATGAACTCACTTGGGGAATTTTCAGCTGGAAAGCAGATCCATTTCTTTAATTACATAATTGCCAATTTTCCAATATAGGATTTTTTTTTAAAAAGCTTTTATAAATGTCTCTACATTAGCAATATAAAATGTCTTTGCATATATATACTGCAAATTCAATGTGATTTGGCTCTACTTTAACTTCAATGGCTCAATGCTATGGAATAATGGGAATTGTAGTTTTACAAGGTCTTTAACCTCCTCTACCAAATAATGCCGGTGCCTCACCAAATTACAATTCCCATGATGTCATAGCATTGAGCCATGGCAGCTACAGTGCCCAACTGAATTCATTCTGCAGTATAGATGCACTCTTTACCTTTAATGGACACTTTTGCCTCCTTTCTGTATGGGACAAGATAAGACTATTTTTAGATTTTATTTTATTGTATAAATACAATAAACCCAAGAACCATAAAGAATCAGAATCAGTTCTGGCAATTGGTGTTTCCTTTTACATTTTAGAGAGATTACTAACTTGAAAAATCGATGCAGCTTCACAGATTAACACATGAATAATATGACAATGCCCCTTTTAAAATTTGAGCTTCAGGCTTGGATTGTACAGACAATCTGCATTTGAACAATGGAAAGAAAGTTGAAGGTTTCTCTTTGAAATAACTATTATTGCTTTGTACAATTATTACATCTAACAGACCACTTTTCATCCAAAGCAGGATTCTAAGGCTGTTTACTACACAGAACCATTATAAAATAATTAAAACAATTAGAATGAAGCCATAAAAAGGATATAAGCACAAAATAGCAGGAACAATAGCAGCCACTGGTAGCTGAATGTACATAGAAACCAAAGGTGTAGCTACACTGTGGACTGAAATGCCCTGCTTGATTTACTGGGCAGGGAGGTTGTGACAGCTGGCACACTTCACCTGCCATCCTCTTTTCTGGGTTCTCCTTCCCAGGAGCTTCCGCGCCCTGTGCTTTTTGGCACACTCAGACAGACAGCCAATCAGGGGTTTGCTCCAGCCTGAACCCAGATCAGCTGCACGCGCCCCCTGCTTTGTTTGACCCCACTTTAACTGCCATGACTCAATGCTATGAAATCATAGGAGCTGTAGCTTTAGAGTGTCTTTAGCCTTCTCTGCAAATAGTGCTGGTGCCTCATCTAACTTTGGTGGAAGACGAAGGAAGGAGAAGTGGCATTGCCTAAAGCCAAGGTGAGTAGCTAACCATATAAATGATAAAACTAATTACTTATTACAAGAATTGGAGAAACTGAACTTGCTACTCTGACATCATACCCATGTTTTTCATTTATCTATCTTATCATTCACTGTTTGTGTTATCCAACAGTGTCTGTACATTCCATGTTACAAAGTTCATTTTTCTTTTTTGATCACAAGGTGGTGACCTCTTTGGATGCAGCAATCCAGTCAGGGCTGAGAGAAGCAGACTATGTTTAGGGCATCTTTTCTAGGTCTCTCCTCATATGGGGTGAGCAGAGTGGATCCTAAAAAGGGCTGCTCAGTTGTGGATACAGCTGCCGGACTACTCAACTGCCTCGGACTTTGAGGTAGCATGACCGAATCCATATCCACAGCCCATGTGCCAGTCTGTGACAAGGGGCTTCTAGATTTCACAGTCCTGTCCCCATTGCCACTTACTGATCACATGGGACTTTTGTTGGTTTAGTTTTATTTTTTCATTGAAGATGCCTGTGTGTGAGGTTTTTTTAATGTGTGGAGGTCAGTGCACAGCCAATCAACACACGGTCTTCTGAGAATGAGGGTCTCATCCAGTGGCATGGTTAACATGATGTTGGTGGCTTCTCATCTGTTGCAGCCTTCTTCCACCTTCACAGCTGTTGCAACATGTATCATGTTGTCGTCTGCCTCCTCTGCTGTTGAGGTCTTCATATTGTAATGTTCTTGGTCTGAATCTTCCCCTGCAGCTCTTCTTGGGAGTGCATGACTCCAACAGTTAAACTGGTAGATTCATTGGAACATGCAAGCCCTCTCACCACAATGTGCCAATCCCCTGTGGCCCCTCCTGGGACTGCATGACTCCAGTGGTTACGCCTGCAGAGTGATAATCTGTGTTTCTCAGAATGCTGTATTGATAATAAAGGAGATATATATATATATATTCATTCATTCATTCTGAGTAGTACTCATGGATAGTCCTGCCCTCCATTATATTGTCCACTCAAACCAACCAAGTTGACTTGCCATTATTGGTACTTCTTATGGCAGCAACGGCCACAACTAGACTATGCAATGTATGGAGAAGCTTTTCTTCCTATAATATGTACTGAATTTCTCATTATTGAGCTTCCACCATTCGTTCCAGCAATGGGGTCTCCAGGGGGTGTGGGAGCCATGGATTGCACCATCAAATGGGATTATTCTAAAATGACTGTCGTATCAAATTTCTATGCAAGTACTTATGCAGAAATATATTGTTTTTCTATAGTTAAAAATCACTGTAGTTTACATGCACTATGTCAAATAGTGCTAATTTACTTGCTAATTACAGTGATGCTCCAAATCACTTGGTTTCATCTGTATGCACTACAAGCACAGACAGTTGTTTTCAATGTTGCTTTTAAAAATAGTTGCTGATTTTGACAAATCTAATATTTTAGCTGCAATATTGTGGCACGGTCTGGTATGGAAAGAGCTGCGGGAAGGGGGGTGACATCAGAAATTACTGGCCACTGCATTCCACTTTTGTGCATTTTGAGTTATGTTATAAGAGAAGCAGGAACATTTCTCTTTATGCACTTGATTGCAACCATGCATAATTTTGTGCACAATTACCCCCCCCCCCAAATGCTGAAGTTCCTCATTTTTATGTTTATTTTACTTGATTATTTTACCTTTCCTTTCTGTACCTTTTATAGATTTACAAACTTGTAATAAGACTCTAGCAGTTTTATTTTCAGTTCCTTTCCTAACAACAACAACAACTACTACTACTACTACTACTACTTTATATGTGTACCTCGCCTCCATCTCCCTGAAGGAACTTGGGCCGGCTTACATGGGGACATTTCCTAATCATCTCCAGGAAGGAATTTGTCTTTTTCATAACATTGGATCAAAGTTTTCATTGAATTAACAAGGACAACTCCAAACTGTTTGCTGGTCATCCACCGTGAAATAGATTCTATCAGCATAGGTGTGCAATTAGGTTTGTATATTGCTTCTTCTCCCCCTGCCCTTCCCAAATTGCAGCACTTTATTTCAAACCATGCAAATAACAAGTTTTAAATAAGTGATAACAAATAACAAATTTGTATTTTGCGGTAACTACAGTAATAACCAGGGAGTATTACAAGGGTAGCACAAAGGAGGTGTAATATCACTCAATCCTTTTATGCTTTAGCAATAAGTGTTTTAGCACTTTTATAGTTACAGCATGTGGGCTGCCTCACTTATGTGTGTTTAGTACCACAGGTTTATAGCTCAAAATATCATGATGCTTTAAAAACCTATTTACTTACTTTTGAATAACAAGAAAAGAATGTGCTCCTTTAAAACACTTGTAACTGCAATGAGTCCTTGGCATCTTCAAGTGTTTAGTTGACCATCCACATGCTCAAATTCCATTATTTATATACATATATAAGCTGTGGATGGTTGAATCCATGAATGCAGAATCTGTGAATATGGACGGTCGACAGTATAATGGTGTTGAACTGTTGCATTGATTTTTCATCATGTGGGCAGGTAAATGCCAAATTTCCACCTGAACTTTAGTCTGCCCTTGATCCCAGACACTTTAGGTATGTAAATATCTGAATTACAACTTTCCTGTCTGTATGGAAAGACAGTAAGGTTGGCCTACTTTTGAAGATTGATTTAGCTACTACTGACTTAATGTTTATGATGAAATTGAATACTTGGCAAGAACAGTTCAATGTAAGGTACAGAGCATCTTATAGGAATAAGAAATAACCTTATAATTGCACATGTTTCTAACTGAAAGGGAAAGGTCTTCCAGAAGTGGATTGTTTGTGAATGAATATACATGTCTAACTATAAAAAGTGAACACTTTCATTACCAAAACCTGGAATTTGTGCAGAGTATGTATGTATGTATGTATGTATATCAGCAACCACAACAAGTAGAAAGCTGAATAAAAGTATCATAAAATAGTTGCTATGAATCGGTGGATGAAGTTTGCATATGAGAGAAAATGAAATGGACAGATTTGCCCCATGACTGAAAATTTTGTCTGGATTATTTCACAGAATTGAGAATTACATACTTTGTAATCCTATCAGCCAAAGGTAAAAACATGTTTCTTCACTCCTCTGTAGCAGTTACTAGTTTTAAAGTCTATGTTCCTTAAAACAGCTACAGTAATTGTTCACAAAAACATCTACACACCTCCCTTGTTAGTAGTTTGCAGTACTGTAGCTGGAGAAATGAGTACCATTTTATCTATATCAGTAGTAAAGGCCATTTTAAACCGGGAAAACAGGTGTAGGGTTTCCTGAAGTTGAGCATGTTTCATGAACTTCTCACCCCAGTCAGCTAAAATGGGACTTAGGAATTCTACCTTTGCCTATCTCATAGAAACCTGAAACATTTCCCAATTTAGAAACATGAAAATTATTCATTTACCACACTTTTCTCCTCCAAAAGGGGTAGGAAGCAGATTACAAAATATTGAAAAGCATCAAAAATTAGTTATTCTAGCACATCATAAGTTTTCTAAAAGCACCAAACATATTTTTAAACTCAAAGCAACTTACAAAGACAAACTTAAAATGATGCTTTAACATGCAGAAAATTCTGACTACCTCCTTTCCAGCACAGCAATTAAAAGGGTGAATCAATTTCCACTACGTAAGATGAAAAAAACCTCCCAGTTAAAATGATTCTGGGAAGAAGCCATTTAATCTCTGGTGATAAGCAGACAGTCTCTCAATTCTAACAGTGCTATATGTATTTATTAACTTTTTTTACTTCCTTGTCAAAAATCTCTATTGCCTCTATTGAGATATTTGATTTCTGAGTTAGAACAATAGATGAAAACATATTTAGGTAGGAACCTGTTCAAACCACACAGGGATCAATATTGAAACAGATTGTCCAAAATTGATTGCCCAGGTGAAATGTTCATTACTTTCCCTGCCACGTAATGAGTGCAAATAGTATTGAGATGAGCATTACTTTATTGCTGAAAGTGGCTGCACATATAACGCATTACAAGGGACAGTGTTACATAACTACACAAAATAAGAGACTTTAATGCTCCCATCTTCTGGCCAAACATTGTTAAAGCCTTTTACTAATGGGCATCCTGTCAAAATCAAAGACTACAATGGATGGAAGTATTATTTTTCAGTATCAGGATTTCTAGATACTAGTTCACTTCTGTCCAAAACTGACAAAACATTACAAATTAACACAAGACTCACAAGTCGATATATGCAAATGGGAACTGCTGAGTACATTTTATACCTTGCTCCATGCAAGCAGGATTCTTACAACATGAGTTTTCAAAAAATGGGGAAACCATTTGACATTAGCATAGGAAGGAAGAGGGGAGATTGCCTGCACTGTGGTCCATGTCCAAGCACTATTTAAAGAACATTTATGGGGATGTTCAAATGGATTAAAGGCTCAATAATTGCATTTAACTTTTTCTAGCTGTAGAATGTTTTTAATCTGGCAATAAATAAATAAATCCCAGTATGCAGGAATCAGAAAGAGGCCCCTTTCTGCTGTGTTTCATTGTCATCTGTCCCCTCTCAAATTCTGGAGAATCCTTGTTTATCATGGAAATATCAGCAAAAAAAACCCCTCACGTTCTATGGGTGGGAGCAAAAACTAGATAAAACTCAATGGGTGTATGTGCAGATCCCAAATATTTGGGTGCAATTGGTTTAATAGAAAACTACAGTAGAGTCTCTCTTATCCAACACAAATGGGCCAGCAGTACGTTGGATAAGCAAAAATGTTGGATAATAAGGAGAAATTAAGGAAAGCCTATTAAACGTCAAATTACGTTATAATTTTACAAATTAAACACAAAATATCATGTTTTACAACAAATGGACAGAAAAAGCAGTTCAATACATGGTAATGTAATGTAGTAATCACTGTATGTACGAATTTAGCACCAAAACATCGCAATATATTGAAACAGTTGTGGATCTAGGCGGAAGGCAGACTGCATTGGACAATACAGAACATTGGATGAATGATGGCTGGATAAGCGAAATTCTACTATACAAGTATTTTTAACATCAACCTTCTAAAAGTAAATACAGTGATTGTGGGTATAATTGTTTTAAGATTGTCAGGGGCTGCTGTAGTTTTATATGCTTTTAATGATGTTTAATACTGATTTAATACTTATATATTGGTATATTTTAAGTTGTATTGCAATGCTTTCAGTTGTGAACCACTTTGAGTCTCCTTATGTAGAGAAAATAAACAACAACAACAACAACAACAACATAATAATAATAATAATAATAACTTAACCCTTTGTTCTGTTTTTGGTTAACATATTCAATAAATTCTGTTAAAAATGAATTGAAACTTTTCTTCTGAAACTTACATTATTTTGTGTGTTTGATTCCGCATCCTACCCTTACATCCATAATGAGAATATTACCCTTCATAAAAATTCTCAGCTGGAGAGAAATTTTCACTCAAACCCAGAAACCGTGCCAAGGTTAAATCTCAAAACAGTATATTCTATGTACCGTTAACTAATAGGAATGGCTCCATGGTGATTTGATGGGAGTAGGAAGAACTGGCACAGTTGATACCCATCACTGACCAGCTGTCAGTGCATCATATAGGAACTAAATATCAGGTTATAATGACACATTCATCTAGACACCATTTCACATTTTCAGTCATTAATGAATATTATGCAGTCTATTGACTATAAGTGTAGAAAGCAATATGAGCAATAAGAACAACTATGATACTTCATCTCTTCACAGTGGAATATATAGGAAAGATTACAGAATCTAAAAAAATATGTTATCTTCTTAGCAGAGATGCAAAATATGAGATCCTATCATGATGATATATTTAAAGTAAGCATCAAGGAGGAAAGAATCAGTGGTAAAATTTGACAAATAGACTGGATAGTTTTTAAAATTTTAAAATAGGACTGTTAATGAGATCTCAACCAATCTCTCAAGCTGGGTGTGGTTAGCCATCTACTATCACACCTTTTTATCTGACAAATGTTTTGAATTTTATTTATTTATTTATTTATATTCCACCCTTCTCACCCCAAAGGGGACTCAGGGTGGAGCATAGCATATATACGGCAAACATTCAATGCCAGCACACAAATTCGTATACACATACATAAACATTTAAAACATTTATCAAAATATTAAAATACACCATTTAAAACCATCCTAGTCATCAGCATTGAATCTAATAATTGGCCTGGTATTCTTTCCTATTGCTGCTTTATTGCCCTGTCCCGCAAGCTTGGTCCCACATCCAAGTTTTTACCATCCTTCTAAAGGACAGGAGAGAGGGGGGCGACCTGATCTCACCAGGAAGAGAGTTCCATAGCCGGGGAGCAATCACCGAGAAGGCCCTATCGTCCCCACCAATTGTGCCTGTGGCAGTGGCGGGACGGAAAGCAGGGCCTCCCCGGAGGATCTTAATCTCCACAATGGTTCATAGGGGGAGATGCGTTTGGACAGGTAATTTGGGACTGGGCCATTTAGGGCTTTATAGGTCAAAGCCAGTACTTTGAATTGTGCCCAGTAGCAAATTCTTAATTCTTAATTGAGAAAGATTTCTGCAAATAAAAATACTAGAAGTGCACAGTGGTGCATGTAAAGAACCTCAGGGAGTTTCCTTTTCCTACACTTGACAAAGCCAGTTGATGTTTAACACTTATTATCACTGAGCTGAAGATGTGAAAGTGGAGACAAGGATCTTAACACGACTGAACATCACATAAAATGGGATTTTGTGGGATCCTTGATGTTATATAATCAATTATCTCTTCCAGCAACCCTTTGTCAGTTTGCTAGGTGTAGCTGTGTTCACAGCAGATAGTAAAACCACGGTGAGAGATGGACAGCTGTTGACTGTCATCGTCATTAATCTGTTGACCTCTTCACATGGCCCTTTTGGGTCATGCTGTTTTGCCATTGTCATTGAACCTCCTCAGCTAAACCTCTGGTAGAATCAAGCAAAAGTATTATCTCTTCAAGTAAGTTTGTCACAGTATCAGTATCATTTTTAACCTGTTAGAATGGACTTCGCTGCCTGACACTCTAATGCAGGGGTTCTCAATCTGTGCTCCACAAAGCCCTTGGACTCCATGGTGACATGCTGCTTGCTGCTTCCTTCGCCTGATAAATGCAGGGAAATTAGTTTTGGTATGCCAGAAACAGCAACAGCTTAGACACAGACCCTTTTCCCCCTCCCCCTTGCTGCCCAGACTCTTTTCCTTGTCACCCAGATCTTTTCCCTATCCCCCTTCTGCTTTAATAATAATAATAATAATCATCATCATCATCATCATCACAAAGGCTGGATGGCCATCTGTTGGAAGTGCTTTGTGTTTTTTTGCATGGAAGATGAGGGTTGGACTGGATAGCCTCTGGGATTTCTGCTATTATTATTAGCATCATCATCATCACAAAGGCTGGATGACAGTCTATTGGGGTGCTTTGATTGTGTTTTTCCTGCATGGCAGAAGGGGGTTGGACTGGAAGGCACCGGGGGTCTTCCACTGAAATAATCTTAAATTTATGGTAGTTAATATTGTTCTTCATTTTAAATATTGCATTGTTCTTTCTTTCATTTTACCTTCTTTTTCTCCACTGTGCAATTTAGTTCACACAAACACTCTCCATACATCTGCCACTGGCCTGGCCCATGTCTGATATACATTATATATAAAATAATATATAATATCATATATAAACATTTATTGGAGCTCCATGAGAAACACTTGCTTCAAAAAGGGCTCAGTGGCTGAAAATGTTTGGAAACCTCTGCTCTAATGGGATAGTGCCAGAACAGAAGCAGCATGCCAAGATTCACCAGTCAGTATGATCTTTAGGGGGAAGGGAATGAGCAAATTCTCCATGTTATGAGCACAAAACTCTGTTTCACCTTCCTGTGATATTTTTGTGTTAATTTCCCTCCTAGGCTCTACTCTGTCTCCAACTAGTAATTAGAAATTTGAAAAAAGATATTGTCAATGGAGGTGGATTGGTGATTTAAGACCTCATCACATGATCTGTGGGAAGTGGGGATCATCTTCTTAGCACAACAAATCATAGTGTTACATTCCAAATCATTTCATTTTATTTATAGACTAGCTTGGGGACCCGGCGTTGCCCGGGTTATTAGAGAAAGTGGGTAATGGCGGTTCTGTATGCCAAGTTTGGTCTTTATTGGTCTTTGGATAATGGCAGCATTATTTTCAGGAAGTGAGTGAAGGTACTTCAAAGTCCCATCATCCATGGGCCATCCTCCTACAAACAGCAGCAGGATATAGAGTGGGTCATGGGGGCTCTGTGTCCCAAGTTTGGTCTTTATCAGTCATTAGATGAGGGTGGCAGTGGTGTCAGTAAGTGAGTGAAGGTACTGCAAGTCCCATCATCCAAAGTCCATCCCCTTTCAAACTGCAGCAGGATGTAGAGTGGATCATGGGGGCTCTGTGTGCCAAGTGTGGTCTTGATTGGTCATTAGAAGAGGGTTGCAGCAATCTTTGGAAGGGAGTGGAGGTACTTGAAGTCCCATCATCCATGGTCTGTCCTCCTCCAAACTGCAGCAGGATGTAGAGTGGGTCATTGGAGCTCCATGTGCCAAATTTAGTCTTGATTAGTCATTGGCGAGGGTCTCAGTGGTCTCAGGAAGTGAGCAAAGGTACTGCAAGTCCCATCATCCATCCCCAATTTTTTCCAAACAACACCAGGTCGTAAAGTAGGTCATGAGAGGTCTATGTACCAAGTTTGGTCTTGATCCGTCATTGGATGAGGTTTGCAGAGGTCTCAGAATGTGAGTGAAGGTATTGGAAGTTCCATCATCCATGGTCCACCCTTATCCAAAACTGCAGCAGGATGTAGAGTGGGTCATGGGGGCTCTGTGTGCCAACGTTGGTCTTGATTGGTCATTAGATGAGTTTTGCAGCAGTCTTGGGTAGTGGAGGTACTTGAAGTCCCATCATCCATGGTCTGTCGTCCTCCAAACTGCTCCAGGATGTAGAGTGGGTCATTGAAGCTCCATGTGCCAAGTTTAGTCTTGATGAGTCATTGGCGAGGGTCTCGGTGGTCTCAGGAAGTGAGTGAAGTGACTGCAAGTCCCACCATCCATTGTCAAATTCTTCCAAACCGCACCAGGATGTAAAGTGAGTTATGCAGGCTCTCTGTGTAAATTGTGGTCCTGATCCATCATTGTTGGCAGTTATAATGGTCTTAGGAAGGGAGTGCAGGTATTGCAAGTCCCACCGCCCATGGTGCATCCTCCTTCAAACTGCACCTGGATGTAGAGTGCACCATGGAGACTCAGTGTGCCAAGTTTGGTATTTATTGGTAATTGGATGAGGGTTGCAGTGGTATGAAGAATTGAGCAATGGTACTGCAAGTCCCATAATCCATGGTCCATCCCCGGCCAAACCACACCAGGACGTACAGTGGGTCATGAGAGGTCTCTGTGCGAAGTTTGGTCCTGATCAGTCATTGGATAAGGTTAACAGTGGTCTCAGAATGTGAGTGGTGGTACTGCAAGTCCCATCATCCATGGTTCATCCTCCTCCAAACTGCAGTAGGATGTAGAGTGGGTGATGGGGGCTTTGTGTGCCTATTTCGGTCTGTATTGGGAGTGTTCTGACCCAGCCCCCTTTGGCCTTTCCTTTCCTCTCTTTCTCATCTCAGAATGTTGGATTTGAGGCTGGCCAATCAGAGACCATATGCAAATTTCCTTCTGTCATGCCCCGTTTCTGCCATGAACCCTCTTCTCCACCAGGGGCTCCTATTGAAGCTGGCCAATCAGAGACCATATGCAAATAGCACCACAGCGGCAGCCAATCAGAACGCTGGCACATACACCTTCCGCCCTCTGTCTGCCCTCTTTCCTTCCTCTGTCCTCCCTCTGTCCTCCCTCTGTCCTATACAAACAAACACTCTTCTTTATTATATATACAGATTTCCCATCACGCATATGTTATTCAGCTGTTTCCCCGTTGTTTCCCACATTCGGAACCATCACATGGGCAAGCTCTGTCCCTGCCCACCCCTTTTTTAAATAAAAAAACAAGGACATCTTCAAAATCCTGGAACTCCAAGACCTTGCAGTACTTAAAAAGAGGAAATTTTAATCTTAATTTTGAAAAATTAAAATATATTATTGCGGTATTGTGAAAGCAAAATATACTGTAGAGGAAGAAAATTCAGCTATTAGAGCAACAATATCTTTCAATGGTGCAATATCTGTCAATGGTTTTCCTTTTTTTAAAAAAAACTCAAGACTCAAAATGAATGACTTGGAACAACATCAAGGCTCACCAGAAGACTGCCCATAGAAATGCCCATTACTCCAAGTCACTGAAACAAAATGGTATGCACAAATTTGACAGATTCTATCCCACATATTATGGAGTGAATTGTCCCATTCTCAAGCGCTTCAGGGGCTCAGAAGACAATTTCTTTCCATCTTTTCTTCTCCTTCCTTTCACAATGGTTCAGACACATTTTGAGGAGGAAACATGGCAGATGACACCCAGAAGGCAAAAAGCGTCATATGATGTGCTCCGTGGCCCTTTGTCCTCAAATTGGATTAGAAGTTTGTAAAAAAAACTGGCAACTCTCTGTATCTGATGAGGTCCTTAGATTCATAGTCTGAGGGCGCTTACAGACAGGGCTTAAACCCACACCACCCCAAAAACCCAGGCTTTCCCAGTGGGGGGGGGGGGATCTACATGCCATCCCACTAACTACTGGGCCTCCATTACATTCCTCTTCGCACTCTCTTGGCATGAGGAAATTTCAAACCAGGAGACCAGAGGGGATGGACAAAACCCTCTTCACCCTCCAACTCCTGACATGTCATTTTCTTACACCAGGAGAGTGTGAGGAGGAATGTAATGGCAGCCTAGTCAGTTTTATTTCTGTTATTTTGGGGCTTGGGGGAGAAGTGGGTGCCATTCTGCACCTTTGGGCTCCAGGAGCCTAAAAGGTGTGAGATGGCAATGGGGACTCACCCCCTGTCCCAGGACTACCCAGTAGTGAGTTTTCACAGAGCCAATACGCCATTAGACCCGGGCCTTTCAGAAAGGTCTGGGTCTAATGGTGTATCTAATTAATTCAGATCATACCAGGAATCTGAATTAATTTGATTTTACCTTAGGTGTCGTTTGGATGTCCCGAGTAAAACTGAGACAAGTCTCAGTCCTAAGGCCTGTCTGGATGAGCCCTGAATGAGACCAGATTTGATCTAGATTGGTCCATGTTAAATTATGCTCACATCTGAATGGAAACTAGAGCCTGTGAAGTACCCTATTATACCTTCCAGCATTTTACAGAAGAAAACAGGACTTGTTCAGCCTAGAAACATCAGAGTCTGATTGAAATGACAAACTTTATTAATGAAGAAGAACAGACAAGCTAGGAATCTGCAACAGTTTGCTTTTGTCTGAACCTGCTAAGTCAAATGAGTGCAAACTATTTTGTTTGAAGCAATTTAAGTAAAATAAAAAAGGGATGGAAGGCAGAAAGATGAGAGCAAAACTAGGATATTGTGGATGTAACTTAAAAATAGGACAGTAACAGATTAACTCAAAGTGTCCCTGCCAAATCTGGACAGTTGGAGAGTGCATACTACAAAGCCTGTAGACAAAAGAAAAGTAAAAGTTACAGAGCAATATTAGAAAAAAAAGCCCTATATAAAGTATCTTCTCAGCTGCCATCTGTTTCTGCAACTGCCATTTATTTAAATGGCATAGCAGCAGTGTAGTGGGTTTGCTCTATTAACTTTTGTGATTTAACCTTCACTGTTCTGTTTTGGTCTGGTACTCTATAGCAGAAAAAGAAAAAATGAAATTGTAAGGTAAGAAAAGCAAGGAAAAGCTAGACTGATGGAGCCATTATGTGATATGTCCTTGCCTAGGAAATACATAACAAAATTACTTTTTGGTTATATGGTTCAGCAGGAATTTTTATCACATGAATAAGAAATACTAGCAACTTACTAAAGAGGACTGTGAGCATTTTATGACTACAATACTGGAGATTCAACTGTTTCATCTGTTCAGGTCTGGTCATCTATTCCATAATAATGATTGATCTTTTTATATCTGCATTATTTGCATATGTTATTATAGTAACGGTCCAGAGATTGATACATGTCAAGATTTGGATCTTTGAAGGTCTGAAAAGGTCAGAGATAACACCAGAAATACACTGAAATATTATTGTCAACATTATCTTCAACCAAATAGCTAGAAAATAAGTATTTATTTTCAGATATTAATTGGTCAATCATATAGAATAATAGAATCACAGAATCATAAAGTTGGAAGAGACCTCATAGGCCATCCAGTTCAACCCCCTGCCTAGAAGCAGGAAATTGCATTCAAAGCACCCCTGACAGATGGCCATCCAGCCTCTGTTTAAAAGCCTCTAAAGAAGGAGCCTTCACCCTCAGTTGGTGGCTGAGAGGGGGGGGGGTATTTTGGTGGGAGATACCATCAGCTATAATGGTACATTACCAACAGTTAAAATTCCATGGGCAGGAAATTGATCCTCAAAGACTCCCAGCATTGGTCTCTACAACTTTGATCATTGGAACTATCATAGGGAAATTCCTCCTCATAGCAAATTTCTTCACCAGTGGGTGGAAATGTTCAAGGAACAAATCTTGCCTATTGCATTGCTCCATGGACACATTTAAATGTGTGAATATTTGCCATATTTTGGTTGATGATTTTATGATTGCTAAGAATGACTGGGCTATAAGTTGGTTTATGTTGAAATGCTTCTCCCTTTTTATTTGTAACCATGTTATTATAATTTTAAGATCCCAGTTTGCACTCTTTGCTTGAAACTTCTGCTACTTCCTCTCTTACAACTATGAGTCTCACCCTTCTATAGATCACTCTTCCTAGGAAGCCTCACCTGCCCTACTCTTATGTACACCTGCTAACATATAAAGACATTTTTTAAAAAGCAGGCTATTTAAAATAAAGTCAGAATGTGACTTTATTTGTGTCTGGTGGGAACATACAAGGGAACCTTTTTGGTGGCTGCCCTCTGGCTGTGGAACTTCCCTTCCAGGGATGTTCAGGCTATCTCCCACCCACACACAGGCAAAGTCTTTCCTATTCAGGCATGCTTTCAGCAACAAACTGGCTGCCGAAGAGCTGTTATAATGGATTGGCATTCTCCTGTTTCATTAACATATTTTTAATTTGTTTTTCAATTCAGTCATGTTAGAATAATATTTGTGGGGTTTTCTGTTCTTCGGTGTGTTTTTAAAATTATGCCTGTTTTAATCTTGATGTGAGCTGCCAATGCACAATCAAAATCAAATAGTATTTTCTGGGTTTTGGTTCCAGGACCCACCATAGATACCTAATTCCATGGTAGGCTAAGTCCCCATAAATACAATTACAGAGAAAAACAGTGACCTTTTATCAAATGGCAAAAGCAAAAATTGCTTTTTGATTATTATTTTTTTTTAAAAAAAAAACATTTTCAAGCCCTTGATGGTGGAATCCATGGATGCAGAATTGGTGGACACTGAACATAACTGTAAATGTCCTAGAACTGAAAAATTCCATCTTCCACAGGAGTAAGAAGAATAGCCTTATAAAAACATTTAATCAAACCATAAACTGTATGAGACTACAATAGGCTATGAAGGTAATGGAATGAAAACCATTTTGTTTTGCATTCCAAATCCTATGATTAGTGAGGTATACTACCAAGAAAGGAGTCAAAAGAGATATGTATTTGCATAAAAGTACATGAGCTCATTCTTCACTATAAGTTCTGTACATCTTCTGCCTGGTTTATTGAAAGTGCACTTTGCAGTGTTCTTTGCTTACCACTCCCACCACCCAACTGCTGCCTCCTTGGGGAGACAAAAGTAGAAAAAAAGATATTGGTAACAGCTGCTTTGAGTCACCTTCGAGGGAGATAAAGTGGAATAATAATAATAATAATAATAATAATAATAACAACAATAAAGCAATTTAAAGATATATGAGGATTATCTTAAACCACTAAATATTCTGGGCATTCCTGCTTTTAGGACTGGACAAAGGATGGTGGTCTCTTGTCCTTCTTTATTTAAAAAGGCTGCCTTTTATATGAATGCTTGTCCCATTTAAGGGCCCCATCACATTAAACTATTATAGTGCTGTATTCTACTTTAACTGATATGACAACATCCTATGAGATCCTGGGATCTGTAGTTTACAGTGAGGCATTTATAATTCTCAGCCAGAGAATTCTTCTTCTTGATGTTGCTATTATTGTTGTTTATCTTTAAGTTGTTTATTATTATTATTATTATTATTATTATTATTATAAAAATGGTGCAGTGCCGGCAGGTTCGAATCCGGGGAGAGTGCGGATGAGCTCCCTCTATCAGCTCCAGCTCCTCATGCGGGGACACGAGAGAAGCCTCCCACAAGGATGATAAAAACATCAAAACATCCGGGCGTCCTCTGGGCAAGGTCCTTGCAGACAGCCAATTCTCTCACACCAGAAGCGACTTGCAGTTTCTCAAGTCACTCCTGACATGACAATAATAATAATAATAATAATAATAATAATAATAATAATAATAATGTTTCCAATTTATAGTGATCCTTATTGTTGTTTATTCATTCAGTCGCTTCCGATTCTTTGTGACCTCATGGATCAGCCCATGCCAGAGCTCCCTGTGGGCTGTCACCACCCCCAGCTTCTTCAAGGCACATCCATCTTGCCCTTTGTCGCCCATCTTCCTTAGAATCATTATCTTCTCCAAGCTTTCCTGTCTTCTCATTATGTGGCCAAAGTATTCCATCTTTGCCTCTAATATCCTTCCCTCCAATGAGCAGCCGGGCATTATTTCCTGGAGTATGGACTAGTTTGATTTTCTCATGATCCAAGGCACTCTCAGAGTTTTCCTGCAACACCACAGTTCAAAAGTGTCTATCTTCCTTACATAGTGATCCTCTGGTGCTGAGAGTGTGGGGCTCACCCAAGATCACCTAGTAGGTTTCCATGCCTGAGCAGGGAATTACACCCTCGTCTTCAGAGTCCTAGTCCAACATTGGAACCACTCTTCCATACTAGCTCTTGGGCCCCACTTAACTATAAATCCCAAAATCCCATAAGATGTTGCCAGAGCAGCATCTTGGAATTGGAATATCATGATATGACAGTGTGGTAAGATAAGAATACAAATCTATTTGCATGTATTGTCCATCATGAGAACGGAGAGCAGAAATTCCAAAGTTTCCTATCTCCAATTAACATCTGCTGAGCACACACATATTCTCCTTCCCCATGGTGAAATTTGCAAGCTTACTATTTAAATTATAGTAATTATTCTCCAATTCGCTTTGATTTTTACTTACAACCCAACACTGATAGTTTGTATAAAGTCCTATGTCCACTTCTTCAGCAGCATGTGAATGATCCACCTAGACCAAACAATCATTACCCCCACCCCTGAAATAATGTACTACAGGCAGTTATTAAATCTTTTTTCTTCTGCAATGCAAAATGTGATCATACCCTTCAATTTTGTCATTTTGCAGTAGATATTCACAGGTGAAAATGGAATAGAAATGCCTGAATTCTCTTGTAAGCCTGTGAGAATTAAGGGCCCAGGTGTTTCTGTCTATCCCCTGTGAAAGGGCTTATGCCACTGGAAGTCAATGAAATATCAGGCTGTACTAGGAAGTTTCCAAATTGTGTTTCAAAACAACACTAGAACTGAACAGCTGGGGTTCTCCCACTGGAAACATAGCAACAGAGATGTAGGATGATTATTCTGAAATTTAGAATAGAATGGAGACATTTACCCGAATAGTCATTTTCCCAATTAGGATGACTTTTATGATGCAGGCTGAGCATCCCTTTTTGAAAACTCAAAAATTGCCAACATAAGTGGCTGAAATAGTAACCCCTTTGATTTCTTATAGTTCAAAAAACATAATTTTTGTTTCATGCTCAGAATTATTTAAAATATTGTGTATAAAATCACCTCCAGGCTATTGCAAGGTGTCTATGAAACATAAATTAATTTCATGTTTAGACTTGAATCTCATCTGCAAGATATCTCATTATGTATGTATATGCAAATACAGGTATTTCAAAATCTGAAGAAAAAAAATGAAAATGAAAAACACTTCTGGCCTCCGGGATTTCAGATAAGCAATACTTAACTTCTACTTCTAGGAACTTTGCCCAGCATTACATAAATTTCTTGTTTGGTTGATATATATAATGCCTCTCAGCTGAACAGCCCCCTCCTCAGGAGAGACACTATTGAGAAAAATAGTTTAAAGACATTAAACCAATTTTTTAAAAAGTCCAAACTCATAATTAAAAGCAGATCTTAAACCAGTTTTATAAACGATCAGAATAGATATCCCTAATTTTAAGAACCAAAAGCCACACAAAACAGTATTGTCATCAGCATGATAGACTATCCCACTCATGATCTATATGGAAGAAACATTTGCATGGTAGTATTTTACTGACACACTAAGTTCCATACAAAATAGACCACAAGCATCACTTTCTTTGTAAAAGCCAATGTTCGCTAATTAGCTCTAAATTTCCACAGAAACCTTTGTCATATCAAAATAAGTGTAATAATTAGACTTCCACAAAATTAACAGACAAATGTACATTATAGACTACATAGTATAGATAATGGTTTCCCCCTTGACATTGTCTAGTTGTGTCCGACTCTGGGAGGTGGTGTTCATCTCCATTTCTAAGCTGAAAAGCTGGTGTTGTCTGTAGACACCTCCAAGATCATGTGGCCAGCATGACTGCATGGAGTGTCATTCCCACCAGAGTGGTACCTATTGATCTATTCACATTTGCTTGTTTTCAAACTGCTAGGTTGGTAACAGCAGAACTCACCTCATTCCCCAGATTCAAACTGCTGACCTTTGGTCAAAAAGTTCAGCAGTTTAACAGTTTAACCCGCCGCACCACCGGGGGCTCCATATGTGTATATATTAACCTAAAATTTTGTTCAGAAGTATACAAATTATTACCAGATTGGGCCTTAACCTTACTACATACTTCATTTTAGTACCATCTGATAACAGGACAAAACTGGTGACTCCACGATCAGGTATGCATTCCATGACAGACTAATATTTCAAATTATAAAATAGATGAGGGTAGTGAACTGTGAAGTCCTCCAGATATTCTTGAACTACACAGTTTGTATCATTCCTCATTATTAATATGTTTTCTAGGGGTGATGGAAACTGCAGTTCAAAAACAGCTCAAGGGCCAGCTTTTGTGTAGGTGAAGGATTCATGAAATTGGAGGAGTAATATTGGTCAACATATGATTACCTTTTCCCCCAAAACAGTGGGTCAGAGTGCAGTGTATTTTGAGCCATTTGTTGATTTCATTTTTTTTTAATTCAGCAGTTTTGCTGTCCTCTTTTCTGTTTTGTTTATAAATGAGTGGAGTGAAGATGATTCAAGAGCTGACATAGCAATTATGTTGCTTAAAATAAATAAAAAATTAAGAACAAGGGAAAACATTATGGCACCTGACAGGTTCCAAAAATAGACAGATTTAAGCATGCATGCTTCAAAATTCTGAGGAGGGCTTCACAATTCACTACTCTCATCTATATTATAATTTGAAATATTTGTCTGTCTATTTTGGAACACAAATTTACATGCCTGATTCCAAAGTCACCAAGTTGGTTTCCTTAGATAGCAGGAAAATAGTACACATACACATGCCACACACAGACATACATATCACCATATTTTCAAATGCACAATTGAAATCACAATTTTTTTCTTATTAGCTTACCCATAATCTGCAATATCTTGATGCCTGCAGCTGTCTTATAATTTGATCAAGACTTTATACAAAAATGAAGAAGGTCCTCTTCCTTCTATCTGTCAAGGGTCCCTGGAGGCCACATGCTGTCATGCTGAAGTCATTTCCAAAGTGACCAGACCTCCCTGCTCCCTAATTTCTGTCTTCCTCCTTCCACCACCCTTTCTCTTTCTCTCTCTGTTCCCATCTCAACCAGGCAGGTTTTAGAAGAGGGATGAAAGATGAAAGAGATATATTTTGGTGCATGCAAGAAGTTAATTTGATTGTTTGCAGAGGGATTTCTTCTGCCATTTTCCATCAGCCCCTCCTTTTCCTCTCTCCATCCATTTCAGTTCTGCAGCTGCATTTCCCTTTCCCATCCAGTGGTCTACACTGATCACTTGCCAAAGGCACCCACTGTGGCCACTTTATATTTATTGCTCTGGGTTTTATGGCTTGCCTGCCATCATATTCTCCATTTCTCTGCCTCTGGTCATTCCACACCTGCAAAAAAAATGGAGCAGCAATGTGATCACTGCTGTCCTGCTTCATATATAATTACTATTGTTATTGTTACTTTCTTGATTAAAGATGCCAATGACCATCAATATTAAGCAGTGGGCTATTAAATATGCCTAGAAGGAAGTGGAATATTGGTACATAATCCTCAATTCCCCCCTTAATGTTTCATTTAAGATGACAGGGTTGTGGAATGCCTTTATGAAGAAATGTAGTTTTGTAAAACAGGAAATGCATGTTTCATGTCTTCCCCATGACCATTCTTAAGAAGCCCTTAACTAATAATAACAGAAATATATTTTCACTGGAAACGCTTTTGCACAGACAATTAAAATCTTGACCCTTTGATGGGAATAGAATCTCTCTTCACATGTTTCTTCACAATGTTTATATAGAGAATACAGTGTTCCCTTGAAATCCACTGGGATTTAGGCCCAGGACCCTCCATGGACATATAAGACATATACACTGCCAGCATAGTATAGTGGTTTGAGTGTTGAACAATGTTTCAGCAAAGTTTCTAGAGAACAAGGTTCAAATCCCTGCTCAATCATGAAAACTGATGAGGGGATCTTGGGAAAGTTGCATACTTTTAGTCCCAGAAAATCCCTTGATATGTTTGTTTTAGGATTACCACAAAACACACAACAACATCAACAACAACAACCACAATCACAACAATCTATGCTTTAAAAAGAGTGTTAGCTACCCTACCAAATGATAACTGCAACTCAAATTGGTTCATACTTCATTTGTAGTGTGAGTTTCAGCTGCTTTCTGAAAGAATGTGACCTTTATGGTTAATCCTATCATACTACATTTTTAGGCAATGATACATTCTTGATTTGGAACACAGTAAAAATGAGACCAGAGCAACCAAGCAGTAGTCAAACGGATAAAGGGCAAAGATGTCAGTTTGTGTCAAAAATATTTTCAGTCCCACATTTTTGGATGGACACTGGACAGTTCATTAAGCAACTCTTCACATTTGGAGATTATCTTTATGTTTGCGGATATAATTATGTTAGTGCCAAAATGGCCACCAAGCATTGTAAACCTTATTTTGATTTTTGGTTTTAAAAAACCTTCATATACTAATACAACATTTTGAATGGAGAAGAATTAATGCCAAATCTTCATTTTGCCCCAATAAAGACATTTGTTCTCCCCAGTTTGAATAGACTGAGTGCAACAAATATTGAAAATGATCGGACTTAAAATTAAACACATTTCTCAAATGAGAATTATCAGTCACTGATACAGATATGGGAATATGTGGGTATATCACAACAGAGACAGATTCTATAACAAGGCAGAGTGAGGTATTTGCATCAGGCAGAAAATTTTGGACGGTATGAAGGGTGCAGTCACAGCAATGTCCCCTCATCCCCAGACCATCCTCTGTGTTAGAAGACAGCCCTGTGTGTTTTATGCAACTTGCCCTGCATCTCTAAGGACTCATTGCTTTCTCCTGAGGTGTACAATATACTGGTTGCTATTCTTTATGTGGTTTGGCTGCCAGTAACTTGCGGAATCACTTTCTTAAAATATTCTACCTCGTACCCGCTCATTGTCTGGAGGGCATTAGTCTGCCAAATCTAGGCTGCCAACTGTTACACAGATATCCTCTGTGTAGCAAAATTGTGCTCAAGTGTGTCAAATGGCTGATAAAATATACATAATAATAATAATAATAATAATAACAACAACAACAACAACAACAACAACCATAAATTGCAATTAGCCTGAACTGGATGCAAGCAGAGCTGGATGATCTGGACAGAAAAAGAAGAAATCTGGTGACAATTCACTACTCATTACACTCACATAGTGATGTCTACAGACAGACTTTACCTGCCCAGAAAATTAGAAGGCAGAGGGCTTCTGCAAGTGAAACAAGTAGTATAAGAGAAACACGCACTGGAAGATTATGTGAAAGACAGTCAAGAACCAACATTGATGGAAGTCAATAGTAGAAAACTGCTTAAAGTGCAAAAAACAAAATAACAACAACAACAAAGAGTGAATACCATAAAAATACAGTGCAGAACAGAAGAGAAAACTGCTAAAAGAAGGTTCTCCATGGACAGTTCCTAGGAAAAACTGAGACCAAAATTGACAAGGAAAAAACATGGATGTGGCTCACAAATGGAACTTTGAAAAATGAGACCGAGGGCGTGATTCTTGCAGCCCAGGAACAAGCAATTAGAACAAATGCCATCAAAGCCAGAATTGAAAAGTCGACAAGAAATTCCAAGTGTAGACTTGCAAGGAAGCATATGGAATGATGGATCACATACTCAGCTGCTGCAAAGACATCACACAGACGGACTACAAGCAGAGGCATAATACTGTTGCTCAGATAATCCACTGGAACTTCTGCCCCAAATATATTCTGCCTGTGACAAAGAGCAGGTGGGATCACAAGCTTTAAAAAGTTACAGAAAATGAACATGTAAAGCTACTCTGGGACTTCCAAATGCAGACTGACAGAGTCTTGGAGCACAATACTCCTGACCTCATGATTGTGGGGAAAAATAAAGTGTGGATCATCGATGTTACAATCCCAGGTGATAGCAGACTTGACGAGACGCAACTGGAAAAGTTTACACAATACGAGGATTTAAAGATCAAACTGTAAATACTCTGGCACAAGCCAGTAAAAGTGGTCCCAGTGGTGATCGGCACACTGGGTGCAGTGCCTAAAGACCTTGGCCAGCACTTAAAAACAACAGTGATGGTAAAAACACCATCTGTCAGCTGCAAAAAGCCACCTTACTCGGATCTGCACACATTATTCACTGATACATCACAAAGTCCTAGACACTTGGAAAGTGTCCAACGTGTGATCCAATACAAAACCCAGCATAGTGATCTTGTTTGTTGTGTACTAATCTCGTCATGTATCAAATAATAATATTAATTTTATTTCTTTCCTGTCCCTCCTTACACCTTGTGATGGAGCACAACATAGTTAAAACACTTCATCATCAAATATTACGAGATATATATATATATATATATATATATATATATATACACATACACACACACACACACACACACACACACATACATATTTATATAATATATATAGACACACATACAGAGCACAAAGATTAAAATAAAGTAAACACAAGACCTGCGTTTAAATTTCATCGTTAAACATTAACTGGATAGGAATAGGATTTTTAGTGGGTGAGTTATGGAACTTCAGTGCTCTCAATATTTTTATATCCTTCCGTGTTTCGAAGATGGGAAGAAACAGAATAAGCACATACCAACAAGCATTTGAATACATCTATATAATTTATACAGAATGGAGCTTTCTGTGGCACTGTATATTAGTTGATTGTGTAGATTGCATTCAGCTCTACTAAAACGAAGGCTGGGTGAGAGTTATTACAATATGAGCACTGCTAATGGTATATACCTATATCGGTCCAGTATCTGCCTTCTTCAATTTTATCTTGTTGCTTTGAAACGAAACTCTCTCTATGGTTAGTTATACTTTTGAAAAGCTCCTGCATTTACCTGTACACCAATTAGCCAATTTCCCTCTTGCTCCTCAGTCTTTTAATGCACTGAGTGGGAGCGAGATAAACTCCATCAGTTTCACAGCCAGAGGCAACTGTAGTCTGAAGATGTAGATCAAGGCAGCCATTTGTCACTTAGCTGGCATGTTCAATTTGATGCACTATCAATTCTTACTACAGGCTTCTGGGCTGATCCACAGGGACATTGTGTCATAGAGGTATGTGGATTTCCAGGCAGGATTTAAGTGTTGAATCCATGGTGAAGGAGTTGTTTGCCAAGGCTGCCCAGGCCAAGATTCTGGATGAAACAAATAGGTAACCCAGTAGGTACCATTATTAATGATGAATATATGCCCTCCAGTACCAAAAAAAGCTGGCATGTTTCTATATATCAGTTGCTGGATAATACAAGTGGGATAGGATTGCCTGATCTCAAAGCCCGGTTTTAAGTCTCCTAGTTTTCTTGGGTTATTATATCCAGGTGGGAAGCAAGTGTGAAGCCTTCAATTTTGCAGGGCTCAGCTCAGGGCAAGAGAAAAGAGCTGTGTGTAAATGCCCAGCTAAACTAGGAAAATAGCCTGCTACAACTGGCAAGGCTTAACTGATTTATTACTGCAGCTTGCAAATGCTTGCCAGGAACTTTATGGAGTATGTTTGCTTAGTTAACTTCCTCCTTCCATTCCCTTTATTGTGGCTTCAGGATACGCCTTCTATTCTGCTTTGCATCCAAATTCTGGCTAGAAGCATGTAGACTACACTTAATATTCCTCATTCTATTTCCAAAGTAGATGAGAATGAATAGTTACAATAGCAGTTCTCAAAGTGTGCCCATGGAGCTTCATGAAGCATCATGAGGGGCTCTTCAGTTTCCTCCTCCTCCCTCCCCATCCTTCCCCTCCAAGTTTTCCCTCCTCTTTCTTGCTCCTCCCCTCCCCTGCCTCCTTTGCCCCCAAAAGTCTTTTCCCCCTGCCTACCTCACTGCCCAGATCCTTTCCCCCTCACCTTAATTGCTTCCAAAACCCCATTTCCATCCCACTGGTTAGGGGGTGCTTTTCCTGCATGGCAGAAAGGAATTAAACTGGATGGCCCCTGGGATTTCTGTTGTTGTTGTTGTTGTTGTTGTTGTTGTTGTTGTTGTTACTACTACTACTACTACTACTACTACAAAGGCTGGATGGCCATCTGATGGGGGTGCTTTGATTATGCTTTTCCTGCGTGGCAGAAGGGGGTTGGACTGGATGGTCCCTGGGAGCTTCCACTGAAATACTGTTAAGTTTATGTTGGTTAAAATTGTTTTCCATTTTAAATATTGTATTGCTCTTTCTTTCTTTCTTTTCATTTTTTGCACTACAAACGAGATATGTGCAGTGTGCAAAGGAGTTTATTCATTCTTTTCAATTAGCTCTCACAAACACTTGCTTAGTGTTTGTGTGAACTATTTGAGAAAAAAATGAACAAATTCCTATGCACGCTGCACATATCTTGTTTGTAGTGATATGTGGAGTGTGCATAGGAGTTTGTTCATTAAAAAATGCAGATGACATAGCACTCGGACACAAAAAACATGCAGCCCTTCAACAACAGCTGCAGGCATGGAGTGATAGACTCAGTGAAAATGGACTAACAGAAAATATCCAAAACAGAGTATCTGGAATGTGGTTTTCAAACTGGAAAAACAGTTCAAATTAATGGACAAGCACTAAAGAAGGCCACCCAATGTAAATATCCAGGGTCACTGGTCTCCATAGATGGTGACCCAATGCCAGACATACGATCACGAATAAATGCAGCCTGGTTGAAATGGCAGCAAACTACTGGCATTCTGTGTGACTCAAAAATGCCTGAACAACTCAAGGCTAAGATTACACTATAGTTGTTCGTCCAGTAGCCCTCTATGGCGCAGAGTGCTGGCCAGCAACAAAGAAATGTGAACAAGCCCTTAACACAATAGAAATGAAAATACTGAGATGGACACTTGGCTTGACAGGTCTTGACCATGTGCCAAATGATGACATCTGTCAAAGACTAGGAATAAAAACTATCAGCAAGAAAATGCAAGGAGCAAAACTACGGTGGTATGGCCATGACATGAGAAAAGAACAAACATCCATAACAGAAACGTCACTATATTTGGAGATTGCAGGATAACATCCATGTGGATGGTCAAAGAAAAGATGGACACAATCAATGAAAACATGTGTGCCGCCAACCTGAGACCCGAGGATGCCCAAAACAAAGCCCTATGGAAATGACAGTCACAATAGTAACCCCTCCATTGGGAAAATAACTTAGAAAGAAGAAGAAATTCACACACTCTCCATCCATCTGCCACTGACCCGGCCCATCTGTCTAATTTTCAAACACAGTGCATCAGAAAGTTTGTCCATTGCCTGATATATGTACATTATATATAATATCATATATAAACCTTTCTCGGGGCTCCACAAGAGACTTTTGCTTCAGAAAGGGCTCAATGCATTGGACCTCATATATGCTCATGCGGACATCTAAATGTACACCCAAGCAGATTTTTTTATCATCTCTCTTCACTCTACTTTTAATTCAAGCTTTGTTTAATTTCATAAAGATCAGAACAAAGTAATATTTTCAGAGAGTTCTCAATGTATTTGCTTCCCATTTGTGCTTCCATTTAGCCACTAATTTATTCATCGCTCCATTTATTTACACCCCAGATCAAATGTTTTGGGACTTCAAAACATGCACATGTGCTGGAGATGACCACACTAGAGTATTCAAATGAAATCCCATGTTTTCCTTGACTACAGATTTACAGTCATGTGAATACGTACATTCTTTGGCCAAAATTGGGTTTTAAGTGCATCTTTTTAACACGTGTTTTTCAGTTCTTAATCTGAATCAGCACGCATTTTCATGAAATGTCATTTAGCCATTTGTACCCCTTTTATGCCAGTATCTTCCACATTTTAGGGCATGTGTAGAAGGGCCCTAGCGCATGTTATCATGGCTACATCAGACACCTCTAAGCATAGAAGCAACTGTTACACAAGTTTTGATAGTGCACATTGCTTCCTAGACAGTGGTGTCAAGTAGGATTTTTGACAATATCTGTGACACACAGAAAATTGGCCCCTGAACCTTCTGTAGTTTCTCAACATTGTCCGGGAAGCCTTTCTCTTCTGGGCCGCGGCCCAAAAGAGAAGAGTTGAGTAGCCAAGGCATTGAGTAGCCAATACTTTCTTGGCTACTCAATGTCTAGCATCACATAATTCTGTACTGAAAAAATGAGACATATAAAAACTGATTTACAGTCCAAGAGGCAATAACATAATCTAAAAAGCCATTGATAATCGGCAAAGAGATAAATATGTCTGTTTTTATCCCTAAACATGTGTAGCTGATTTAATTTGTTCTTTACTTTTTTCAAAAAAATATGGGATTGTCTAAATCGCACAACAGCTTGCTGAGAATTCTGTATGGACACAAATAGGAATGAAAAAGCAATGTATTGGGTTCATGATTCTCCATAAAAATATTCTTTCATGCCGCTTAATCCAGACAACTGGGTGAAAAGAATGCTAAATTGGAGCGAAATGCATACACTTTTCAAGACCTGTCCTATGGAGAAAGAAAAATATACAAAAGCATACCTAGAAACTGAAATGAAAAAATATAGGATTTTAGGCATCTACAGTTACATGCTTAATTTGTTCCATGACCGAGCTCTTAACTCAAATCTCTCTTATCTCAAAGCAAAATTTCCTTTTGAAATGCAATTAATATGTTCTGCCCCCCCAAAACTCTGCCCCTATTTTTGTTATGTGTTTTTAAATAAGGAAATATACTTTTAAAATAATAAATAATGTATAAATACACATGCACATGGAACAATTAAAAAAAGAAAGATCAATTTTAAAATGGTAGCACAAAACTGTGGCAAGGAAGCACAAAGCACAGAGTGAAGAGGGGGAGCATCATTTTCTTCATACTGTACTCATTCCAACCTCTCTCTCTCCATGAAGCCAAACATATCAGGAATAAAAACCATACAAAATCAACTAACCAAAAGTTCCTCAAAGACGACAAAAGGAAAGTGGACAACCATCTCCCAAAGTGGACACAGAGGCACAGAGGCGCAAGGCACGGAGGCTGCTCACTTGAAGCCCTAAGGCTCTGTACTCTAACACTAGTGCTACCTCTGGTGTTACTTCTTAACTCAAAATGCTGCTCTTATGTCAAAGCAAAACCTGGGCCGAGTGACAACTCTTAACTGAAAATTCTCTTAAGTTGGGTGCTCTTAAGTCAAGGTTCTACTGTACATTTTTTACAGTTTTTTAAGCAATAGAAACATTGATACAAATGCAAATAAAATTGGGTATCATCAGTGTGAATGGGGTTTTTAAAGTATGCACTGAAGGACATTTATTCTATACAGAAATATAGGGGGAGTACATTTTAAATAAAAATGGAATAGAATAATACTTGTGGTTTTCTGAGCAATGCAATAAAAATCAGACTAACAGATTTTCAGATTATCATCATTCTACCTTTTATCCATTACCAGATCTCAAATTAGCTTAAAAATATTAAAACAGACACAGACAAAATCCGAAATCGGTAAAAAAGGTAAGAATATAATAAACTTATCAACAAAATTAAAAGCAGTCATAAAATATTGGTTATTTTTTTTAAAAAAAACTAGAAATGTAAGTATGGCAGGATATGGCTAAAAGCTCTCATTAAGGCTATTACTAATGATAGTCACTGGTTTAAAATTGAAAGACCTTCCTTAGATTTACTTAGAAGAGATAAATAGAGTTAGGTAACACGACCATATTATTGTTGCCTGCCCCCAAAACTTTAGATAACTTTTCCCAACAGTTTTATGCATATATTAAGCAATACAAAAAAATCAAACCCAAACAAAAAAGTTATATGCTAATGGGCAAGGGGTCAAGCAGAAGTCCCAGAGCACCACCTTCTGGGCTCATGTCTCCAGCAATGAATGGACCTCCTTTAATGCCTTACAGTTCCAGCCCAGATAGGTTTGCCTTCTGCAAAGTTAAGAGATACATATTCCATATGTTCAGCTCCAAGCCTTCAAGATCCATAACTGTGGACAAAGCAAGGCTTCTCTGTCATGTAAAATGGATGGAAATCATGTGTTAATCCAGGAACTCCTGAAGCACATCCTTAGGATGGGATGTTATGCACAAGCACATTATATGTATTTATTTTATCAGTGCCCACCCAATCAAATTGTCAGCTTTAACTTGTTTGACCTGGTCCTACAAAGGCTGAAAACCCCTTAATCAAAATGCTTGAGACCAGAAGGGTTTTTGCATACATTTACATAATATCCATCTTTGGAGATGGAACCAAATCTAAAAATGAAATTAATTTATGTTTCATACACACATTATACACTTATCCTGCTGATAATTTTATATAACATGTTTTTAATAATTTTGTGTATGAAACAAAATTTCTGTTCATAGCATGATTAGAAAGGAAAAGTGTCTCAACCACTCATCCATACAATTTCGGATTCTGGAGAATTTCAGATAAAATTCCAGAAAAGGGATGCTCAGGCTGTAAAGAGCCGCATTCTGTCATCAACACACCAGAGCAGAGTTAACTAGTTTCTGGAGTTATTATTAATTATTTTTACTAGCATGCCTGTATATCACTTCCTGTTTTTTGTTTTTGTTTTTGTTTTTGTTTTTGTTTTTGTTTTTGTTTATATATATATATATATATATATATATATATAATATTAAGGTAAATCACAATAAATGTAAGCCTATGCTGGAAATTACCTGAGCACATGATAAACATTTCTTAAGCATGCTCATGATGGCTGAGAAAGATGGGAATCATAATCTCTTACATTGGGCATGACAAAATGAACTAAGATTATGTATTCACACTTGCACCAATCCATTTCAAAGGGAGAATAGTGAGTGTGACTCTGCCTGCCTTCATTATTTGGTAAAGGATATTCCTTCTCAGATTACAGTGAATAAGTAGAAGAGGTCCTTATGATTGTCCACATCCTGTCTGCCTGAATTAGTCTAATATTAATAATCTCACTAAATTCTCTAGACTTGTACCAACTCCTAGGCTTTTTAAATTAATTTGAGACCCATCCCCATCCCCAAACTGGGGTTAAGTCTAAACAGAACATATATGAAAAAAATCCAAAATGTTGGTCACACAGATACAAAATGTTCAGGGTAGTTACCTCTTGTTAGGGGGAAAAGCTCAACAAGAATTGGGCCAATAGTGAAGAAGTTTTGGTGCTGCATGTCTTTTGTTTTTCATTTTAAAACAATAACACAATTGACACTTTCTTTATTTCTCAAAAGAATAGGTTGGAATTATCCCTTTCTGAGGGGATCAATCCCACTGAGAAAAGGAAATGGACAGAATTTTGTATAAAACCACTGGGATCCTAGAAGTAAAACATAGGGGATATTGTATAGTGCATATTTTCATTGAATTCTGTGCCACAATATTGGGGATACTTTAATATAATTTGAAGTCTAAACATTTGGTGTTTGAGAATATTCTACAAACAATATTGTGCTTCGAATGACAGATCAATAGTAGTTTTTAGTTAAGCATTCATTCTGCTGCATTTGGTAGGCGCTCAAAGGAAAGATAAATCAGGCAGTCCTATTACTTCTTAATTTTTTCATATTTGCTCCAAAGTGTTTTGATCTTAAAGTTTGGGATACACATAGCTGTTATTATTTACTTAAGTTTTCACCTGTTTGAATGGGTAATTAAGCTGAGCAATTGATTTCTTATATATTCCACTATAGGCTGTAACACTATTTAACAAAATTGAAAAAATTCTGTTCCTGGTTTGAAAGTATTATTTCCTGTTTAATTGTGCAGTACTTATTTTGAAAGTAGTTGCTATACTCCAGAAACTTCATTTTTTGTGGCTGTCACAAACTATTTTGATTTGGTTGAGAGTGAGACTCTATGAGATATTCATTGAAAACATATAGCAAAATGTGCTGCAGGATCTCCCACAAAAACAAAGTGTGAGTTCAATAAATCTTTTCCATGTTTTATTATGATAGGACCAATTAGGAAATGACATTTATAAACTAGGAACAAAAATCATGTTACATAGTGTAATATCAAGGACAGAGCATGTCATGAATTGAAAAAGTTCTATTGGGGACAAAAAGAGAGTTTTGTGTGCGTCAATCCTCATAAACAGATACAAAACAAGTTGAAAGAATATATTTTATTCCAGATAAAGGAATACCAACACTGGAATACTGTAAATGCTTAGGCTGCTGAAATCTTTTGAGATTGCAACACAATCGTAAATAATCTTATTTAGAAATATGTTCAAATTATTTATTTCCAAATAGTCATACATGGGACTCCAGTCCTTACATGATTGAATTGCAGATGAGTCTAGATTAACTAATAATACCTTGTTGTTTAGTTATTTTATTCAATATCTCATGACATGCATGAACGCTGAAAATTGGATATATGTACTGTATATCTTAAAGCACAAAATTGGGGCAGCAAATTCTAAACTTTTTTTACTAGAGTATCTATCCTATTAAATTCTGAAAGACTTGAGTTTCATGTTTCAGATTATCCAGTATGAAATCATTTTTGTCCACTGAAAACCACAGCAGTAGAAACACAATAAATAAAGCAGTTTATTAATATTGTCTAGTAAGTAGGAATTATTAATTTCCATAAGGTCCAGCATGGACGTTATTTATTCTAACATTAAATTTCAGCTCCAGAGCTCAAATATGTTGCATCACTAGTGGCTGAGATAATCAATTTTGATTTGTAGAAAGGATACTTACAATGGAAGTGATATCGTGCTTGTAGGTTCATCATTTGGTGATATAATTAGGCATCAGCATGCTTTCCCCCTTCCTTGGATAAAGCATTTCCTTCCCATTCCTCCAAAGATTGATTCACTTTGAGCCATTTCCTCCAAGTAGCATTTTTCATTCTTAAGTGCATGCAAATTTGTGTGCTTATATTTCCTGTCCTAAACAATCAAGTGATCACACACAAGTCAATAAGTCATTAGTGGCATTAAATCTATCACATTTGCATGACGATTTGCATCTTCAAAGCACTTTACAAACAACGACTTGCTCTAATTGCAAAATAGTCTTCATTGAGGTACTTTTGACTAGAGTCCTTTCTCAAAGAATCAAAAGCCACATAAGAAAACATCCAGAGGAAAGAAAAAGATGAGAGCTTGAATGAAGTGATCAGAATAAATACTTATTTATTTTGTCTTCCTATTGTTCTCTCATAAGGCGTCCTGGTGTTGAATGCAGTGCCATCCCTACTGCAATAGTATCCAAAGAATTTTAGAGTCTCAGCAGGGTCTGAAGTACATAATATTTTCCATTCTTTAAAGGACAAAGAGATCTACATAGCCACAGTTTATTTTTAAGGCCCTGTGGTCACTAAATGCAATCATAATGTGTGTGTGTGTGTGTGTGTGTAAGAACCTCTCTGTATTCAGTTTCAGGCAAATAAAAGCTTTCACTGTGTCTGTGGATTTTACTTAAATATGAATGCTTTTTATAGAAAGTAGAAAATACTTTCGCTAAGATCTAAATACCCTAAAAGCACCAGATTTCATCTCATCTTGAAAGCTAAGCAGGATCAGCTCAGTTAATACTTGGATGTGATACCACCAAGAAACTACCAAAAGAACCTCTGAGTATTCCTTGCCTAAGAAAACCCTTTGAAATTTATGGGACTGTCTAAGTTGACAGGCAACTCAAAAGTATATACAAACACAGAAAACATGACATCTAATGATTATAATGCTAAATGTTGGATATACATAAAAATCCTCAAAATGAAATAACCTTTCCCCATTGCATTCACTTTGACTTTGCTTCTGAAGGACATTGCTATGAAAAGGTTGCAGTAGGTCATTGTAAGTTTGGTTGCTTTAACATGAGAAAAGCCTTTATCCCATAAAAAAAGTTAAGTAGATGTCTTAGGATGAGCAACTGCAATGTGTTTCTGCCTGTGAAACCTTCTAGGAATAAAGGTAAAGGTTTCCCCTTGACATTAAGTCTAGTCGAGTCCAACTCTGGGGGTGATGGTCATCTCAATTTCTAAGCCGAAAAGCTGGCGTTGTCCATAAACACCTCCTAGGTCATGTGACCGGCATGACTTCCTGGAGCACTATTACTTTCCCGCCTGAGTGGTATCTATTGATCTACTCACATTTGAATGTTTTTGAACTGCTAGGTTGGCAGAGGCCGGGGCTAAAAATGGGAGCTCACCTTGCTATGCAGATTCGACCTTTCAGTCAGCAAGTTCCACAGCTCAATGGTTTAATCCGCTGTGCCACCATGGCCCCCTTCAAGAAATACACAGACACAAAAACAAATAATGGGGTTGGTCAGAAGTCCATTTGTATGTGTTTTAAAACAAAATCAAAGCTGCCTACAAACCTTTTTAAAAGGAGAAATTCCACTCCTTGGAACTTGTGGGAGAGGGGTCATCCCTCTTTGGCGTAGATCAGAAGGATCAAAGCCTGCCAAAACAGCCTTGAGGGGCAACATGCAGCTTAAGAGCTGCACTTTGTTCACTCCATAGTACTCTTTCATGGGATTAAACACATAGAAGCATGGTACAAAGGAAAAATTATATCCGGTGTACTCTAAAATGTATATTCAGAGGTATGTTTTTTATGACCATGATCTTGAAGGTTCTACCTGTTTAACAGAAAATGATGGACTCTATTTAGCATTCTCCACATTGGAATGACAGAATGAAATATCCATCACACCCAGCAAGAACAACCACTGTCTGTCCCCATTGGCTGTAGTTAATAGACATTGAAGTTCGACACAACTAGAGGTCTTTTACTCTTTCAAGTGAATATTTTAAATGATCCTCAATTTCTTCACCTAGCTACATGACTAGTAACTGTGTATTTTAATTGATACTGTCATTGGATTTGTGTCAATGGCAGCAACACTACCAAATAGATCAGTGCACACTTTACAGGTTCTACCTCACACATAATATAATGGTCTTAAGAACCCATTACTGAAACACTGAAACATTCTTTATCTATGCCTGTCTTGGATCATAGAATCATAGAATAATAGTGTTGGAAGAGACCACATAGGCTATCCAGTCCAAACCCCTGCTATGCAGGAAAAACACAATCAAAGTACCCCTGACAGGTTGCCATCTAGTCTCTGTTTATGCCAACTAAAAGAAGATCCTCTTCAGGATCTTCTATACTCACTTTTTCGGAAAGTGGGAAAGGTTTACAGCTTAGAGTATCAACTTTCATTTTGTCTGGATTGCTTCTAAGTTTCCACCACTATCCACATTTGAACAAACTCCAGTTGTCCACCTTCACTTCATTCCCTTTTGGAAACACACTGTGATATCTGTCGCAAGCACCAGCATATGACAAATAATTATCTTTTCCAGTCAAATCATTTTATTTTATTTTCTGCTTCTGTCAAAACTTTGTCAACAGTTCTAAATTTCATGAACCAGCATAAAATAAATGCATCTTTTCTTAGTCTATGAAAAAAGAGATACCTCACAAATGGTTCCTGACTGTCCATCTTCAACTTTTCCTGTAGTCAGCCTCTGAAGAGCAATATATCAGTTTCAGCTTTGGACTTCAGTGAACTAGATATCTATTTATGCAGCTGGGTCCATTTGTTTTCATTTAAAGAACAGGAAAACCCCACAGGAACTAAGAGGCACATTGTAGCTGAGATGGAAGGGAGAAAAGATACGACTTTAGATATTAGCAGGAAACCCTAATTATGAGAACTGAAGAATAGACATGAGATTTTAATTCCACCAAAATCAATGGAGATATAAAATCCACGGGAGTTCACTAGAATCAAGACTGCACCTCAGCAAATTTATCTCCTCTGCAAGCAAAAATAGAGGAGCCTTGTTAACAAGCCCCAGGAATTGGGGCCTGATTGTCTAATAAAGGAGAGGTTAAGTTAGGTTGTGATTAAGCTGGCGTTACAATAGGCTGGCCAGGTTATGTTTGATCAGAAATAAGTAACTCTCTTATTTGAAATTATTTTTAGGCTTCCCTTGAGAACAGAAGCCATATTTTCCATCTGGGAGATATTTTTGGTGAGGCTTTATAAAGAAAGTACTAGGCATTATATGTGAAAGTGAGAATGGTGTGGTTTGAGAGCTGAACTAAAAACCTGGGAGACCAGGGGTAAAATCCCACTGAGTAGCCATGGACAAGTCACATTCAGCCTCAAAAGAAGAGAAAGGCACACAAAAACCCTCCAACAAATCTTGCCAAAAAAGTAATGATGGTTACTTTACAGTAGTAATGACAGCAAACACAACAATACGTTCAATTGTGTATGTGTTTTAAAAATAACTCATGTTCTAGAACTTTGCACTGGGTACAATGGCCATATATCCGATTTTACTATAACCTTCTATATTTCATAGATGAAAATGAGGACAAGTATGGTCAAGTCAAATCCGAGTGTGATCGAGATAGGTGTATACAAAAATCAGAGAATCAATAGAACCAACTAGTACAACGTCCTTGCAGATGGCCAATTCTCTCACACCAGAAGTTACTTGCAGTTTCTCAAGTTGTTCCTGACATGACAAAAAAACTAGTACAGATAAAAAATAAAAAATAAAAAATGGAAAACTGTATCAATTTCTTCTAAAAGATGAACAATAAAAGAATCAATGAGTCAGTGGGTGAAAAATATAGGCCAAGCAATAAGTCTAGAAGAATGGGAAGAACTCTGGAAAAAAATGACTGAAAATTACAAGGAGTTACACTGTCAAAGACTATTTTTACAAAATGCTATATAGATGATACATAACTCCAGAATAATTCTCAAAAAATATACAAAAGATCCAACATATGTTGAATATGTAAACAAATGAATGGAACTTTCTGTCATTTGTGGTGATGTCCTGCCCCATGAAGACCATCACTGTTTATCCCTAATTAAGTCCTTTTTAGTTAGAGGGATTAATATTTTTATACAGTTTATGGGGGGTTAGTCTAGACAGCCCCTGCATTTGAAGCCTCCATCACCCTGCCCCTTTAAGAATCCCCTCAGGGGTGGAGCCTCAGGTGAGGCATATCTGGTTCTTGGAAGAGGCAGCTTTTTCATGACTGGAAGATGGAGAGAGAGGAAGACCGGAAGGTCTACAAAATAGCACATGCAGCCAGAGCTGTAATCAAGTCCAGTTGGAGCTGTATTCAAGTCCAGTCAGAGTTAAATATTGATACCATCTTAAAGACAGTTGAACCCCATACAAGAAAGAGACAATAAGAAATAAAGATTCAAGAGTCTCAGTTTGACCAGACTTTACCTTTCCTCATAAAGACTGTATTGAGACTCAGAAGGAGAGAAAGTCTAAAATTCTTGTCAGTTAATAAATTCTTGTTTGATTCAACTATATAGTCTCCGATCTGTTCCCTGCACAGCCAGTTCACCTTCCAAATAGTTAAGACAGTGTGGGGGCAGAACAGGTGCACTTACTCAAAAGCTAAAGAATTCTGGATAAAAATCCATAGAGACATGGAAACTATACTAAACTACAAAACCCCATTAAAAACAGAACTCTATTTACTGGAATAATCAGACAAACAGACATTGAAACATAAAGAATATTTCTTTATATGGCAATTGCAGCAAGAACTGAATATGCAAAACTATGAAAACCACAAAACATACCCACACTAGAAGTTTGAATTACAAAAGTTTTTGAAATGGCCAAAATGGACAAATTAACTTTAACTCTACAACACAGAAACTTCAAAAAGAATGGACACCCTTGATTAAATTTACAAAGAACCAAAGGAAGATGATCATAGCAGGATTTGTTGATTAAAATAATGTTAGTAGTATATAGATACACTTTATACTATGTATATACTTTATATTCAAGAGACTTTAGAGACTTTAGATAACTGACCTATAAGTACTATTTACTTCGAATAGAAATGGTTGCAAACCTTGTAATTTTGATATTTCAAAACTATATATATTCACACACATATAAAACCATAATGTTTATGTAGTGTTTTTAAAAAGAAGAAAAGATCACAATGTAACATAGAAAATGCTCACCTACACAATATTAATTCACTAACAAATGGAACTGAATTTTTAGATTTATATGCCAATAGTTAAAATTACATAAAATACATGTAAAGAACTGGAAAAGAAGATAGAAAGAACATAGGATAGTATGGAAAGATAAAAACGACCAGTTTTTATATCGGATGACTAGAGTGTGTTCTTTTCTCTTATAGAGGACATTTGAAACTTTCAAAACTTTAGGCAATGTGTATTATATGACGAGTTGATGATATAGATGTAATAATTATGACAAATGTAAGGTTTCTCTTCCCTCTCTATCTCCTTCCCCTTTCTTGGTGATATAGTAGCCATTTATATAGTCTTAATCTGCTAAACAGAAGTGCTCAATTCTCATCGCTTTCTTTCTTCTTTTCTCTTTGTGCAATTTTTAGGTTTTTTGGTTTTTTGAAGTACATAATAAAAACTTATGGGGGGGGGAAGAATAGCAAAATAATAATGAGGAAGAACACAAAGGCTAAGAGAAGCTGCTGCAGTTTGCTTTTTCATGATCCTACAGGGTATGATTCTACTCCCTGCTCTTCTAATCCCTCCTGAATTGAGTGGAAATTGCTTTTATATTTTCAATTCCATTTGAAGTACACCAGTGGACAAAGAGGGGCACAGAAGAAAGTGGTGAAAAACTTGGACATTTTTAAGCAGGTGAAAAGGTGAAAGGACAGAGGATTAATCAGGACTGTCCCAACACTTGAAGGGTATGTTTTACACCGGAGAGGTCTCAGTCTTCAAAGGTTGTTAGTCTGTTTTTTTATTTCAAGATGTCTGCCATTTGAAGGACTACCCCAGTAGAAAATCCTTGGAATTCTGAAGACCATATTCAGGTATAAGTTGAACTTACACTGTTGTAGTTCAGGCTTACACTCTCAAAGTCACAAACAGGATATCAACAACTATGGATCACAGTGCACAGTTAACTTATGGAATACATTCAGTTCAAATGGTGAACAGATGAAATCATAGATGCCAAGGCTAAACAAACTCATGGAAGGTAAGTTTTAGTTTTGGCTACTAGCCATAATGCATTGTGGCTATTTGTGGTTTTGGGACCAGAGGTAGCCTGTTCATGGAGAACAACTAACGTATTGGTCAATATGAGGTTGAGGTTGTTCAACTAGGACATTTTGTCTATTCTGGCAAAGTTCTTATTAAGTTCTTATACCCTGAGCTCCTTTATTTTCTGCTGATCATGTGTGACTGTCTTCATGCTGGGAAAGTACTGAAATATTGATGTATTGCTTGGAACTCTAGCAAGTGGAAAATCAAACAAATGAACTTCTTTCTTGGCAAAGATCATAATGCACTAGTTATGAGCAATAAAAGCCAGTACAGGTCATTACCAATGAAGCTCAGAACACAATTACTGATTGCAGCCTCAGGCTGCAAGGTTTCGGACAGTATTTCAAATCACAACTTCAGGCACTTCAACTTTAGATAGGTAGCTTCAGGTGAGAAATTGAGAGGTGGAGAGGGTAGGAAGAGAAATTTGTACTGCTTCCTGACTTGAGATTTCAATAGACTACATAACTGAATCAAAACAGAGACTCACATTTTCAATGATTTCAATCACATTATGGCATAGACACAGACAGACAAACAAACAGATGCAGGATCTGTATCCAGACTCTGTTCTAGAGTAACCTTTGCATAGTTATATGATCCACATGGATAAAACTTAAATGTAGGTGTTACTTTCTACTTTCAGGTAAAGCTATTTGTTCCATGGCTAATTAACAGGCTTAATGTGGAAGTATTGTGGGAGGGATTCATCTCCCTGCCCAGAGGCAAAAACACTAGAAATAATCGCCTTCCCCACCACCATGGAGCATATCGATACCCTACATGAAAACTACCAAAGTCAATATAGTGCAGGTTTGACTTGCCATTACTATTTTTTATTTCTCTTTCACCCCATTATATCTAGTATATTCAGTGCCTGGCATTGTATTATTTTCATCCTTCCCACGATATAAACACATTCTCAGCATGGTCAATGGAAATCCTGTCTAATTATAACTGCTAGATTTGACCAATGTGGTAAACTGTTTAACACACTTAAATGCCTGTAATAAAATCACACATTAAGTAAATGTGTTCTGCTCTCCAGAAGAACAATAACATCTAGCACAGTGTCCTACCAGTGTCATCCTTTTAAAAAAAGGTCATCTTGGATTTCCCAGGACATTTTCTGAGAAGTTGTCCAGAAATATATTGTGTGCTATATACTTCAAATTAAAAGGGAACACAGTTACTTTTCCCTTACTGGTTGAGGCTTTCTGGGAATTGATTTGGAAAAAGTAACATCCTAGATTTTACAAAAATGTCAGAGACAGAACCTAACTTTCACATGGAAATGAAAAAGGAAACATGGCTGATTTATTTTATGACTGGAATAAACTTTTTAAAATCCCATCGAGGCCAACCATTACAAAGTTTAGGGGGAAACTAATATTCTATATTGAAAAGGGAAGTACAAACTAAACCTGTAACTTAGTTACAAAAACTGTAAATCGGTGGTTCTCAACCTTCCTAATGCTATGACCCTTTAAACTGTTCCACATGTTGTGGTGACCCCCAACCATAAAATTATTTTCGTTGCTACTTCATATCTGTAGTTTTGCTACTGTTATGAATCGTAATGTAAATATCTGAAATGCATTGGACCAAATCTCCGATATCCGATACATCCAAGTTTGAATACTGGTGAGGATTGGATGGAGGATTGATTTTGTCATTTGGGAGTTGTAGTTGCTGGGATTTATAGTTACCTACACCTTGACATTTGGGAGTTGTAGTTGCCTACATTCATTTATAGTTAGCCTACAATCAAAGAGCATTCTGAACTCCACCAATGATGGAATTGAACCAAATTTGGCACACAGAACTCCCATGGCCAACAGAAAATACTTGAAGGGTTTGGTGGGCATTGACCTTGAGTTTTGGATTTGTAGTTCACCTACATCCAGAGAGCACTGATGGATCTGGACCAAACTTGGCATGAATACTCAATATGCCCAAATGTGACCACTAGTGGAGTTTGGGGAAAATAGATCTTGACATTTGTGATTTGTAGTTGCTGGTATTTATAGTTTACCTACAAACAAAGAGCATTCTGAACCCCACCAATGATAAAATTGGGCCAAACTTCCTACACAGAACCCCCACGACCAACATAAAATGCTGTGTTTTCTGATGGTCTTTGGTGACCCCTCTGATACCCCCTCGCAACCCCCCCCCCCAGGGGTCCCGACCTCCAGGTTGAGAAACACTGCTGTAAATAGTCACCTACATTGATTAATGGAATGTCAAGGTTTGTACTATGATGTATTGTTAATTTCAAAAAAAAGTAAACAAATAAGAAAAAAGTGGATGGTGTTAGCGCTCGATGCATTTTCCTTTTCTTTTAAGATAGGTGAGCGCTCCAGAAAAATATGGATTAAACTGGGAGTTAGATTAGGCCTTTCCCACAATAAAGGATCTTAGTTTCCAGTGTCTTTAGATTCAGGACCAATTCCATCTCTATCAGCTATTTTGTAAGAAGGATACATAAGTACTGTATCTCTTCATGTATTGCCAGTAATTTGGGAATTCCAAAACCTAGTTCTGTCTAATTATAGAGTAATTGGCACTAGCTCAGTCAAGTGCAAGGTTCTTCTGCTTTCATTATATAATTGAATGGCGAGAACATATGGGAAAACTATGGATGGAGACTATAAACATTAGACTCTAAGATCTACTCAGCATCTCACAGAATCTCATGGGGTTCTACAGTTTCTCTCACTATTTCGGTGTCCCCAAATGCTGTTGCTGAATTCTGTGAGAGGTTCTTCTATTCTTAACTAGCTTATCTTTCTTGTTTATGCATATTCCCAGTTGTTACTCTTGTTATTATGTTCTTTTTAATGTTCTCCTGTTTCCTTTTCCTTTTATAAATAAATCCACGTCATTACAAATTCCCTCTGTGTTTGTTTCAGCCAGCCTCACTACTAAATCCAGCCCCTGACCATTTCCTTTTTTTGACCGTCTTTTATTGGTTTCTACCCTGGCCTCTCATAACAGAGGAGGCAGAGTTTTGACACTCATTGCCTGAAAGGAATGAGAGACCAAATTGCCAATATCTGGTGGATAATGGAGAAAGACAAGGAGTTTCAGAAAAAACATCTGTTTCTGTTTTTTTGACTATTCTAAAGCCTTTGACTGTGTGGATCATAATAAACTGTGGCAAGTTCTTGGTGGTATGGAGATATCAAATCACCTTGTCTGTCTGCTGAGGAATCTGTATAATGACTAAGTAGAAACAGTGAGAACAGACCACGGAACAACTATCTGGTTCAAGATTAGGAAAGGAGTATGGCAAGACTGTATACTCTCACCCGACCTATTCAACTTGTATGCAGAACACATCATGCAATGTGCGGGGCTTGACAAATCCAAGGCTGGAGTTAAAATTGCTGGAAGAAACATTAACAACCTTAGATATGCAGATGATACCACTTTGATGGCCGAAAATGAGGAGGAGCTGAGAAGCCTTCTAACTAAGGTGAAAGAACATCTACATGAAGCCGCTGGGTGAGATCATCCGGAGTTTCGGGGTGCGGTGTCATCTGTACGCAGATGATGTCCAACTCTGTCACTCCTTCCCACCTGCTACTAAGGAGGCCGTCGAAGTCCTGAACCGGTGCCTGGCCGCTGTAATGGTCTGGATGAGGGCGAACAAACTGAAATTAAATCCAGACAAGACAGAGGTACTCCTGGTCAGTCGCAAGGCCGAGCAGGGTATAGGGTTACAGCCTGTGCTGGACGGGGTCGCACTCCCCTTGAAGGCTCAGGTTCGCAGCTTGGGTGTGACCCTGGACTCATCGCTGAGCCTGGATCCCCAGGTTTCAGCGGTGACCAGGGGAGCATTTGCACAGCTTAGGCTCGTGCGCCAGCTGCGCCCGTATCTTGGGAAGTCTGACTTGGCCACGGTGGTACACGCTTTGGTCACATCCCGCCTCGACTACTGCAACGCTCTCTACGTGGGGCTGCCCTTGAAGACGGCCCGGAAGCTCCAGCTAGTCCAGCGCGCGGCAGCCATGTTGTTAACAGGAGCAGGGCGTAGGGAGCATACAACGCCCCTGCTGTCCCAGCTCCACTGGCTGCCAATTTGCTACCGGGCCCAATTTAAGGTGCTGGTACTATCCTACAAAGCCCTAAACGGTTCCGGCCCAAAATACCTTGCAGACCGCATCTCGGCCTACGAGCCCACGAGGACCTTGAGATCATCCGGGGAGGCCCTTCTCTCGGTCCCGCCTGCCTCACAGGCACGTCTGGCGGGGACGAGAGAGCGGGCCTTCTCGGTGGTGGCCCCCCGGCTGTGGAACGCCCTCCCTGCTGAAGTTAGACAGGCGCCATCCCTTATGGCCTTTCGTAAGAGCCTGAAAACATGGCTTTTCGAGTTGGCCTTCAACTGAGTGCTATATCATTGGTAATGATGACCGGAATGGACCACGACTATGAGACTGTTATGACCCCATGATATGACGAAGCGGATTTTTAGTATAAGTATATGTTATGTAGTAGTAGAATTGTTGTGTACTGTTCTGATTATTGTAAACTGTCTTTTCTATGTTGTTGTTCACCGCCACGAGTCGCCCTAGGGCTGAGAGTGGCGGTAAATAAGTGCAAGTAATAAATAAATAAATAAATAAATAAAGAAGAACATGCAAAAGCTGGGTTGCAGTTAAACATTAAAAAAAACCAAGATTATGGCAACTAGACTGATTGGTAACTGGCATACAGAGGGGGGAAATGTGGAGACAGTGACATACTTTGTATTTCTAGGTGCAAAGATTACTGCAGGTGCAGACTAGCCAGGAAATCAGAAGACGTTTACTTTACTTTTTGAGAGGAGAGCAATGACCAATCTTGATAAAATAGTGAAGAGTAGAGATATCACACTAGCAATGAAGATCCGCATAGTTAAAACAATGGTATTCCCCATAGTAACCTACAGGTGTGAGAGCTGGACCATAAGGAAGGCTGAGCAAATGAAGATAGACACTTTTGAACTGTGGTGTTGGAGGAAAATTCTGAGAGTGCCTTGGACCACAAGAAGATCAAACCATATTCCAAGAAAAAAAACCCCAACTGCTCACTGGAGGGAAGGATATTAGAGGCAAACATTAAGTATTTTGGCCATATAATGAGAAGACAGGAAAGCTTGGAGAAGATAATGATGCTGGGGGGAAAGGAAGAGGGGCCAACCAAGGGCAAGATGGATGGATGGCAGGGCCGTAGCCAGAATTTTTTTTTGGGAGGGATAGAAATTTGGGGGGGGGGGTCAAAATTTTCGGGGGGGGGGAGGAGTTGAAACCTGCCTCTTAGCTCACGCTGAAGCAAAGAGCACAGCAGGGGACAGAGCAGCCTTCAATAGCCTGCAGCTCCGCCCCTGTCAACCTCCTCCACCAAGTCTGGCCTCCTTAATGAGAGCATTCAACATCCCCCCCCCCCAACTTGGTTGCTTTGCTACATCGGCTATTGTTGCAAGTAATGACAGTGTGAATAAATTGTCAATATTTGCCTAAGATAGTGCTTGCAGTTCTGGAGGGACTCTTAATTTTTTGCATCTCATAGACATAGCATGGGGATTTGGTTAACCAGTTAAAATCCATGAGTAAACCAGGTTTTTTAAACAATCTGAAACATTTGGGGGGGGGTTGAACCCCTAAACACCCCCCCCCCTCGCTACAGGCCTGATGGATGGTATCCTTGAAGTGACTGGTTTGACTTTGAAGGAACTGGGGGTGGCCACAGCTGACAGGAAACTCTGGCATGGGCTAGTCCATGAGGTCACAAAGCGATTGAACAAATAAACAACAACAGCCTGAAAGGCTAGGGTGGTTTGGTAAAGCTGAGTTCTCCTGGCCTAAACAGACTGTACAAAGTAAAGTATGCCTGGTTGAAGTTTAGATCCAGAGATACCTTTGGGTGAAAACCACCCTTCAGGGCCATATTGCCAAATCAGAACGTGAAATCCTATCCAAATGAACTTCTAAAGCGTAGCCACCCCATCTGGAAATAAGGAAAAGAAAATAATTTATATATTAAAGGAGGCTAATGTTGAAGTTAGATCCAACATTTAATAAGGCTTTCTTAAAATATTTTTTTGTTTTAATTTACTGAGAAGGCCGCTTGGCATAAGATAGATATAAAATGATTCTTACACTTTATCATATTGGAGCTTTGAAACAATAGAGAACTCAGACAAAAAGTATTTCTAGGTTACTGAGATTAGGACAGAAAAACATAGTCCTTCTGAAATATAATTACACATGTTGCTCATACAGAGTTGCTATCCTTTGCTCAGACCTCCTTGTAGGTGCAAATTGATTTTGCATGCCACTGAATGGGATTTTCTACATATCTAATACAACAGGTTAAAAGATCAACTAAAAGGGGAGGCAGATTTTTTTTACAGAGTTCCATAACTCCTGACTTTTCAGTTGCTATCTTGAAAATGTTATCTGATATTTGTAATCTACTTGATAATGGAAGAATGTTGATATATTTTTTTCACACTGGAGGGCTGGCAACTAGAGCCAGCCCTCCACATTCACTAGGGTTAAGGGCATTGGACTCCCACAAAAATGAAAAACCACAAATTTAAAAATTGTTGTTTTACCAGAAAAAACAGTTCTCTACAACTATCTAGGTTCTCCAACATGACTTTATGGTCTGCTGGAAATTTACCACAGAATTGCTCTGAAAGACCTAAGTAATCTTGCTAGGAATTTCTAGGTCTTCTGGCATGGCTCTACAATGCACCTCTGGTAGATGCTAACCATACAGTCACACTGGAGGATCTAGCGATTCTAGAGATAACATTTTCATCGAATCCTTGAAAAATCAAGTTCACAAAAGTCAAATTCACAAATGTGAAGACCTAACTATATTACAAAGAACTGAACCAGATCCAGATACAAGTTAAACAGTCCTTTACTATTGGCCATGCTGGCTAAAGGATGCAGGAGAATGTTTGACAGATTTGATGTCACTTTTTAAATCAATTTAAAATGGATTGAATGTATATAGGTGTATTGTTTGAAATACAACAAAGCTCCACATTAAGACCAGTGGCTCCTACACTTTGGTCCTCTAGGTGTTTTAGACTTGAACTCCCAGAAGTCCAACTCAGTTAGGACTTATGGAAATTGAAATCCAGACACCTGAAGGATTTAGTATCAGTAATTTTCAAATTAAATGTGTCTTAGGGCCCTTCCAGACAGGCCCTATATACCAGGTTTTCTGTTTATCCCAGATTATCTGGCAGTGCAGACTCATACAATCCAGTTTAAAGTAGAAAACCTGGAATCAGATCCTGGGATATAGGGCCTGTCTGGAAGGGCCCTTAATGAGAGCAACAATGATAGGTTAAATTATATTTCAGTGACCGAAAGTCTCCTAATGTTATATGCACATCTCCAGAGTCACCATCCAATGCTCAAACAATTACACTATGTTGGCTCTTTAAAAATATCTTTGTCTCTGTTGTGGTTTGGTATCAGGAACCCCCATGAATGCCAAAATCTAGGGATGCTTGTCCTATTGTATGTAAAGGCATAAAATTATGTCCTCATATAAAATAGTAAAATCAAGGCTTCCTTTGAGATTTAAAAAAATCCTTTCAAGTCCTTGATGGTTGAATTAATGTGTACAGAATCTGTGAATATGGAAATCCAACTATATACTGAGACTTAATCTGTGATTGTGTTTCCAATATTCTATTAAAGTTTAACCCATAAAACCCAGAAAGAGGTGCATGCACAGTTTTTGCTTTCCCATCACAAACATGTTTTGGCCCAATGGATTGTAAATTTACTTTTGCTGGTGTAATTCTGATAGGAATATAATCCTGTAGGAAACATGTTTCTTAAAAGCTGCTATTTGCACAGCAAAGGTATAGTCCATGGGTGCATTGCAATATTGTTAGTGAAGTTATTTCAATATACTGCAAATTATTTCACACGCTAATTGTATCCACACAATTAATGTCATATCTAGTCTACAGACTGCTTTCAAGTGCTTTATTTAGTCTAGGTTTGGACTTCAACTCCCAAATGGCTCAACTGCATTGGTTAGTTCTGGGAGCTGAAGTCCAAAACACCTGGAAGACCAGAGTTTGGGAAACACAGATTTAGACCTTGGTTGCATAAGATTTTGCATTAGCTTGCTCCTCCCAGCCACAAGAGGGCATAATTTATAACAAAAATATGTCCTCCTTCCACTCACATGCCCTAGTAGCCCATTTCCATGCTCTGCTTCATAAAGTTCTTGTGACCTAAATATAATTGCAAGGCCAGATCTCTAGTTCATTTCTTAGTGCATTGCACTGAACTGACAGTGACTGAATACTAACTATGAATAATTCCATGTACAAGTGGAGGCATAACCTTAACAATAAGGTCTTCTCACAGCTCTCAAGATATTCATGAGTGCATTTTAGAAATATCATTATCTACTTTATTGGTTGGTATTAAAAAGTCAAATGGCTGACATTATACTTTTTTGTATCCCTGGCATTTAATCTGCCGCTGTGCTGTTTGATTAAGGGAGTGTGGCATTAAGTAAGAAAGGGTAATTAGCTCATTTACCATGTGCAAACTGCCATCAGTATAGCATATAACTAGTAGAATATTGCACTCAACATCCTCCCTTCCACCTGACTACATTGTTCTGCATTCAAGGACTACCTCTCAATGAGGAATCGACATGCCCTGTGTACTTCGTATTGTGATTAAAAAATCTTTTCTCAACCATTCATACTTAGTGGTACAAAAAAGAAACTGCTTCCAAAAGGAGGAGAACCATTCAGATAAATTACTGATCCTGGAATTCAGGGTTCCCATTGTAACCTTTGGGCTTGTTTACACATGCCAAAAACCAAATTTCACTGCTCTACCTCAGGCAAAGTCTAAGGCAGTTTGCTTGAAACTCCAAAGTATCCCAAGGCTTCAGTGCAATCTGGACAGCTGGACTTGGTTCATTTCAAATTGATCCTCTGTCCAAAAAAATACTGTGTTATCATATTTTCCCTATGCTGCTGAGTGCAGGCTTGTCCCCATGTCACCACCATTCCCTGAAGACCATGGAGCTCCATGTGAACACTTGGCTGTCATGTCTGCTGATGTAAAAATTGGGGTGCCCACACAATCAGGAAGAAGAAGGGGAGATCAACTGAGGTGACATCCAATGGGGCCAATATCTAGACAGTGGCCCCAGATTCAGCATGTGTGTGCTGCGTCCAGAGCTGGTCTGGGCCAGATTTACACCATAATAACCAACCAAGTGTAGATTATCCATTAGTTGTGGCCAAGGTGTTGTAGTCTGTCTTGTTTATAATTATACAAACATCTCCATGGTGGTATGCACACACACAGAGGGAGACATACACAAAATCCTTACCATTATTCAGTTAAATTCCAATAAAGAAATCATAAGGTGACATTTTGAAAGAAACTTTCAACTTTTCTTTAGGACGGTCATCATTTTTGTTTACTTATGCAAGGCTTGTCTGACCTTATCGCTCATTTCACACGTGTGTACTATTTTGAATAAAAAGTTGCTGAAACATGTTGAATTGCTTATCTTTTTGTGGCACAGGAATCTATCCCTATTCTGTCCACCTTATTTCTGCTTCTGGTCCTATGCTTTCTATTAAAGAAATAATGTCCACGAATGCAGTTAACTGATCACCACAGACACATGTCTGAAAACATTTCCACATAAAAAGAAATTAGAATATTGAGAAAGAGTTGGGAAAACAACCATTGTCCCAAACAACTAGTTTTGTATACTGAAGTGTTGTGTGAATTTTATATCCACTAAAGTCACGGGTTTAGGGCCTGGAGTGTCTAGCTTCCAAAGAACCAGATAAGACACAGATGGGCTGAAGGCAAAAATCAGAGGTTTATTCTCCATGGCCAGAAAGGATATTGGCTGAGACTGCATTCATAGAACTGACATAATACAATTATGGATGCAGGGTATATTTATTGCATTTTGACAGCTATTCAAGACTCCCATGCTAGTTTCTGATTGGCTCAGAAAGTGTCCAGCTATTATCTCCATCCCAGTTAGCCCTGGGTTCCATCCAACCATAATTACTGGTTGGTCTTTTTCATGGAGGGAAACTTTAATAAACTGTCATTGAATTATTTTAAGAGTATATTTATTTATTGCTCCATCCCAGAGAGAGGTGCAATCAGAAAAGAATTCAAAATGGCAATCAATAATTAGTTTAATGTCATGACTCTGGTAAACAATGGGTGTTTTAAGGTGATGGCCATCTCAATGGGTGTCACAAGGATAAGTCTGGATGAGGAGAAGGGAGAGGCTCCGTTTCCATAGATAACCCAGATCATATCAGGTAAAACCGGAAAAGGACCCATAAAAAATCCCATTATGTGTTCCCACCAAGTCCTCCAGTTCATTGTAAAAATATTATGGTGATTTGGGGAATAGTTTCATGGAGTCCAACATGTGGTGATGCAACATTCCAAAGAAATTCATGAAGTAACAGAGATGATGTCACTTAAAGCTCCAGATCTTGGGATACGACAGACTCACTGATGATCCACTGGATTAATCATAGCTATGAAATTTGGAAAGAAGCTTCTTTTCTCCTTAAAAAAAGACAACCATGAATCTGGAACATTGGCTATTTTTTCATTAGAAGGGCCAATGCCACTGCTAAGGTTGCCAGATTCCAAACTAATAATAACTTTTTTTATACCCTCCTCCATCTCCCTGAAGGGACTTGGGGCAGCTTACAAATGGGACAAAATGTCCACATAACATAAAGGTGTAAAACAACAGCTTTAAAACTTGGTCAAACAATGCACAACAAAAACCAATAACCAGAAATACTAAGATGGACATGATCAGGCTATAAAAAAGTTCAGGCATGGGATAGTGCAAAATAGTGTGGCATAGGGCCAGGGATTGGAAGAAGTGCAGAGACAGAGTACTATCTGGTGAACTAGGGACTGGGCATTTATAAGTCGGGACTAGTCATTCTCAAATGCTTGTTAGAATATTCAAGTTTTCAGACCCCTAATCTTGTCAAGGGGCTACCACCGAGAAGGCCCTCTCCCTCATCCCCACCAACCATGCTTGTGACAGTAGTGGGAGCGAGAAGAGGGCCTCCCCAGCAGATTTTAGAGCCAGTTCATATGGGGAGACGTAGTCACGAAGATAGGTGGGGCCCAAACAATTGAGGGCATTGTAGGTCATAACCTGCACCTTGAATTGTGACCAGAAATGTATTGGCAACCAGTGGAGCAGCTTTAAAAGAGGCATTGTGCTATATAGGCAATCCCTGAGTTACCAGCATATGACTTATAAACAATTCATAGTTAAGAACAGGAAGTGAGAGAAATATACACCTAGGAAAGGAAAATACTCATGAAAGAATTATCATGTAGGGTGGTATCCACTGAAGCTTTCATGCCAATCCTTGTTTCCTTAACAAGCCAAATTTTTCAAAATCCAGTTGTCACAGGAACAGAAAAACAAAAGCCACAGGGATGTTAACCCTTCCCTATACTAGCCAAAGCTAAAAATATGTATTTTTGACTGGAGTTACACTTAAAAAATGTACCTGTTCTGACTTACACACAAATTCAACTTAAGAACAAACCTACAAAACATATCTTGTTTGTGACTTGGAGGGTGTCTGTATAGGGATTCCATATCTTCAGTGGTTGTGTACAAGAAGGAATTTTAACATCACAAATAAGTCACAAACAATACCTGCTGAGATTATTTCTTCTACACAAAAATTAAATGTACAGAGGACTTTTATAGTTTCTGTCTGGCAAACCTAATCCACCCAACTCCAAGCTTTCTTTTACTGTTTGAGGTTTACCAAAAACCTCTCAGGAACAGGAAAGAAAATTTAATTTCCCAGATTTCCCAGAAAAAAATATAAAAAAAATATATTGCTCTGCTGTGCAATTTAAAATATTGGGAGGGAGTCATCTTGCAAAACCTTGAACCTATTTAGAAGTTGACTACACTGGTGGATCTAGAGATTCCTGGAGAGGTGTTTTCTAAAGGGAAAAATATACTCTTTTTTATTCATTTTTTCACTTTTATAGAGGTCTTATACTGTAACCCCCAGAAAAGTGGAGGATCTATTGTAATTGTATAACATGAAAGAGCCCCAGCTCTTTCTGTGGATGAAAACTGATAGAACCAGTTAGATTACCTATGCCTACACAACTATGTGAATTTTTGAACTCAGAAAACTGTGGTGTTGAATGACTGATTGCCTTCCAAATTTACTTCCATGCCACTGATTAAAGAGCAATTCAGTACCCAGTCTGATTCTTGGGAAAGTTATAAAGAGTGCACCTTTTTCATGAGACTGTATCTTGCTTGTTTAAGTAACCGTTTCTATGCTTGCAGTCAAGTACTTAAGTACCTGATTGATTCCTGTTTTCTAAAGTGCTGCTTGTCTTTTCATTGATTTTTATGAGCTTCAGTGAAGGCCCCAAATAAGATTATGGTGCTAATAATACGTAAGATGTAATATACTAGGATAGAAATGCGAATTAGCTTGCTAAATTCAATATCAATTGTTCTCTGCATTGACGCATAAGCCTGGATTGTTCCAAGTACCTTCTCCATAAACTATTCAGGCTGCAGCCAGCCAATATTCAAAAGGGAGGGGGAATCACAATATGGATACTGGAGAAGGCTAAACCCACATGATTCTCAAGGGAAGTTACCATCAAATAAACACAGTATTTTCTTTTCATTTTGTGTTACAAAATGCTAGTGCACCATTTGTGGTGGCAAACCAGATGGCAACAATTTATCCATATGTGCTGGATTAACTCTTATCATTATTTTTCCAGCTGAGGTCATACTAGCTCAAAATGATGGATCTTGTTCTCCAATGCATCTAGAAGGCATCATGTTGATAAAGACTTTTTTGGAAGCTTTGAGCATCCTGTACAATATTTTTTCTACTCCCTACAATATTTAAAGCAATTTATTTATTTATTTATTTATTTATTTATTTATTTATATTCCACCCTTCTCACCCTGCAAGGGACTCAGGGCAGATTACAATGTACATATGCATGGCAAACATTGAATGCCATAGGCATACAACATATATAGACAGACACACAGAGACTATTTAACTTTCCAGCTTTCATGAGGGTATTCTGGCCAACAGGGGAGCTGTTGCTTCACCATCCATTTGAGACTCTGATGGAATACTTCCTCATTCTTTGCTTGCTTGCTGGAGATTTTATGGTGTCGTAAATTAGTTAAATTAGCCTCCCCGCGTAAGCGGTACCTAAATTTCCTACTTGACAGATGTAACTGTTTTTTGAGCTGCAAAGGTCAACATCAAGCTATACAATGGTCAGAGGCTCACTCCAACATGGGTTGGCTTCGAACTCATGATCTTTCAGTCAGCAGTGATCTTAATGCAGCTGACTCCCAGCCAGCTGTGCCACAGTCCCAGTGCAGCCAGTCACTTTAAAAAAATCAAGTCACCTTTTAATAACTTTCTGGTATTTCACAGCTAATATTTAATTAATGGCATAATCCTCACAGTGCTGCATTGGGATTGTTTGGTGGGGACTGCCCAGTGAAGCCACTGCTTATTTCCTTAGCTCTTTTTAAAAATGTTCTAGTTATTTTCTTCGTCCCACTTCCTGCTTCTTCCTCAGCTTACACCTTATTGAAGACAGAGATGAAAGTGAAAAAATAGTTTTGATTTATTTAGCAGAAAGGAAAAGAGTCATGCTGACCCAGTAGGCTCAAGCCAAAGCAAACTCCTGCAGCTTCTTCTAGTTTTTGGACCAAAACACCCTGTGCTATTTGACTCCAAATTGCTTCTTGAGGCAACCAAAAGAAATAAACATACATTGTGTTTGTTTGGTTTTTTTTTTTAAAAAAGCAGAAAAGCAGGAGAAGTCCTGCTAGTTAACAGCTACTTTTCTTTCAGATTCCAAATAACCAGAAACATTCATGTAGTGCTCTCTCAATCTATCTTTTTCACAAATATTTCCCCAAAACACAGTTCTTAACTTCCCTCATTTGAATTTTATTCCTCCCTTCAGGTGTGATTTTCTTTTTGAAATTAGCATAAACAGATTGGTTTTACTGGTTTTCTTTTCTACAGCCGTAATCCTATATATGTTCCAGTGTTACACACTGATACAGGAAAGAAACTTGAAAAAATACGGGAAAAGGAGACCTTTAATTCGGCCTAGGGAACGTGGAACAACATTAGTAATCCCAAATCGGTCTCCTGATACGGTAAGTAGGTGTAACCAGGATGGTGGTCCCTCAGGATTGAAAGTGATGCTGTTGAACGCCAGATCTGTCAATGGTAAAACAACTTTCATCCAGGATTTAATCCTGGATGAACGGGCAGATCTGGCGTGCATCACAGAGACCTGGCTGGACGAAGCTGGAGGTGTAAACTTGACCCAGCTTTGTCCACCCGGGTTCTCTGTGCAGCATCAACCGAGATCCGGAGGGCGGGGAGGCGGGGTTGCAGTAGTCTATAGAGATTCCATTTCTCTGACCAGGACCCCCATCCCGCAGTCAACAAATTTTGAATGCGTCCACCTGAGGGTGGGTGACCGGGACAGATTAGGGATTCTGCTAGTGTACCGTCCACCTCGCTGCACTACAGTCTCCCTACCTGAGCTAGCGGGGGTAGTCTCGGACCTGGCATTGGAGTCCCAACGGCTGCTTGTGCTGGGGGACTTCAACGTCCACGCCGAGGCTGCCCTAACGGGAGCGGCTCAGGACTTCATGTCTACCATGGCGACCATGGGTCTGTCCCAACAAGTATCTGGCCCCACCCACAGTGCTGGACATACATTGGACTTGGTTTTCTGCCAGGGATGGGAGGAAGGTGGCGGTGTTGAGGAGTTATCCATCTCTCCGTTGCCATGGACCGACCACCACCTGGTCAGCTTTAGACTTACTGCGCCCCCTAACCTCCGCAGAGGTGGAGGACCTATTAAATTGGTCCGCCCCAGGAGGCTTATGGATCCGGAAGGATTCCTGATGGCTCTTGGGGATTTCCCCGCCACCTCGGTTGGTGATCCTGTTGATGCCCTGGTCGCTCTCTGGAATGGGGAGATGACCAGGGCAATAGACACGATCGCTCCAGAACGTCCCCTCTCAAGTAGCCGAACTAAACCAGCTCCTTGGTTTACTGAGGAGCTGGCGGTGTTGAAGCGAAAGAAGAGGGAACTAGAGAGCGTGTGGCGTTCGGATCCGAGCGAGCCAAACCGAACACGGTTTGTGTCCTTTTTAAGGTCATATGCCGCGGCAATAAGAGCCGCAAAGAAAACTTTCTTTGCGGCCACTATTGTGTCTGCAAAGAACCGTCCGGCTGAACTGTTCCGAGTTGTCAGAGGCCTTTTAAAACCCACCATTCAGGATGGGTGCCCTGATGGCTCGGCAGCTCGCCGTGAAGCTTTTGCTCGGTTCTTTACAGACAAAGTCGCTTTGATCCGCTCTGGACTGGACACCATATTAACGGCAGTCTCTGAGGATGTAACACGAGCATCTGCTTGTCCGATTTTGATGGATTCATTTCAATTGGTTCAAACCGAGGATGTGGACAAGGTGCTTGGAGGAATGAGAGCTACCACATGCATCCTAGACCCCTGCCCATCCTGGCTTCTAAAGGAGGCCAGAGGGGGATTGGCCGAGTGGGTTAAGGTGGTGGTTAATGCCTCCCTTCGGGAAGGCATTTTTCCAGCCAGCTTAAAGCAAGCTGTGATAAAACCGCTGTTGAAGAAACCATCACTGGACCCCACTCAATTGGTAAACTATTGGCCTGTTTCCAATCTTCCCTTTTTGGGCAAAGTCATGGAACGTGTGGTGGCCTCACAACTCCAGGCATTCTTGGTAGACACGGATTATCTAGACCCGGCACAGTCTGGCTTTAGGCCGGGACATGGTACCGAGACAGCCTTGGTCGCCTTAGTGGATGATCTCCGTCGGGAGCTCGACAGGGGGAGTGTGTCCCTGTTGGTGCTACTCGACCTCTCAGCGGCCTTCGATACCGTCGACCACGGTATCCTTCTGGGACGCCTCGCGGGAATGGGTCTCGGAGGTACTGCTCTGCAGTGGCTCCGGTCATTCCTCGAGGGTCGGTCTCAGAAGGTGTCACTGGGGGACTCCTGTTCTACCCCACAACCTTTGTTTTGTGGGGTTCCTCAGGGTTCAATACTGTCCCCCATGTTGTTTAACATCTACATGAAGCCGCTGGGCGAGATCATCCGGAGTTTCGGGGTGCGGTGTCATCTGTACGCAGATGATGTCCAGCGCTGTCACTCCTTCCCACCCGCTACTAAGGAGGCTGTCGAGGTCCTGAACCGGTGCTTGGCCGCTGTGACGGTCTGGATGGGGGCGAACAAATTGAAATTGAATCCAGACAAGACAGAGGTACTCCTGGTCAGTCGCAGGGCCAAACAGGGTATAGGGTTACAGCCTGTGTTAGACGGGGTCGCACTCCCCCTGAAGACACAGGTTCGCAGCTTGGGTGTGATCCTGGACTCATCGCTGAGCCTGGATCCCCAGGTTTCGGCGGTGACCAGGGGAGCATTCGCACAGTTAAGACTCGTGCGCCAACTGCGACCGTACCTTGGGAAGTCTGACTTGGCCACGGTAGTCCACGCTCTGGTTACATCCCGCCTTGACTACTGCAACGCTCTCTACGTGGGGTTGCCTTTGAAGACGGCCCGGAAGCTCCAATTAGTCCAACGGGCGGCAGCCATGGTATTAACAGGAGCGGGGCGCAGGGAGCATACAACTCCTCTGCTGTACCAGCTCCACTGGCTACCGATTAGCTACCGAGCCCAATTCAAAGTGCTGGCTTTGACCTTTAAAGCCCTAAACGGTTCTGGCCCTACATACCTATCCGAACGTATCTCAGCCTATCAGCCCACCAGGACCCTAAGATCTTCAGGAGAAGCCCTTCTCTCCATCCCGCCTGCTTCACAAGTGCGGCTTGCGGGAACGAGAGATAGGGCCTTTTCTGTGGTGGCCCCCCGGCTTTGGAATGCCCTCCCTACTGAAATAAGATCAGCCACCTCGCTAATGGCATTTCGGAAAAAACTGAAAACTTGGATGTTCGAGCAAGTTTTCAACTAATTCCGATGTGATGATGTTTTGATCATGGACTAGCAATCAAGGATAACGAATTGGATTACGACTTTAACTATGAGATGTTCCGGTCTGTATTGGTGGCCCAATACTATGTATGTATATGTATGTATTTTTATATTTTATTTTATATTTTTAAAGTGAATATTGTATTTTTAAATATGTTGTAAACCGCAATGAGTCGCCGCACAGGCTGAGATATTAGCGGTATACAAGTGTACTAAATAAATAAATAAATAAATACTTACATCGAGAAAGGCTTATTCTTCTGCAGGACAATATGTTCCACTTACTCAGAAGTAAATTTCAAGACTTCACTGTAAAGGGTTGTAGCCAGAGACATTCTAATATCAATGACCACTCAGTGACTCGATGTGGCGAGTTCACTCATTCATTTTGCAGATAAAGTCACTCAGATACATTCTGACCTGGACGTCAGTTTAATGGTAATACCAATGGAAGTACCTGAGGCCTCTGTCTGTCCTATTTTGTTGGATTCCTGTGATGCTGTGATGAACTGGATGAGGGTCAACAAACTGAGGTATAATCCAGACGAGTCAAAGGACCTCCTGGTCAGTCGAAAGGCCAATCAGGGTATAGGGTGGCAACCTGTACTCAACGGGGTTAAACTCCCCCTGAGGACTGACTGACTTACTTACTTACTTAGGCGATCCCTCGTTGGACGAGTAAGATGGTCTTCCACTATGGATTTCCTTGTGGGTCCGTATGTGGCTGTGGAGCCCTATTCTTGCTCTGCATCTTCTTCAGCAGTGAGGGCATTGGTTTCCAGGTGGAAGGTGGTCCCGGTCGGGGTTGGCTTGACGCGCCTTCCTCCTGGCACGTTTCACTCTTTCACCCTCCACTCGTGCCTCCTCAAATTCTGCGGCACTGCTGGTCACAGCTGTCCTCCAGCTGGAGTGCTCAAGGGCCAGGGCTTCCCAGTTCTCAGTGTCTATGCCAGAGTTCTTAAGGTTGGCTTTGAGCCCATCTTTAAATCTCTTTTCCTGTCCACCAACGTTCCGTTTTCCGTTCTTAAGTTCGGAGTAGAGCAACTGCTTTGGGAGACGGTGGTCAGGCATCCGGACAACGTGGCCGGCCCGGCGGAGTTGATGTTGGAGGATAATCGCTTCAATGCTGGTGGTCTTTGCTTCTTTCAGCACACTGACGTTTGTCCGCTTGTCTTCCCAGGAGATTTGCAGGATTTTCCGGAGGCAGCGCTGATGGAAACGTTCCAGGAGTTGCATGTGACGTCTGTAGACAGTCCACGTCTCGCAGGCCTAGAGCAGGGTTGGGAGGACAATAGCTTTATAAACAAGCACCTTGGTATCCCTACGGATGTCCTGGTCCTCAAACACTCTCTGCTTCATTCTGGAAAATGCTGCACTTGCAGAGCTCAGGCGGTGTTGTATTTCTGCGTCGATGTTGACTTTGGTGGAGAGGTGGCTGCCAAGGTAGCGGAAATGATCAACATTTTCTAATGTTACACCATTAAGCTGTATCACTGGCATTGGAGAGGGATTGGCTGGTGACTGCTGGAACAGCACCTTGGTTTTCTCAATGTTCAGTGACAGGCCGAGCTTCTCGTATGCTTCTGCAAAGGTGTTTAGAGTGGCTTGTAGATCTTCTTCTGAATGCGCAGAGACGACATTGTCATCAGCATACTGGAGTTCTATAACAGATGTTGTTGTAACCTTGGTTTTGGCTTTCAGTCTGCTGAGGTTGAATAGCTTGCCATCTGTCCGATAGATTATTTCCACTCCGGTGGGAAGCTTCCCATCAACAAGGTGAAGTATCATAGCAATGAAGATGGAGAATAGAGTTGGGGCAATAACACATCCCTGTTTGACACCGGATTCCACTTTAAATGGGTCACTTTAGGAGCCACTGCTGTCCAAGACTGTTGGCATCATGTCATCATGGAGGAGCCGCAGGATGTTCACAAATTTGCTTGGGCACCCGATTTTGTGGAGGATGGTCCAGAGAGCGCTGCGATTCACTGTGTCGAATGCCTTTGCAAGGTCGATGAATGCCATGTACAGAGGTTGGTTTTGTTCCCTGCATTTTTCTTGGAGCTGTCGTGCAGTGAAGATCATGTCCACGGTTCCTCTGGAGGGGCGGAAGCCGTTCTGGGATTCTGGGAGGGTGTCTTCTGAGAGGGGCAGAAGGCGGTTTGCAAGGATTCTTGCGAGGATTTTCCCAGCGGAGGTTAGAAGGGAGATACCTCGATAGTTTCCGCAGTCTGTTCTTTCCCCTTTTTTGAAGAGGGTGATGATGGTGGCATCCTTGAAGTCTGCTGGGATTTTCTCGGTCACCCACACTGAGGACACAGGTCTGCAGTCTGGGGTTTCTCCTGGACTCAGCACTGACACTTCAAGCTCAGGTTTCGGTGGTGGCCAGGAGGGCTTTTGAACAATTAAAACTTATGCACGAGCTGTGACCATACCTCAAAAAGCCTGACTTGGCCATGATGGCCCATACCTTAGTTACGTTTAGAAAGGACTACTGTAATGCACTCTCCATGGGGCTGCCTCATGCCTTCCATGACGGCTTGGAAGCTGCAGTTAGTGCGAAGATCGGCAGCCAGGTTGCTAACTGGGGCTAACTTCAGGGAGCATACTATGCCTGTATCAAAGCAGCTCCACTGGCTTCCAACTAGTTTCTGAGCCAATTCAAAATGCAGATTATCACCTATAAAGCCTTATATGCTTCGGGTCCAATTTAACTTTGAGACAACATCTCCTATGAGCCAGCATGGGCCTTGAGATCTGCTGGAGAGGCCCTTCTCTTGGTCCCAAATATGGTTGGTGGGGACAAAATAGAGGGCCTTCTCTGTGGTCCCCCCCCCCCCCAGCTCTGGAATGCCCTCCCTAGAGAGATAAGGTTAGCCTACTTGCTTCAAACCTTCCAATCCAGTTTAAAAACATGGCTTTTCAAATAAGCCTCAGGTAGATTTTTAAGGGTAGTCTGAGAATGTACTGCTGACGTCGCCTTGGCATTGGGTGTGTCAATTGAAAATAACCTGCTTTTATCTGCAGCTATGACTGCATTTTATGAATTTTAATGTTTTATTTTGTAGTTTCGTGTATGAACAATTGTAATTTCATGGTTTTATTATTTTTAGGTCTATGTACTGTTTATGTGCCGCACTGCTGTGCTATATTAACCATCTCCTTTCAGGGAGATGTCAGTGTAGAAATAACATTTATTGTTGTTGTTGTTGTTGTTGTTGTTGTTATTATTATTATTATTATTATTATTTGAAACACAACAAGATGAGTCCACAGCAGAACACTCTGCTGGCTGTTGTATTGGATCACACGTCAGATATTATTATTATTATTATTATTATTATTATTATTATTATTATGCATGGCAATACACTGGGTGTGCACTTCAACTTTCGATATCCCTATGAATGAGAAATGATTCTGTATCATCAAGCCATGGCAGCCAAAGTGCCACAAAATTGCATTAATTCAACAGTGGAGATGCACCCTTGATCAACTAAATCCTACATTGCAATCTCCCTCTTTTCCTTCTACCTTCTACTTTACCAAGCATTATCATTTTTTCCAATGTGTCATATTATCTCATGATATATCCAAAGCATAACAGCCTCAATTTAGTCATTTTCACTTAACTTTTCCTTCAACCTGCTCCAAGAGGTGTGCCTCCCTTCTTAATGTATGAAAGGATAGTTGCTTGAAATATAATGATATTTGCATTGAATTTATTTTGCTTTATATATGGCAATAGTGTTATAGTAGCTTATTTTGTAAAACTTGGGGTGTTTTATGAATTAGCATGATGTACATATATTGGAGCCAGCTGCTTCCATTTATGTATGCTAAGCAGCCCGCAGGAATGCTTAAACCAACCGCAATACAAAATTTACCACTAAAGCTATAAGTCACAATGTCCTTGGCTGCTGGTGCCTCCCATTCTCCTGACGTTTCCTCCCTTTATTTGCCTGGCTAGGTTTCTAAGAAGGAAATGAATGCTGGTAATTATTTTCTCTAGAATCTGAGAACAGAATAATTGCATCAAATCATGTCATCTTATTTACGCATTTGTCATTTGCTCTCTCAGAGAACCAAATTCAATATCCTTGGTCTGTTAGTAACCTTTAATAATAATGTATTTAACTCAGGCATGTTGTTTGTGTACCAGAGAGCCAGAACTACATGTCAGCTCAATGTATCTTGCTGAAACCATTTTTAATTTACTGGAGAACAATTTTGTAATTCATATACGTTTGATGACCTCAGGATGGAACAACAAAGCAATTCAGGATGCAAACTAATATACTTCTTTGTGGGCTTTGTATGTCAAGTGCATGTTGACCAGATTAAAGTAAGCTAGGATCCAAACCTTGTTATTGCAGGGGTGAATAACAGAATAGAAGGGACAGGGCCATTTCCCTCAGCCCTTTTGCAGATGACACATATTCTTCAACAACCCCAAACACTTCAATTTTCCTTTGCATCATATCACTCCTTGCCACCATTTTGAGGAAAGTATTTGAGGCAGTAGAGTTCCTGGGGTGTTTGTTGGAGTGGGATATGTCATGAGTAATACATTTGGGTGATTTTGTGTGATTGGGAGGACTTCCCCCCCCCCCCCAAATATCAATATTTAAATTGGGGGAGTTGATAACTGATGTGTGCAAAATTGGAGTTTAAAGGCTGTAAGTGGTCTTTAGGCCGCAATCCATGGACCTTTGCTTTATTGGTTGTATACAAGAGGGAAATGCAATTCCTGGAGCTTCTCACAAGTTATATCTGCCCACGTCTGTATTCAGTATTACATCGGTTTTAGACTGTATAGCACAGGAATTCTTAACTTTTTTTTGTTCCACAGACTTTTTTGCCAGTTAGGTGAAAAGTACAGACACCTCGAAATGTAGCTCAATAGTTGTATGACACTCTACAGTAGCATGTGGCACTATGGTTTGGACACAGCAGGACTGTGATCACATGAGATCTGGCATCCAGTATAACAGCTACCATAATTTTAAAGTATGGATAAGCATAAGCAATTTTTCAACATGTAGCAATTATAATGTGATAGGAAAGGAATACTACTATGATTTATTGCATACATTCATAAGTGAAGGAAATCCTAGATTTCAGGTTGAGGTCAGAGAAAATAAAGATAATCAGTTATTTTTTTCAAAACATTCAAGCTTACAGGTCCTCTGAACTCTTAACCCCTGGTTAAGAACCCCTCGTCTGCCAGTGGACATGATAAACTGTTCTTTTTTTTTTTTGTCACCCTTGGAGTCTGCCTGATCCAGGGGAACTCTCTGAAACTGAGAGCATTGGCATAACCATAGGGAAGAAGACAAATGAGATTATTGCCTCCAATATATATATATATATATATATATATATATATATATATATATATATATAATATTTTCCCCTGTCCATGATTTTTTCCTTTAATCTTCAAATTTTTAGCATTTCAGTAATTTCTGTTGAATATTTAGAAATTCAGCTTAATCAGCAAAAGAAAGGAATATGGTAGGATGCCACAAAACCCCAAAAGCAAGCATGTACAAGGAAGGCTTTCCACACATATACACTTAGTATGCTGCAAGATTAGCCTTTGATGTAGCTGCAGCTGTGTCAGAAAATTCGTTCTCAGCATTGACACATCTGCTGACACCATGCAAGCATTCATCGAAGAATAGGAAATGTTGTCGTCTTTTCTTTTGAGAATAGCCCATTTGGAGAAATGTTTAGCAGACTCTTTCTCTGAAAGTTTATAGAGATATCATTAACAGTTCAATCAGTACAACAGAATAAATATGCATTTAAACCCTAGTTGCAGTCCTTTAGTTTGCACAACAATTTTGCATGTGGAATTTTCTCTCTCTCTCTCTCTCTTTTGGAAACTTCATATTTCAAATTTAATTACATTATCTGGGAATTATTTTTGCCATTATCCATGAAAACCTTTTTCCACAGAATGCATTTAATAGTGACATGCTCAAAACCTTTTCCTGATTTTAGCAACGTGGCTATCTCCCTTAATTTCCAAAATGTGCAACCCATAATAGCTTCATTCAATTCCAGACTAATTAAAGAATTCTCATGAATATTCCCAGTTCTCCACATCACAGATCAAGGAAAGGAAATTTAAAAAGAAGAGAAAGAAAGAGTAGGTCTGACAATTTTATCATGAACATAGTGGAGCTTGTAAGAATTTTATTTTATTTTATTGGGTTATGGAATATCCCAGTCAGCATCTACATAAAACTAGTGGTATAAATTTGCCTTAGATAAGAGCCAGCAGGGTGTAGAAATTTTCATATTTAATGGGAACCCTGGGAGAACAGAGTTTGAATAATTGGTTAGCTGTGGAAATCCACTTTGCTTTTGCCTTTTGCTTGCCCAAGGTCATCCAGTGGGTTTTCATGGTGGAGTGGGTATTCAAACCCTAGTCTCCAAAGTCAAAGGATCTTATCACATTGGGATCCAAAGAGTGGGTGACAGTGGGGTGATTTACCAGGCAATGTGGCAAATCCGGCGGGCATTGGGGAAACCATTGCCCAGCGTTACCCACATTGTCCCCTTACCCATCCCACAGGGGAAAGCATCACTGCCCGGCTTCCCCTTGCGCTAATCCCATTCTTGTCTATGAGAATCCATGAAGCCTCTGTGTTCTTTGGGCAGAGTCCTAGGAAGCTGCCAGGACGCTGGAAGCATGGGGCTACTCCATAAGTGTCTCTGCGTCATCTGATGGGCTCTGGCAGGCTTTGCACTCCCAGTGTCCTGGAAGAATCGTAGGACACCGAAAAACCTACGTGATGATGTGATAATGTCTAATACATAGTGTGACTCAGTGATGCATGGTCTGACTGGTTGACTATGACCAGCTTTACAAGATGGTTAGGAAATTTCAGCAAGGATAGATGAAAGAGCAAATGTTCTAGCAAAACATTCTCCATTTTTACACTAGCTGCCTGATGGTTTTCAGACCCAGTTGAGAGCACTGGGTGTCATCTTCAACCTCTAAATTATCTGAGGGATGCTTATGTAAAAGAAGGTAGTCTTTGTAGTGATAGTGCCCTAAATAAATATAGAATCCCTTGTCCAAGGAAGGAAACATCTGTGGCTAAATCTTAAGAAATGTGTAGGAGAAATCTTAAAACATTTTAATGAGAAATCCTTTTTTAAAAAATTAATTGGAGTGATGGCTTAATTGCTACAACATAAATGTAAGGAGCTATAATTTTTATTTGATATTTATATTATTATTTTCATATGGAATTTTATGTATTGCCATGGAAGGGCAATTAGTTTATATTGCTTTCTATAAATATATAAACTCATACACCTGGATACTGACTTATAAACAAATTAATAACAAAATAATGTTATTCCCTTCACTTGCCTGCCTGTTTGATCCCAGCAAGACATTTTGAGCCTCATTTTCCAGAAAACTAATCATATGTTACTAAGTACCTGTCCTCCAAATTCCGTACATCTGGTCATACTTATCCTTTCCTCAGCCTGGCCCACCAGATAACTATTCATAATTTAGTTGCCACTCAGTTGTAGCTCTGTAGCCTCTGGGTATAGCCTTGGTTATTAAACTATAATTGTTTACAGGTGCCCAAATCTCCATGAATATTGTGGAACAAAGCAATGCCGTTTGAACAGAGTCCATAACAGTACAATGACAAGTGAATCATTTTCTTGTCACAAGCACTCAAACAAACAGTAGAGGTGTGGGAAAAGACTGAGAAAATTATTTGTACATATATACTGTTTAGTAATGTGGCATAGAAAATGTTCTGTGGCTTGTTTACTTTTCCTGTGAATTCCCCAGTTTGCACTTTTTTCACATTTGGGATGGAAACACTTGGAGATGTTGTAAATTAAATGTTAGGGAAACAGACACTGACAAGTTTGTTCATCCAGGACCATATAGTTGAGGCCTTGAAAGCAATCTTGGGTGGTAACTTCCATATCAAGAGGGTGGTGGGGAATCTGTTTTAATATGGACCTTAATTAAGATATTAAGATGGTCATCATTTCACAATCTTTAACTCCAGTATAACAGGCAGATATAAAATGATCTTCTTTAGGCTGGGAGCAACTGTACTGATTTAATGTAGCCAGGTAAAATGAGGAAGAATTGCATTTCATAGAATCATACAGTTGAAAGAGACCTTGTGGGTCATCCAGTCCAACCCCCACCAAGAAGCAGGAAAATCAGCCTCTGTTTAAAAGCCTCCATAGAAGGAGAGTCTTCACCACACTCCGGGGTAGAGAGTTCCACTGCTGAACAGCTCTCACAGTCAGAAAGTTCTTCCTAATGTTCAGGTGGAATCTCCCTTCCTGTAGTGTGAAGCCATTGCTCCTTGTCCTAGTCTCCAGGGCAGCAAAAAACAAGCTTGCTTCCTCCTCTCTGGGACTTCCCCTCACATATTTATACATGGCTATCATGTCTCCTCTCAGACTTCTCTTCTGCAAGCTAAACATGCCCAGCTTTTTAAGCTGCTCCTCATAGGGCTTGTTCTCCAGTTATTTTCTTTCATAATTTACCAATTTTCACTTTTTCTCATTTTTATGATGGAAAGAAGTTGAGGTTTAAAACAATCAGAATGCAGGAGAAAATGAAATTAACAGATTTCCCTGTTCCTACTTTCACCAGACTGTTTTGCCATTGGTTTGAAGGCCCCATCTCAAATTAAAGAAGTGCTGTATACACTCATATAGGCCAATCTCATGTATAAGTTGATGGCAGGTTTGAGGGCCAAAATTATGGATTATGGATTTTATATGACCCATGGATAAGTCGAGGGCCATTCTGCAGCCAGTAGAAAGCATCAATACTGCCTCAGGCAGCCAGCCAACCCACCCAGACATTGAAAAAAGCCAGAAGCAGCACCACACCAGAGAGAGTAGGCTCTTACATTTTGCCACTCTACTCAGAGAAGAGAATGGTTCCTTTTTTGATAAGAGTTAAGGTACAGTACTCACACTGACCCATGAATAAGGCAACAAATTTGGGGGGAGGGGTGATTTTTTAAAACTACAATTTCTGGAGTTATACATGAGTATATCAGGTAGATGTGTTTCCGCACATTTTTTCTATAATTCAGACTTAGGTATCAGATGCAAAAATAGATGGAACATGGATAGGTTCCTACATAACAAAAAGAAAAGCAGCTTGAGCATATTTCAGGAGTCATTTCATTTGGAAGTAAAGATACGCACAAGCGAAATGAAAGAACCAGGTCAGAGAAGCATTGCATGAGTAAACAAAAACATTGGGAATTTTCTAAAGACCACTTCAGAGTTTCTTTGAAAATGACTTTTATTCTTTTATCAGACTTTACTTTTCTAATCATTTCTATTTAGATGGCCAAACATGCTTTTTTGATGTACTGATGATGGCAGTGAACTTATGTATTTTCCTCTTGTATCTCTATTTTGCTGTTTATGCATGCTCAGCATGGGATTCCAAAGAGAGCTGCTGTTTACCTTAACTGATGTAAGGAGGCAATAACAAGAAGAAGAAGAAGAAGAAGAAGAAGAAGAAGAAGAAGAAGAAGAAGGAGAAGGAGAAGAAGATTAGAATCCTGGTCTTTCCCTGCCCATGTTTCATCGCAGTTTCTACAACCCAGCACTAAAAGTTTGAGTTTACACAGCCTTCCCTGACCATCTTTCCAAAGTCAATGCTGTAAAAAAAAATCTAGATAGACAGAGGACATAAAAAAGGGAGCTGGACAGGCATAAAAAGAAGCTTCTTTCTCAGAGGCTTTGTCAGCTTAGATACGCCTGTACATATGAATGAACTGGAAGAAATCAATAAAAGAGGAATACCTTTGCAAAGGGCCATGCAGCATAATATGTTAGGACACTTTAACTTAGTTAAGGATGAATCATGTAGTCTATGAAAGATATATAAGACTGTGATCAGGAAAGAGTAAATGTTGATTTTTTTCAAATAAGAGGAAGGTTAAACCTTTCGAGCTAGAGTCACCAACTGAAAAGCTGAACACCTTTCAACTCGTACACACTTCTAAGGGCCCTGTTCCCCCTGCCTCACAAATAGTAACTATAGAGATGTTAGGGGAGGGGAGATGAAGAAAAGGAGGGATAATTGTGACTTTGGGTTCACCTTTGTGATGGGAGGAAAATTTCTGATGTCTTAAATAGGGCTGGTCAATTCGTTTCGTTAATTCGTAATTCGTTAAAAAAATCGTTAATTTTTGAATTACGAAACGATTACAAAACTTTTTTTTTAACCTGGAAGTGTTTTTAAATATCGAAACGGCAGGCGCCAAAAAATTTTGTATTTCCGTCCATTTCGGAAATACGTAAGATGGCCGCCTGCCGATGCTTGCTGAGAGGGCGAGCTTTTACTTTTCCTTGGAAGGGAGAGGGGCGAGCGAGCGGCGAGCGAGAGGGGCGAGCGAGCGGCGAGCGAGAGGGGCCGCCAGAGTGAGTGCCTGCCTTCCCTCCTTAATAATAATTTTAATTTCTCCTCCCTATTCTACTAAATTAATAATTAAATTTAAAAAATATTTAAAAAATATTTAAAAAATATTGGAAAAAAAAGGGCGCCATCTTTACAAAATGTTTTGTAAATATTTACGAAATTTCGTAAATACCGAACTTTTTTTTTTTGGAAAATTTTGTAATTATTTTAAATATCGAAACAAAAAAAACCCCAATTACAAATCGATTTTAGAAACAAATTTTTGCGTTGTTACCCAGGCCTAGTCTTAAATCATATATCTTTTCTTGCAAGTGGCTGCTTCAAAGTCCACAAGAATTAGGTTATACACAATATCCAGGGTTTTGTTTTTATGTTCTTATTATTTCAGAGAATTAGCCCATTGAGGAATTACTGGAATGAGACAAGCAGGTTCCTTCCAGCAAGAAAGCAAGAAAGGTCTCCTTCCAAAAGCATGACATTAATTGAGCAAACTCTCATTTCCCTATAAAACCGTTGGGTCCTGCAAGGTGGCCAGTTTCATGCTGTTGATTTGGTATGTGTTCTGCTTTGATCAAGGCCATGACATGATCAGCCTCTGGCTGTGAGAGGACACACAACACATAAAAAGCAGATATTGCCCTCCAACCAAGAAGCAAACTGACTTGGACTAGTAAGGCATTCACTATTTTGAAAAGGGTTTGGATTGCACCGCATTATTAAAACATTGGGTACACAATTCTATGTTGTACTAGTGGGGTACAGATCTATTTTTTTCTGTGGTTCATAAGCCACGACATTTCTGATTAATGGTAACATAGTGCAATAAATTGTATATCTGCTAGTGTGCCTGCTTATCCGAGGTTTGCCTGCTGGAGATTCCTGGGAAATCCCTAAGGAAGAAGCAATGAAACCATATCCAGTGTACTCCAAATATGGCAACAAAGTAGAATGAAACAGTCATATCCATCCAAGGTGGTAACTAAACCACAGTGGGATAAAGAGTCGTTAACAGATTATTGCAAGCAGGGAAAGAAATGATTTCCAAACAACTTAACAATAGTATGGCTTGGTAAAACACTGGGAGAGCCAAGACATGGTGCGATAAACTGCAAACAAAAATGGGACTAATGCAGTGTAATTGTGGTATAGCAGTGTTGCCACATAAGCTCCTGAGAAAGCAAAATAGCTTTATTACAATTCAAAACTCATATCAAGGTAATGTGGGCCTAAATCCATCTAGAATAGAAGCATTGAACTGACTACTGAATAGTAAATCAACATTTACATAAATCGCATTGATTCCCATTATTCTGTTGAGGACTTGTATTCAGCTGCTGTATTTTACATCTGAATTGCAAGCACAAAACATGCAAAAACTTATTTAAGACTCAATTGTGATCACTTTGATTACCCCTTAAAATGTCCAAGTTCAAAGCACAATGAAAACCAAGGGCAAGACATTCTGAAATAGTTCCACCCCTGTCAAATTATAGGGTATGCCTGAAACTATGGTAGTGTGCAATTGTATATTTCATTGTAGGGAAAGGGGGAAAAACACTCTTGTCTCATGAGAAACATTCACTTCATTGCAGAAATGGTGGACCTGGATAAGACTATGCTCCCATCATGAAGTCAGCAAAAAGAACTCACTTTTTACAAACTTACTTTTGCTATGAACCAAGTGCATCATGAATTGGGATGTGAGCTAACTTGAACAATAAAGCATTTGCTATTCTGGATAGCATTTGTATTGTATGTCTTTAAGCCATAACATTAAAACATTGGCTGTAATGCCAATGCATTGATAAATGTAAAGAAACACGAGAAGAAGGCAACAAATATTGAAACAGTTCTGCAAAGGCAAAGTTTGGGGAGTCTTAAAGACACACAGGGAAATTAAAAGTCATTACCTAGGTCAGGCATGGGCAAACTCTGGCCCTACAAGTGTTTTGGACTTCAACTACCACAATTCCTAACAGCCTGATCTAGGTATTCCTTATATAATTAACAAATGTTGCTTAAGCATTACTTACATTTTGTTTTAAGTACTGTTTCACTTTGCATTGCTTTAAGTATTGCTGTAAGCATAGACCAGGTCCTTGACAGACTGATATAATTTCACACAACCCTCTGAAGGTTTGTGAGCTGAATCATAACCTGCATCTTCTATATCCTATTACAGTCAGAGCTTACTGCTCCCAAACACACAAGCTTGCAACTCCAATATCCTTATAGCTCTTTTCCCAATAAGTGCATCCAAATAAGTGGATTGATATCCACAAAAAAGCTCATGCTATAACCAATCAGTCCCAATGTGATGCTGGAATCCTTCACTCTTTCTTCCTCTCTTTTTCATGCTGGCACATCTGAACTGAATCAGTCCTGAGGTCAAATTGTTAAGAAAAATTCTCCATCTTAGAAAAATGTACACAGACATCAGTAGGCTTCACCTGTATTCTGCATTTGTCTAGTCTACCCTACAATTATTCCATTCTCAATGGACAGCTAGAGGCCGAACTAGACATAACACCATTCGTACAATTACACATTGTGTTAACTATTACTTGAGTATAAATAGCAGGCGAGATGGGATGGCTTTCTCTCTCTCTCTCTCTCTCTCTCTCTCTCACACACACACACACACACACACACATGATCATTATCACCGTGAAGAGAACTTTTTGTGCCAGTAAATATCAAATCAGGTTTATACTTCTGGGACCACATATGTAGCTGAACAGCTTTGAAGCTATCCTCATTCACAAATAATACATTATAGTGAGAGATTCCAATGAGCACATGCAGGACACAATCTGTTAATTCACCGAGGAAATAGTACAAAGGGAATTCCATTGTTATCTATGACAAAGGAACAATGAGCTCAGAGAACGTGATTTCTCCCCACTCAGAAACATCATGTAAGCTATGCTTTCTGCATACTGTTTGCAGTGTCAGGCATGAGAAAGTAGCAGCCAAAGAAAGACACACTCACAAGCAGTTAAGTACAAACTGGAAATTGTATTAGCCACAATGAAGTTACAGCAATTGGGTTGCTGCCTACATGGATCTTGACCCAGGCATCACAATTGGCTGATATGCCCAACTTTCTGGTCTTTCGGCTTAGCTGAAGAAAGGGGTGGGTGTCCCCTTATAGGCCCTTGGAATGGCAGGAGCTGACCACAAGGGGCAGCTTCAGTGGTTCTCAACCTGTGGGTCCCCACGTATTTTGGCCTACAACTCTCAGAAATCCCAGCCAATGTACAAACTATTAGGATTTCAGGGAATTGAAGGCCAAAACATCTGGGGAATCATAGGTTGAGAACCACTGCCATAAGTGGTCCTCCACTTCTACAAGACCTACAATGGTCCCACCCTCCCCAGTTTCAGCTAAACTGGACCTCTTCATCCTGTATCCAGGACCCTTCTCTAACCACCATAAAGATTCCCACCCTCATCTCCTTTGGAGGCCAATTTCCACCAACCCCAATCACCTGCAACCAACAGTATGTGTGCCACCCCTCTTTGAGAGACCAGAAAAAAGTGCATACAAGCCTTTCTGGACCCTTGCAAAATTAAGTTTAATCATATTCCTGGTCACATTTATTTACATAAATTAGCTATAGTCTGGAATTATTCAGGGAATTAATGTGTACAGGTCCACAACAGTAATAGGATCTGGGGGCAAAGAAAAACAACAAACTACTTCAGTTTGTTTGTACTTTTGTGGGACTAGACACAGAATGATGGCTAGTTGTGGAATGATGAACCAGTTGCGATGCCTACTATGTTGCACATCAGCTTTACTCATAAACTTATTCCAAGCTTGTAAAAGTAACTGCAGCGCTTAGATAAGCTATATGTAAACACAAAATAAATTACAGAAATTTTACAGGTATAACAGTATTGCTATAATAAATAAATAAATAAATAAATAAATAAATGCAATTATCTTTTTCAATGAGCAGGCAAAGCAACCATCTTACTATTTTTAATTGTTTTAATATTTTTGTTAGAGTGCTTTAGTTACAAAGTTTCACAAGCACTGTTTCCTGTCAACTACAGAACTTGGGGAAAGGGTTGTAAAACTCACAAAGAGGTCTAGTAGCTATAGTCCAAAGGTAATAGCGGTAACCTCTGAACTTATGATTATTGACCTCTGGGAGGCTGTTTTAGCACAACTTCTTTGTTATGTACAAATCTTATATTCAGAGCCTGTATCATCTTACAACTCTTTGAAAACCTATGGCCAAGGACACAGTGTATATGTTTCCGTGTTGCATTACACCCTATCCATCCAACTTAACCATGTAATTGTGCTTAAATATCTGCAGCTTTAAAATTGTACTCCAGAAGTGCTTCCGAAAAAATGGCTTGAAATCCTCTAAGCTCAGACTGAACTAAATCAGTTACTTTTGAAGATGCTGCTAGATTCCTCCCCATCACTACTTTCCTTTTGTGCTGTTTGGTGGATCATTTTATACAAAATTGTCAGGCATGAGAAAAACACCTCATCCAAAAAGAATCCAAAATCCAAAATTGTTCATGTGGGGGCTGAGATGGTAAGAACTTTGCTTTCCACTCACTAAGTTATTAAATGTGTTGTATAAAATTACCTTCAGGCTGTGTGCATAAGGTATATATATGAAACGTAAATGAATTTTCTGTTTAGAATTGGATCCCTTCTCAAGATAGCTCAATATGTACATATATAAAAAATACGGATAGCTCAATATTTGTATATATGAAAAATACGGATATCCTATACTCCAAAGCACTTCTAGTCGCAAGTATTTTGGATAAGGAATATACAACCAATAATATGAATGAGCAACAGGTTGTTAGTAATTATTATTAATCATGATCAACATCTGTTTGTTATACAGCTAATCCATATATTTTAGTTCTGTGTTAATAAATAAGATACATTGCAGTCCCAAGGTATTGCCATAGCAGTGTTTGTCTCTCTCAAAGAGGCTTTATTTTGTGTAGTTTATGTACGGTATATATATTTTCTTAACTATATCCTTCAAATAGGTACATGCTCTTCAATTTCTTCAAAATATTTAGAGGTAGCAATCATAGGCTTTCAAAACAGATGTGCTTCGTGTTCTCTTTCTGCTTGCCTCTTCTTTTCTGTTACGTACTTCTGTTTATTATATATTTGAAATGTATTTACGGTCATCTTCTGTCAGTAAGAAAATGAAGATTCCACTACTATGATGGCAATCTCTTCTTTACCTGCTTGTTTTTGTATTTTCATTTGTCACGGAGGCAAAGAACTTCTTTATATAATGAATAACTTAGCTAACTGGAATAATCTTATAATATTGTCTCCTTTAAATAACGAACCTGTAAATACTCAGCAGATCCCCAATGGAACAATTTTCTTCTTAGAAGAGTCTGTAATCTCCAACTTTTTTTCTTCAATGTTATTATTTTTCATGGCCATGCTAAGATTGTCTTTCTCTCTCTTTCTCTCTCACTTCCCTATTAGCCTTCTCCCCATCTTTATTTTGCTTTCTTTGCCTTCTGTCTTCCATCCTGTCATCTTCCTCATTCCCTTCTTCCTTTTTCTTAAAAATACCCTAAATTAATTATTCATTTATTGATGTATTTACAGTATTTATACCTCACCCTTCTCACCCTGAAGGGGACTTAGAGCGGCTTGCCAAACATACATACAGCAAACATTCAATGCCAATTATACAACTAACAAAGACAGACAATACAGAGGTAAAGGCAGATTTTCCTATCTTATTTCCAGCAACTTGGAGGCTGTGTTCTACTCCAACCATGGGGGGGTGCTGTTGCTCCATCTTCCATGCCGAGGAGCTTTCCTCTGATCAATGTCCCTTTAATGGTGCCTTATATTATCCCCTCCCCTCCCCCCGCTAAAAGTGGTACCTATGTTATCTACTTGCATTTCTGCTTTCAACCTGCTATGTAGACAGGTGAGCTGGGCCTAATGGTGGGTGCTCACCCCATCCGGGCCCAAACTGCTGACCTTCTGATTGGCAGGATTTTTCTGCAGCACAGCTGTTTAGTGCTGAGCCCAGTCCAAACAATTAGTTGTCATCTCCCTCCCCTGGTCTTTTCCAGGATAACCACTTTTCCAAATTTACAAAAAAAAAATGCCAAGAGAAACATGTGAAAGTTTCAGATCAACATAAGCCAAAAATTGAGCAAGTCACACTTTCTCTTTCTTAGTCGAAGGAAAAAAAAAACAAAGGCTCTTAAACAAGTCTTGTCAATACAACAATGGCAACACTCAGATATCAAATTACTCATTTTAGTAAATTCATCCAAATTTTTAAATATATGTACAACAGCAAAGACAGATTTGGGGATTGGGGGAAGGGTGCATGTGGGAAAGTGACAAATTCCTTCTTTGCATCCAAGAAGTGGTCATCCTAGAGATAACGTAAACATTTTCATTCCTGGGATATATGGAAATAATTCATGGATCTCAAGTAATAGGGTTTTTATTCTGTGGCATTTCCCCTTGACTCTTTCCATCTTCTTTAAGAAGTATTACCTTATCAATCAATCTTCATTACAAACTTTGAGCAGCATTATAGAGAAACAAAGTAATTATTTGTACAAACGAGGAAAGATGGTCAATTGAAACCATTGCTCTATAATTTCCCCACAATAGAACTAGTGGGGGGAAAGTGAAGTTACAGTACCTTTGGCAGTACATCTGTTTTCAGTTGTTGCACTCTGGGATGGATGTAGTTTAATTTGCTCTCTAGGTGGAGGCATGAAATATCCCACTTCATAACAGAGGGCCAGATTAGATGGCCTTCTAACCAGAAACATTTAATCTTCCCGTATTGCTAAGGGAGAAAAGAAGACGGCAGACTCTTTTCTGTCTCCCTTGATGCTCTCCTGTTGCAATGTTTATAGTTCAGGGGTTAACACATAGTTTCCTGTGGAAGAGGGGCTAGCAACCAGAGCTGTGAAAATTGAGCCAGGATGTACCCCCAGGGATACAGGATCACACAAGTACAGGACAAACCGTTCAACATGCCAGTGGATATTGGAGCTGAAATTTACATTAAATATAAACTGTGTCAACAAGCTATTTCAGGCTTTTCTCTTCATTCACATCCTTCCTGTTGGTCCAAGCTTCTGGATTGTAACTTTTATGCTAGTTGTGAAAAACATTCACAAATTAGATTTCCAAGCTAAAAGCATTTTTGTAGGCATGCTTTAACAAAGCATGAGGAAAAATTAAGAGTAGTGTTTGCTATTTATTTCTGTCAGATAACAGATACAAGGACAGATGTTCCTAATCAAGTGCCAATCAGATGGGTCGCTCTTGTTCCTTTATTTTTTAAAAAGTGAGTAAAATATGAAATGATTATGAAATGTGTAGAGTGCTAACTGCCTATTTTTTAAAAAAATCATCACTTTTATATTAAAAGATAACCACCTTCATGCCAAACCTGGTGCACGGAACTTCCAAAAGTTATTATGTATTACAATTCCCCCTGACAATTAATCTGAAAGTTGTCATTCAACACAAACTGTTCTGAATTTTCTGTTTGCCTTCTGTTCTTTTCTATCTCTTTCTTGTATTCATCTTTCCCTTCTTTTTCCTTCCCTCCTTCCTTCTTTCCTTTTCCTTCTAATCATCAATCTTTTCCCCTTTTTCTCTTCTTTCTTCCTTCTTCCTTCCTTCCCTCTCTATTCCTTCCTTATATCCATCCTCCCTTCCTCTAAAATTCCAAGCAGCTCCTTCTTACCTATCCCGCCTTTCCTTTCTATTTTTCCTTCTCTTCAATAGAGTTTCAATCTGTCTTATTTTATTTTATTTTTAAAATAGAGTTTATTGGATTCAGAACCTGGATTTATTTTCCCCCAGAATAATTGCATTTGTGCATCATGATCATCATCATCATAAACAAAGGTCATTTTACCTGGATTTCCCCCCAGAATATTTGCATATATGCATCATAATCATTTACATGTAGCAAAATAAGATTAGGTTCCTCCCTCCTGACCTTTAGAAAGAAATTAAAAACTTGGCTGTGAGACCAAGCCTTTGGAGAGTAATTCAGTGCAATAAGTGGATTGAAATAAGTGCAACACGATTGGACTGGCTTCTGGACTATGACTTTGGATTTGTATGGTTTCATAATTGGTTTTAATCCATAGGTGTTATTTCTTAACTTTTATGGTTTTTAGTGTGTATGTTTATCGTTTTACATCTTTGTTTATACATCACTGAATTGTTGCCAATTTGTAAGCCGCTCTGAGTCCCCTTTGGGATGAGAGAAGACAAGGTATAAATATAGTAAATGAATAAATAAGGAGCATCTTAAAGAGACAGGTATGTTTAGCCTACAGGAGAGAAGGTTGAGACGAGAAATGATCACCATGTATAAATATGTGAAAGGATGTCATAAGGAAGAGGGAGAAGGCTTGTATTTTGCTGCCCTAGAAACTAGGACTTGGAGCAATGGATTCAAATTACAGGAAAGGAGATTCCATCTGAACATTAGAAAGAACTTCCTAACTGTAAGAGCTGTTCAACAGTGGAACTCTCTGCCTTGGAATGTGGTGGAAGCACTTTCCTTGGAAGCTTTTAAACAGAGACTAGATAGACATCTGTCCAGGGTACTTTGTGCTTTTCATGCATGGCAGAGGGTTTGTCTCTTCCAACCCTATTATTCTATGATTCTCTGAAAGCTTTATTTCTGGCAAAGGCTTAGAGACAGTGGCATTACTAGAGAAACAGTGGTGAATTGCAGCAGGTAATACCATCAGAGAGGGTGGCACCAAAATGAGTATCTATGAAATTTTGGTGCAGCATTTCAGCAAATGTATTACTTTTTTATTTTAAAAATCCATGTAGTTTGATATAAAACCTCAAAAGCATTTTATTAGTAAGCCCAGTTTACCTGTACAGTTGGTTCTTCTTATCGACAAATTTTACACATACAGATTCAACTGCCCATGGCTTAAAAACATTCAGAAAAGTGTTTTGTTTTTTTTAAAAAAAATCTCTTGATTTTGCCATTTTATATAATGGATATTGTTTTATTATGCCATTGTATATAATGAGACTTGCACAACCATGATTTTGATATCCATGAAGGGTCCAGGAACCAGACCTCAGCAGATATCAAGGGCCCCCAGTAGCGCATAAATACACCTACAAGGTAGCTAAAATTTTCTGCTAATTTAATTTTGACCCTTTTAGATCTGATTAGAGCTGTTATTACTCAATTATAGTGTCACTTCAAATGATGTGATTTCATCTCCAAGCATATGCTGCTGTTTTCGTTGATGCTGGGTTTGTTTTATATATAATTACTGATTTAGTCATATTTTCTGGTATATTAGTTATAATATTGTGGTTTGATCTGATAGGGGAGAAAGAGCATGAGATGGCACCAGAAGTTACTGCATTGAGTGAGACCAATCCTAGTGCTCAGAGAGCACTGCTTAGAGAGGCTGTGTGCTCTGCACATAAATGGTGCATTCCCTGGCAAGAGTGTTGAAGCCTGGGACAACCTGCAATCAAATCATGGTGGAGAAGTGTCCCTAAGATGAGAACATTGCCTTTCCCTACAAGAGTGCCTAACAACTTCTTCCTTATTTTAGATGGAATAAAGAAGTGTATTTGGGACAAGTCTTTTGAGAGAGGGGCTACACCTGCCTTTGGCAAGAACATATGTACAATATATTATAACACATCCTTTACTGCATATAATTGTAACCAGTTCATGGATAAACCACATGGATTCTGCCTAATAGCACTTTTAGGCAGATACTACTCATAAAACCTTGTACAACTGCTCAATTTCCACCCTTTTCTGTGATGTGTGTATTTAAGACAGGAAAAACTGAACAACATCCATGGGTTACAGACAGTAACAAGTGGTGGCTTATATGTAAACGAATCTCTTCCAGATATCTGTTTCACCTTTAAAAGACCTACCCAAGGGGCTGAATTTATTTGAGAATAGAGTTCAGCACCTTGGAGAATATTGCATCAGTATTTCATCGAGGCATCTGAGGCAAACAATAATAAAAGAACTCTGCCTTATGCTTTCTACAAATATGATTGAACCTCCATCCACCATAGCAATATCATTACCAAATTCACAGATGATACAACCGTGATGGGGCTTATATCTGAAGGGGATGAGTCTGCTCATTGGGATGAGGGAGATCGGCTGCTCTCATGTTGCAGAGACAATAATCTGGTTCTTAACACCAATAAGACAAAAGAGCTCATGGTGAACTATAGGAAGAACAGACCATAAATTCACTTGGTCATGAGTCGAGACGAAGTGGAGTTGGTAGCCAGTTTTAAGTTCCTGGGTGTCACTGTTAAGGAGAATCTGACCTTGGGCACTCATACGGCAGTGTTGGTAAAGAGGGCTCAGTACAGACTGTACTACCTGAGACTTCTAAGGAACCAACAACTGAATGAAAAACTACTGGTGACTTTCTACCGCTGTGAAATAGAGAGTGTCCTAACCTACTGCATCTGTGCATAGTTTGGTAACTGCACAGATAGGACAGTGCTCCAAAGTGTCACCACTTCAGCAACACAGAGAAACATTGGTTGCCCTCTGTATTTTTAAGGAGTAATGAATGTTGACTTAAACATATTTTAAGATATATTTCTTTTTAAAAGTATTCTAAGATTTATTTTGAATGTGTTTAAAATAGATTTTGAATGTCTTTGGCATGTTTTATTGACTAGATTAAATAACATTTGAAAATGACACTTGTATTTTACAAATATTCATGACTAAGGCTACAGTCTTACACTCATTTACCTGGGAGGAAGCACTGCTAAATTCAGTGGGCATTGTCTCTGAGTAGATACACATGCACGTTAAAAAATAATTTCCAAGTGGACATTAAACATTTATCAAGCAGGCTTAAGAAACCTCAGAGCATACTTGGGGATCCAGCTCACCTGGAAAATATATGTGTGTGTGTGTGTGTGTGTATGCATATGTGTGTGTGTATATATAATATTATTACCATCTGGCAGATGGTACAAAGTGACAAGGACAAACACACTGAGAGATAGCTTTTATTCTAGACCTGTGACTATGCTGAACTCCATGGTTTCGCCTGTGCGGTAGTGGTTGGGGTGTGGAGGGATGGGTGTGTTGTTTTGCGGTGTATGCTGGGGAAGGCATTTAATTTCATTGTGAAATAGTGCAATGACAACAAAGCTGTTCTATTCTTATTCCTATTCTATTCTAATGTGGCTTCACATCCACACTTGTGCATAAAGTACCTGCAAACTCACAGGATAAAGAATTGGTATGATCAGATATTAGAAAGGTTACTTTTTGGACTATATCTCCCTGAATTCCCTAGCCACTGGATATGGTATTTATGGAATTCTGGGAGTCATCATGTAAAAACTAACATTTTCAAGCTTTCAATACACTATTTAAAAATACAGTCTCGAAAAAGCTTTTTAGGTCTATATAGCAAATATTTGGAGCATGGGGTGAGTGGGTACACAGCCAAGTTTTATACCATATTACAAATAATTTCTAAAACTCCTCTCCATTTCAAAAAGTGGAAAGTTGCTTTTGATACTGGCAAGCCCAAAGTCCCCTTGTGAATATGGAACTGGTCATGCTGTTCTTTGGATCCCAGCCTACATTAGGACTTAAAAGAAGTGTGCTGTAAATGTTTTATTGCTTATAACTCAAATTTCAAACCACAGAAGAGATATAATTTAATACATGTAAGATGTTGGAAGTGGGGAAGATTATTGGTACACAGTTCATATAACTCCACAATTTAAAAATAAATTCTATGTCCTTTGACTGAAACACGGATGGAAATCCTTCAGAACCCAAAAAGCTATGCACAAGCTTTTCTGGCTCCTCCAGAAGACCACAGTACTTTGTCAGGAGTGCCATTTTAGTGATGTTTTGTCACTTTCAGTTGTTTTTTAAACTATAAATATAGCTGTTTGTAGGTCAAGTCAACTTTATTTATACCCCATCCCATTTCCCCTGGGGACTTGGGGCGGCTTGGGTTTGGAGTTGAAAAGCTTGGAAATGTCTAGTTTGGTTCTAATGAGTGGAGTTTTATGTTGTTTTTTAGTTGAAAAACCTAAGCTTTCAAGAGAACAGTTTTAACTCTTCCAAGAAGCAAATAAGTAGACACAGGGAATTCATATCAGTGTGCCTACAGAACATATGCTGTCAATGAGGAAAGTGAGTGAGTAAGCTATGTGTTACTGAAGGGGATAAAATATCCTGGAACTCAGCACCCATTTAATCTTCTCAGCAGGTTAAACTAGGTAATATCATACATTTTTTTTAAAAAAAGTGCCCCCTCAAGTGATCCAACATTTTTGTTTGCCATAACACCTACACGTTTCCAATTTAATGTACTTTCTTTTGTGATTAATCAGTGGATAATAAACAAAGACTTAATTTGCAAATCTGATTGCTGCTCAGGTACACATTTATGAAGAAATCCTGTTGTGTGCCACCCCTACTACTATGAACTAATTCCCACTTTTCCATTTATGTCATCCTACATATATTTTGTGTAAATATGTCGGAAAGGAGGAGAGCTTCACATGGAACTTGAGCAGTGCTGGAATACTAGTATTACATGTGACACAGTGATTGATTATTATGATATTTATTTATACCTTGACTTTTCTCCAAAAATGGGAGCCAGAAATGCTTGCACATTAAAACAAAAGTAGGCTGGTTAAAAATGCAAAAGGCCAACTTTAAATTAGAATTACACTATTAGCAATAAAACAGTTTAAGATACACAAAATGGCAAAAAAAAAAGGTTTAAAATATAGTTGGTTCTCCACATTAGTAGATTTAATTTTGGTTGATTTTAAAATTCATGGATTAGATTGATATGTTCTCTCTTGGAATCCATTGGAATCCAATTCAAGAGAGATACTGACAAGCTGGGATGTGTCCAGAGGAGGGCGACTAAAATGATCAAGGGTCTGGAGAACTAGCCCTATGAGGAGCGGCTTAAGGAGCTGGGCATGTTTAGCCTGAAGAAGAGAAGGCTGAGAGGAGTTATGATAGCCATGTATAAATATGTGAGAGGAAGCCACAGGGAGGAGGGAGCAAGCTTGTTTTCTGCTTCCTTGGAGACTAGGACGCGGAACAATGGCTTCAAACTACAAGAGAGGAGATTCCATCTGAACACGAGGAAGAACTTCCTGACTGTGAGAGCTGTTCAGCAGTGGAACTCTCTGCCCCGGAGTGTGGTGGAGGCTCCTTCTTTGGAAGCTTTTAAACAGAGGCTGGATGGCCATTTGTCAGGGGTGATTTGAATGCAACATTCCTGCTTCTTGGCAGGGGGTTGGACTGGATGGCTCATAAGGTCTCTTCCAACTCTTTGATTCTATGATTCTATGATTCTAGGTCCTCCAGAGCGACTCTATGGTTAACAAATACAAAAAATTATATTTCTTAATTATTCAAAGTTTTTCTGCTTTTGTGGGGGTCCTGCCTGCCTAACAACAACAAACATGAAAGCCCTACTGTAACACGGTATGACATATGCTTAACTGCTGAAAAACAAATGGACAGTTCTCAAAAGCTTGTCACACTGAAGAAGTCTTTGCCTATTGATTGGAGGACAGAAAGGAAGAGACATTCTAAGTCTCCTGAAGAAGGGAATTCCATACCTTGGGGCCAGTCGCTAAGAAGACCATTTGGGGTAACTTCCCTAATTGTGCCTCAGAAATCAGTGAAAAGGGTGATTATTTAAGATGCCATGGGCCAAGCCGTTTTGTATGGGAGGCTATAGTCCTTCAGATTGTCTAAGCTAAATAGGTCTTTATAAATCAAAGCCAACCCTTTAAATTATGGCCAGAAGCAGACTGTCACCCAGTTAATAATCTGACTGCACTTTTCAACGGCAGCCCCATGAAGAACATGTTACAGCAATCCAAAAAGGATTTTAGTCCAGTGCTCTGGTTAACTTGGGAAATGAGGATGGGGCTAATTGTTCCTTTGTTGTAGGCTTCAGACCAATTATTTGCACACTTCAGGGAATTCCCATTTCCAAACATAGTTGACTGCCAGAGTGAACAGTAGAGTAAATATATTGAATCATTGACACAATTTTCTAATAATATTTAAAATATATCTGCACCATGAAAGGTGGGATAAAAAGAAAATAGAAAGGAATTGTACTTTACCAATTATGAAACTAAGAACTGTATCACATAAAGCTGATGAATCACAATTACAACAGAATGATAGCATCTGTAGCCAGAACTTCTCATATAATGTCACATCTCTTCCATTGCTGCATTGCATTTAAATAGTTGGTGAACCACACCTTTTTGTTGATGGGAAAAACCCAAGAAGACTGGAACTAGTGGCAACTGGTTGCTTCCATAACAGTAGTGCGATGGATCCAACCTTAGGTTTAGTGTGAACTTTAAGAAAACTGCTCAAGATGCCAAAACTATAGAAGGGTGGGGTAGATCCTTAGTGTTTACAATAAAACCTGGAGCAGAATCAGTGCATCAGTTTCTGCTACTAGGAGGTTCATTTGTGCATTGCTAAAAAAGAGGGCTCAGGAACTCACACCCCAACACTGCATGTCAGGAAAACATGAATTTGAGGATTGAGGACATAGAATGGAATATTAGAAGAATTTAGCAGGTTTTGACTCAGTCTTCAAACTAAAGTAACAAATGGAACCCATTAATGTTCCCTTTAGTTTATTGCATTAACCTTGGTGGGGAATTTCTATGAATATGTTAAATTGGCATATATTCTTTGTTAATATTAACATTATTAGAAATCACAGGACTGATTGAGAAAATGAAATATAGGCCTTTGGTTTGACACTGTTGCTCACATGTGGCACCTTTTCTTGATGTTTCCCTAAAATGTGGTCCTTTAGGGGGGTTAGATTTTTTTTTCCTTCAATCTGATAATGACTGGCATCCTGTTAGATAGATGTGTGTGTGACAATGTTTCCTAATACCTAAATGCATGTTCCTGTTTTGATGGGGGGATTTTTTTGGGCTTGTTATTAACCATAATAATAATAATAATAATAATAATAATAATAATAATAATAACAATAATGGCATAAATCCACCTTAACAACTGTGTATGTCTAGGGTAGAAAACAATACCAACCTCTATAGGTTTGTAGAAACTGGTATTCTCTTCTGCCCTCAACCTTGTCCAAAACTATCCCTCAACAAAAAATGATCACAAATATATTTGTCATATTGAGGATAATTTTTATAACTGAGACTGAGATCTTACATGGAACCTATAATGTAGCTATGATCTATCCTTAGTTTTGACCTTCCAAAGCCTACCTTAAAATCCAACCAGCTGTTCTGAGAGGTGGCGCTGCATGGTGCTGGCAAGTGGAGTGCTAAAAGATGGCACATTCATCCTCATAAAATCAGAGTCAGAAAAGACCACAAGAGCTAGAACAACCTGCTGCCATGCATGGTTATGCAGTCAAAGACAGACAGCCACCCAGCCTGTTTAAAAACCTCAAAAGAATGAGACTCCATAGCACCCTTTACCATCAGGAAGTTCTTCATAATGTTAAGTAAAATCTCCTTGAATTCATTGTTCCATGTACTTTGAATCCATTGCTCCACATCTTATCTCTAGAGTAAAAGAAAGCAAGCTTGCTTGCTTCTCCTTCAGTGAGTCTCATTAAGCCGAGAAGTTATCACAGGACCCAAAGCAGTCTTAATTTTGCTTATCATACTGTGGTTCACAGGCAGGAGAGGGTTAGATGTGTTATCTTTCAGCACCTTCCTTAACAGCACAACAGAACTCTATCCCTCTCTGTGCATGGCTGGATTTTAAGCTGAGTATCAATTGATTTGCAGTCGTGACAGTGGTACCATGATTGTGAATGAGGGAGCAGTTCCAAGGTGATAAGTCGAATGTACAACATTTCAATTGGCTTATAGGGCACCAGCCTTATTTTTTAAGCATTCAAACATTGAAAGTCCTATGCCTATTTTAAACATTGACTGCTTTTTATTAGTCACTGTCATCTCATTTCTGGATGCAAAATTAACCAATAGTTTTCTCCTTTAATTGCAGAACTCCTTTCAGGGAAGTAAGAAAAATGTAAAATGGTTGCAGTTAAAAGTGACTGTTATTTATAGTTGTTATTCTTTTCCTTTATGCCACCACAGCTTTGCTGAGGTGCAAGGAGTTCTCAGTCATGATCTACTACCATGATCAAAGCCATAATTCAGAACTTGGTTTGCTAAGAAAGGTTTCAGCCTGTGGCTGTGCTACCTCCCAGTTAATTCCACACCTACATAGTGATTCGTGAGTTCTGAGAAGCATATCCTGGGGTTACCTACTCCTTCTTTCTCACCTGGTGCCCACAGAGTCATCTGGGGCTGAAGCAGAAGGAAACAGCAGGTGGGCTTCTTTTGTGCTGCCTATAAGACTGATTTCTAAGCAACAATTCCCATCCATTCAGCAAAAAAGACAGTCCTTGTCCGTAAATCAAACAAAAAAATATTTTCCCTGTAATTTCAATAAGGCAAGGCATAGAAGGGTGACAGGACTGTGGCTTTCAGTCAGCTGCTATTAATTAAGTTCTTGAGCTGTTCACAAAACATAACCCAGGGAAATGTAGCGCTGTGGTATTTTCATCAAGGCATTTCGTTTGTCCAAACATGGCTGAACTACAGGACACTTGCTAATGCAGATTCTTTGCTAAGTGATCCATAAATAAAAACAAACTCTAAAGGTAAACATTAATAAGCTTTAGTTCTATTCACTTTCCCCCCACCGCTACACACACTAATTTTAAAAGCACAAATGGGATCAACACCAAAGAATGCTTTTGAACAAGAACAGCAAAGCCTTGAACACAACCCATTCCTATTGGTATTTTTTTAGGGGGTGGGGGTGGGTGGAGTATTTGTTATCCTGTGCTGTGATGACGTGGCATATTCATGAGAAATCTCACAAGGAGAGTTAACAGTAAGATAATTTTTCCCCTCTTGTGGGGCACAAGGTCTTTAAAAAGTAAAAGTATGGCAGGAATTTCCTTTCTGTTCAGCAGTCAAGAAGTCTGTTTGGTTTCTGGTTTTGGACAACTTGTGCCTGACACTGGACTGAAATTCACATGGTCCATCTTCAAGCCTAGAATTAATGAGAACTTTGATTCAACAACTGGAAACTCATTCAGTACTTTAGCTTTGCATTGCACAATTCATGTATGGATAATGAAATGTATAACTTAGGACTTGATCATACCAGCCTGTTGTCTCACAGCAGCCATTTTGGAGAAGCAAATGGGAACATACCAATGACATACTGATTGGAAAATAGTAATTCTCACTGCAATCACACTATTGTGCTTTCATCCTTTGTTTTAACTCTACTCTCTACCTTGCTTCTTATCTTCCTCTCACCTTCAACGTTATCACAGGGAGGTGCCCCCATGCTATTTCATCAGCAAGTGTGGTGAAAAAGCAGATACAAGGGGCAACACCTGACCTCATCGGATGGGTGAATTCAGCTTCCTGGGACACTTTCACCCTGTCTAAAAGATGGAGCCGCACGTTGCTCCCTTTCTCCTCCCAAAATGGAACTCTTCATCTAGCCTTTATGATGAGGTTGTATGTTGCTCCGCATGCTGTTCCAGCATGGTTGCATATCCCCATCACATGGAGGAAGTGTTTCCCAAACTGCACAGAAGTTTTCTAGCTCAATTGGAGCCAGCACAACACAAGAAAGCTCTTGTCTTTGGAAGGAAGCATCTAAGGATGCTTCCACCCCGACTGGGGGTGGGACCTCTGCCAGAAGTCATACAACATCATGTGATGGCAGACATGGGGATCTGTCTCTGAAGCAGGCTGGAAGCATCCTAGGACACTTGATTTGGTCAGTGTGATGAGGCTTCTACTCCAACCCCATTTTCTGTAGGCTTTGCCAAACAGATCTTTCTAGCCTCCAAAATATTTTTAACAAATAAGAACAGCAGACATGGGTCTCATTCTCTCTTTTTCTCTCTGTTTGAATCTGTTAGAGTTGACATCTCTGCTGGTTACCAATGGAGGGAAGGGATGCAGATCATTTGGGATCTTAGATTAAAGAAGGGAGTGTTTCCTGGTGGGAAAGAAGTGGAATCAGAACTAACATTGCTAAGCTTCCCTCTCCCTTCCTTGGGCTCACTCTTCCATATGTTAAACTAACCTCACCCTGCTTAGGAATAGTGAGGGGGAGCGGGGAGAGGGGGAGAATCATACTACTTACTCAAGCAGCAAAACTGGAAACCATACAAAGTATTTAACTCATTGCAAAGCAAAAATGCCAGCAATACCACATCACCAAGGCTGGGGAGGGGAATAGAACGTATCATTGTGTACACCACTCAGAGGGCCAGGCCAACCCAAGACCATTTGCTGCTTGAGGCAAAAGATAGAAGAGTGCTTTCACTCCATTCTACGCACATAAACTTTTTTTCCATAACACCACAAGGCAGCAGGCTGTTTTAGGAATAGAGAATGGGCTATCCTTCAAGGGACTCAAAAGAAGGGAGTGGCTAGAAAAGGACTCAAGATGAATGGTTTGGGGATCACCATGTTTCTCTCCCAGCATCTGCAGGCAGAAGTAGTTATTTGACCCTGTCTCATTGTAGAGGCTGTAGGTTTTCTCAGTTTTCAAAAATGTGAATGACTGGACAATGAATGGAAGTTCAGACTATCTTTACTATGCCTCCGCTTCAGTGATTTGCCTCTCTCCTTGAATCCTCGCACGTGTTTTCTGCAAGTAGTTTTTCTGAATCACTGTGATCTTATACATATTTAATGAAGTAGAGTGAAGGATACCAAGTGACAGTTGTGTGAGGGTGCTTTTTAAAAAAATCAAGCAAGGCATGTTAATCACATATTCAAAGCATTTTGTGTTTTCTCTCAAAGCTGAAAAGCTGTATGAAAGGCGATTGATTACCTTCATAACTTGCTACAACTGGGCGTGCAAACTCAACCTTTATTGTAGAAACTTGAGACTTGGGGACTAAAACTTTAAAACTGGTTTCTATAAATAGATATAATTAGAGGAGCTTTTAAAACTCTCGAATAAACATGACTACTTTGAAATAAAAATGCATTATTTATGAAGAGCTCGGTGGGATTACAAAATCACTTAGATGGAAGAAAATGTTTCCTAAACAGAATAGATCAGAGCCTGGAAAATTTCCTTTTAGGATTACAATGACTTCACAGTCTCCCAGCCAAGAGCTGGAGCAGAAATGGTATGAAAATGCAACAATGATGCAACAATAAAGAACGATGATATCATTAACAGTTTCCTATGTGTCCAGTTAGAAGTAAGCCCCATTGTTTTGGACTAACACTCCCAGAATTGCCACGCCAGTGATTACAATGCTGACTTGTACTTTCTGAAAGTGATTATCTCAAAAAGTAACTTTCTCAAGCTCTGATAATTTCAGAACATCTCCCTATCCTCACATCTGTGTTCAGTTTCCTCTCTCTTGAGAAAAACAAACAAACCTGAGTGGGCTTAAAAGCACTTTTGTCACTGAAACTTGCTTGGCCCAAGATGACCCCCTGCAGTGCGGTTTCTAAGCGGAGTTGTGTTTGCCCTGAACTCCTCCTTGCTCCCTGGGAGTTTGTGGTTCCTGTTGTTATGGGAATAATCACACTGTTCACTAACACCTTCCTATAGCCTTTGCAGACTTCCTGAGAACCAGAGAGAAAAGCAGCTTGTCTCTGCTTGGGAACTTTATAATGTTAAGAATTTCAGGAGCTACACACGGTAAGAAAGAATACACCCAGCATATTGGTTACAGTTCTTGACACAAAGTCCAGATAATTTTTTCCTTCTTTTCCTTCCACTTTACCAGAAACCCATTTCCTACTTCTTCTACAAGGAGTGATAAATAGAGAAGAGGTGTCTGGTCTGAGAGACTCTAAATCATGCAAAATCTTTATTTTCTCTTTTAAGTCATCAGCAGAGACTAAGAACTTGAGGTCTGGTTGACTGCACCCAGTGGAGCGTGTCTCCTCATCCAGCCTCAGGGCCTGGTGGGGAACCAAGGAAGGCACATGCAGTGTCAGAGGAGACTTTCTCAGTTTCAGAATAAACTTTTTGTGAATTGTTGCCTTGGATGAGTCCCACTCTTTCAGCCTTGAGCATGATTGCTGGGCTACAAGAATGCAGACAGAGTTTAAATTGAGGGTTGTTGCAGGCCCTGAGTTTGGCTTTATGATTTTGCCAGTAGGTTGGGAGGCCTCTATTTTGTTTCAGGCCTCGTGTTAGGCTTGAAGTCTTGTTGGTATATTTGGGGGCCTTGTTTGGTCTCAAGCCTCAGTTTAGGCTTTAGACCCCAGCCAGTACATTTGGAGGTCTCCATTTTGTTCAGAACTCATGTTGGGCTATATTTGGGGCCATGCTGGAGGAGGCCATGTGGTCTTCCCCTGTATCTGAGAGGCCCACCAGGTTCTGCCTGATCAGGCTCATGGTCTAACAAACTAGAAGGCATCACATCTGGTCTGTATGTGCAGTCATATTCTCTTGGCCTCAGAGCAAGGCACTGACACACTATTGGAAGTATAAATCTTGATTGTGTAGCCAACGGCCTGGTTTGGGGTGGGTATCCTGGCTGTGGCCTTTAGGGCTGTATTTTTGTCTCATGGTGAGCCCTTCCTAGAAGAGACTGTTTGCTTTGCCCCCATTGGGGGTGCCATTTTCTACAGTGTTTGAGGGGATTTGTCAGTTCCTGCATGCTCGGGCTCATAGCCTAATCCCCTGAAAGACACTAGAAAAAAAATCAGAAAGCTGCCACATAAACACATACATACAAACATTCTCTTTTATTATATTAATAGATATAGATTAATATTTTCAAAAACCCACAAAACAGTGAGTCTGCTAAAAGCAAACCACCAAGTAGTGAGGTGGTTTGCTGTACTTACTTTGTTGTGGTGAATGAATGTCCTGACAGTGTTTTTTCAGAGCTGTGATTTTGACTTATGTCAAACTTCAACCAGAGCCTTTAATGGAAAATGCCAATTTTGTCTTCCATTTACTGTATGTGAAAGTTCGCCAATTCTGCCTTCTCTTGCTCATTTGACCTAACCACCCAAACAGCACTGGAACTGGCCGGTTGTCAAATACTAAGCAGCAGAGGTGTGCAAATCTTTGTTGTTCCATTTCATAATTTGGAGATTTGTATGATAAATCTCTGAATTACTAATAAGAAAGGGACCCCTCCAAAGCATTATGAATTGAAACACAAGCCTTCGAAACTTTTGGAGAGATTCATAAAGATTTGTTGTTTCAGAGCTTTTCCCCCCAATGTAACAGATTCCTTTGTCTGTAATTGTCTGAGGTGGAAGAAGAAGGGGGCTGATGTGATTATCAAGGGTAGCTGCATGCTGTTTTTTCCCCTTGTCTGCCAATCAGAAGAAAGGCAATCACACAGCTTTCTGCAAAGCTGGTCTTCTCCCCTCAGCGTCTCTGTGTCTTTGTGGTGTTTCCAGGAGAGTAAGGTGTGTGTTTGGACATCCATCCTGTTTTTGTGTATTTCTTAAAATTTAAACTTATAGTAGCCTTTTGATCATTCTGTTTCTTTCTGTCCCTTCATACCCAGTCTATAACTTTCCTCTGTTGAAATTATCCAACCTCAAACTTATATTTTCCAAATTCTAATAGCTATCTAGCTATACTCCCTCACCACCCCTTACCTTCCCCTCAAATCCTCCTTTTATCAGATTACTGTGTGTGCTTATAGTTTATAAGTCCCATTGATAAGAAAGTGATCACACTGGGGTTGTAACATAGGCATGAGCAGAATTCTGGAAAATGTAGTTTGGGAAGGTGATGACCTCTGCAGCAGAGTATTCAAAAGTCCACACGCTAAACTACATTTCTCAGAATTCTGCTCATGCTAGAAGAATGGAGGTGCCCATGTTAAAGACCCAGTGTAGGTTAAATGTTTTTAAATTTAAAAAGAAATCTTTAAACCCAATGGATAGACTGATTGTTCTGAAACTTGGCAGGCTTGCTGCCCTGCTCATGTTGTCTTACTGTGCCAAAATTTGAGGGGATGCCGCTTTATATATATATATATATATATATATATATATATATATATATATATATAATGTTTTAATTGAAAAAACATTTTAAAATTCCTAAAAATCAGTAGATAAACATATTTTTTCTGAAACTTTGCAAGATTGATGCCTTGTTTATGTTGTCTCATTGTGCAGAAATGAAACCTCATGGTTTTAAAAAAATTATTTGTAAAATCTTTTTTGAATTCCTAAAAATCAGTGGATGACCAAAATGTTGTGAAACTTGGCAAACTAAGAGTTGTACATGTTGCCTATAAGTGTGCCAAGTTTCATCCTATAGCATTTTTATAGCTATATAACAAAGCTCAATTTGGCCCGAAGGTGGCCAGGAAATTGTTATCCCGAAAAGCTTGATTTGGTCAGATGGAAGGTCAGCTGGGGGCTGGGCATTGGCATGGAGCAAGTTGGGGGCTAGGTAACCCCCTATATGGAGATTGTGCTCAAACAGACAGAATTGTATAAGGCCAATGGAATACACCTCTCGGGGGGGGGGGATGTTTATGAATGATTTAAAAGAGGGGTGTGATGAATCTAACCTTTTGCCAGGAAGGCCGAAGCCTGGAAAGTCAGTAGCTGACATGCTGAGAGATAGGCAGGAGAGCTAAGAGGCAAGAGGGAAGAGTCAGCCGACTCCTGATTGGCTAGAGCAGTCAGGGGAGGAGTTAGGTGAGAGGGAAAAGGCTGTGTCTTTTGACAAGCGAGAGAGAAGGGCTTTAAACATCGTAGAGTGAAGAAGTATTTTAGGGAGAGGGAGCTGAGAGGAATTTAGACAGGGAGAACTTTTGAAGTGAGCCTTGGAGTTAGAGCATAGGAAAGGCAAAGGTTCCTGAAGCACTGTACATATTAGGGTCAGTGAAGGAAAGCCTGGTTTGCTCAGTGAGGCAGTCAGTGGACTGTTCTCAGGGACACACTGTGTCAAAGTAGTGAGCAGTGTGAAGCAAGGAACTTACTGGGGAACAAAAGTCAAAGTCTTAAGGAAAGACTGCTTGTCTAACCAGCTAAGCCTCTGAAACGCATTACGCTTTTGTACCACTCTTATTAAGAGTTGATTTGTTCACCAAGTTTAAATAAACCTGTTTCTATTTTTCATCTTTAAACTGGTGTCTGCCTCGGTCTATCACATTCCTTAGATCTCAGCCAGCCTAAAGACAACTTAATTTACAGTCCAGTCAGCAAGAGAAGCAGTTGTTACAGAAGAACCAAAGGCTTGAATCTACTTTACCTATTTCACATTCACACTTATGGTTTTCCTCAGACATTAATTGAGGTGGTGGCGGCAAAACTACCAATTACATCAGTAATTAACATCGTTAATACAGTTGGTCACTCAACAATATCACTGAGGTGGGATAAGAGAGTCTTTCCCCCTTGTCGTAGTCATTTGTCTTGGTCAAAGTAGTGTCCAGCTGAACGTTAACCTTTACACTGGTGGGCAGTGGGTGAGATTGTTTGTCCCCCCTGCTCAGTGTGTCGCTGATCTTTTTTACACTGGTGGCAGCGGTGGGATTGTTTGTCCCCCCTGCCTAGGTTGTCGTTCATCTTCGTTATAAGGGGAATAAAGTATATGGTGGTCAGCCTAGTGGGAAAAAGGGAATAGACTGGTGTCTGCCCCTTTTGGTGGCATGATAAAGGTGAGAGGTCATGAGGGTTCTCACTCTTTAAAAACTCTGAGGTTTGGGAGGGAGCGCCCTCAGGATGGCCTTCCAGTTATGATCGGCTGAGAGGTGTAGCCAAAGAATTTTAAATGGCCTTCCGGATCTTTGGTGCCCGTATGTACTTGGAGATGGTAAGAGGGAGTGACACCTAGCCCAGAGACAGTTCCCTCTAGGTTGTTAATATGTCATGAGTTAAATCTTACAGATTAAATCTCCTTAACACTGTTTTTCCTTCATAGATTATTATAAATAAATAGGTCCGTTTTCTTGTGTCTAGTCTCTTTATTTCATGGTGAGAGTTCAAAGAGAACTGGGGGCAAGAAAGATTTGGAATGTTTTCTCTGTTTGATAAATCAGGTGTAGAAACCTGTTTGACTGCATTTTCTCCATTTGCCAAACAAAATAAAAGACACGTTTCTTGTTTTCATGGCTGTGTAGCAGAAGGAATTTAAGCAATTGTGACTTGTGTCACAAGCAATGCCTAATCTTCTGTAATATATCAACCAGGGGTAGATATATTTTAATGTTGCGAGCTGTGTTTTGTTGCTTAGTATTTATTTATTATTTATTTTCCCTTTTTTCTCTTAAAAGGGACTTAAAGTGGCTTACAGTAAAACCAAAACAATACAATTGAAACCTAAACATATGCAAACATTACAATGGAACCCAGAAACCTTTTAACCAGGATCTGATGTAAATAGTATACATTTAAAACTGAATAATTTGTTGTGGCCATAAGTCTTTCTACACAAAACCACACTTTAATCTGTCTTCCTTTTAAGAATATAATTTAGGATAAAGAGCAGGATGAATCCTTTTAGGGCTATTGTTATTAAACAATTTAAAATCAGAAATCCATGGAAGTGTAAACAGCAAACAGATTAAAATTTATACTAGTAGATCTTATTCTGTCTTCTCTTGCCTTCCCCGTGTTTTAGCCAATTACCGTATCTACTTGAGTATAAGCCAACCCAAATATAAGCAGAGGCACTTAATTTTACCACACAAAAATACCTGGGAAAACACATTGACTCGAGTATAGGCTGAGGGTGGGAAATGCAGCAGCTACTGATAAATTTCAAAATAAAAAATAGATACCAATTAAATTTCATTAATTGAGGCATCCATAGGTTAAATGTGTTTGAATATTTACATAAAACTGTAATTTAAGATAAGACTGTCCAACTCTGATTAAACCATTATCCTAACCTCCTTCAATGTCAATGTGCTTACATATCCTTCCAATAATAATAGAGTAAAATAATAAATGTAATAAAAATCGAGTAAAATAAGGTAAATGTAATAACAGTAATAATGAGTCAAAGAAATGCAATAATAATAGAGTCAAATAATAAATGTAATAAAAATAATAATAGATTAAATAATGTAAATCTAATCATAATAATAAATAGAGTCAAATAATAAATGTAATAAAAAATACTTATAACAGTAAAATAATAAATAACCTTGACTCAAGTATAAGCCGAGGGGGGCTTTTTCAGCCCAAAAAGGGGGCTGAAAAACTAGGGTTTTATTCGAGTATAAACAGTACTTTATTAGCCATTATTGTGCTATAATAAATACAGACACACTCAAAATGTCTTGCACTTTTCCTGCTCCCTTTCCAGTTCTATAAATTCAAGTTGCAACTCTTTTCTGATAATAAATCCCCGTAAGAACTACTGTGAGATTAATGATTATGTTAAACAGTTTAAGGTTAAGAAAGGTCACTTTACAAACACAGGCACTTTCAAAAGCCAGTGCTGAAGGACAGACTTTGCAGACCTGAGAAACAACTACTACAACATTTAAGTGGCAGTAAAGGACTTTCTGCAATGTATCAATTTCCTGAGGGGAAGCTGGGCAAATGTCTTCCGTAACAAAAATTACACAAGTGATCTAATAACATTTATTAGGACTCTTTCGTAGAAGAGAGTCTACTTCTTTTGATGAAGTGGGTTGTGTTTCATGAATGCTGATGTCATAATGAAAACTGTTAGTCATTAAGGTGTCACAAAATATTTTGCTGCTACTTCAAAGTGTGATAGTGGAAGAGTGGGTACTCTGGCAATGATAGTGGCATGAGCATAGAAGCATTAGACACATCTAAAACATTATCATCTGAGGAATGATTCTATGATTCTATGGTCTACCAGATCTCTCTTTAATGGGAGAGTCTATTCTGGCTTTTTTTTTTGGGGGGGGGGGGTGAATGTAGATGCCTTTCCAGTCATGTTGAGCTCCTGACACGCATTGCAGCATGTAACACACACTGTATAATGTAATTGAACATAACAGATGTTTCATGTAGATAACTAATCAAACTAAGATGACACACTGTTGTATGCAATGCTATGCAATGCTATGTATGCAATGCTATGTGTATTATTGCAGCATTGCAGGGAAAGAACTAAATAAAGTGTGGATTGACATACGATCATAAGGAAGATTTCTACTGGCAGATGCAGTAGTATTATATTTTAGGGCACTAAGAGTCCAGCCACAAAGACAGATTCCTTAACCTCTGTGTCAACAGTGCAGTTTGCAGAAGAAAAAAGAGCATCACCAGTTCACATAACCAAAGTAGTGGACTGGAACTAGAATGGTGAACCTAGAAATGAAAGACTCCATGAGCTCTAATCATCAATAGTCCTGCCAGGACTTGCACAGAGTGCCCAATTGACCATTGCACAGGGCTCCATTGGCTTGCGGGGGGGGGGGGTCATCTTCTTGTCAATTTTTTGATGATGGAGTTGATAGTCTATGGAAGTGTGCCAGAAAGCAGGTAGTATGGGCCTACCTCCTTCAGGGCCCAAGTAAGGGGCCTCATAACTCATAATAGGGCCTCATTTGTCCTAAATCTGGCGCTACTTGCACACCTTAGGGCAGCCATAGCTTCCCTGAATGAGTCTATCCACTTGTAATACAGGCCTCTTCTTTTCCTACAGTCTCGTGCTAACAAGCACTAGCATATTTTCCAATAAATCATCACATCTCATGTGAAAAAGATCTTGGAGTCCTTGTGGACAACAAGTTAAACATGAGCCAACAATGTGATGTGACGGCAAAAATAGCCAATGGGATTTTGGCCTGCATCAATAGGAGCATAGTGTCTAGATCTAGGGAAGTAATGCTACCCCTCTATTCCGCTTTGGTTAGACCACACCTGGAAGATTGTGTCTAATTCTGGGCACCACAATTCAAGAGAGATGTTGACAAGCTGGAATGCATCCAGAGGAGGGTGACTAAAATGATCAAGGGTCTGGAGAACAAGTCCTATGGGGAGTGGCTTAAGGAGCTGGGCATGTTTAGCCTGAAGAAGAGAAGGCTGAGAGGAGATATGATAGCCATGTATAAATATATGAGAGGAAGCCACAGGGAGGAGGGAGCAAGCTTGTTTTCTGCTTCCCTGGAGACTAGGACGTGGAAAAATGGCTTCAAACTACAAGAAAGGAGATTCCATCTGAACATGAGGAAGAACTTCTTGACTGTGAGAGCCGTTCAGTAGTGGAACTCTCTGCCCCGGAGTGTGGTGGAGGCACCTTCTTTGGAAGCTTTTAAACAGAGGCTGGATGGTCATCTGTCAAGGGATGATTTGAATGCAATATTCCTGCTTCTTGGCAGGGGGTTGGACTGGATGGCCCATGAGGTCTCTTCCAACTCTTTGATTCTATGATTCTATGTGTCCAAAGTACAATAGACTCAGTTTAGTCGTCCTCACTTTTAATGGGAACTTAGGCTGTATTAGATCTCTTGTTGTGTGCCTTCAACTCATTTCATGATACATTCCCAAGGTGAATGTATCATGCATTTTCTTAGTAAATTTGTTCTGAGAGGATTTTCCTGTGCCGCCTTCTGAGTCTGAGAGAATGTAACATGCTTAAGCCTCCCCGGTAGGTTCCAGTGGCCAAGTGGGAGATTTGAACTCTGGTCTTCAGAATAATAGTCCAGTGCTGAAACTACTATACCATGTTGGCTCTATTGATAGGACCCTGTAACGAAAATAAGGGTCCTATATCATGTGACGGGGGGGGGGGGACTTTTCTTATTAATCCCACCACTGCCACCACTGTAAAAGGATGAATGAGGAAATTACAGGTGATAAGAGAGAACGGTGTGTGTGTAATGGTAGGTTTGCTGCCACCACCCCAAATTACAGTTTGAGGAATTGTCTTGTTGACGTACTTGAGGTAAAATGTCCCTAGACACAGGTTCTTCCTTTTGTCTCCCTTTCTGGTGACTGAACTGTAGAGATGTGGAGGCTTACTGGATCAAACCTTATATGATGAAACAAGACTGAGGCAGATTAACAGTAAACTAGAGAACAGGTTTATTGAAGTATTTGAAGCAAACAACTGACTACTGAGAGGTGCACACGCATAGTTTGTTTCTGAAGCACAGACTTATTAAGCAAATGGTTTCTTTAGAAGGAGTAAATTTTCCTTAACATGAGCTACTTTCCTCACTCTATTCTGTAATATGTAACAGTGCGTTTCTTTGACCAGTCGCCCCTGGCTGCCTCCCAGAGTATCTAGGTTTCCCCTGGACTACTCTGACCTATAGGGAAATAAACCCACTTGTATTCTGTCCTAATACAAGTAAACAAGCCTTCACTTTGACTGCCCTAGTCAAACTATACAGAAGCACTTGCTCTTCAATTATTCCCTAACCGGCTAATTCCTAGCTCACTAAGAAACTCTCTTCTCCCTGTCTGAAATCCTAATCTTTTCTCTGCTGGATCAAATCCTTCTCTCTCTTCTGTCAGAAATGACAGCCTATTTACACTCTCCTTCAACTCCTCCCCTTGGGGTCTGAACCAATCAGGAGTTAGCTGACTCCTCACCTTGCCTCTCTGCCTATACCATCATGTCTGCCATCCTGAGCTGCCTTCCCAACATGGAGGCCAGCTCACTGACTTCCAGGCTGCAGCCTACGAAGAAAAGGTATGAGTTCATTACAGACCCATTTGCCTTTTTGGTAAACCAAGTTTCATTCTTCCATATATAGAGATATGTAAAGTATAATATGGCATTAACATTTGAATTCCAAATAGTATCTAAGTAAAATTCAATGCTTGGGCATGTTACCTTTCAAGACTATAAGCCATAATGCTGAAGGATTCTGGAAGTACAAAAAAAAAAAGCTAAGCTCTTCCAAAAATGGCCATAAATCTATGACAGAGGGACATTATCATGTAATGTACATTTCTGGTGACTATGGGTGAGGCAGCCAATTTGCCAGGCTTTGCAGCTACCTCCTCATCATTATGTTTTCAGAGATTATACAAAATGAGCCACCAAATATTACAAATCATTTTCATTCAAGCTCAAGTCTACTGGACTGCAACTCTGTAGACCAAGTTCAAATTCCTCTTTGGCAATGAAACCCACTGACCTTGAGCAAGTTAATTCTTTCAGCCTCAAAGGAAGGCAAAGGCAAACCACCTCTGAGCAAATTTTATCAAGAAATCACTGAGATAGGTTCATCTTAGGATCACCACAGATGGGAAACAGAGGCACACAGCCACAGGTTTTAAGTTACATTATAATCCACATTGAGTCCCATTTTGGAAGAAAGGTGGTTTATAATTCATATAAATAAACAACACTTTCCCCAAACTGTTGTAACTTGGCACAGTGGTGCCACAACTGTGACTTTGAGTCACCCTTTTGCCCACTGCTCTTAAAAAGCAGTAATTCCACAGCAAGCCGACGGTATCATGGGCATTAATAATGTGAAATGGAAAACTGCTTTAAAAACTCAGTGCTCACTGCTAATGTTTGTGCCAGAACTCATTAGCATAACATTGGAATGACAGTACTGTGATTATAATTGTCACCTTCATGCACTGAAATTGAGGGAGAAAATAATTAATGGAAACCTCAGGTGTTAATAGTGGAGCATAAGGTGACATGAGGGCTGCTGATCAGGACAGCTAATCCGTGTTTCCTCGTTGACATACAATGGAGGCTGGCAATTAATAGAAGCCCAGGCATGGTAAGGTGCCACCTTGCACACAGCTTCCTCCCCAGCCTCCTGTGCCCTGCAAATGGCACTACCCTATCCTTGTCAGGATATCCTAGCACAGAACAAATGACTGCACTGAAATCCTATAAAATAAGAGTCCTAGACAATTGCTGCTTGAGGCAAGCAAAGGTACAGTGTTGCCGGATGAAAACTGGAGAGGACTCCTGTACCTTTAAAGGTTAGTCAGAAAAGGGAATTTCTGCACATGTAGCTTGTCATATCATCAGGTAACAAGCAATACTATTGACATTGTCAATGCTTCACAGCTATAAAAGATACAAGTGGCCGCTCCAATTTCCACTCTGACAATCCTATTAGACATCCATTTCAGGTTGACGATATTGGTCATTCTTAAATAACAGTTAAATCCCATCATTCTTAACTACAGTGGCTGAATCAGATGGATCTTTGAGCCCAACAACATCTCTCATGTCTCTAGTCCCCTACTTGTGAGATATACTCCTGCTTTTTAAGAATTTAAATTAAGGGGCGAGGAACTTGCTGTCATCTTGTAGTTTCAGACTTCAGTGCCCAGAAGCTAGTTCTGGGATAATAGGAGTGATAGTCAAAAAGCATGGGAGGAGGGGCAAGGGTGTTAGAGAGAAAATCAGGCTGTGTTTTTGCCTTAACTACATTTTACTAAAGGCCGATGAGGATTTTTGCCACTGAATTTGTATGCTGGTAATGATAACAAGACAGCCAGGAGGGCTCTGATTTATTGTCCCTCTATTTTTGAACTGCTCTCCATCTATTAATTGGTTAATCAGCTCAATTAGTCAATAAGTGTTCCTGGCTTTCAAAGCAGCAGTACATCCAAATATCAATCTCTGAATGGTAACATGACATGTCTTTGACCTATGGTGATATCTTTGTGGAAAGGGATGAAATAATCAAAGGGAAATTGCTCAAACATTCCAAGGGGGAAAGCAATCATAATGGCAAAACAGCTCCAAAACCCAAAACCTAATTTCAATTCAAAGCCATGAACTGAAACTTGTTTTTGTTCCCTCAAAGGTACAAATTTCTGAGCTTAAAGCAACCCAGTATACGATGGGAACATGGTAAAATTTTACTCCATAAAATTGCCCAGTGTGGAACACATCTCACTATGCTAAAGCAGTGCATTATCATGGGATGTCTGCACCCTACATCACTGGAGAAATTACACTGTTTAGCCAGTATTGCACCACCTGACATCCTCCAGGAAGTAGCAACCAATAGTGAAAGGACCAAGGCAGTGACATCTCCAGCCCATCCCCTTTTCGGATATCAGCTAGCATACAAATGACTTAAATCAAGAAATAGTTTTCTAAGATCTACAGAGACATTCACTGGAACATCTCAGCAAGTGAGAGTCCAAAAGTAGCAGGCTAAAACCCAGAACCTCAATTAGTGACTGATACCAAATGCGAGACTTCCTCCAGGGTATGCAGAAAACTAGGCTCTGAACAGATTGTGCCTGACACCACAAGATGCAGAGCCAACCTTAAGAAATGGGGCCACAAAGTGGAGTCCACGACATGTGAGTGTGGAGAAGAGCAAACCAGAGATCACCTATTACAATGCAGCCTGAACCCTGCCACATGCACAATGGAGGACCTTCTTATAGCAACACCAGAGACACTCCAAGTGGCCAGCTACTGGTCAAAGGACATTGAATAGAATGCCAAGTTTGCAAACTTTGTGTTTTTTTGTTTGTTTTAAAATACAATACAGCTGTTTGGTTCGCTCCTGATATGATAAATAAATACTCTGTAACTTCTAGAGGATGCAAAGAGTACTTTGATTTTTGTCCCTGGAAATCTCTGGCAACCTTTTGACTCCTGCTTTAATCCATACTTCATACCACCCATTATTTCTCCTTATTCCGCTTTGAACCCAGAGTTAAAAAATTTATTTGACATTATTTTTTTGCTAATGGATCATGACTGAAGTGCTTTGTTTCTACAAGGCTTTGCTGTCACAGGCTCTAAAAATTGTATTTTGCCTTCATAGGAACAGGTATTTCTTTCTGCTTCTCTGTGCCACCTATTATGAGCCCCACAGCATGGAGCATATTTAAGATGTGCTTTTACTGTAACAAAAGCAATCAGTTCCTCCTGTTCTGCCTCCATGTGGAGTTCAAATACTGATGAATAGATTACCTGGAGTGCCAAGCCTACCTAAAGATTGTGTGCTGCAGGTGGAGCAGACAAGAGTGGATATTTTTATTATTACACTGAAAAGATGTAAAATCTTATTCTTAGACAGAAATAAAAGAAGAAATTATAACCAAGAGAGATTGAGAAAACAAACCTCTTAATCACAGAAGTTAGCTAGAATAGCCTATTCTCTAATATTTCACATAGGAAAACTGGGAGATGTGTGGCTAAGCAACTGGGAAGGGTTCACTCCTGTCCTCTTCCATCACCCAGATTAACTGCATGAACACTATTTTGCAACAATTGAAATAAGCTGAGGGCAAAGGGGGAAATGGGAGGAAGACTGAAGAACTGTACATGTAAAAGCACTCCTCTTACATTCAGCTTTATCCTAACCTTATATAGTTCTGGACAATTCTGAACTGAAATCACAGCGATTGAAGGGAGCACTGAAAATTTGAAAAGCCAGTAATGGCTCCAGGTTTTATTTCTTCCTAGACAATTGTTGTTGTTTTTTTTCCCCATGTGCTTTTAAAATATATACTTGGCACATATGATCCTTTAAGTGAATGCTTTTGTTATTTCGGTCTCACACTGGAGCATTATCACCTTCCTCCTCCAGAAAAGTATAGTATGTATCTTGTAGCTTTCCATTAGTGCATCTGTTCTCTGTTTTCACTTTTTGTTGATTTTCCATTATTCTATGGTTATTAGACATCCATTTCTGGAAAAAGGAAGGTTTTCTTGTGTAAGTGCAAAATCATTTCCCCGGTGCTAAATTTTGCCACTGAAGTGAATCTGAAAGAAGCGGAAACTTGATGAGAAGATAATATTAAGGCATGCTTCTCATTGTACTTGAGGATAAGCAACCAGACATTTCTGAGGATGGAACCACTTCTGAGACAAGCATAAAGGAACTAATGATATTTATCAAGTGCTGTAGACATTAAGTCTGCTCTTGTAGAAGGTCTCATTCAAAGTACAAGATCTTCTGTACTTGATGTGTATCAGAATTTGCTTTAAGATCCCGCCAGAAGCAGTTCCATCCCAACTTTGCCTCACATTGTTTTTGCCCTACAATTTGCAAGAGTAAACTGTAATTATAAATCAACAATATCTTTAGGTCTGTAAACTCTCCTGTCTTCATTCAAAATAAAGATGAGGCAAGGCTCTGGAGCCTAATGTGTTCGAGAAAACAGCATTGCCCAATTATTTCATTATATTTAAATCAGTCATGTCAGGGACTGTGATGTGATGCAAGGATGTCTGGATAAAGTGTATATGAATTCATGGTAAATAAAAAAGTAAATATGAAAAGCAAAGCAGAAAAATGGCAGGAATCAAGAGCTGCCAGGCTCAAAAATAACCCTCACTTGGGGGTGATTCCACAAAATATAGCAGAGTGCCAGAAGCATAGTACATAATCAACAAAAGCTTTTGTGCGGTGAGCAAGAATTGGCTTCCATTCAACAGGATGGAACAGGATTGCAGATCCACAACTTCATAGGATCAAAAATAATATGTTTATTAAAGTCAAAGAACATTCTGGATAGGAAAGGTTCTTGGAGTTAGCTAGCTTCACTGAGCTATCTTCTAAGGAAAGGAAAAGGAAAAATAACAAATAGTATCCATACAACTACATATTGGCTGGAGAAAAGGAAGATGCATCCTCACTCTTGGAGAACAAATGGAAGAAGAGACCCAGAAAATGGAGACAGGCTGCATGGCCAGCCCAAAGCATTAAAAATACCTTTAAAGAGGGAGTTATGTTTTCCCTGAAAAGATCACATTGCTAAATATTCAAAAGGGAAGGAGATAGTGGCATGCAGGATGAGCAAGACAAACCCCTTCTAAGCCCCTTCTTAAGATAGGCATGCAAAGGTAACTTGGGGAAGGAATCCCTCAATCTAATCTATCTAGGCAAACTACTCATTGAGGTCTGGAGACTTGTGCAGTCAGGGATGAAATCCAACAGTTACAAACATCCAACTTACAAATTACTCATAGTTAAGAACAGAGGTGAGACAACAAGAAGTGAGAGAAATCTACTGCCCAAAAATTCACTCCTAGATGAGTTATCATGGGGAAAAGGTGAAACTTTTTCTCCAATCCTTGCTTTCCACGACAAGCAATTATATATATGGCTGGAGTTACACTTTAAAATGTACCTGTTCTGACTTACAGACAAATTCAACTTAAGAACAAAGCTACCGAGCCTATCATGTTCTTAACTTGGGAATTGCCTTTATTAAAGGCCTCTCCAGTTAAAGTGGCAATATTTTTAGTCAATGTATTGCTAGACTTCACAGGTAAAATTGTTACTCTGTCTGGAAGCTAATTAAATTGCTCAGGTCCATGTGTTTTAAAATTATTATTTCTGTTATCAGTCTGATACTAAGAGCAATAGCTCATTCAATATTTCAGCTACACTTTTACTGAATCAGCATCAAACAAATGACCCTGTATCCATTATAACCAAATGGATCACTGCATTCTTCTAATTTTCTAAGGCTTTTCTTTGGGGTGGTCAGTATAAGTATAAATTCTCCTGAATTTATACTTGAATAGATGCTCAAAGAGGTAGCACTCCATATAAAACTTACAGAATGGAGCTTATCTCTCTAGTACAATTTATAAGCATGAAAGGGCTGTGAAACATATTGGAGTGAACACAATAACTTGTCCATTGCCTATATGTTCTGAAAATTGCTTCCCATATGCCTTGGGATCTGATTTGTGACCTGTGAAATGGAGTGTCCCTAAAAGGGCCTTTATTTTCTGGGAGATTCCTCAATAAACTATCTTCCAATTTTATTTTCAAAACGATGGTACTATACAGAAGATAATTCCATCAGTAGAGTAGCAACATTGCTCTCTGGGTTTTAGTTCAATGCAAGCCCCCAAATCATCTCAGCACTCTGGAAAGCTCCTTCAATCTTCATTTCCCTTCAGATATGGATGTCACCAAGGCCCCTTTCACACAGCTGAATAAAATCCCAGATTATCTTCTTTGAATTGTAATATATGGCAGTGTGGACTCAGTTCAAAGAAGATATTGTGGTATTTTCTGCCTTGATATTCTGAGTTATATGCCTGTGTGGAAGGGCCCTGATTAAGATCCAGTCCAAAAAATGGGAGGAAACACTAGTTTGCAGGTTATGTGTTGACCCCACCTGATACAGGTAGAGGTGCTTCTGTAGATACTTTGGCTCCGTTTCTAGATATTTGGAAGCTCTATGTATTATACCAGGGGTCCTCAAACTAAGGTCCGGGAGCCAGATACGGCCCTCCAAGGTCATTTACCTGGGCCTTGCTCAAAAAAATTGAAATAGTGTTCATATTTCTCAATCATGTCTCTTTTTTCCTCTCCCCTTTCAAGGGTCACAGACAGCCATGATTCCTAGATATTCCTTGAGGGGACCATTCAGAGGGCACATGAGTATCAAAAGTAGCCGTAAGTATTAAAACATCTCTAGCTGAAGAAGGGCTATGCATTCTACTTTTGTTTTATTTATTAAATACAGGTGATGTGTGTACAAGGACTATAGAAACATGGGATGCATCTGTTGGCTCTGAATATTTATAATAAGCAGTCAGCAAAGTTTCCATTCAGGTTTTTTTAAATAAATAAATAAATGTTTGGTGGTTATGTCATTTAAAGAGATGTTTTGCTATTCTTCTAGCATCTGTGTGTCATGCTTCATTACACAACTGAAAACAAAGTGAATAAATGATATTGTGCAAACAAGCAAGAGAGAATTACAGGAAAATTTAAAACAGGGGACAGCCACTGCAAAAGGATAAGATGCCCAGAATGTTTAGAGGGTCACACACACACACACACACACACACACACACACACACACACAGAGTCCTACAAAAATCACAACTTTTTTAACCTGTGTGCCATTTGGGAACAAGGGAAACATGTTCATAAGTATTATATTCCTAATTAATACAGTCTTGGTAAAATGTTACTTAGAGTTGATATTCTGATGAAGTAACATTCCAAAAATGGCCATACAATAGAAACAAGTTTGTAAGAAGTGTGGGAGAGAATACACATTACTGCATTTTAATTTCAAGATGGAAATGAGTGTGTGTGTACACGTGTGTGTGTGTGTGTGTGTATGTGTGTGTATACACACACACACACACACATACATATAGAAGAGTGTTTCTCAACCTTCCTAATGCCACAACCCCTTAATACAGTTCCTCATTTGTGGTGACCCCCAACCAACAAATTATTTTCGTTCCTACTTCATAACTGTAATTTTGCTACTGTTATAAATTGTAATGTAAATATCTGATACGTAGGATGTATTTTCATTCACTGGGCCAAATTTGGCACAAATACCCGATATTCCCAAATTTGAATGCTAGTGGGGTTGGGGTACATCTGGTGGCTGTGAAGGGAGTTGTAGTTCACCAATATCCAGAGAGTACTGTGAACTCAAATAATGATGAATCTGGACCAAGCTTGGCATGAATATGCCCAAATGGGAACACTGGTGGAGTCTGGGGAAAATAGACCTTGGCATTTGAGAGTTGTAGTGGCTGGAATTTATAGTTCACCTACAATCAAAGAGCATTCTGAACCCCAGCAATGATAGAATTGGGCCACAGAACTTCCATGACCAACAGAAAATACTGGAGGGATTTGGGATGAATTGACAGTGATTTAGGGGAGACGTAGTTCACCTATATCTAGAGAGCACTGTGAATCCAAATAACTATGCCAAAGGGATTCCTAAAACCATCAGAAATATGTGATTTCTGATGGTCTTTGGTGACCCCTTTGAAACCCCCTCTTGACCCCCCCCCCCAGTGGTCCCAATCCCCAGGTTGAGAAACCCTGGTATTGTGGAATGAATGATTTATATCCTTCAATCATCAGTATGAATATGCTGAGGGCAGACTGCAACAAGATAAGGCAGTAATTCATGCCCTAAAAATCAATGCCAACATGACAATAACTGTTAAAACTTCAGTTCAGTGACTGGAAAAAAGAAAGCTGAACCATTTGCAAATACAGTGAATTAAAAAGCACTAAAAGAATTAAAAAGCAGGTGGGAATTTTAAAAGTATTTGCCTGGCTCCTAGAAACCATTGCAGAATTGTGGTAACATCATTTCAGAAGTACTCTTATCCCCAACTTTGTCATCATATCTCACACAGTGACAGCAGTAAGAGAAAGGCATGTGTTTGCAGTCTCAGTGAGTAGTGAGTATATGACGGAAGGCAGTCAGCTGAATGCCAGGCAGTGACTGAGCTCCAGGCTGTGTGGGGCTTTAAAAGTAACACCAACACCTTCATTTGTGCTCAGAAGTGAACTGGGAGCCACTGAAGCTACTTGAGTTCTTTTGAGATATGATCCCAACACTTCTTACAACACTTTTTAAAATAGTAAACTAAGCCAACAGGACTTCTGTCTTGATTCCACTTCCCTGCTTAACTAGATAAAAGAATGGTAGCAGTTTTGTAGCTCAGTTTAAGCCTGATGAAGATCAAAGTAACCTCCCTGATAATTCTGAACTCATTCATTTTGACTAACCAGCTAACTGGTCGAGGCATACTTTATTGCTCTTCTTTTTCATTATTATTGCGTCTTTTGAATTTATGACAGAAAATGTGTAACTTCTGATACAATGTGTTCAAAGCATAATAGGCTGAATGCACCTATTTCAGTTCAGACTGCAAATATAAGGGTAAACCGATAATTACAAAACTGCCGTTGCAATAACAAAAGGGCTGAGATAATTATTTATGCTTTTTATTAGTAGTAGTTTATCACTCTCTGTGCTCTCTAAAGCTGATTTCATCAATGTGGTCCATTTCAGAGAGAGAAAGAGAAATGAAGGCCTTCTAAAGATAATATCTGTTACAAAGAAGACAGGCATAGAACAGACTATAGCACAGTGGAGCATTATATGCATATAAATCCCCAGCTCATCCGATTGCCAACCTATGGTTTTCAGAGGCATGAGAAAAGATAGATTAAAAAATGCTGGAACACTGCTTCCTGTCAGAGCTGATCACAGTGACTTACCATAATGGACCATTGGTTTGATTCAGTAATTTAGTGATGGAACAAACCTGTCAATCTCATTTCTCATGTTTCTATGCTAAATCTGGTTCATTCTTTTTGTTACAATTTGTTTTGTTTCATTTTTTGCAGTCTTAAATCTGGTTCAACCTGAATTCTTATTTAGGGATATCATCAAATGGGGTGGGGTGGGGGCTCATATTACCATATTGTGTTATGGTGCATTACAAAGCAAATCGTATCACTTTTCAAATCTGATCACACGTCATTCTTTCTTGTATTTTCTCCTGAAATCATCCATTTTCAGATTTATTTTATTTATTTGCATTATTTCTACCCTGTTCATATCAGCCTGAAGGCTGATTTATCACATGAGCGAGTGCAGTTTCTGCCCACTCCATTAAAGAAAAACCTGGGAAACACAGTTGGGAATACTTGGCTTTCCCCTCCAATCCCACTAGTCTGAAGTTGGCTCAAGGCACTGATCTTAACTAGATACCACTTTGGAGATACTGGATCTTCCTCCCAATCTCAGTACTCTTCATCACGGAAGTCCAAAACTTAAAAAGCTAGTAGTACTGCAACTTTAAAAGCCAAAAATACTATGAAGGAGGATTGGCAGAAAAAACAAAGCTATTCTGAAAATTTGGTATTTTTAATGAGTATTTTTTATTTAGACAGATTAAAACAAAACCAACATAAAGATAAAGTTTTGCCCTGACATTAAGTCCAGTCACCAACTCTGGAGGTTGGTGCTCATCTCCATTTCTAAGCCGACGAGCCGGCATTGTCCATAGACACCTGCAAGGTCATGTAGCCAGCATGACTGTATGGAGTGCCATTCTCTTCTGACAGAAGTGGTGCCGATTGATCTATTCACATTTGCATGTTTTTGAGCTCCTAAATTGGCAGAAGCTGGGGCTAAAAATGGGAGCTCACCCCGCTCCCCGGATTCGAACTGCCTACCTTTCGGTCAGCAAGTTCAGCAGCTCGGTGCTTTAACTCTCTGTGCCACCAGGGGACCCTAAAACCAACATACAAACATATAAAAAATCTGAAAACTACCTCATCAACAACAAAATATTTAAAATACTTTTTCTAGAACATTATTATTGCATTTGAAACATAAAAAAACCCCAATAACTACAAACTACAAACAATCTAAGGGTTTTGCATTCTCTGTCTGGTGATTATATTATCTCAGATTTTCTACACCCAGTGAAAAGAAACCATTGGTACATACTTTCTCACATAATAACACACTTCTAGTTCAAAAAACAGTGATGGAGATTTGACCCCATCTTTGCTGGAAGAACACCAAAAAAAATGGGCCCCAGTCTTTCTTAAGGTTAGTTAGAGATTGTTGTAAGTTGATTCTCATAAGCCAATTGTCTTGCAGAAAGACCTAATGTCTTTGATTATTATCGTGTTTGAGATCACGACCATCACACTATATTAGAGCCTGATCTTCCTCTAGTTAACAATTTTCTGATATACCTTGTATGCCAGAGGTTATGTTACATATTTGCTAGGGCTGGGCAGTTTCATTTCGTTAATTCGTAATTCGTTAATAATTCGTTAATTTTTTCAATTACAAAACGATAACGAACCATTCTGGAGCAAGAATTAAAAAAAACGAATTTTCAAAAACGTTTTGTAAATGCTTCGTATTTCGATATTGTATTTGTTTCGTTATTGTTTTGAGGTCGTTTCGTTATTATTTCCGCATGTCTGGGCCAGTTTTATGGTTTAATTAGTGAAAAAAAAAATTATAATATCACACCAACAGTCAACAACAGAGGGAGAGGGAAGCTTCAGAAGGTTTTGAAGGTTTTTTAGCGTATTTCGCGGTCGCGTCCGCCATTAACGAATCGATTCGTTATTGTTTCGGAAATCGATTCGTTAATTTTTTACCATTTACGAAATTTCGTAAATATTGAACTTTTTAAAAGGAAAATTTTGTAATTATTTTAAATATCGAAACAAAAAAAAACCCCAAATACAAATCGATTTTAGAAACAAATTTTTCCGTTGTTACCCAGGCCTAATATTTGCTACAAGTTTTCCTATCTTCAATGTGTTTGACTGTTAGATGTATAACGCCTGGGTTCTGATATTTGCTATGTTTTCAAGGAATCTATTTTTTTCTAACAATATTCCATCTTTAAGGTCAATCCATATGTATCACATAAACTGAGTTATTTTTAGTCTTTTCATATTTTTAATATGTGGAATTTAGGGGTGATTGATCTGCATGCATTTTGGTTTGAAAAGATGTGACCCGCAGCTCCCAGACTAATGTGCAAATTGGATCATAGTTATGCACCATCTTTCACATTTCCCGATTATGCATCTGACATACTTCTTAGATCAAAAATAATATGAAAGTATATTGAGAGAAAATATGTCTCAAAATACACAGTGCTGAATAGCTTCAGGTACGAAGAGAAAATACTGTTCAAATTCCCAGGTGCTATGCAGATTTTACTCTTTTTTAGAAGCATAGATACTAGTGTTGAAATGGGAGATGACAGCCCATTTGAAAAAGATCCTACAATGCAATTCTCCTTTGTGGAGTCAGACTAGATCTTGGAAATATTATTTTTAAAATAAAAACTCTCATAATCCTCAGTCATTGTGGCCACTAACCATAGTTCTAAGAGTTCTAATCCAAAAAAAGGTAAATTTCCTAAATTATGCCTTAATTCTGCATTCCATCTATTCTCAGAACTGCAAATTAACACATACCCAGTACAGCTCAACTTGAAACTATGGCAGATTACAAAACCTATGACAACAAATATGCAACCATGTGCAGAACACACTATGGAGAAATTTCAGTTCTTTGCCTTTGAGTGAAAAATGGGCCAAAACTAACAAAATGAGGTTTAACAGGGACAAATGCAAGATACTCCACTTGGGCAGAAAAAATGAAATGCAAAGATACAGAATGGGAGACGATGACTGGCTTGAGAGCAGTACGTGTGAAAAAGATGCTGGAGTCCTCGTGGACAACAAGTTAAACATGAGCCAACAATGTGATGTGGTGGCAAAAAAAGCCAATGGGATTTTGGCCTGCATCAATAGGAGCCTAGTGTCTAGATCCAGGGAAGTAATGCTACCCCTCTAGTCTGCTTTGGTTAGACCACACCTGGAATATTGTGTCCAATTCTGGACACCACAATTCAAGAGAGATATTGACAAGCTGGAATGTGTCCAGAGGAGGGCGACTAAAATGATCAAGGGTCTGGAGAACAAGCCCTATGAGGAGCGGCTTAAGGACCTGGGCATGTTTAGCCTGAAGAAGAGAAGGCTGAGAGGAGATATGATAGCCATGTATAAATATGTGAGAGGAAGCCACAGGGAGGAGGGAGCAAGCTTGTTTTCTGCTTCCCTGGAGACTAGGACGCAGAACAATGGCTTCAAACTACAAGAGAGGAGATTCCATCTGAACATGAGGAAGAACTTCCTGACTGTGAGAGCCGTTCAGCAGTGGAACTCTCTGCCCCGGAGTGTGGTGGGGGCTCCTTCTTTGGAAGCTTTTAAACAGAGGCTGGATGGCCATCTGTCAGGGGTGATTTGAATGCAATATTCCTGCTTCTTGGCAGGGGGTTGGACTGGATGGCCCATGAGGTCTCTTCCAACTCTTTGATTCTATGATTCTATGATTCTAAAGGGATGGGGAGACAATACTAGTTAGTGGGTACCAATAAAGTCTGGATGAGGCATTTGATAGGCTGGGATTTTCAGATTAGTCTGTGGAGGATTGACAGATGTTTCTCACAAGCCCTTTCCTACTATGGTACAGCCCGTATATCCACAGGGGACATATTTCTGAACTTCACATGAACTGTGGATAACAACGAACCCTATTATTTTCAATAGGATGAATTGTGTAGCTTGTAAGAGGATGTAGTTTGTAAAGGAGGTCCCAAGTAAATAAGTGAAACCATGGATAAGTGAAACTGTGTACAGGCAATCCCCAAGTTATGAACAACTTAGGTTCTGTAGGGTTGTTCTTTAGCTGAATTTGTATGTAAGTCAGAAAAGGTACATTTTTAAGTGTAACTCCAGTTATTCATTCACACACACACACACATATAGAAAGAGCGAGAGAGAGAGAGAGAGAAACTGCTTTGGATAGCAGAGGGATGGGTTAACATCCCTGTGGTGTTTGCTTTGCTATCTGTGTCCCTGTTTAGAAGATTTCACATCACTTTCTGTCCCTGTGATAATTGGATTTTGAAAAAAAAAAAAGGTTTTTTGTGGAAACAAGGATTGGTGATAAAGACACCTTTTCCCCATGATAACTCTTATGGGACTGAATTTTTCCTCCTAGGGGTAGATTTCTCTCACTTCTTGTTGTCTCACCTCCATTCTTAACTATGAATCATATGTAAGTTGAATATTTGTAACTCGGGGACTGCTGTATATTGCTTCTATTGATATGGGGGCCATACTGTAAAAGTAAAGGTAAAGATTTCCCCTTGACATTAAGTGTAGTCATGTCCAACTCGGGGGGGGGGGGGTCTTGAAGAGCTGGCTTTGTCCATAGATGCCAAGGTCATGTGGCCAGCATGACTGCATGGAGTACCGTTAGCTTTCCACCAAAGCAGTACCTATTGATCTACTCACATTTGCAAGTTTTTAAACTGCTGGGTTGGCAGAAGGGGTCATGCTGTACACAATTATAATACCATATTCCACTGTAACTTCTCTGCAGAATGCTGGGATCTATAATCTGGTCTGACACTTGATATTTCTTGCTTAGACTTCCTAATATCTTTCCCTAAACTGCAAATCCCAGGGTTGCATAGGATGGAAGCATGGCAGTTAAAGTGTCATATAGTGCTGTAATTGTGTAGTTTGAAACAGCACATGGACAAATGTTTTCACCACCCATTTCTCTGTTTGAATAATTGTAAACACTCTCTAAACTGCACAAAAACATTACACAGAACAAGCTTGTGATCACATCTTAATTGTATATGATGTTTTAAAGCAGTAACCTAAATTCAATTATGAGTCCCAGCTGTATTCATGGAACTTACATAAATGTTGATTTACTAAATGTTCATGAATTCACAAGGCAGATTCAGTTGGGATTAATAACTAGATATAGGCCCAGTGCATCAAACCTATTCATACATACTTGGGAATATCTCTTATTAAATCAATGTGTAAGTAATCATGTACTAGGTTTGGTTAGAAAATAAAAAAGTTGTTTAATATTTGTAGTAAGTTTCTTTTGCATTATCTCAAAAAGGATAATGCAAAAAAAAAAAAACCTGTAACAGATGAAACATAAACCAATGTGCCTCATCTGTTAACATGGCTCCAACAATCCAGAAATGCCTTTCATTTTCTAGTTTCCTGGCTTTTTGTTAACTCTTAAATTTATTTCAGCGGGGTGCTACTGCAGTGAGCTGAAAAACTAAAGCTAATAAGGCCACATTAAGGAAAATGCCTTTAATTGATGTTTTGATCCATTGGCTTCAAGTTGTGGTACAGGTCAGTTTGAGCCACATTGTTTACTAAATATGAACGATCATTAAGGTAGCATTTATTTTTGCTTTACTATTTTCAAAAAATAGACTACAGACTTAATGCAATAATTAAAAGTGCCTCTTGAGGACATGGAGGATTAAACAGTCAATCAATTTTCTGACTTGCATTACAAATGCAGTTTGAAGCTGTCCAAGCAGTATGTATGAAGTAAAGACAGCAAGTCCAGACTTTCACTTTTTTTAATTAACATTATCTTATCAAAAATATCCAGTTTCAACACCTCTATGTCATGCTTGGAAGCAAAAGAATCCCTAAGAGTGGGCAGCTGCTCTGTTCAAAGGCAAGATGGAAATGAGAGCACAGAAAAGGAATGATTTCTTTATAGACAAGAGAAAAGAAAACAAGACTTCTATATACCGTTAGCTCTCCACATTCAATGAGATTAGGGACACAGGATCCACGTGAAAGGGAAAACCATAAATAAAAAATGCTGAGAGAACACATCTTTAGGAAACTCTAGGTCCTCCAGTACAATTGCACCAGAGAACTTAGAGATTCCTAGAGAAAACATTTTAATCAAATCCAATGGAAGTTTGACTGTAACTCTTGATAACATTTTGATAACAAGTGCGGAGAACATCGCTTGAGCATTAAGAATTGCCTAGGTGTAGTGTCCATTTGTTAACTAAGTCTTTGATATATTTTTTTTCATCACAAAACTTGTGACTGTTGAATAAGTTAACAGTTTGAACTTTATTACATTAGGGAATACTCCATTTCTGAGACTGTTTGAGAATTATTGTGAACAGGTCTCATCACATTTTATTTCATGTCAGGAGCAACTTGAGAAACTGCAAGTCACTTCTGGTGTGAGAGAATTGGCCATCTGCAAAGATGTTGCCCAGGGGACACCCAGATATTTTGATGTTTTACCATCCTTGTGGGAGGCTTCTCTCATGTCCCTGTATGGGGAGCTGGAGCTGACAGAGAGAGCTCATCCATGCTCTCTCCAGATTCGAACCTCTGACCTGTTGGTCTTCAATCCTGCCAGCACAAGGGTTTAACACATTGCACCACGAGGGGCTCCTATCACATGATGTAAGAATCTGTCTACAGTGTAACAGAAATGGATTATTTGCAGACGGAATTCTAATCGTGTTTTTGAAATACTATGAATTCTTCTGTTGCTGTTGCGCAATTTTTTGTGTGTGGTAGGAAAATCTGTATGGATCCCATCAGCAATGATACTTTTTAAAAGGTCATAGAGTGATGTAGGGGGTGTTTTGAATGTATTAGTCGATAAGGATTAATAAGGAATAGTCGAAATTTAAGATATGTGAGGTTCACAATCAGGAAAATGTTATTAACAGGCTTGTGCTCTACCTAAATACCAAATGAAAGTATTGATTTCAGTTAATTTAACAAGGGATTTCTCTGTAAAATTAGCATATTTTCCACATTCATGGTACACAGCTTTCTATCTTTATGGAGGGTTAACACCCCAAAATAAAGGATTGTTTTCGCATTTTGTTCTGTCTCTATAAAAGGAAAATATTTTCCAACCCTCAAATAGAGGACATCCTAGAGACAATTATTATCTCTATAAGGAACAAGCTAACAGAAGGGAATAGAGGTCCAGCTTCTGGGACAGCTATCCAGAAGGAACCTTTCCTGTGTTCCCACCAACATTGCTTGTGATGTGGTGGAACTGAGATTAAGGCCTACCCTGTTGATCTCAGGGCACAAACTAGCTCATACAGAAAGATATAGTCTGCCAGATGGAAATAAGCCATATAATGCTTTCTAGGTCAAAACGAGCACTTTGAATTGTGCCTAGAAACAAACTGAGCAGGAACAGCTCAATCTTGTCACAATTAAGTCCATTACTGATGGCAAGTACTAGTTTGAAACAAAGGCAGCCTTCTTGGATTGAGGTGGATATGATGGTAGAGTTCGATATCATGCACATATTGATGTACTACACCCCAAAATTATGGATGGTTTCATACCTTGGAAGGGGCCACAGAAACCCAAAGAACCCTACAGGCAAATGACCAGGGAGTTGAATAGGAATCCCCCCGCATCACCTTCTGGGTTTACCCCTCCAAGAAGAAGCAGAGTCTAATAGAGTCTGGGAGATCTTGAATGTTTATAAGGAAGAATGGTGTGATTCTGGGGAAGCAGTCAGACAATGAGTATATTTCATGGGCCAGAATTCACTTAAGAACTTAAATCTTCATTAGTGGATTTATATCTGCAGAAAAAGAACTGAAAATTCTGCCACATTCATATTCAGCAATGGGCTGCTCCTATTTTACTATGTAGGGAGGCCAGCAATCCCAAATCAGTTGTGTTTTAAAACCATTTTTTCTAAGCTTTGATCAAATTTATGGATTTTTCTTCTTTTTGACACAGGCAGATTGTAATAGTGGGTAGGATAACAATTTATATGATATGTTGATATGTGTAAATGCATTTAAACTCTGCTTTGACTTCCTCCTTTTAAAAATAAATTTTGAACATCAGAATTGTATTAGCAGGCAAGTTTCATCTCATGAACATTTTGAATAGACATCCCTGCAACAATTTCTTTTAAAATGTCTTGGCTTCTTTCAATTTTGCAATATCATACTCCTATTAAAAATACAGTTGAGGATGAATATACTGAAGTGTTGCATTAATAAAAAAATTAAAAGAAAAAAGCACTATATTAATGGAAATGGCTTCCAAAAGGCATACATTAGGGGAAATTGCAAACAGTTTTCCAAGCAGACTTGTTTAACACATACATACACACGGTGTTGCAACCTGATTTTTAGAAACAGGTGAAAACAAAGTTATGTTTCAAAATTGTGAAAATCACTACAGTTAATGTAGCCAAAAGGCCTAGAAATGAAAGTGTGAAGGTTGTAGAAGGTAAACGGGTCTAGCCATGCCTTTCTGGGAGGGAGGTGTTAGAACTGTCAATCTGGAAAAGACTCAAATGGAAAAAATGACATTTTCTGACTGTGGTTTGTGATATCTATAGATAGTAAATGACAGCCCAAGACTGATGAGAGGTATTCAAGGTATTCAAATCTCCAAAGGTATTCAAATCTCCAAAGCCTAGTTAATTGCATCCTGGGATATTTGTTGCTGTAATTTCAGATATCCATCCATAATTTCTTAAACTTTTTGTAGAACAAAATTTTTAAAAGACTCTAGTAGTGTTTCATCATTGGTAAATCTATACTGTAGAATTAATGCAGTTTGACACAATGGCTCAATGCTATGGAATCCTGAGAGTTGTAGTTTAGTGAGACACCAGCACTATTTGCTGGGAAAGGCTAAAGACCTTGCAGATACTTTCATTCTGAGTATGAAGTTTTGGGAATCTCTCCAAAAATGGTGAAGTCAAGGTGTGTTGGGTTGCAGTGTTCCTCGTCCCCTAATTTCATGCTTGTTCCCTTCACTGTGGATGATGGGAGTTGCGGCCCAACACATTCTGGAGTGATCAGGTTTGGGAAGGTTAACCAAAGGTCCTGCTCCTCTGAGGTGAAAGCCATTACTAACTATACACAAACTACTCCTCAAAACTTTATAGAGATTTTTTTAAAGAGATAGCTTGACTTTTTTTTTTTTTGAGGTTTCTTTGCAAGTGGACCAAAACTGGATGGATAAAAACTAAACTCAGTTATGTGGTTTTGTTTCATTTCTGGTATTGCCATAAAAAAAATTTCTGCATGATGGCAGTAAATGTGATGAATATTTAATATCATGGTAACTTCTGAAAACAACCTGTGAAAATGCACTCAGAATTCTAGAAGAGTACTCTGTTCCTATTTATGTAATCCAACAGCCCTAAAATTTGGAAATCCTTACTTCATACTTTTATTGTAACAAAAAAGGCAACACAAATACAGTCCCTAACTTTCAAATTTTTTGAAGTGATGATTATATTTAAGATTAGACATTACACATATTGTTGTCCCAAGAAATGTGATAGCAGAAAATATATTTAAAATGGTACTTTCATAAGACTGCATATAGAAAAGTATTTATTGTAAACAATAGTGATGGAGTAAAAAAAAGAAAAATTATGATGCTACTGAAATTTTTCTAGTATTTTGTTTCAGGTGTCTCTAGAAAAAAGTATTTGCAAGTGTAACAGTCTGCAGAATATAATGGTCTAAGTGTTGAACTAGGATTCAGAAAAATCCCCGTACAGCTACGGAAACCTTCTGGGTGACCTTGGGCATATCACTTTATCTCAGCCTAAGGAGAAAGCAATGGGAAATCCCGGAAGTAATCTTGTTAAGAAAACTCTAGGCTAGGATAACCATAACAACCTCATCATACAGGCTAAAATCGGCAACATATACCAATCTAGCCCTGGTCACCCATGGACCTGGCTAGTTCCCATCAGATGGGAGGCTTCCCATGTTGCCATTGACTTTAATGGGGAAGGGAGCGGCGCATTCCACACATGCACCATGCTTCTCCCATGGGATCAGCAGCTGGAGGAACCTGACAATATGGAGCATGAGGCGGTGGCTTCCCCATGCCCCACAGTGGAGTGACATGAGACACTTTTGGTGGTTGTGTGATGAGGTAGTTTGTCAGGGCCAACTTGAAATCAAAAAGAAAACCAAAGTTTAAGAATCGAGATAATTTGTACACGATATTTTCTAAACTCACTGACTGAAATAAAGGTTCTATTTGTTTTTTTAGTCTTTTCTCCTAGTTCTTCCTGCAAGCTGTCAAGTCAGTACATCATCCAAGACCAAATGGCCACACATTACAGAAAATTGCTGTCTGCTAAAGGTATTTGGAACACCCAACAATAACTATGTCCATCAAGCTGATTTCACTGGGGGAAGCTGAACTTCTTCAATCAACTGCAGAATAGTTTAGAGTTGTTTCTCAGGACCAAAAGCTGAGAGCCTGTGACAATATCCTGCAAGCAAATATATCAGTAGAAACTGATCGATTTGATTCAGTGGAATAGTGGCTCCATTGTGGGGTTTGGTTTGAACTTCAAAGTTGTTCTGCAAGATTCTTGACTGTATCCCTCAAATTGATTAAATTACCCTATTACAACCACAGTCTCAGTTCCTATTGGATCATAAATCCATATATATTATATATATACACACATTTCATCTAGGTAAAGTAACCCTATGTGATATCACTGGATTTGCTGTTGCTAGGCAAAGGATTAGCTATTGCTAGGTGAAGTGTCCCACTGTGATGTCACTGGGAAGGAAAAGCGATGCATGTGTGAGTGGAAGAAAGAAAACATCCACAAAGAGAGCCATGTTGCCCGGAAACATTGTGGCATTGTGATGTAGGACCTCAGAGCTGGAGAAGGGAAAATGGGGAGGGGAAGGAAAGAAAGGTAGAGAAAAAGAAGGGAAAGAAAGGAGGGGCAATAGCCCTCCTGACAAAAATGTCAGTTAATACCATTTTTGGTATTTGAGGGCAAACACACACTTTGGCCTTTCATGCTAATAAAGAATCAGGGGACTAAGAAGAGAATTCCCCTCTTCTTAGCTCCATCTCGTCATGTTACAAAGAAGGCATGAAAAAGAGCCAAGCAGAACACAAAGTCACTATTCACAGCCAAGATACAATCTTCAGCAGATTTGGTGTGACTCTGTTGCTTTCTTCAGAGCCAAAATTTATAGAGGCAAATTCTTGGCACACTAGGAGCTTGGTAGATATCTCATTTGTCCAAATCAAGTTTGGAGTTTCTTTCACTCCCATCACAAAGCTGTTTGCTATAGCAACATTCAGCATGTTCCCTTTCTAACTGCTAGCTGCAAATCATAGCTCCAGCTCACATAGATTTCAGGCATTCAAGGTAGCTGGAAGAAATATTTTGCAAAAGTTGTTTTTCAGCATTTAAGCTCTGTCCATATATTATAACACCAAAATACAATGACTAGAACCTGTAGATGCTTTCTGTTGATTTAGTAGCTTTCATCAGCAAAACAGGAACCAGTTACAGGGAGTATTCATTCAACTCCCTTATTGAAACAGTTTCACTGGCTGCCAGTTCAATTCTGCACATGGTTTGGGTGCTGTTATAATCAAAGACAATGTGGTTTAGCTTCAGATAATCTGAGAGACAGCATTTATCCTTATAAACATCTTGGAGTCTTAGGATACTCAGCAGAACACTTTCTTTTGGTCCCACCATCTTCATGGACACAGGAATGTGCCTTATTGGTTGCTGACCCCAGGTTGTAGAACTTCCTCCTATGTGAGATTAGAGTACACACACCTATATCTTTTCCCAGGAGATAATATTCTTTTTTTATTTAACCAGATATTTTGATATTTAATGGGTTGCGGATAATCTTTCTTTAAAGGGTGTATATGCTATATGTTTATCTCCATTATTATTAATTATTTTATTGTTGGAGGAAGAATGGAATATAATATAAATGTTTGGAGACAGGAGGGGAAGAAATGCATTTGCAATCAGCCTTACTGTAATACTGGATTTGGGGCCAGAATTAAAATCTATCCAATGTTCTTATTTATGTGTCACTAGTATATATTACAATCTAGAAAGGAAACCAGGAAAAGGGGGGGGGGGTCATTTGTGCAGAAAGCAACTCTCTGCATGGTAAAAATATAGGCATAGTGTACTTTCATGTTTCATTTTTTATAATAAGCCACTAGATGTATCCCTGAGACACAGGTGCTGAAATAGCAATATTGTCTCCTTAGGTGTTCTGGTTTTTGCAAGGCTCGTATCATCCCTAAATGCTAAAGATATTCATAATGCCTCAGTGGATAGATTTTGCTTGTACAATTGAGCTAATTTATTGATTGATTGTGCATGCAGAATATGGATTTTCCTGTGATAAAATTTTATTTATTGTAATTGTAGAGATTCCATTCTGTTGTGTATTTGGTCTAGATGAGTTATCCAGGTAATTTTACCAATGTGATAGCTCATTAAAAAGAATGTCAATTTATGCTGTGTGTGTTTTTAAAGAAGCCAAAAAAAATTTTGAGAACCAAAATACGCAGACTACTTACAAACAAAAGCAAAAGTATTCCTTCTATTTATCTAAATTAGTAATGTTCAGATTTTAAGATCATGTACTATCATCCACTCTGTATTTTGAAAGATTTACAGTCTTGAGTTACTTAAGAGCACAGGTTTAATTGAATCCAGACTTTCAGCAGTCTCGGTCCCTTATCCATTGTAAGCAGGCCTTTCCCAGATCTTTCCTGTAATTTGAAAGTGAAACACTGAGAAGACAGATAAACATTTTTTGTTGTTGTTAATTCAGCTGCTGTTGATTCATCTGCTCCAAGGAGTTTGAACACAAGCATCAAATGTAAGTATAACTTGCTTTGCTTTCAAAATAATGTCTGGTTTCACCCTGTTTGGTCTGGAAATATTTATTTTGGATGATCTCTTTCTTTCTCTCGCAAACACACACATACACATACATAGAGCACTCATGCCATTTTGCCACTTCTCACAGTTGCCGAGAATCCTCCCACTTCCAACCATTTCGTAGAGGACCTAAGCAACATTTGGCTGCAGTTCTGAAGCCAGATGAAAAGAACAACACCAAAACAACAATCACACTCTTCAATGTACAGCCTGGAATTCCAAATTCTTCAACTATTCCAATTTGGCAGGGACAATTCAGATTAATTGTCACATGTTTTTAAGCTGCTTTTAGTATCTCCCATTTTTTTCTCCAACTCCCACTTTCCCCCTTTGTCTCAGAGCACATCTCCACTGACCAGTTATTCCAAAGGTTGGATGAATCAGCTCATAAAACTGAGCCAGGTTAGTATGGGCCAAGGTCATCTCAATGCAGCTTCAAACCAGGTTAACCAAAATCGCAGCTTGCTCTGAACACTCACCATGAATCTGGAGCAAACTGTGATTTTGGGTACATGTAAACAGTTGAGTTGGTTCTGACATGGTCATCCCATATTACACAGTTACTCATCAATCTAATAATAATAATAATAATAATAATAATAATAATAATAGCACACTGGATTCCATGCCAAAAGACCTCATTCGGCATTTGGAAACAATAAACATTGACAAAATCACGATCTGTCAACTGCAAAAGGCCACCTTACTTGGATCTGCGTGCATCATTTGAAATTACATCACACAATTCTAGATGCTTGGAAAGTGTTCAACTTGTGATTTTGTGGTACGAAATCCAACATACATAGCTCATTTGCTGTGACATATTGTGTTTTTGTGTCAGTAAAATAATAATAATAATAATAATAATAATAATAATAATAATGCTTTATTTTTGTATCCTGCCAACATCTCCCCAAAGGGACTGCTGTTGTTGCAACAGCCAGTGAACAGATATAGCTCATGATGATCACTCATTGCCTGGAGTAACTCTGGCCACAGAAACAAGACAATTGGAGAAGGGAGGGCAGAAAGGTGGAGGCAATTACCCCTCTTCCCCTCACCTCTCCCATGTCACCCTGGCACCCCAAATGACATCACTCCAAGTGAGGAGTGACCAACATGAGTTATGTTGCATGAGTCATGGAATGGTAAGGTTGGTTGTCTGGCAGCATTAAATTGAGTTTGGCACTGCTAGTCAGTCCTGCCTCCAGAACAGTGGTGGGAGGGGTGGTGGACTAAACCATCCCAGGGCTGATCCAGCATTTACCACTCTGGATTGGCCCCAGGATAAGTCCGTGTAGATCTGCCCTCAGTTTACTTCAGTTGCTGTGAAATGGGTTCAAAATGCAAAAGTAGTTTGCACACAATTAGCTCTTGGGGAGGAGGAAAGAGAGAATCTTGCCCTTCCTGTAGAATCAAACAAAGGCAAACTGCTGCATGCTTTCCTGGCTTATCTGTTCTTCATTAATAACTTTTGCAATCTTGACCACATGCCCCATTTTTCATCTGGGAAATATTGGAGGGCATGGAGTAAAGTCTGACTACCCTAAAGGCATCAGATTTCATCTGTTCTTGGAAGCTAAGCAGAACCAGCCCTTGTTAGTACTTGGATGAGAGACTATCAATGAATACCTGTGTAGGCTATATTGCAAAGGAAGGAACTGGAAAAATCACTTTTTAGTATTCCTAGACTAAAAAAAAGTTTATTCATGTGATCGCCATACATCAACATATGACTTGAAAAGACACACACACATGAAATTTTCGGAAGGCAATATTTGCTTTTTTTTTCTCCCAGCTGGAGAACTGCAGCTAGATACTGCCGAGTCTTCGGCTGGATCTATACTGCCATGTAATTTCTGAATCCAGAAACTCGGTTATATAGCAGTGTAGGTGGGGCCATCCTCTTTCCATGCAATTACAAATGGCTGGTGTCCACTTTGCTCCAGTCATTAAATGACTTTTTTCAGTGCACGCTGGTGCCATTAGGCTGCCTAGCTTGAGGTGGAAGAGATGTTGAACAAAGAAGTATTGAATACCATTTTCCACAATGAATCTAAAAGCACATATACTCATAAAACCTCAGATTACATAATCATGTCTTACCAATAGATTTTTGTACATAAGGTGCTTCCAGACAAGGCTTTTATTTATATCTAGTTGTATAGTATTGCATTGCCTCACTTACCGAAGTTGATGGGAGGTCCACATGACGTTTACTTCACATTGCAGATGTCCCTTGTTATTACAAGTAGACTATCCCTTATTCTAAATGCTTGAGACCAGAAGTGATTTGGATTTTGGGGAATCACTGTTTTTGCATATATTTATTAATGTGAAATGTTAAAGATGAGGCTCAAATCTAAACCCAAAATTCACATATTTTCATATGCGCCTTATGCTCATATCCTAAAGATAATTTTATACACTATTTTAAATAATTTTGTACTGAAAACAAAGTTTTTGTACATTGTAATATCAGAAAGCAAAGGCCTCAGATTTTGGAATATTTTAGATTTCAGAATTTCAGATAAGGGATCCTCATCCTGGATTTCTTTCATTTTACCTCCCAGAAAAAAAAACTATTAATAGAAAAAGGACAGAATAATTATAGCCTGGAAGAATACAGAATAACCAACACCTTTGATGTATGAGTGCTAGGAGCCCTCTGTCTGGGAGCACGCTTGGTATCTGATTATTATCATTCTGAATCTGACGTGCCCAGCATTGACCTCATTCATGGCAAAGGAGCTCACAGTAGAATGCTGATGACAAAAAAGCTTCAACCTATTGTAAAGCATTTATGTTATAAGTACAGAAGCAATACTTTGCATCCTAATGCCACCTATAGGCCAAAAGTGTTTTATTGAGATATTCCATATACAGTGATACCTTTACTCAAGAGTTTAAGTCATTCTGTGACTGAGCTCTTAACACAAAATGCTCTGATCTCAATGCAATTTTCCCCATTGAAATGCAATGGTATTAATCAATTCCAGCCCCTGAACACCCCCCCCCCCCATTTTTTGGTTGCATGGTTTTAAATAAGAAAATGTACTTTAAAATAACAAATAATGTATAATTGCACATTCATACCGAAAAAGGAAAAAGAAAAATCAATTTTAAAATAGTAGAAGCACAAAGTTGTGTCACAATGGTAGAAGCAGAAAGTTGTGGCAAGGAAGCATAGAGCACAAAGTGAAAGGGCATAAGCATCATTTTCTTCATACCAGGCATGTAGCCGGGGGGGGGGGGGGGGGGCTCGGGGGGCTTCAGCCCCTCCCCCCCAAAAAATTCTGATGGTGGTTCGCGAAAAGGCCTTACTGGTGCATTATTTAAACTGTTATGTTTATTCATATCATGATCTGATCACCATACTCAATATATCCCATATGCATGGGGGTATTGGGGTAATGATACAAAAGGTTTGCTAGGCTAGACCCTCTTTCACTCAGACTCAGCTCCCCCAAAACTCAGCCCCCCCCCCGAACCCCCCCTGAAAAAAATTCAGCCCCCCCCCCCCCCGAAACGAAATCCTGGCTACGGGCCTGCTTCATACTGTACTCATTCCAGCCTCCCTCCCTCCCTCTTTTGCTCTGACTCCCTCTCTTTTTTCATGAAGCCAAACATGGCAGGAATAAAAACCACACAAAATCAGCTAACCCAGTGTTCCTCAAAGTGGATAAGAGCAATGTGGACAGCAATCTCACAAAGCAGACAAGAGCATGAGGCATTGAGGCTGCTGCCTTGAAGCCCTAAAGATCTGTACTCTTGTGCTAATGCTTCCTCGGGTCCTTTCTCTTAAGTCAAAATGATGCTCTTATGTCAAAGCAAAACCGGGCTGAGTGACATCTCTAAACTCAAAACACTCTTCAGTCAGGATGCTCTTATGTCGAGGTTCCAGTTTATTGGGCCAATGCTTAGAGTTTCTAGGAATAAAATCAGAGACCTTTCCAGAAATCTTCATCATACGATAGTTTATAACGGTAGCAAAAGAAGCAGTACAATTGAATGAAGCTGAAACCATTGTGTGCTTGTGGGAGGGAAATGCTTGCATATGTTTAATTCTCCTAAGACCACTTGTAACTGCAATCCGAAGCTCTTGCAGCATCTAGTAGAAGAATTAAATTGAGTAATAGATTTGTGGAGTTGGATGGTACCCTGAGTCACCTACAACCTCATCACATTGCCAAATTTCTCCATCACAGAAAAATTTGTCAACGCAGCCAGCACAGAGCCTGCCAGATCTCATCATATGATTGCCATGGCTTAATGCTATGTAACTCTATGATTTGTAGTTTGGTGAGGAACCAGGACTTTTGGCTAAAGATCTTATGAACAATAATGCCCATGATTTCATAGCATTGAGGCATGGCAGTTAAAGTGGTGTCAAATGGTAAAGTATAAATGCACACCTAATTGAGCCCCCTACAAGCTCCTTAGCTCAGCCAGTTTAGGGAGCAATATAAAGCTCATCAGTCAATATCGATACCCAAAATTATACAGCAATAAATACATATTCGAAAATGCAGCATGTACCCACCTGTGCAAATATGTGTGTAATAGTGTTCTGTTCACTTCTGAACAAATCTTCCTATTCAAAAGATACACACACTGGTGATGGGAGGAGAGGAAAGTGGAAGAAGCTAAGAAATCTTACAAGGCCAACAAAAAGAAAATGCCCCATTGCTTTATATTTGCCATTGTATTCCAATAGTTACGTAAGGAACTCCCTTACATGGGATATACTTATATCTATATTTAGGAAATGAAGAATTTTTCCTTGCATCTGAGATCATCTACTAGAAAAACTACTCAGCAATTGCCTATGTTAGGAAGCAGCAAAGTTTCCTATGCTGGGCCACAGCTCCCAGAATCTCTTTGAATGATCTTATCTTGGAACTGTAGTCCATAACAGAAACTTTCCAAAGTTCTTTTCTGAATCAGACCATTAGTTCATCTAGCTCATTCTTGTTTATTTGAGGAAATTGCTCACTAGCTTTGCAGGCGGGGGCAGAGGGGCATTCCCAAATGTACCTGGAGACGCCATGGATTGAATCTGACAGTTTACCTTCCAAATTTTGTGTTATATTGCTGAGCTGTGGCTGTTCCCTGGAGGCTTTTTCCTAAACACTTTTCTTAAAGTGTTACTGTTTAAAGGGCATATGACTGCACCACTTCAGGAACACAGAAAATATTTTTAATTTTAGAAAACAGAACTGCCAAATCCATCCCAATGTAAAATTGACAATTGTGCCTTGCTTTGGATAGAAGAATGCTCATCTTACATGAAAATCCACTGAATTGTAGGCTGTCAAAGCCACAGTGTAACAAGGTAGATTTAGAATCCATATGAGGGGACTACAGCACATGGCACTATGCCATGGCATCCAAGATGCATACAAACGATAGTATTTAGACCTAGATAAATGTGGATGCTTGCATTTTCAGTGAAACTCAATGTAGTGTAGTGGTTGGGTGTTGGTCCTGTATCCTGCATAAATTTTTCATCCTTGCCTGACAACTAGAATCATAGAATCAAAGAGTTGGAAGAGACCTCATGGGCCATCCAGTCCAAATCTCCATTTTTATGTTTAACTGCAACCTAGCTTTTGCACTTTCTTCTTTCTCCTTGGTTATAAGGTTTCTCGGCTCCTCCTCAGGATCTCATAGGATAGAACCAAGACTACTAAAGTGCTCTCACACTTCCATAATTGTGTATTATGGATACACTGAAGGGGATGGGGAAAAAGACAGATCAAGATCACTGATAACATAAATGTACAGGATTATATAGGATTATAGAGTTGAAAGTGACAATTACCTGACAATTACTAGATGCACTGGACTATTCTTAATTAACAATTCTATTACAAGCATTCTAGTCTGTTTTAGATTTAAAGAAATCAACTTTAAATTGACAAAAAGAGCATTTTCAAATGAGTTAAGAAAAATGCACCACCAGGGTTAAGACTGACAACCCCTATGCCATTCTTAACAAATCCCATGTTGTATCAACAAATTCATGACTAAATATGAATTATCTAGTAATAGTGATTTATTATAGTGATGCTTAATTTCTAAGTTTTTACATAATCAAATTAATTTTTCAAAATTAATATTCCAAAGCCCAATCCATCTCATAGCTTTTGCACAAAACAGATATCAATATGCAATCTGTTTATAGAGGATAATCACTTGCATATGTAGCGGTGACTGCTATTAATGTGAGAATAAAAAGCTGGTTTCCCTGGAAATACCTATAAATCTCAACTAAGTTTTCCGTGATCTATAAATTACACTGTTGAGCAAAAATAGTTTTTGCCTCTTCAGGTAAATTGGTTTTTTTAAGCTACTTCAGAGCTAAGATTATTCCTTCAGACTCTTTGATCATTGAACTAAATCTACAGGCAATGCATAGCTTTGCTGATGTGGTTATTATAGTACTTTGACTGATTGCTGGGAAACAAGTATCAGATCTTTCCAGGTTAAATGTCCTACTTTTGATCATAAAAAGAGGCTTCAAAGCAGACATTAACACTTTGTGGCAGCATAGGTCGCTTTTAGTACAAAGACTCCACTTGACACTTGAAAGACCCCCACTCCCTAAAATGGAGCCTAATTTGCATCATGTCATTTGCATTAATTTATCAAATGAATGCTACACATGACATTGCATTTATGGTAGTACATGTGTTATTTTGAAATTGTTACACTGCTATTTACAAAACAAAAGACAGCAGTTGGAAAAACCAATGAAATTTCTTGAGCATTTCCATATTTACAGATTCAACCACCCCAGCTTGAAAATATTAAATGAAAAATCCAAAAAGCACAAATATGGGTTTTGACATCTGAGGGTTGGGGGAGTCCTGAAACTAAACTCCAGCAAATACAAATGGCCCACTGTAAAAAGGCTGAAAAGGGAACACTCCATCATATTTGGCAACTACTAGCTGACTTCAGCTGACCATGTTTCTATGAATGAGAGCTCTCCAAAAGCCCCAATTGCCAACTGCCCTGCTCTGGTCTTGCAAACTCAAGCCTGTGGCTGTCTTTATTGAATCCATCCACTGAGGAGTGGTTTTTCTCTTTTCCACTTTTTCAGTGAGTCTTCTTGTGCTAATAATATGTCAATTAAGATTTCTTGACTAAGTCCCCATTTTGATTTATTACTGATCTTTGACTCTTAATGTCTCCATAACCTGCTTTAAAGTTGTGTAAATCATCTGTAGTTATTTTTGCTTTCTTAATATTCGTTTGTAACTTTGCTTTTGTACTTTTTCCTTGACTTAATAATAATAATAATAATAATAATTATTATTATTATTATTATTATTATTCTTTATTTATACCCCGCTTTTTTCCTCATGGGACCCAAAGTGGCTTACAACACCTTAAAATCATACAAACAACAAACTAAACACTTCTATAATCAATATGAATATCATAAAATAAGCAATTTAAAAACTAAACTACAATATACAGTCACATTTGTGTATGTCAGGTTATATTGTACTCTGCTCCAGTAATGATGTTATGAAGTTCTATCAGTCAGGGTTAATTTCCTTCATTAAAAGTCTGTCTAAACAGGAAGGTTTTTCATTGGTTCTTGAAAGAAGCAAGAGAGGGGGTGTTTTAATTTCTTTTGGGAGGGTGTTCCACAAGTTCAGGGTGGACACAGAGAACGCCCTCTCCCTTGTCAATGTCAGCTGCATTTGTGACAGTCGTGGAACTGAGAGTTGGGCCTCCCCTGAAGATCTTAAAGAGCAAGCCGGTTAGTATGAGGAGATGCAATCAGATAAGTAAGTTGGACCTGAACTGTTTAGGGCTTTACAGGTCAAAACCAGGACCTTGAATTGAGTTCGGAAACAAATTGGCAGCCAGTGTGGATGCTGTAGCAAAGGAATTGTGTGCTCCCTGGGTCCAGCACGTGTCGGCAGCCTTGTTGCAGCTTTCCGGACTAATGGAAGTTTCCAGGTACTCTTCAAGGGCAGCCCCACGTAGAGCCCGTTACAGTAGTCTAGATGGGATGTAACTCATGATAGTCACCCAAGTCTTTGTGATTTTCTACTAGCTTCCTCCAGTTTCTACAACCTTCATTCACACTGTAGAATGAATGCAGTTTGACACTGCCAATGGCTCAATTCTATGGAATCTTGGAAATTGTAGTTTTATGATTTGGCAGCCTTTGCTGCCAAATAGTACTGGTGCCTCACCAAACTGTGGGTTGCTTCAACATAGTCAAAGCCAAGTGCTTCCAGTGCAGCTATTGTGTCTCTTCCTTCTTATGGGGTTTTTTGTTGTAAAAGTAGACCTGCTTTCAGAGAATCTGTTCAGGTTTTAAAAAATCCTAACCTGTCAGCCAAATTCTAGTAAGGGGCTGATCTTCTACTTGAAAGTGCCCTATCATAGTTTCCCACCACTTCTTCCAAATATGACAGCAAGGGAGCAAGAATACACAGGAGGGTTACAAATGGAAGATAAAGTGTCTGGAACCCCGTTCCACAATTAAATGAAACAAATGAGGCAAAGCAATTGCTTCATGAAAGACTCCCTTGGAAAGCTACTAGATAATAATTGGCAAACAAAATGTCATGTTGTTGTTTATTCGTTCAGTCGCTTCCGACTCTTTGTGACCTCATGGACCAGCCCACGCCAGAGCTTCCTGTCAGTTTCACCACCCACAGCTCCTCCAAGGTCAAGCCAGCCACTTCAAGGATGCCATCCATCCATCTTGCCCTTGGTCGGCTTCTCTTCCTTTTTTCTTCCATTTTCCCCAGCATCATTGTCTTCTCTAATTTGTTTTTTGTGTCTTCTCATGATGATGTGGCCAAAATACTTCATCTTTTCCTCTAATATCCTTCCCTCCAATGAGCAGCCAGGCTTTATTTCCTGAAGTATGGACTGGTTGGATCTTCTCGCAGTCCATGCAACTCTCAGAACTTTCCTCCAGTACCAGAGTTCAAAATGTCACGATAGAAAACATTTTAACATATACAAAAGGTACCATCCTTCCCAACTGGCCAATATAGCCAGAGGTGGCCCTAGGTAATTTTCAATGGTAAGCAAACAGTATTTTGCGCCCCCCCCCCCCCCAACCAATCATTGATATATATATTCTGTTCGTCGTGGGAGTTCTGTGTGCCATATTTGGTTCAATTCCATCATTGGTGGAGTTCAGAATGCTCTTTGATTGTAGGTGAACTATACATCCCAGTAACTACAACTCGCACATGTCAAGGTCTGTTTTCCCCCAAGAGCACCTCAAGAGCGCCCCTGGGCAAAATCAACTATACTGCAAATGCTTACTTTGCGTAATAGGTTGAGCCGCCCCTGAATATAGCCAAAGACAACATAAGCTTCACTAGGCCAGCTGAAATTGTGCTAAATTCATACTCTTTTCAGCCTAAAGATATTGAAAATTCCTTAGGATTACCCTCACCACTCTTGTCTCATTGTAATGATATCCCTGAGGTAGAGAAGATTTGGATCTGGCATTACTCAACTCTTTCTTCTCCCCATCTCTTCTTTGGTCTCTTCTCTCTTTTTTGGCTTTTTAGGTACAGTGTTCTCCAACAGAACATTTCTGCCAGCATATCATTCCATCAGTGGATCTCTGAGATCAGTCAGCAGAAGGTCATTTGTACCAGCAGGATAAGCTGCTGTCTCATCCTAACCCTCTATAGTCAATTAATCTTTCAGACAGGATTGCACTGGCAACTAGTAGTTTGTTCTCCACACATAGGCCATTGCTTTTCAGTTTGACTGCCTTTTTTTTTTTTTTTTTTTTTGGAGCAAATGACACATGGACCATTATTACCCTCATATTCCCAGCTTGGGGAAATGAACAGAGTTAATGAAACATAATGTACTCTGTTTATTTGTAACAAATGAATATGGTCATTGGCACAGATAGAAAATATTATTTATATTGCAAAAAAAGTGTGAGCTTGTAACTGAAAAAATCAATGCCTACATGCAAGTAAGCCCCACTGAATTCAGTGGAGTTTATGCACATGTAAGCAAAGATAGGATTTATTGGATATTTTTTACTGCAAGTCTTTTTAATGCACCACTTATTTCCACCTCCATGTCAGTGGGATAGAGAATTCACTCTGGGCTTTAGTCTGAACTTCAAAGCTACTGTCCATGATGCTTAACCCTTTGTGGACATTATAGATTCTGCATCTTGGAACATTCCTCTGAATTTCAAACTGAAACCCAGAGTTTCTTTCACTGACCACTGACCTGAAAGCTATGAACTGCCATTGGGTTTTCCATAAACATGCCCAAGATTTAATCTTGTCTTTCTCTTGTACATGGTAGCATATTAACTGTTCTGCCTCATATAAGAATCATTACTTAGTGTCATGATGGTAAATAAGAGGAAACAAGTAAGTTTGTTGTTGTATGTGTTCAAGTAATTTCTGATTTATCTATCACAAGATTTTCTTAGCAAGATGTGTTCTAGGGGGATTTGCCTTTGCCTTCCTTTGAGGCTGAAAGACTTGTTCAAGGTTATGGAATCTGTAAAACCTGAGCTAATCAAAGCCTCTCATTTTCCACCTTGAAGCTCATTCCAACTTCTGTGCCTAGCAGATAGTGAGGGATGTCATTTTCCATACATGGACATTTGTGTTTTTTTTTTCTAAATTCATGTTGAATTCATGAACATTTGGGAAAGGCACAATTTTTCTCTCAGTCATTAAATGCCTCTCCATTGATGTCTACCAAGTCCATAAGTGGTCTTCAGGAGATTCAACACCTTGTGAAGGGAAAAAAAACTTCATGTGGTTACACAGTAATTGTGCTACATCATTCCTCTGCCGAGTGTCCACCTACCAATGTGCCTGCTTTTGTGGTCCTATTGAAGACACAGAAATGAAGGACAAGAGCCTGCTTTGCAAAGATGTAGAATAAAAGTTCTGCATGCAGAACTACACAATATCTCCCTGCAAACTAAGATTGCAAAAATGTACAGTTGAAATTCATGACCTGCAGGGTTAACAACTATTAACAAGTTTGTGTTTTATTTAAATGCTACATTAAAGTATTGAATTTAGTTAACTTAGCCATATGTTTCTCTCTCAAGTGAACATATTTTCCATATCCAGAAATTACATGATGCATGCCCGTTTGTCTTCATGAAGGGCTTGTATCCCAAAAACTACCTGTACTTAGCCATAGTAGGAACGCAGGAATGCTGGACCACTCCAACAACTATCATGTCAGGCTACACAGAGAAACCATTGGAATCCACAAGCATGTGGACAATTTCAACAGAAAGGAAGAAACCATGAAAATGAACAAAATCTGGCCACCGATATTTTTTAAAAAAACTCATAACAGTAAATAAAGGACAACACTCACAAACAGGGGAACTCCAGACAAGAAGCAATCAGGGACAGCTAATCACCTCTCAACAAAGGATTTCCCCAGGCAGTAAGAAGCCACAACTTGAAACTGCTAGGCCATTAAATGCTAATCAAGGTGGCCAATTGAAACATTCACACCTAATCAAGGTGGCCAATTGAAACATTTATACCTACCTCCAATAGAAAAGAGTTCTTTCTCCCACCCTGGACATTTTACAGATATATAAACCCCATTTTCCTAGTTTCCAACAGACCTCACAACCTCTAAGGATGCCCGCTATAGATTCAGGTGAAACGTCAGGGGAAAATGCTTCTGTAACATGGCCATACATCCTGAAAAACTTACAACAACCCAGTGATTCCAGCCATGGAAGCCTTCGACATTACAATCAGTATTAAACACTTTTAGTTATTCTGAGGTCATGTTAAACATGAGCTTAATTCTTCCACTGAATTTAGGTACTTAAGGTTAGCTGGATCATGCCTTTTAATCTTTTTGAAAGTTTTTGCTTCATTAGATGAACAAGTGAATGTTAGATTGCCATGGGAGAATTTCAGCTTATGTGAATCATCTGTACTAATCTATATCAATCAATTAAGTACACAACATTTTCCTTGCAGGTTTATTACTTACCATTAATCAGCACTAATTACATTGCATTGCATTTTGTGAGAATTAACTTCTACCTTTCAAATAACTTTTCTGGGGTTGGTTTCTCTTTTCTCCCACACTGCTGCCACTAACTGCTACCTTCCAGCAATTGTGAATGGCATGAAGAAGTTGTCACCAATGGATAGGGAGGTGTTTCTCCATCTTTCTAATTTATTTACTTCATTTCTATCCTGCCTTTCTCGACCTGAAAGGGGACTCAAGGAAACTTACAAATCCGGCAAAAATTCAATGCCGCACAGGTAAACAATAAAACACATCTCATAAAAATATAAAACATCTATACGTATAAGCAAATAAAACTCATAACAATTTATCAAAACACATTAAAAACCACAAAAAATGTCAAGTCATGATTTCATGTCCAAATTGTTTTCCAAAATCCATAGTCCATTATTAAAGTCTCATTTCATAGTCTCATTCCTCATGCCAGAACCTAGGGCCATCCAGTGAAGATACTTGCTGAGAAATCCAGTACACCCAACATAGATAATCAATGGAATGCATTGCTATGGGATGTGACAACCGTTACCACAAATGGCTTAAGAGGGAGGTTGAATAAATTCATTTGGCGATTAATACCTACTAATAATTAAGATGATACTGTGTCCAGATTCAGAGGCAGAATATCGTTTTGTGAACTCAAGAAGCATTGTCCTCATGACTTGATTTTGAGCTTATGGTTGATCACTAAACTAGACATTAGCCTTCCAGAAGATCTTTGAAAGCCACACAAATGCCCCCAAAGCCCTGTAGGAAATATTGGGGCATGTTTATTTTTTACCCTTGGGGAGTGCAGTTAGGATTGAAACGTGATAGAGATGCCCTCCACAGATCCCTAGAGATCATTTTGGGGCATTTGGAGAAAGAAAATGTTTTTGGGTGGCCCTGGAGGCCATAAAAAAATGACCCTGGCAATCAGATACAGCTCACAGGCCACACTTTGCCCACCCCTGCCCTAAAGCTTCAGAAACTTTTAAAACTAACCAATGGGCTGATATTGCTACATAGGCAATCTTGGTTGCCAGAGTGTATATTTGTTATTTTACAGATTCCTATGCCAGTTGGTCGCTTAGCAATAAAAATATCAAACTGAAAAGGAGGAAAGGCAGTTAACACCATTCTGTCTTTTACAGGTCTCATGAGTGTAGTGCAGATTTCATTATCAGTGTAGAGGGCAAAGCATCACAGGGTTCTTTCTGGCTTCCCGCAGTTCCGTTATTAATGTAGATGTATCAAATCATTCGAGCTTATGTCCAGTTCTGAGCCCCCACTTCAGCAACAAGGTTGACAAATTGGAATGTGTCAAAAGAAGGGGAATATATAGACACACACACACACACACTCCTACACACACAATCAAGTGAATACCTGTGAGGAAAGATGGAAGGAAATGGGCATGTGGAGCCTGTACAATAGGAAAATAAGAGTCAGAAGGAGGATCAGGCTGGAAGCTTGAAATACCTGAAGGACCATCATACTGGAGAAGGGAAAGCCTTGTTCTCTGCTGTACCAGAGGGTAGTAATAAATCTAATAGCCTTCCATTTCAGGAGAGTAGATTTCACAGGAATAGTAGAAAAGAAAGGTGAGGGGGGATAAGTTAGCCATGTTTAAATATTTGAAAAAAATGTCATATTGAGGAAAGAGCAAACTTGTTTTCTACTCCTCCAGAGAATAAGATTTGGAAAAATGGGCTAATAAAATAACAATAACAACAACAACAACAACAACAACAACAACAACATGATGTATTACCCACTTTCCCTAGTGGCTTGAAGCAGGGTACAACAGAGTTAAAACAGAGAGATAAAACACAACACCATTAAAATACATATGACAACAACATACACCCAAGACCACACCAATAAAATGCAGGTTAAAATTCACAAGTTAAATTTACTTTGTGGGTCTGCCAAAAGAGATAGGTCTTCAGTTGTTTCTTGAATTCTGACAACTGATTTAACAGTCAAAGTTTTTCCAGTAGGTCATTCCACAGTCTTGGGGCAGCCGATGAAAATATCCCCTGGGTGACAATGACCAGTTGGGTTCTGGCAGGCTGGAGTAAACCTCTCTCAGAGGACCTATGAGTCTGATTGTTAAAGTTACCAGAGAAGAGATGCCACCTAAACATTACACATAATCTTCCTGACAGGAAGAGCTGTTTGATAGTGGCATATGCTGCCTTGGTGTGTGGTAGAATCCCCTTCTCTGGAGGTTTTTGGCCATCCATTGAGGGACTTGGCCATCCATTGAGGGACTTGGATTGTGTGTTCTTGCATGTCAGGGAGTTGGACAGCATAGCTCCTGTGGACTCTTCCAGTTCTATGATTCTGTGAACTGTTTTGAAGGTAAGAGCAGTCTGATATTGAAATGAGTTACCTACAAAGTTCTATGATTGCTTCACCCACAATCCATGTTTGTTGTTGCTTATTTCAGGAGGAAAAACTGTTTAAATCATCTATAGTTTAAACATCCATAGTCTTAGTTATACAGCTTGGCTTCAGGCTTTTGGAGGGACACCATATCCCAGTATGTTCATGATCTAAGATTTTCTGGGGAGGCCCTTCTCCCTGCCCTGATCATTTTTCCAGACTTTAGAGCCCCTCCCTGGTGAGACTTGGCTGGTGCCATCCTTGCTCCCCTTGTGTCAGCAAATGAAAAAATTCCATCAATCTTAGAAATTGATTACAGTGGGCTTTTGAATAATATCCTGTTTTGCCGATGTCTTATAGTCTTTCAATGAATTTTAAAAGGTTTTACCTGTATTGATTGTTTAACTACTTTTAGATAACACATATTTATTGGTATTTTGCATGTTTTTTAATCTATGCTGCTTTTAATCATTTGTAAAGCATCATGAGGCCTCATAATATAACAACAGCAACAATAAGCACTAATAGCAATAACAACACAACAACAGGGAGAGGAGTGCTATGTGTACAATTTGGAGACAGGCTATGATAAGGAAAGGCAGAGATTGTTCCTGCCTCCCCTTTCTCCTTCTAACCTGTTTTATAGCACATTTCTCAGACTCACATAAATCTTGAGTTATTAGGAAGAACCACCCTGATGAAAAAGCAATAGCAAATGCTCCAAAATGCAGTATTGATTTGGCAATAAAAGTTTGGGCATTCTTCTATGAAAGCCTGTGAACTTTTTTATGGATCTTTGGCACATATCCATGAAACCATGCATGGTGTTCCAGTCAAGGGAAGGGAAGGTTAGAAACTAGGCTACTTTTTAGCGTGTTTTGCACAGAGGGGCACATGCAAGTTCCAAGGGATTTGAAACATTTCCCACAGAGGGGAAGAGGGGATGTCCTCCACATTCGACCCACAGCCAGCTGTCAGCTTAATTCAATGGCATATCCATTCTTAATTATGCTCAGGACCCAAAAGCAGAGATAATGGAGCACCAGGCTGCAGAGAAGGACCGCCATTCTTGGAATGGGGATTCTGCATTCCTACAGGGGTAGGCAATGGCATTGCAGGTAGAGATGTTAGGGTTTGCAACTGCAAACTCAACAGGTGGAATCCTAATGGGTGAAACCTTTAAACCCCCAAAAGGTGAAACATGTGAACTTGAAGAGGCATCATGAGCCACCAAGGTATGTGATCTCCTTACCATGCTCCCCTTACCCCTTAAAAAGGAGGTTCTGCTTTCTGGTTGAGGGCGCTTTAGCTTGTGCAGTAGAATGAGGTCTATTTGAATTCCCTTCTTCTGATCCATAAATATTGCAGGTAGACAAGGACCAGGATTCTGTTGATAGCATAAAATGGTGTAACATTTGATTTTGGTGGTGAATATCATTTAATGGATATTGCTCAAGGAGGTATCCATTTCTTCCTTGTACAAAACTTCCTCCATGACATAACACTGCTTAATAGTATATGGGTGCACCTCCATGGTCAAGAAGTGCCAGGATATTTTTGGCCACAAAAGGAGGAATAGTTGTCATCCTCCTGAACTTTCAGTGTAAAATATAGAGCATAATGCCCAAGATAATGAAGGGAAATACCTCGTTCTTTTTCCTATCTACCCTACTGTAGCTACATGGTGCCTGGACATAATAACAATTGTTGTTGCTGCTGTTGTTGTTATTGTTACTTTATTTTTGTATCCCATCACCATCTCCCCGAAGGGACTGAGGGTGGCTTTCATGGGGCCTAGCCCAATCAAACATAAATTAAAACATAAAAACATAACACAAATAAAATTTATAAAAGCAGCATCATAACAAAATAAAATAACATCAACAACAGCCAATACCCTGAGAGAATAATCAAATACTAAAACACGGGCGGGCAGGGGCTTGTGCACTAAAGTTGTAAGGACAGGGCAGTTGGAAAAAGTGTAGGAGCCAGATGATAAATTAGGTCTGAAAGGGCAATATTAGTCAGAACACTATATACAGGGGACAGTTGAAAAGTGCAGAAGCCAATTATTAAATTATGATTGAGGGGGCAGAATTATCTAATGAACCATTTACTCAAATGCACAGTGAAACATCCACTTTTTAGGTCTTTTTTTTTTTTTTTTGGTCGTGTCAGGAGTGATTTGAGAAACTGCAAGTCGGTGTGAGAGAATTGGCCATCTGCAAGGACGTTGCCCAGGGGATGCCCGGATGTTTTGCTGTTTTATAATCCTTGTGGGAGGCTTCTCTTGTGTCCCCACATGAGGAGCTGGAGCTGATAGAGGGAGCTCATCTGCGCTCTCCCCGTATTCAAACCTATGACCTGTTGGTCTTCAGTCCTGCCAGCACAGGGGTTTAACCCACTGCACCACCGGGAACTAAACATATTGTTTCCCATGAAGTAATAACAGTTACTACAACTGTTATCAGCCTCTTCCCACTGAAGAGAATAAGCCATCATATCTCTTGATCTCCAGCAAAGGATCACCGCCTTGTCGGGGCGCTGGAGCTTGAGCACCTCAATGATGTCATGAGCGAAACCGTGAAGGGACACCCAAGACGGGACGGTTGTGGCAGAGAGGTCAGACCAAGCGTGATCCCTGGGGAAGGCAATGGCAAACCACTCCAGTATCCTTGCCAAGAAAACTAAATGGACCAGTACAACCAGAGATATGTCGGTATGCCATTGGAAGATGGGACTCCCAGGTCGGAAGATGGCCAAAATGCTACTGGGGAGGAGCAGAGGATAAGTTCAACTAGCCCCAGATGTGATGACGCAGCTAGCTCAAAGCCGAAAGGAAGGCTAGCGGCCGACGGTACTGGAGGCGAACGACGAATCCGATGCTCTAAAGATCAACACACCATAGGAACCTGGAATGTAAGATCTATGAGCCAGGGCAAATTGGATGTTGTTATTGGTGAGATGTCAAGACTAAAGATAGACATTCTGGGGGTCAGCGAACTGAAATGGACTGGAATGGGCCACTTCACATCAGATGACCACCAGATCTACTACTGCGGACAAGAGGAACATCGAAGAAATGGAGTAGCCTTCATAATTAATAAGAAATTCGCTAAAGCGGTGCTTGGATACAACCCAAAAAATGACAGAATGATCTCAATTCGAGTGCAAGGAAAGCCTTTCAACATCACAGTGATCCAAATATACGCCCCAACCACAGCTGCTGAAGAAGCAGAAGTAGATCAGTTCTATGAGGATCTGCAGGACCTACTGGATAATACACCAAAAAGAGACATTATTTTCATTACAGGAGACTGGAATGCCAAGGTGGGAAGTCAAATGACAACTGGGATCACAGGTAAGCATGGTCTGGGAGAACAAAATGAAGCGGGACGCAGGCTGGTAGAATTCTGCCAGGAAAACTCGCTGTGTATAACGAATACTCTCTTCCAACAACCTAAAAGACGGCTTTATACATGGACCTCACCAGATGGTCAACACCGAAATCAGATTGACTACATCCTTTGCAGCCAAAGGTGGCGGACATCCATCCAGTCGGTGAAAACAAGACCTGGGGCTGACTGTAGCTCAGATCACGAACTTCTTATTGCCCAATTTAGAATAAAACTAAAGAGATCAGGGAAAATACACAGACCAGTTAGATATGATCTCACTAACATTCCTAGTGAATATACAGTGGAAGTGAAGAACAGATTTGAAGGACTAGATTTAGTAAACAGAGTCCCAGAAGAACTATGGACAGAAGTCCGAGACATTGTTCAGGAGGCGGCAACAAAGTACGTTCCAAAGAAAAAGAAAACCAAGAAGGCAAAATGGTTGTCTGCTGAGACACTGGAAGTAGCCCAAGAAAGGAGGAAAGCAAAAGGAAACAGTGATAATAAGGGGAGATATGCCCAGTTAAATGCGCAATTCCAGAGGTTAGCCAGAAGAGATAAGGAACTATTTTTAAATAAGCAATGCATGGAAGTGGAAGAAGACAACAGAATAGGAAGGACAAGAGACCTCTTCCAGAAAATTAGAAACATTGGAGGTAAATTTCAGGCAAAAATTGGTATGATAAGAAACAAAGATGGCAGGGACCTAACAGAAGCTGAAGAGATCAAGAGAAGGTGGCGAGACTATACAGAAGATCTGTATAGGAAGGATAATAATATTGAGGATAGTTTTGACGGTGTGGTGAATGAATTAGAACCAGACATCCTGAGGAGTGAGGTGGAATGGGCCTTAAGAAGCATTGCTAACAACAAGGCAGCAGGAGACGACGGGATTCCAGCTGAACTGTTTAAAATCTTAAAAGATGATGCTGTCAAGGTGATGCATGCCATATGCCAGCAAATATGGAAAACACAAGAATGGCCATCAGACTGGAAAAAATCAACTTATATCCCCATACCAAAAAAGGGAAATGCAAAAGACTGCTCCAACTTCCGTACAGTGGCCCTTATTTCTCATGCCAGTAAGGTAATGCTCAAGATCCTGCAAGGAAGACTCCAGCAATACATGGAACGAGAGTTGCCAGATGTTCAGGCTGGGTTTAGAAAAGGTAGAGGAACGAGAGACCAAATTGCCAATATCCGCTGGATAATGGAGAAAAGCAGGGAGTTTCAGAAAAACATCTACTTCTGCTTCATTGACTATTCTAAAGCCTTTGACTGTGTGGATCATAATAAATTGTGGCAAGTTCTTAGTGGGATGGGCATCCCAAGCCACCTTGTCTCTCTCCTGAGGAATCTGTACAAGGACCAAGTAGCAACAGTCAGAATTGACCACGGAACAACAGACTGGTTCAAGATTGGGAAAGGCGTCCGGCAAGGCTGCATACTCTCACCCAACCTTTTTAACTTGTATGCAGAACACATCATGCGATGTGCGGGGCTGGATGAATGCAAAGCTGGGGTGAAAATTGCTGGAAGAAACATTAACAACCTCAGATATGCAGATGACACCACTCTGATGGCCGAAAGCGAGGAGGAGCTGAGGAGCCTTCTAGTCAAGGTGAAAGAAGAAAGTGCAAAAGCTGGGTTGCAGCTAAACGTCAAAAAAACCAAGATTATGGCAACAAGAATGATTGACAACTGGAAAATAGAGGGAGAAACCGTGGAGGCCGTGACAGACTTTGTATTTCTAGGTGCAAAGATTACTGCAGATGCAGACTGTGGCCAGGAAATCAGAAGACGCTTACTTCTTGGGAGGAGAGCAATGTCCAATCTCGATAAAATAGTAAAGAGTAGAGACATCAGACTGGCAACAAAGATCCGCCTAGTCAAAGCCATGGTATTCCCTGTAGTAACCTACGGATGTGAGAGCTGGACCTTAGGGAAGGCTGAGCGAAGGAAGATCGATGCTTTTGAACTGTGGTGTTGGAGGAAAGTGCTGAGAGTGCCTTGGACTGCGAGAAGATCCAACCAGTCCATCCTCCAGGAAATAAAGCCCGACTGCTCACTGGAGGGAAAGATACTAGAGACAAAGTTGAAGTACTTTGGCCACATCATGAGGAGACAGGAAAGCCTAGAGAAGACAATTATGCTGGGGAAAGTGGAAGGCAAAAGGAAGAGGGGCCGACCAAGGGCAAGATGGATGGATGGCATCCTTGAAGTGACTGGACTGACCTTGAGGGAGCTGGGGGTGGTAACGGCCGACAGGGAGCTCTGGCGTGGGCTGGTCCATGAGGTCACGAAGAGTCGGAGACGACTGAACGAATGAACAACAACAAATCTCTTGATGATATACTTTGTAGGTGGTTTGTTGTTATTCTGTACTTTCATGTCATTTCCAAGTTGAGACAACTCTATAGTGATGCTAATGTGGTTTCCTTGAGAAGACTTCTTCCAGGGCAGGCCCGTAGCCAGGATTTTGTTTCGGGGGGGGGGGGGGGGGGGGGCTGAGTCTGAGTGAAAAAGGGTCTACCTTAGCAAACCTTTTGTATCGTTCCACCAATAGCCCCATGCATATGGGATATATTGAGCATGGTGATCAGCTCATGATATGAATAAACATAACAGTTTAAATAATGTACCAGTAAGGCCTTCTTGTGGACCACCATGAGAATTTCGGGGGGGGGGGGGTTAAGCCCCCCAAGCCGCCCCCCCCCCCCCCCCCCCGCTACATGCCTGTTCCAGGGGCTTACCATTGTCTTCATCTAAGGCTGAGAGTGTGATTTGCCCAATACCACCCAGTACAGTACATCTCTATGATTGACTGATGATTTGAACCATGGACTTCCAGAGTCTTAGTTCAAGAATCAAACCACTACACCAATACTGGGTAGATTGCACCCCTCACCAAAAAAATTGTCATTGGATGCACATCTGATTTGAAAACTGAAGAAACAGTTTCACCTATATTGTACTGTCCTGCTATTTGAGAATGTGCTTGCTTGGCAGAGGTTTTTAAAAGGCTTTGAAGGGAAACTATATATATAAAGACCAATGGAATCAACCTGTTCCCAAGGTTAAGTGATCAGAATTACAAACATGAAAAGCTGAAGGGTTGTAACACACACCTTATGGAAGCAGCATATTGACACAGTACTAAATGCTCCTCAGATAGCAAATTATATAACCAATTGGGAAAATGAATCATTTTGTTTCCTCCAAAGCAATCTTTTGCTCCAAAGCAATCTTTCACAGTTTAATAACTTAGCTGTTTGTACTCGTATTGCAAAAGCCCTTGGTGAAACTGAGCTTTGTCCTTCTGAAACAGTTACTGCAGCACCAAACAATATGGTGTTACATTTAATTTCCTCAAATACCACATATAAGTAACAAAGAGGAAACACATAGGTTATTTATAATTAATTAATGATTTTTATATGCAGTTGCCATATGACATTGTAACATTTATATAATGAACTGATAATTGAGTAGACCTTAGTTGCAGTTTGCTACAAGGAGAGGGACAGTTGTTCTTAACTCTATCCCTAAAATAGGTTACCTCATTTGAAGTGTGGATCCTAGAAGAAATTCGCTGCTCCATTAATGAGAGCCTCATCAGCCACCACTTCCATTGTCTCAACACCAGAGCATCAAGGCAATAGGATCAGGCACAGCAAGCATTTGGACATAAATACCGTGTAGGTGTATTATGCTGGTGCTAACTGAACTAGTGCAGATGGTGGCAGTAGGAGAGAAAGAGGTGGGAAAATAAGCTGTTAGAAACGGAGAGATTTTGCCTGTTTTTCCTCTTGAACACTTTTTTTGTGGTCTGTGGCACTCAAGTAGGACAGTTCAGGATGATACAGCCAGCCTTGTCCCACCTCTGTGCTGCATTTACATAGCTACAAATTAAATTCAGGTTCTCATTCTGCATTAATCAGACATTAGTGACTGAAACTGCCTTGCACTACTGATTAAAAGACAAACTGAGAAACATCAGGCTGAATAAGGATGACTGAGCAATTCATTTTCTTAGTATTCCATTGTGAATTTAAGTAAAGCTGAACTCATTTATAATGTGAACATACTAAACATGTCCTTTTTGAAAATAAAGGCAGCAGAGAAAAGGGTTTGCTGTTAAAACCCATGCATATTATGCACAAACAAAACATAACATAATAATAATAACTTTATTTTTATACCTCACCTCCATCTCCATGAAGGGACTCAGGGCAGCTTACATGGGGCCAAGCCTGAACAATACAGCTAAAATGTTACACATTGAAATGCAAAACAGCAATATAACAATGTATTAAAAAGGCATCAAAACCAACAACCAGTAAACAAATTCAATTTATCGTCACAGGTGGGCAGGCTAGTGCAACAATAATTTAAAGGATAGGCTAATGAGTAAAGTACATAGGTCATGTAGCAGCAGTAAGGATAAGAGCAATAGTAAAGTGAAGGACATATTTTTTTAGTCTCATCTGGGGCTTGCTATCTAGGGATTTGTCTACTCAAAGGCACAACGGAACATCCATGTCTTTAACTCTTTGCGGAAAATGGGCAGTGAGGGTGCTAGCCTAACATTTAGTTAAATTTACCCAAAAAAACCCCCATGAAAAGGCATATACAGTGTTCCCTCACTTATCACGGGTGTTATGTTCCAGGACCACTCACAATAATTGAAAATCTGCAAAGTAGGGACTCCCCATCCCCTCCTCCTCATTCCCCTCCTCTTCCTTCCTAAATCCCCAGCACCTTCGAAGGGGCTTTGATGTGAGGCCACTGAGGAAAGGCCAGGCCCAGCCCTCAGGCAGCCAGGCAAGGAGGAAGTGAAAGAGCGCGCCTGCCCGGTCGAGGCCTTCTTTACCCCCTACCGAAGGTGGCCCTCGCCCTCCTAACCCTGTCCCCTCTGCCTCCAGCCCCTTTGGGCCTATGGCCTGCCCACCCACATCTTTGGGAATGAGCTGGTTCTCCTCACTGGCCCGTGGCGCAGGCAGGCAGGCCAGGAGGCAGAGGGAGTCATCGTCAACAGCAGCAGTAGTCCAAGGAGTCACCAGAATAGGAAGGAGGTGCAGACGGGAGAAGAGAAGGCGGCCAGGAAGAGCTCGTTGAAGGCAGCATGGTTCCCTTGTTCTCGGTGGCAGCCTCCTCTCCTCCTCCGCTTTCTCCGACTCCACCCCCCTCAGGGAGGAAATGATAGCAACATCTCAGCGCCCTCTCTCCGCCAGCACCAATCAATGGCCCACCAGCACCAATAAATTTATATTTATTTTTAAAAACCGTGAAACTGCAAGTCCACATAAAGCGAACCACAAAGTGGAGAGGGAACACTGTATGTGCAAAAGTACATATAATTTGAAGTGCATTCAAAAATGCAAACTTTTCAAAGAATACACATACAAATTTGTACAATGTGAAGGAAAATTGGGATCAACCCAAGTATAAGACCTAGCTCTTTCTGTGCTGCTGAACTCCCAAGAATTGAAAATAACGTCAGTTCTTGCCTTCAGAACCCATTATGTATTGTTGTTTTCATGGTCTGTGTAAACCAACCACAGGCAACATGTAATCTAGCCTCTGGAAATTCCAAAAACCCCACACACATCACACTCACAATAGCAATGGTTGAGAGAAAAGATTGCGGCATTAAAACACATCCTCTTGAAGCTACTAGAACTGTGATTCTTCTTCAAAATAACATGTTGGACTTCCATGTACCTTACTTGATGGAAAAAGTGAATTTTTTTTCAGGTCTGGCTATGGCCCCAAGTCTACTGCATTTCCTCTTCCTTGCAGTAGATTACAAGTTGAGCATCCCTTGTATTGAATTCCCAAATCTTCCAGTATATAAAATGGGCCACATGGGTGACTGAGGTACTGATGCTCCTACTTTCCGATGGTCCAGCATAGACAAAATTGGTTTTGTACACAAAATTATTGGAGATACTGTATAAAATTACCTTCAGTCTATATATAAGGTATACGTGAAGCATAAATGAGTTTCATGCTTAGACTTGGGTCTGATCTCCAAGTTATCTCATTATGTTCATGTATGCAAATAAAGCTATTTTTAAAAATCCAAAACACTTCCAGTCTGTTTGGATAGCATTTTGGATATGGGATGCTCAAGCGGTATTATGGAATATTTGAAACATGTAGCATAATGTTGAGAAGTTCCATTTAAAGCTCTTGTGGCTGTTTATCTGCCTAATTTCTCCAAACTATGCTATAGTTTCTATGTCATTGTTTCCAGATTGTTAAATAACCAGACAGACATGGACATGTCTGTCTGGCTATCTGTCAGATTTTTGTTTGTTTGTTGTCACTCTAATTGCCTAAACACAAAGTACTCCTAATGCTGCCCAACTCGAATGGGCTGGTAAATAGCTCCGTAGGCTGATCGTCCAGTTCTGTTTCTGTACTTTTATTCCATGCAGTAAATTGTTTTATCACATTGTTTGTACTGAGTTTGACAAAATGATTACAGACTGCTCCAGACACATTCTCGGAAGAGTAATGGTAACTGAGAAGGCAGCTGCCACTTATACTCATGCCAAGAGGAACAAGGAAAACAGAGTGGTGATGGGTAATCAAAACCATTAAGTCTGTGTTGGCCAGCACAAATTCTCCGGATGTGTACAAAGGTTAAGGGTTAACATATGCCACTGGGAACAAAATGTGATTTGTAATAATGCTAAAGCAAGAGTTTTGTGACCAAAAACAAGGAGTCAATGTCTGTTACAAATGAATGCTTTTTTGTGGCTCATAAAATGCAAGATTGTCCTCCTGAAACTTTAACGCACAAAACAACTCAATATATATTGCAAATAATATGGAATAATCCTCTTTCTAAGCATCTTTGTTTGGAATGGACATTGGTGAGTGTCAGAGGCTGTGAAGAAAAAATTCGAAATTTACCTCTACTGTGTGATTTAAAAGTGAATGGCTTTGAGGAGATATTGTTGGAAGATCCAATGAGACCAATTATCTTCTACCTTTTTTCGACCCATCTTTTAACTCAACCAGTATCACACGACCTGTTTTTAATTTTTTTTACCGTATGTTCTCTCTCCTTCCTCTTCCTTGAAGTCATTATTCTTCTTTCTGTATTTTTCCTTTGCTCTATCCTATTCCTTCCTCTTTCCCGTTCACTTTGCTTTTCTTAATAACTGTTTTGAAATGGGAAAAAGAAAATGTTTGTAAGCTATACCTTGGACACATCACCAAATTAAGTACCAATGATTGAGAAAATTCTAACTAGATGCTGAAACTGCTATTTCAATGTTCAGGCTAGAGCCAAACTGAAGGAACATTTCATATGCCACAAAATTCTTATTTGGAGGAAATTGCCTTCATTTTGGTGACCCCACTAATAGCTACACCTCTGATAACTGATATGATTTTAGTATATTTGTTTTCTGAACATCTTTATTCTATCCATCCATTCTAACTGCTACTGCAGTTACTGGTACTCAAGAGGTACAGAACAGCAGTCAACATCTCCAAAACAGCCATCCCTTATATTTGTGTGTCACATCTTTTTTATTGTTAATATGATTTATGTCTAATGTGTGGTTTTTACTATTGTAGTTGTACGGCATTGAATTTTGCCATTATCTATGTGTAAACCTCTTTGAGTCCCCCTAGGAGTGAGAAAAGTGATATATAAATACTGTAAAATAAAAAATAAAATTGTAAAATTGTAAATCAGAGGACAGGGAACTGTCAAATGAACAAGTATGTAAAGAACTATATACCTTGATAGTGTTATATAGAATCATAGAATCATACAGTTGAAAGAGGTCTTGTAAGCCATCCAGTCAAACTCCCCTGCCAAGAAGCAGGAAAATTGCATTCAAAGCACCCCCGACAGATGGCAATTCAGCCTCTACTTAAAAGCCTCCAAAGGAGGAGCCTCCACCACACTCTAGGGCAGAGAGTTCCACCACTGAACAGCTCCCACAGTTAGGAAGTTTTTCTTAATGTCCAGGTGGAATCTCCTTTCCTATAGTTTGAAGCCATTGTTCCACATCCTGTCTCCAGGGCAGCAGAAAATCAGCTTTCTCCCTCCTCCCTATGACTTCACCTCATGGCTATCATGTCTCCTCTCAGCCTTCTCTTCTTCAGGCTAAACATGCCAAGCTCTTTAAGCTGCTCCTCATAGGGCTTGTTCTCCAGTCCCTCATCTGGACACATTCCAGTTTGTCAACATTTCCCTTCAATTGCAATGCCCAGAATTGGACACAGTATTCCAAATGTAGTCTGACCAAAGTAGAATAGAGGGGTACCATGACTTCCCATTGGCTTTTTTAGCTGTTGCATGACATTGTTGGCTCATAAACATATGAAGAAATGTTTATCATTATTATCATCATCTTTTTTGTTTAGTTTATTTGTTGCCCACTGAAGGCAAACCAAGGTGGCGGGAGATCAGGTATTTGAATTGGGTATGGTCACCCATTTCTCAACAGTTTTCCTATATCCAGACAGGGACCAGAAGAAAAGAGAGAAGCTAATCCAAGCAGTTCATAAATTCAAGAAAGAAATTGATAGGAATCCTTCAATACCCTCAGGCCATTCCAGGAACATTTCCACGGAGAATCGTAAAGTAAGTGAGTGTATTTGTTATATGATCTGTACGCAGCCTACTTTTGGGGGGAATTGCTTATAAGACATTTCTACTCCATGGGGACTACACTCCAGGCTTGTTTAACATTTATGTGATTGACACTGCTGTTTCTGTTGGTTACATAACACTGAAAATCCTACAACTCCCCTCCCCCCCCCCCCAAAAAAAATAGGCCTGGAATTTCTGAAATATTTAGGTGTTTCTCAATAGATATCTTTTAATTTTTACTTTCTGAACAAATTTTGGATTGGAAAGCAACTGTATATATCTATCCGTTTGCATACTTCTGAGCTGGAATTCTGCTTACGCCAGTGGACATAGTATATTAGGGGAAAGATCCATGCAAAAATTGGGAAAACTTGTGTACAAAATACAAATATTTGAGGGCATCTTCTATAGAAAAAAAAACAACATTCATTTCTGTGCACAGTTAAAACCTGTATATGGAAATTGTACAGAATGGTCTAATGAATGATCACAGCAAAATTGGCAGAAATTGGATAGAAATTGCTTGCTCTTTCCCTACATCAGGGTGCTTACAACAAATAGTGGTGTGTTCCCTATTTTCAGGATCAAATAACGCCATCCCTTATAATACATTAAATTAACTTTTGCTCTGAATGTTGTGCTGGATCATAATCATAACCATTTCCTTCCTATAAAGCATTAGGTCCTGATGAAATGTGTTTTCCCCATGCATACCTATGCAGGAACCATATTGCAAGTATTTACATAAAAGAAAATACTCTTTTGGGAGAGGCCCTATATTATTATTATATACTATGGAGATGATTTACAGCATCGTATTTTTTTTCCAAGGTGGAAAGTTTCTAGCTGTACTCTTTGGATCAGTGCCTGGTCAGCAGCAGTAGCCTGTCTGTATCCCCTTTTGTTCTTTTTCCTAATGAAGGGTTTTCCCCTCTTTAATTAAAACTCTTATTGTGATCACACTAGCATTAAGTCGGGGATTATATCATTGGTACTTAATTTAAATTGTTTTCCTCCACACCATTTGGTTCGCCCACTCCGCAACTGAAAGTAATCGGCACACTTCCCATGTGATCTGACATGTTCTTGCGAGTTGGAGTCGTTTGACATAAATATTGGGATGATGACTTGAGTCGTGCTGGATGTTACCGTCTGCTCAGACTTTCAGCAGACCACCCACTCACTTCATCTCTTATACTTGCTTAACCTGCAAAGCAGAATCTTGAATCCTTCATGGCAAATACCTGCCATAAAAACACAGGTGGTTTTTTGCTTTGTTTTGTTTTTTGCTAATTCTGTCATAAACTGATCACAGTCTTCCACACTTGTGCCACATAAAATGAAGAGATAGTGTAGGTTGCCCAGAATATGTTGGCTCTCAAAGAATAGTATAATCTAATTACTCTAAAGACACCAGCTCATGTTATATCTTGGAAGCTAAGCAGGATCAGTCCTGATTAGTATTTGGATGGGAGATTGCCAATGAATATATTTTTCAGTGGAAGGAACTGGTAAAACTATCTGAGTATTCCTTGCCTTTAAAAAAACCCATATGAACTCAAGGTTCATGACAGATATCCTTCCATACCCAAACAGAATAAGATAACTCACAAATAATACATGGGGGATAGATGTAGATTAAACTGCAGGTACTTGTCCCAGGGCATGAGAGTCATATAAAGCTTTCAAACAAATACTTTATGAGCCATAGCTACATCTTATGGAACCTTGAAATTTGTAGTTTTTATGCCCGGTGGTGCAGCGGGTTAAACCACTGAACTTGTTGACTGAAAGATCAGTGGTTCGAATCCAGGGAATGGGATGAGTTCTCACTATTAGCCCCAACTTCTGCCAATCTAGCAATTCAAAAACATGCAAATGTGAGTAGATCAATAGGTATTGCTCCGTTGGGCAGGTAATGACGCTCCATGCAGTCATGCCAGTCACATGACCTTGGATGGTGTCTACAGACAATACCGGCTCTTCGGCTTAGAAATGGAGATGAGCACCACCTCACAGAGTTGAACACAACTAGACTTAATATCAAGGGGAAACCTTTACTTTACCTTATACCCTGAAACATTTCAGAGAGGAAAAATGGCACATAAGTATCTTAGCACAGAGTGTGGTCAATATGGCAAAAGCTTTTAATGAAGAGGAACAGAAGTACTAAGAGAGGCTGCAGCCGTTTGCTTTTGTCTAGGCCAGTGGTTCTCAAACTGGGGTCCCCAGATGTTTTTGGCCTACAACTCCCAGAAATCTCAGCCAGTTTACCAGCTGTTAGGATTTCTGGGAGTTGAAGGCCAAAAACATCTGGGGACTCCAGGTTGAGAACCACTGGTCTAGGCCTACATTAAAGGACAAGATCTCATTAGTTTCTCCCATTGTCCACCATTGTGTAGAGCACAAACTGCTTTTGTATTTTGAAAGCTGTTTGCAACAATTGAAATAAAGCTTAGGATAATGGGGGAAATTTGGAAGGAGGGATCCTGGATCATTTATAAATATACATGTGAAAATAATTTGGATTGTCTCTGCAAACTTGGGACAATTGAAGGGTATGAGTTTGGTGAGGCACTCAAGCTCCCTAAGATTCAAATCCCAGGGTTTCATAGGACTGAACTATGACAGTAAAGGTAGAGATTATAGTTCTACAGTGCGAAGGTGTTCAAAGCCAATCTTGTTACTGGAATGTTCTGCGTTTTTCTTCAAAATTGCATTTTTTAAGCCTCCCATCACCAATTATTCTTTTTTCCCATTCTTCAGTGGCTACAGAGCAGCCTGAATTTGCTATCAGGTGGAAAAATGTCACCCTTGAAAAAAAGAGAAGATTGCCCTCTTAATTATTTAAAAATGACACTTCCAGGTCATCAGTCTCCAGTTTTGAAGTCAGAGGAGATCATTCAAGATATTCTTCACTGGCCTTTATCTCAGATTTCCAATAAAGGAAGAAATATGGTGCAGAAGCATAGTCCACAGGTTCGCTGGTCTTATCCCCCTCTTCCAAGCCACAGCAGGATGAAGATGTTTCAAATCCCTTGGAAGACAGCTCTCAGTCGAGATCTACTAGACACACATGCACGATACTTTACGGAAACCAAACAGCCTTTTACGCCCAAAGTTTTAAAAACAGCAAGTACATCTTTCCTTTCAAAGTACAGGTATTATAACCAGCCATCTAAAAAGAAAAGTCTTTCAGCTGCCCCACAACAATATAAAAAGTCAACCAAGATTTGCAGGTAAAGTACGCATCAGTTCATCATGTATGCAGTTATCTCACCTGCATTATCCCCAATGAAAATTCAAATTAAAAGCCTTATGTGTTTTATTTCTTTTGATAATGATAATTGGGGAAAATGGAAGTACTCTTGAAAATATGCAACAATTCCTAATATTAGATTTTTTACTTAGCTATTTGTTTTTGGTATGATGACTAATATTCATCAATTGCTTCACAATATTATTTTGGCAAAGGTCCTTTTAGGGAATTTTCAGTGCATTTTGGCTATATTTTGTTCAGTAAGACAGCATATCCACATTTTCACTGATCCATGCCCATGGGAAGTTGGTCTCTATGAATTTGCTAGATCCTCCAACCAATTCTATAGTTTACTTTCCATGGAAATTATATGACATCAAGAATTGAATACGCCAAACTATAGAAAACACAAAACATACCAACATCAGAAGATTGGATTCCAAATGTTTTTGCAATAGCCAAAATTGACAAATTAATGTTAGCTCTGCAACAAAAAATACATAGAAACTTCAAGAAGAATGGAAAACCTTTATTGAATTTATACAGAACCAAGAAAGTTGATCACAGCAGGATTTGTTGACTAAAAATAGTACTAATAGTATATAGATACATATAGTATGTAGATACAGATTATACTATTTATATACTTTACATTCAAGAGACTTTAGATAATAGACTTGTTAGTACTCTTTAATTAGAATAGAAGTATTTGCAAGCTTTATTATTTTGATATTTCAAAACTTTGAATATATATATATATATATATATATAGTTTTGAAATAGATACACACACATACATAAAGTTGTGTAGTGTTTAAAAAGAAGATGGAAAGATGACAATGTAATATAGTAAATTCTCACCAACACAATATTCATTTACTAACAATTTTTTAGATTTGTATGGCAATAATAATATTATAATAAACTTTAATTGTGTCTTGCCCCCTCTCTCAAAAGGGACTCGGGGCAGCTTACAATAAAAATACAATATACAATATAATAGCATCCAAAACAACATAGATCAACAATAGTTAAAATTAGATAAAAGACATGTAAAGAACTGAAAGAGAAGATAGGAAGAACATTGGACTGTATGGGAAGACATGACTACCAGTTTTGACGTCGGATGACAAGAGCATTATTGTCTATTATAGAAGATATATGGAATTTTCAAAACTTTAGACGATGTGTATAATAGTACTTGAGAGGAAAATATAGACGTAACAATTATAAATAATTCTCTTCCCCCTCAATTCACTTCCTCTTCCTCAGATATATAGTAGACATTTATATAGTTCTAATCTACTAACCAGAGCTCCACTACCCTCAACTTCTTTTTTGTTCTTCTTTTCTTTAATGATGTTTTAAAGCTTAATAAAAACTTATGGAGAAAAAATTACCATAGAGTTGCCTCAGAGGACTTCACAAATTCCTAGAGAAGAGCTCTTTCTATGAATCTCTAGGTCTTCCAACAAATCTTTATTGTACCCTGGGACCAGAAGTGTGGAAATTCAAGGGCATTCAGTTATATATGCAGTGTCATGTAACCATTCATTCATCCAGACAGGAACCTATCCCCCATGAATACAGGGGTATAACTGAACTTTTCACAATTGTTTTTAAAACAATTAAAAATGAATGTGCTTGCAATGTACTAAAAGCTTGTGGCTTTTGTCACAACTATTTCTAAGTTCTGTGTAAGATCTAATGACCTCAGATAATTTTAAACTGCCATCAGTGTTATTCAAAATGTTCTTTTTCATCTTTTAGGTCTTTGGAAGATGAATCTCTAAGATCTTATGCAGATCATTGCACACAGCATCCAGTCAAGGTTACTGTAACCTTGTTTAATTTTGGATGAAATGTTATGAGGAGTAATAGTATTAATAAATATGTGCAGTTCTAGAATGTGGGTGTAATGTGATTTTACAGAAAACAACAGACATCATAAGAAATACTGGTTGTTGTCCCCCAACCCTCTTTAATTCCACTTTGAAGCTGCAGTATACATGCACTTTTTTCCTACAGGACAATTCTGTTGAAGTAAATGTAGATATATTCTGGGTGTGCTGTAAAAAGTAGTTGATTGGGGCTATTAAATAAAAATTAATTAACTAATATGTTTAGCATATCTAGCATTTCAAGTATTCACAGGCATATAGTGAAAATAGTTCTTGATTCATCATTGTCATCATTGGCAATCACTTGTGTTCAAGTATGATTGTCTTCCAAGTGTTGGATCTTGGCGATGGGTCTGTAAGTGACTGTAGAGATCTATTCTTGGCCTGCATGTTCTTTTACAGTGAGGACATTGACTTCCAGGTCGAAAGCAGTCCCGGTCAGGGTTGGCTTGATATGCCTTCCTCATGAAAAGTTTTGCCCTTTCATCCCCTATTCGTGCCTCTGCAGCACTGTTGGTGAGAGCTGACCTTCTGTTAGAGCGCTCGAGGGCCAGGGCTTCCCAGTTCTTGGTGTCTATGCCACAGTTTTTAAGGCTGAGTTAAGCTTTAAATCTCTTTTCCTGTCCACCAACATTCCATTTTCCATTCTTGAGTTGGGAGTACAGTAACAGCTTTGGAAGATGGTGCTCAAGCATTCAGATAACGTGGCAGAGTTGGTGGCTTCGAAGGGAGATACCTCAATAGTTTTCACAGACTGTTCTTTCCACCTTCTTGAAAAGGGTGATGATGATGGCATCTTTGAAGACTTCTGGGATTTTCTTGGTAACCCATACTTGGTGGAGTTGTTGTGTCAGCTCAGGTCCACCCTCTTTAAAGATTTCAGCAGGGATCCCATCAGGTCCACTGGCTTTGTTATTTTTTAATTGACCAATGGCTTTGCTGACTTCCTGCTTTGTTGTTGTGGGATTTGCAAGAGAACCTCTCGTCGATGGGTGCTTCGGACAGATGCTTCACCAGGTCATTTCTGATAGCAAAGATGACTTTATGTATTCTTCATCCTTCTTCAGACAGTCTCTTCCAGAAGAATGGTGTAGCCACCTTCTTCCTTCAGCTGTCCCTCTTCTGCTGTTCGGGTCTCCTGAAGTGCTGCTATGTCAATGTTAAAGCATCCCAGCTCCCTTGCAATAATAGCAGTCCTGCATTCAGGGAGGTCACTGTCCAGCAATGTCTGGACATTCCATGTTCCAAATTTCATTTTTCTTTTTCTGGCTGCAAGGTGGTGACCCCTCTGGACACAGCTGTCCGGTCAGGGATAAGAGAGGCAGACTATTATAGGGCACCTTTTCTAGCCCCCTCCCCATGTGGGGTGAGCAGAGTGAATGCCCCCATCACCACTAGCTGATTGCCATGGGACTTTTGTTGGTTTAGGTTTTTTTCCCCTTGGAAGATGCCTGTGTATGAGTTTTTTAAATGTGTGGAGCAACACACAGCCTTCACAGAATGAGGGTCCCATCCAGTGGCATGGCTAACAAAATGATGGTGGCTTCTCATCTGTTGCAAGCTTTTTCTGCTTTCACAGCTGCTGCAACATATGCCATGTTGTCATCCACCTGCTCTGCAGTTGAGATCTTCAGATTGTGCTTGATTTGGATCCTTCCTGGGACTACATTGTCACAGCAAATTTGTTGGGGTTCTTTGTTCAGCAACAAAACATCCCCCTTCTTCAGCATACAAACTCCCTCTCTGGTTAAGGAGTAGACAAGCAGAACTTGTATCTTTTGTAGAAAACTTTATACAGTAGTAACAGATGTACTTGACTCTCTTCCAGCCCTTCTTTCCAACATTTTACACCCCCAGTCAATTCATACCTTCTCCATAGTATTAACATCTCTCTGGTCTTCTTCATTCATCCTTCATCTCCAGCAGCTCAACTCTTTGGCTACAGCAACTCATCACAACAACACCTCCAGCATCACCTTTACAACTTTTAACTCACAGGGAAGCTTGTGCTTCTTTATTACTTTTTCAGCTACCCCACCCTGGCTACAAATTACTCAATGCTAGCCAGGTGATTAAGTCTTTAATGCTTGCTGCTTGGATGGTCCTGATCCTTATACTTACTTATTGTCACTTTAGAAATGATAGAATATTACAAAACTCTGACCCCAATGGTTATGCCTTCAGGTTCATTGGAACACACAAGACCTTTCACAACAACAAGGTGACAATCCATTGAGGGGATTATAATCCTTGATTATAACTGTAAAATAACATAAATATTGAAAGCACCGTGTTTAAAACCATAGAAATATTGGCAGAATCCCCCCCCCTCCCCCAATCCAGCATCTTTCATCAAAAAGTGACTAAAAGAAGAAAAATCATATAGCATAGTAAGAAATCACATGGGAGAAGCACACTATTATTTCACTTTCAAAAATCTTATACTTTAAGAAAAACTATTAACAAGGTACCATGAACTTGGGGGGGGGGGGGGTGTTATTGAACAATGGAGATTAAGCATCCTAAGTATGAAAAGTTTTAGTGTGTACAATAGAATTGCAATTTATATATATATATACACACACATACATACATATACTGTATATATTGTATATATAATCAATGCTCTTTCTAAGCTTCAACATTTTCCCAAACTCATCATAAGAATATTACCTGATTACCTCATTCATTTTAACCAATAATTTCCAGTCTTATCCCTTTTGAAAATGAAGCTCAAATTGATGTTATTGTCTGCCTACTTTGGTGGTAACCCATTAACCAAACACTGAGTAATTGGCCCACAATGGGAGTTTCATTCTGTTTCTCATCTCTGGATTCCTCATTCCAATAAGTAGGGAGAAACAACAAAAGCAAAAAATGTATGTCTACCTTTTTTTCTGGATCAGAAACTTTCACAAATCTACTGTCAAGTTTCATCAAAGACAAGCAGATTTTACCATGTGAAGTTAATTCCTTTCTCAGCATCTGAGGCAAAATAGAAAATGGTGCAGTTTACTCAATCAGGTTAAGGTGCATAGGGACCAAAGCCAACCAAAGCAGAAGAAAAAAAATCCCCTCAAGCACCCCATGTTCCACCTCTAGCAGTAAAATATGATAATGACAAATTAATATCTAGTAATTGAGCCGCACACAAAATCTGCTTTCTCCTGTGGTTGAGTCACACTGCCGTATGGCAGTGCTGGCTTGTTTGGAGCTATGAAGTATAAAGCCCAAGTATTTCTGATGTGAGAAACAATTGATAGGTTATGCACCAGAATATTTCATACTCAAATGACATTTCTCATAGACTTTTTGGAAGGAAAGCGGTTCCTCGGGAAAAGAGGACATGCCTGACCTGTTAAGATATATGTAGTAAAAGGTCTTTGAGAGCTAATGCCTGCCAAAGTAGCTAATAACTGAACCAAGAGAAAACAGTGCTCCCTCAGAATGAAGTCAGGAAGGAAATGCATTCTAAGAGGCAACACTTTGCCCATTCATTCCTAGTCTACATTCACACCTCTTATGGATTTTTCATTGGCTAATTTGGATTTATTATGTGAGGAAGCCTAATGACTTTGAACTGACTTCGTAAATAACTATGTTATACTAGAGCTGTCCAAGTGCTGAATCTCTGGAATGATGGATGCTTTAAAAATGTGGGCTGCATTAAAAGAGGAAAAGATTGATCTTTCAAGCCTGGGCACTCATATTCTCCCATTCCTAGCTAGCAACAGAGCTCACTCATTTAACATAAAGGCTCTTTTAGATGTTTTGCACTCCCACAATGTGGGCCCAAAGGGAGTAGAGGAATGAGATAGAAAGAGCATGTTTCATTGGGATAAGAGAAGTGGCATGCCAATATCGCTCTTCTATGTTACTATATTATTTAGTCAGCCAGGTTCTAACACAATCAGCAGGACCAGGACCAGGACCAGGACCTCCTTTGAAATCTGCCTTTCCTCCATGACATCACAAGGGATGATGCTAACTTAGCAAAATGTGAGCATGGGTAAATGAATGTGTCCAGTGATCAGTAGGTATCAGATCACATGGGCCACCTAGTCCAACCCCTGCCATGCAAAGTATCCCTGACAGATGGTCATCCAGCCTCTGTTTAAAAGCCTCCAAGAAAGGAACTTCCACCACATTCTGAGGCAGAGAGGTCCACTGTTGAACAGCTCTCACAATCAGGAAGTTATTCCTAATTTTCAGGTGGAATCTCCTTTCCTATATTTTGAACCCATTGTGCTCTCTCTCTCTCTCTCTCTCTCTCTCACACACACACACACACACACACACACACACACACACACACACATTCTCTCTCACACACATAACAGGATGGTATAGTACTAATGTATATATAAAGGGGGGGGGGTGGAGAACACTTTAGGCAGCCTTAGAGGAAGACATTGGCAAGCATCCTCTGAATAAATCTTGCAAAAAAAAAATCCCACTATGATATGGTAATCATAAATCTTCTATAGGGTATGTAATATATATCATGCACTCAAGCATTATTCATGCATTTAAGGAAGATCAGCAATAAAATACTCAAGACATTTTTCTCATTTGAACTACTGAGAATTTTTCTCTATACATATATACCCATGCTCACGTTAATTATAATATTTTTGTGTTATGTTTTTACAATTTAAAAATAGTACATAGTCCATAATTAGCTCCTAAAGTTTCTCTTCTATAAAAATAACTATGAAGAAGCAAGTTGTGCATAATATAAGACTATAAAAGAATAGCAGGATATAAAATGATTCTTTCTTATTAATATTTTCTTTATTTAAAAATTATAGAAGCAACCCCAGAGCTCGGTTTCTCTACAATCAGTGCTATGTGCAAAGTAAGTGATTTTTGTGAAATAAATAGATGACAAACCACATGTTATTTAAAAATATTAACACAGTCAAGAAAAATCCAGTCCATCTGGTGTATGAATTATTATATTACTAATAATATTACAGTATAATGTTATAGTACAATGTAATATATAATATTAATATTGTGCTATGGTAATAATATAATATATTGTATTTACTTTTTACTTGTAAGCTGCTCTGTGTCCCCTTCGGAGTGAGAAGGGTGGCATATAAATGTCATAAATAAATAAATAAATAAATATGAAGCCCCTCTCCATCCTGTTTCTCCAGTAGCTGACCAGAAGCTTACACGTAGAACAAATAATCTATTTTAATATATTCGTTTTTGTTGTTAATCACTGCTAGAGATGGACAAAACATTGACATTCCATAATTACCATTGTAAGTCCAAGTTGTTGGGTTTTTTCCCATACAAATACTGATTGTATTTGGTTCAATGGATAGCCAACTATTCAAGAGGACTAGGTAGAAAAACTGAGTTTCTTTACCTGGCAACCAAATAATTTTAATGTATAAGGGAAGTAAAGTCATTTTTCTGACACCTTGCCATCAGTCTAGGAAGTTGTGGGTGTCCAAATGCACTATTGATCTTACTCGGTGTCTTCCAGCTGGGCATATTATTTACTCCTCCTCGGCTGTCATGATACCAAGTTCATCTTATACTCAGTTGTCCCATTCAACTCTATTGAGTGCTTGAATTTTGCTGTCTCATGCCTCTATGGTTAGAATGCCTTTAACCTGACTTCAAAGTTTTAATATATGTTAAAGAAGGGAAAAAAACCAAGGTAAAATATAAGGATCTGTTTTTACTTTTTTAAAAAATAAAAGTTCCCCTCTCTTTTATAAAGAGAAGAAGAACTGAAATACCTTCAGTTTCTGCAGGAAGTCACAGATGACATTTTGATGAGAAGCTGTTCTGGCAAGAAGTAAGTCCTAACATGTTTTAAAAAATCATTGCTAATTCATTGAAATAACAAAGCAAAATATAGTTATAGCATGGAAGACTTTATGATTCTATACCAAATGCATATGTTTGGACCTGTCAGCTTCCAATACAAGCAAATAATGGTTTTGGTCCAGCTTACCTGTCCAAATGCATCTCCCCCTATGAAACATCTCGGAGATTAAGATCATCTGGAGAAGCCCTACTCTCAGTCCTGCCTCCTTCACAGGCACGATTGGTGGGGACAAGAGACAGTACCTTCTCAGTGGTGGTCCCTCAGCTGTGGAACTCCCTCCCCAGTGATATTCGATCAGCCCCCTCCCTCCTGCCCTTCAGAAAGAAAGTAAAAACATGGCTTTGAGATCAAGTCTTTAGAGAAGAATTGTAGTGCAATTGATGGATACAGAATATGTGCAATGACTACTAGAATGGCCCTGGATTATGATTGTGGATGGCATGGTTTTAATAGTGAATGTGCTGTTTTTAAATGTTTTAATGTGCATTATTTTTCATTTTTATTTTAATGTTTATTTTAATTGTACGTTGTTTTAAGGCATTGAATAGTTGCCTACATGCAAAGCTGCATTGAGTCCCCTTCCGGGTTGAGAAGGGGGGGAGAGTAGAAATATAGTAAATAAATAAATAAATGTCTATATCAATTTCTTTTAATCCAGCATAAAATCTGGAAGAATAGGAACAAAATTTGATAAGAAAAAATGTTTACCTGCCAATATCTTATGTTGTCATTGCCCTCCATTTTTTTATATCACTGTGACTAGCCTTATTGGCATGGAGTCACAGGAATGATGTAAGGCAAGTGCTATTCTAATAAGAAAAAAATAAGCTAATAAAGACTGCAGTACATGTGTAGTTCACCTGAATATCCAGCAAAACTAGGAAGCTGACTAGGCTTCAGAGATATACAGCCTGTAAGATATACTATGTGCTTCCTTAGTAAATAGAGGTTGCCTGCAAACCAAGGCTAGAGGAATTCCATATTATGTTTTTAAAAAAACAAAAAAAAAACAGGAAACAAGTCATGGGATTCAATTGGTAAATGAGTCTCATGGAAGAGAGGACTTTCCCACTAAATTATGTATTAAATTACAGATAACTTCCATTTGCTATTCTTTATTCTAGAGGCACTATTCGCGCAGAGCATAGCGGTCTTTCAGACTGTAGCACACCATACCCTACTTGTCCATTAGATGAGTTTTCAAGGATGTGAACTTAATAGGATCGCATCTCCCTCTATGAACCGGCGCGGACACTAAGATCCACCAGGAGGCCCTCCTCTCACTCCCACCACCGTCTCAAGCCCGGTTTGTGGGGATGAGGGAGAAGGCCTTCTCGGTGGTGGCCCCCTGGCTCTGGAATGCCCTCCCCAAGGAGCTAAGGCTGGCCCCATCTCTTTAGTACTGGACATAGCATATTATTTGAGAACATGGACACAGCATATTATTTGAGAACACAGAAATGCTGGACCACTCTAACAACTATCATGTCAGTCTACACAGAGAAGCCATTGAAATCCACAAGGATGTGGACAGTTTCAACAGAAAGGAAGAAACCATGAAAATGAACAAAATCTGGCTACCAGTATTAAAAAAAAACTCTAAAATTATAACAGTAAATAGAAAACAAAACTCAAACACAGGGAAACTCCAGACAAGAAACAATCAGGAACACCTAATCACCTCTCAAGAAAGGAATTTCCCAGGCAGTAACAAGCCACACCTAAAAACATTCAGGCCATCAACTGCTAATCAAGGTGGCCAATTAAAACATTCATGCCTGGCTCCAACAGACAAGAGTTCTTTCTCCCACCCTGGGCCTTCCACAGATATATAAACCCAATTTTCCTAGTTTCCAACAAACCTCACAGGATGCTTGTCACAGTTGCAGGTGAAACATCAGGAGAGAATGCTTCTAGAACATGGCCATACAGCCCGAAAAACCTACAACAATCCAGTGATTCCAGCCATGAAAGCTTACAACAATACAGGGGCCATATTTTTCAGCTGCCCCAGTTTGGCAGAGACAGTCTTGTTAATGCTCTGTTATCCCATGTTTTCATCTTCTTTTAAAATGTCCCAGTTACTCAATCCTCTCTCACTTTCCCCATTGGTTCTCAGCTTACTTCAATTGATGGAAACTGCGTTCAAAGATGAAAAAATTCAGAGCACAAAAGTAGTTAGCACTCGATTAATTCAGCAGCAGGAAAGGAGAGAACAGGCAGACTAACGCCATTCCCAGTAGGCTCAGCCAAATATAAACTGATGCAACCTTTCCTACCATATCTGTTCTTCATTAATCACTTTTGCCATCTTGATCACACTTGGATGTTTCTCAGCCACATAGGTCCTTTTTTTCATCTATGAAATGGGGGAGGGTATGCGAGGGGCTAAACAACATCCCAGTTCTGCTAATAGCAAAATCACTCCATCGAATTCTGCCCATAATGGGTCAATAAGTCCTTTAAGTTGCTTTGAATGGAGGGGCTCTTTATTTAGTTAGCAGTGAGGAAGAATCCATAGGTATGAGCATTAAAATCCAAGCTTCTTAATGGGCTTGAAAAATAGCTTAGCAACTGTTTTCCTTGCTTCTATTTTTATAGCTGTATTTTGATTTCTTTTCAACTCTCTGCTGATGTACATTTTTATTCCCTTTCTAGTGTGTTAGGTGATATATTTCAGATGCACTATAGAGACAGAAGGTGTGATCTTGATGAGGTGAGAATATCTATATATGTGTGTGTGTATATATGTGTAGTTTATGAAATGCACTGTCAGCAGCCATGGAATGATGCTACATCTGTCTAGAACAACAATTTATACTATTTGGACTGCGGCAGTGTTGAAGTTTAAAAGGAAATAAAAATGAATGCTTGCAGTTCTGCAGATATCAAATGGATTAAATGTGTGAAATGGGAGGGGGAGCCCCAAAATGATTTTTTCCCTTGATATAGCTATAGCATGCTATGAAAAATAATATAGAATGAAGTACTGAAAAAAATTCCACTCTGATTTAGATGAAGGAAGTCCCTTGTTATGAAAAAGGTTTGTCATGATCTGTTTCTGCTGTTTCCACCATTTGAAGCAACAAATAAAGCCAGAAAGGATTTGTAATCCTCCACTTTTAGAAACAGATCAGTTGATACATGAATTAAACTACAAAGCCTTGCCACCAACTTTGAAGTTCCCTTGCTTTCAAAAGCCTGTGCTTGAAACCTGTTTTGATGGTACAAAGTGCATGGCAAGCATAACTGGGCAACCAAAGGGCAGCATAAACCATTATTGCATGTTAAAAATATATACAACCTCTTAAAAGATTGAGGTGAGTATGTAATGGCATGTAATGTAATCCACAGAGAAATATTGATCTCCATAGCTCTGGTTTTTTAAATACAATTTATAATTATTATCTCATCCTCATAACTACTTAATAACTAGTTGGAAACATTAACGACCTTAGATATGTAGATGATACCACTTTGATGGCTGAAAGTGAGGAGGAGCTGAGGAGCCTTCTAACCAAGGAGAAAAAAGAAAGTGCAGTTGAACATTTAAAAAACCAAGATTCTGGCAACCAGACTGATTGATAACTGGGAAATAGAGGGAGAAAACATGGCGGCAGTGGCAAATTTTGTATTTTTAGGCACAAAGATTACTGCAGGTGCAGATTGCTGCCAGGAAATCAGAAGACATTTACTACTTGGGAGGAGAACAATGACCAATCTCAATAAAACAGTGAAGATTAAAGACATCACATTGGCAACGAAGATCCTCATAGTAAAAGCAATGGTATTCCCCATAGTAACCGATGGATGTGAGAGCTGGACCATAAGGAAGGCTGAGCAAAGAAAAATAGACGTTTTTGAACTGTGGTTTTGGAGGAAAATTCTGAGAGTGCCTTGGATTATTTCCAGTCCATACTCCAGGAAATAATGCCCAGCTGCTTACTGGAGGGAAGGATATTAGCGGCAAATATGAATTACTTAGGCCACATAATGAGGAGGCAGGAAAGCTTGGAGAAAATAATGATACTGGGGAAAATGGGAGGAAAAAGTAAAAAGGCCCCGACCAAGAGCAAGTTGGATGGATGGTATCCTTGTAGTGACTGGCTTGACCTTGAAGGAGCTGGGGGTGGCCACAACCGTCAGGGAGCTGATTCATGAGTTCATAAAGAGTTGGAAGTGACTGAACGAATAAACAATGACAAGTTCTTATTTTAAAGGACTGTTTTAGGAGTACCCCTTGGCAGAAGGCTGAATTTTGATCAAGTCTAGTCTTTGGTTTTCAGACTTAGATAGCTACCACATTCATTCAGGCTTCTGAATGGGTTCCCAAGAAATTTGACAACAATAAAAAGTTTTCTGAGCATCACCTAGATGCTGTTTTAGACATTTACACAAATGTCTAAACGGGCTCTGTAGAAGATGCTTCAGCTATACTTCATGAAAAGGATGCCAGTTCCATCCATACCTTGGGAAGCCAGATTTGGCCACAGTGGTCCACGCTCTTGTTAAACCCCGTATAGACAACTGCAACATGCTCTACATGGGGTTGCCTGTCAGGAAGCTTCAAATAGTCCAACGGGCAGCAGCCAGATTTCTTACAGGAGCAGTGTACAATCACCCCCACCACCCTCACCACCCCTGCCCCATTATGTCAGTTCCACTGGTTGACAATTTGTTACCAGGCTCCATTCAAAGTGCTGGCTTTGGCCTATAAAGCCCTAAACGTTTCTGGTCCAACTTGCCTGTCCAAATGCATCTTCCTTTATAAGCCAACAAGAGCTTCAAGATCAACTGAGGAGGCCCTGCTCTCGTTCCCACCCTCTACGCAAGCACAACTGGTGGGGAGGGCCTTTTCAGAGACAGGGCCTTTTCAGTGGTGGCCCCTCAGCTGTGGCACTCTCTCCCTAGTGACATCAGGCAGGCCCCATCCTTCCTGGTCTTTAGAAAAAAAGCTTAAGACCTGGCTTTGCACACAGGCATTTGGCGATTAGGATATTACGGATTTAGACTTCAACAGCCTGAATAATGACTATGGATTTTGGAAAATGGCTATGGATAAGTATGAGATCAAGACCCAGCACTTTATATGGTTTTAATCAGTTTTATTGTTTATTTGTTTCATTGCTCATATGTTTTAACTGTTTTTACAATTTGATGGGGTGTGTTTTATTGTTATGTCCACGTGGCATTGAATTTTGCTGGAGTTTGTAAGCCACCTTGAGTCCCTGCAGGGCAAGAAAGGCAGAGTAAAAATGAAGCAAATAAATAAATAATTGTGCATCACCATTCGGGATGAGTGCTATATCAAAGCAGATCACAGGAAATGGAGACAAGGGGACAGAAAGCGAGCATTCCCATGGGAACAAATTGTTTGGGGCTTGGTGCATGCTACAGAGCACATTGAAGTGTCTACAAAATGTACATCCCCAATCTCAAGATGGCTTTGAACAGCAGTATGCAAAAATTCCACAAACGACAAAAGCAACAGCCGAAACCAGAACTGGATACATCACGGACCATCATCAACCTGACAGACAGACAACTCTCTGAAGACCAAGTATCCATACTAGCGAAAGGAGGAAACTTTGCTGTAACCGCCACCAGGATCCCAGTAGAAAACATCATTGCCAATGTCGAATCAGCAATTTACCGCCTCCCAGAGGAGGAAGCAGAAGAAGTACGAGCGGAAGCAGCAAGGATCCTGAAAAAGGCAAAACTCCCCTCCAGTAACATTACTAGGAAGGAGAGAGAAGCCATTAGAGACCTAAATTCAGATCCTGATATCCTCATTCTGCCAGCAGACAAGGGGAATGCCACAGTCATCATGCATACAGAGCAATACAAGGAGAAGATCAAAAAACTCCTGGACCCTACTATATACAGAAAACTTAAGCAAGACCCAACTTCCAAAATAACCAGAAAAACCAACACTCTAATTAAAAACTCCTCAATCAACTTCAACATACGACAGCAGCTATGTAAATCGGAAGCCCTTCCACCCAGGCTTTATGGACTCCCCAAAATCCATAAGGACTCCACCCCACTCAGACCAATCGTGAGTGCCATTGGGTCCCCCACATATGACTTAGCCAAATTTCTTGCTGCACAGTTACAAAGCCACATTGGGCTCACAACACACTACATCAAGGACTCAACCCACTTCATTGAAAAAATCAGCAATCTCAAGCTAAATACAAATGACAAACTGATCAGCTTCGATGTGGTGTCTCTATTTACCATGATCCCAGTTGCAGACACCATGGCACTCATCAACCAGAGGTTCCCAGAAGACATCACGGCGCTGTTTCACCATTGCCTTACCACCAGCTATTTTCAGTGGGACAATGAATTCTACGAACAGAAAGATGGAGTAGCTATGGGGAGCCCTCTCAGCCCATAGCTAACTTCTACATGGAACAATTTGAAGAACAAGCTCTTGAAACAGCAACCAAAAAGCCCACGATATGGTTCAGATATGTGGATGACACTTTCACCATTTGGAGCCATGGAGAAGAAGAACTCAACAGGTTCCTGGAACATCTTAACAGCATCCACCCAAACATCCAGTTCACCATGGAAAAAGAAAAGGAAGGAAGACTGCCTTTTCTAGATGTCTTAGTCATCCGCAAACCAGATCAACAATTGGGTCACACCGTCTACAGAAAACCCACACACACAGATAGGTATCTACATAAAAACTCCAACCATCACCCAAGTCAAAAAAGAAGCACCATTAAAGCCTTGGCAGACCGTGCAAAAAGAATCTGAGAACCCCACCTCCTCCAAGATGAACTGAACCACCTCAACTGGGCTCTCCAGGCCAATGGATACTCCACCTCAGACATCAGAAGAGCTGCAAGACCAAGAACAAGCCACGAGAGTAAAGATGAAGATCCACCCAGAGGAAAAGTGTTCTTGCCATACATCAAGGGAACCACTGACCGCATAGGGAAGCTGATGAGGAAACACAACATACAAACAATCTACAAACCCACCAAGAAAATCCAACAAATGCTACGTTCAGCAAAGGACAAGAGGGATCCTCTCACCTCTGCAGGAGTCTACCGTATACCATGCAGCTGTGGACAAGTCTACATAGGAACCACCAAACGCAGCGCCCAAACAAGAATCCAGGAACTTGAAAGGCACTGCAGACTACTCCAACCAGAGAAGTCAGCCATAGCAGAGCACCTGATGAACCAACCTGGACACAGCATTTTATTTGAGAACACAAAAATGTACCACTCTCACAACCACCATGTCAGACTACACAGAGAAGCCATTGAAATCCACAAACATGTGGACAATTTCAACAGAAAGGAAGAAACCATGAAAATGAACAAAATCTGGCTACCAGTATTAAAAAATTCTAAAATTAAAACAGCAGAGAGAAAAACAGGCAGGGACATTTAATCACCTTTCAAGAAGAGTTTGCTCCAGGCACAGTCAGCCCATTGTATGCTAATCAAGGTGGTCAGTTGAAAAGATTCACACCTAGCCCACTTACAAAAGCCTTTTGTCTCACCCTGGTCATTCCACAGACATATAAACCCCCTTTTTTCCCAGCTCCAGCAGACCTCACCTCTGAGGGAGCTTGCCATAGATGCAGGCGAAACGTCAGGAGAAATGCCTCTAGAACATGGCCATATAGCCCGAAAAAAACCCACAAGAACTGAGTATGCCTGTGTTTAATCACCTGTACAGATGGTGGTTCTAACACATGTGGTTTCTTTATTTTCATGTTAAGTGGGCCTAAAAGTGTAGAAAATCTCTGGTATAACTCTCCAGGAAGTCTAAGACTACAACAATCAAAAGAAGAATGAGAGCCTATGGATGGCCAGTTTTCATTATGTATGGACAATCATTGCCCCAGTTCAGGGTGTTCAAATTCACTCTACCTGTCTCGGACACATTCCCACAGCCAAAAGACTTTGCCTTGTCAAATCAGGGAACAGCACTAAATCAAACAAGATATCAAAATAGGCAAGACACCCTTTCCTGTTGTTCAGTACTAACATTATTCAAGAGTTTTCTGTGAAATAAGAGATTATGTGGGAGTTAACCTTGTTCCCTATAAGAACATTAAGAGGTAATCTATATAATTACAGAGTAATTGGATGGTGGAGTGGTTTCGTGTCATTCTAAGTGATCAAATGGGTGGTTTTGGTAACTGGTGTTCAGGTATTAGTGTGAATAACAGTTTAGTAGACTGCTCTAAATTCGTTAAAGAACAATCAGAGGAGAATTTTAGGTCAATTTTTTAAAGATAGCACTTGACAAAATGATTAATTATAGTGAATGGATTTATAATGTACCCTGGCAAGGTAATTCTGAATGTTTCTCTTTTAAAGTCACATCCTGCAAGACAGAGACAGATTTTAATGTGACCATCGTGAGAAAACTGCCCTTGCATGCTAATAGCACTGTTGGAGTCTTACATTCAGCCCATAATATTTTATTGATCTTCAAACAGAATATATACACAGCACTTAGAACACGTACTGTGGAACAGTAAATGTCACCACTGCTCCAAGAAGAACTGGGTGTTATCTATTTATCTCATTCATTTAAGCATACATGGTTGGCATACATGGTATCTTTCCCCATTGTCCTGCATTTTCTCTTCACAGAACTACTATGAGGCTTGTTAAACCTTTATGCTCAAGGTTACCTTGAACTTCAAAACTGAAAGTGATTCAAAAAACCCAGCATAGTCCAACTATTCCAACATTTCTCAACCTGGAGGTTGGGACCCCTGGGGGGGGGGGGGTCACAGGGGGTGGGTGTCAGAGGGGTTGCCAAAGACCATCAAAAAACACAGTATGTTCTGTTGGTTATGGGTGTTCTGTGTGGGAAATTTGGCCCAATTCAATCATTGGTGGGGTTCAGAATGCTCTTTAATTGTAGGTGAATTATAAATCACAGCAACTACAACTTCCAAATGTCATGGCCTATTTTCCTCAAGCTCCAACAGTGTTAAATTTGGACATATTGAGGATTTGTGCCAAGTTTGGTCCAGATCCATCATTGATTGAGTCCACAGTGCTCTCTGGAGATAGGTGAACTACAACTCCAAAACTCAAGGTCAATGACCACCAAATCCTTCCAGTATTTTCTGTTGGTCATGGGAGTTCTGTGTGCCAAGTTTGGTTCAATTCCATCATTGGTGGAGTTCAGAATGCTCTTTGACTGTTGGTGAACTATAAATCCCAGCAACTACAACTCCCAAATGACAAAATTAATTCCCCTAAACCCTACCAGTTTTCAAATGTGAGTGTATCGGGTATTTGTGCCAAATTTGGTCCAGTGAATGAAGACACATTCTGCATATCAGATATTTACATTACGATTCATAACTAGCAAAATTACAGTTATGAAGTAGCAATGAAAATAATGTTATGGTTGGGGGTCACCACAACAAGAGGAACTGTATTAAGTGGTTGTGACATCAGGAAAGTTGAGAACCACTGAACTATTCTGTCTACTGTACAACCTCAACTCCCCTTTTAGAATGGAATCCATTGGCACCTATGATCAGAAGTCAGGTTGCAAAGGGTCACCACAAATATGCCCCCCCCTTCTCCAAACTACCATTTCACTGCATGGAATGGCTGGGCAATTTGTCTCCATCACAACATGTAGCCCTCCAGATGTTTGAACTTCCATCTCCCAGAAATTTTAGCCAGCTTGTGCAATTCCCAGGAATTCTGGGAGCTGAAGTCCAAAACACCTGGAGTAACAAGTTTTTTAGGCCTGTCCTATATCATAGCTGCATTATGTAGTCTATATGTCACTCACTATACATGTTGATTGTATTGAAGGACAACATTGCAGAATATTGCACAATCAGGTGCACATGATGTGCACATCTTAATGCACATTCACATCTTAACTTTTGTGAGCAGCTTTGAATCATGAACTGGAAAAAGGTGGTGTATAACAACAATGTTGTTAGTGGGTTGTTGTATGTTTTTTGGGCTGTATGGCCATGTTCTAAAAGCATTCTCTCCTGACATTTTGCCTGCACCTATGGCAGGCATCCTCAGAGGTTGTGAGGTCCTCACAACCTCATGACCTCACAACCTCTGAGGATGCCTTCCACAGATGCAGGTGAAACGTCAGGAGAGAATTCTTCTAGAACATGGCCATACAGCCCCAAAAAAACCTACAACAATCCAGTGATTCCGGTCATGAAAGCCTTCGACAATCAAATGAGAATAAGAAGCCTCCAAGAGCTGTGATCATCAACTCAAGTCTTGCATATTCAGAGCTGCGGCTTCCTTGACTGAATCAAGCTACATATAATTTTTCTTCCTCTTTTCCTGCTGTCTTTCACTTTATTAAGCACTGACATCTTTTCCAATAAGTCACACCATCTCATGGTATGTTCAAAATAGTATAGCCTCCACTAGGGAGAGTTCAGGTAGGATTTTCCTAAGTCATTCATTTCTCTTGTTTAGCACTTTATGGAACTCTCTTCCAGTATCACATTTCAAATGTGTAGAATCTCTTTCTATCTGCTTCCTTCACTGTCCAGCTTAAATCCAGCATAAATCAGAAATACTCTTCCCTGAATGTCTCTTACTTGGTATTTAATTAAATATCTTTACATTTAATGGCTTATCTAGTTCTTTTATAGCTGTATTTCCAAATCTTAGCTGTCTTCTGATATCTTGACTACATTATCCCTTTTGATTAATGACTGAGCTAAAGTATAAAAAAGCTTTAACTACTTTTATGTCTCCATTACCTTCTTTATAGTTATGTACATAAATCATCTGTGGTCATTATTTCTGTCTTCTTAATATGCAATGATAACCTTGCTTTTTCTACTTTTTTCTTTAATTTTCACCATTTCCAAAATCTGGCTATTTTTTACGAGAATTATGGAGTCATCTGCATATTGAATCTTGCTTTCTGTGTGATATGTTCTGCACATAAATTAAACAGATAGGGTAAAATGCAATCTTGTCTGACCCCTTTTCTGATGGGGACCTATTTTGTTTCTCCATATTGTCCTGACATTGGTCTCTTGTCCAAGGTATCCATCAAAATATTTAGATTTTGTAACATGTTTAGACTGAACTATTGTTTCTTCTGACCTAACAGCAGTAACCCTAAGGGAGTGTTTGCATATGTTAAGTTGTCAAGTAGTTTTGAGTACCCACTTTGACCTCAGTAGCACTATGTTTACTTCTGCTAAAAGTATCTGTGTATCAGAGGTGTGCCCATTACGTTACACGTACACCAGATAATATGTTCAACATTAAAATTGCATTGTTTCTTGACAAATTTTGGTCAAAAGTAGAGCCTATCCTTTTTTAAATAAATATATCAAGATCCCCCCCCCCCCCCCACACACACTGCTGAGAGTTTATTTATCATGTCAGAAGCAAGTTGAGGGTACAGTTATAATGTATTTAAAAACACAAAGTTTAAAAACTTGGCATTATACTAAATGTCCTTTGACCAGTAGCTGGCCCCTTGGAGTGCCTCTGATGTCGCTGTAAGAAGGTCCTCCACTGTGCATGTGGGAGGGCTCAGGCTTCATTGTAGTAAGTGGTATGTAGTTTGCTCTTCTCCACACTCGCATGTCAGGGACTCCACTTTATAGCCCCGTTTCCAAAGATTGGCTCTGCACCTCATGGTGCCAAACTGCAGTCTGTTCAGTGCCTTCCAAGTCACCCAGTCTTCTGTGTGCCCAGGGGGAGTTTCCCACCCGGTATCAGCCATGGATTTAGGTTCCAGGTTTTCACCTGCCACTTTTGGACTCTTGCTTGCTGAATGTACACTGTGAGTATCATTGTAGCTCTTAGAAAACTATTTCTTGATTAAAGGCATTGGTGTGCTGGCTGATGTCCAAACAAAGGATGAGCCGGAGATGTCATTGCCAATAAAGTAAACTTTGAAGTTGCAAACAGAAGTTCAGAAAACAGTATCCTTTAAAGCTGCAAGCAGAAGTTCAGGTGTGGGAGGAATGGCTTATCGTCTTGCATTCTGTTATCTAAGTGAAGAAAGGGCAAAATTTAGGCTTCTTGGTTTGTTTTTTCTTTTTCTAGACTACCACAAGACACCAAACAGAGATATACTTAAGCATTCATTTTTAAGAACCATGACTGAATAGAATTCTCAGTCCTTTCACACACAGAATTCTCCTTCTCATTAACATCCTTCCCTTCATTGCATGAATCAGTTTTGTCCCTTTGACCACAAGTGTTCCAGTTCATATACATGGAATCTGGCAGGGTATATTACATGTTGTGGGTCTCCACTCCATATGTCTTAATATTTTACATCTTCTGCAATTCTCAGCATTGGTTAACACATTGACATGTTTTTATCTAATAACCTCTTCTCTGATTTTGGTGTTCCTTTTGTGATAGGGTTCCCATAACAGCCCTTTTGAGTAAGCATGCAAAGGAATGTAATCCACTCCGAAGCTAATACAACTGCATTTAAAGTTCTTGTTCCTTACCACATTTAGGATTTTATTCCAAGCCACCCAGTTTGAACAATGCTTTAAATCTAATTCCAAAACCTAACAAGAGTGGACCAATTGATTTGATGGGATTTAAATAGTCCTACCACTCTATTACTGGAACTAACAAATTGATTTAAGCAATTAAAGCATACTTATCTCTCTCCCTATTGTAGAGCAAAATATTAACTTACATTTTTTTGAATCCCTGCTTGCTCATGGAAACCCACAGGATGATCCTGGGTAATATATCCTGCAAAGGAATTCCAGTAATAGGTTTGATTTTTACCATAAGTCAAAAATGACTTGAAGGCATACAACAACAAACCCCTGAAAGACTGATAGGATTATGTAAAACCCATCAAATCAATTGGTCCAATCTTGTACGCTAACTAGTTAAGCCTAGCCAGGTAAATGATGGCAAGATCCTCGCAGAGTGGAAAATATGGATATGTTTGCCTATCTATCCACTCATCTGTCCATCTTTGCTTCCTCTTCCCTAACTTCCCACCCTAAAGAAGTCACCAAGATGTATTTTTGAGAGTATCCTGTTGTGAATAGCAAATAAAAAATCTCTCATTTTTTCTTAAGGAAACATTCTAAGCAAAGCTTTGGCATTAAATGAGAGGGTAGAGTCATATAGTTGCTATTTGTGTAATAGCTTTAAGAACACATAAACTCAAAAATTCCACTTAATCTAAAAGCAAACCAAAAATATATATAATGAAGGAGAAAGCATAACAGCAGCTATTCTCCCATTCTTTGCTTTGTTCACTTTTTTTTACCATTTTGGTGCCAGAGAAGCAAGGAACAATTAATAGGGTAAAAATAATTCTCCTGTGAGAATGGAAACAATTGGATTTCCAAATGCATTCCTGGACTTTGTTAGCTGTTGTATACCTTCATATGTTTCTGACTTATGGCAACATTGCATCATACTTGGCATGAAATATGGGCCAGTCCTAAAGTATTCTAATTTCCAGGCAGATCAACTGTGGATCAGCTGCCAGAAGAGACAAGTCTTCACTTGTGTCTTAAATTCAGCTGTTGGACCTCAACCAGCAGGTCATTCCACAGTCTTGGGGAGGCCAACCATCTCTGAGTGGTGGTTGCCAGTCAGGTTCTGGCTAATTTGACAGATGCCCCTTAAAAGACTGAAGTATGTGGGGCTGATTGTGTGGGAGAAGGTGATACCTGTAAAAGCATGTAAATTTCTTATGATTTCATAACACTGAATTCTGACAGTTAAATTGATATTAAACTGCATTAATTCTACAGTGCAGATTTACTCTTTGATGGGGTGTCAGTATATTCACCAGCTGTCCTTGGAGTACTGTGATAGTCCTTACAGTAGTGTTACACAAGACTAAAAACTGCTGCAACTTCTCTTAGCTTGTGTATTATTCCTCATTAATTATTTATGCCATCTTTGCTTATATCCAAGTACTCAAAGTCAAGTCTTCTCTAAGCACAGCTTTTCATACAGCTTTTCTGTTGTGTTCTGCTAGCATTCACCTCCTCTTCCTCCTCCATATCCGCACTCCTTCCTTGGATTTGAGAACAAATCCATGTTTCCTGGTCATGAGTTTTGCACTACATTGTTGAGCTGTATATCAAGCTTAGGGATAGAAATACCATTGCCTAGATAAAAAATGGATCTACTGACATTTTTCATCTAGACAACTTAGGGAGGAAGAGTAACTCAGAAGTATGATATTTGAAGTTTCTATCTGTTATTCGGATATCCTTAAGTTTGAACTTATTGATGAATTGGGGATGTCTTTATTAATTTATTGGGGGTTTTTTTAAGCTGCTGCATCACACTGCTGATTCGTTTTTAGCTTGGAGTCTGCTAAGATTCCTAGATCACTTTCATACATATGATATCGCCCATCCTATATCTATACATTTCCGATTTTTTGGTCTACTTTACACTTCTTCCTGTTAAAACTCATGTTCTTGGCCATCACAAAACCCCAAACAAATGCACTTTTCTGATGTTGGACATTTTAGATTTAGTCAACTGAACTAAATTTGGGCTTGAAAAGTAATGTATTTCTGTAGTGCCTCTGACAAAGTGTTGGTTCCTACTGTTCACTGCATACTTATGCAATCAAGCAACAACCATTTTAAAGGAAAAGCAAAACCAGATTAGCTCAGATGGAGCTTAAAATCTGAGTCAACAATAGTGTCAATTGCAGTTGTTATCTGTTGAACATTGCAAATATTTTACAACTCACATAAATCATAATACAGGAACCTTTCCTTTTCTGGACAGACCACTAAGTAGAATGGGAAGATGCAACTAGGCCAATGAAGAGCCCAGAATAATTGTGCATAATAGCAAGAGTTAAAAAGGTAGCACATTGTACAGCAGAGCTATTCTCAGAAGACTGCTTTCCTGCTATCTACTGACATGTCTATTTTAAATGAACTCCACACATTTCATGGACAAAATCTACTGAGGCAGAATGCTTTTGCTCACATGAGCCTTGTGCCTTAAACAGGCTGATCCTTACCATTATTGAGCTCCTTTTTTCTCCTTACCCCACTCTAGCTTACAGTTTTCTTAAATTGCTTCCTGTCTCTCATTTATAGATCTGTTCCTCCCCAGAGTCTCAATTTAGAGTCCACTTGTGCTCTCAATAAGAAGTATGCAGTACAATTCCAATTATATAGATACAGAATCCATATTAATAGAACAGTGGTTCCCAACTTTTTGGTCCTCCAGTTGTTTAACAAACTGTCAAGAATTCTGGGAGCTGAAATCCAAAACTGCTGGACAACCAAAGATTGCTGCTGTAAAAGAACTTAATTGGGTCTCAGAAACTTAATTGGTTTTGCAATATTTGCTGTGGGAAACGATTCCAACTTACAAGTGTATAAAATCTCCCTTTATTTGCACATCTAAATGCCTTCCTGCTCTCCCCATTTGACAGGAACAGTCCTGATTATTCTTCTGTCATTTCACCTTTTAGCTGCTTTTAAATTGTTCTGCTTTATTCCTTCATATCAACTTAACTTTGATTGCTCCAAACTGGGAAGGGAAACAGTAATTTTCACCCAATTAACTCAGCAGGGAGAGAAGACAGAAAGGGACTAAAACTTGCTTTACTAAGTACTTACTTATGTAGGTGATCCCAAGTAACTTGAGGATGATGGTCCTCCACATGTAGTGTCTTGGCGATAGATCTGTAGTGTGGAGCCCTATTCTTGATCCACATGCTTTCCCGCAGTGAGGACATCAGTTTCCAGATGGGAGGTGGTCCCAGTGAGGGTTGGCTTCCTCTTGGCATGTTTGTCCCTTTTGCCCTCCATTCATGCCTCTTCAAATTCTGCAGCACTGCTGGTCACAGTGACCTCCAGTTAGAGCACTCAAGGGCCAGGACTTCCCAGTTCTCAGTGCATATGTCACAGTTTTTAAGGTTGGCTTTAAGCCCATCTTTAAATCTCTTTTCCTGTCCACCAACATTATGTTTCCCGTTCTTGAGTTGGGAGTATAGTAACTGCTTTGGGAAATGGTGATTAGGCATTTGGACAACGTGGCCAGTCCAGAGGAGTTGGTGGTGTAGGAGCATCGCTTCAGTTCTGGTGGTCTTTGCTTCTTACAGCATGCTGACATTCCCAGTAGGCTCAGGCAGAACCTAACTGCTGCAGACTCTTCTAGCTTGTCTGTTTTACCTCCACAAGCACAGTCTGATGTTGTTTGGCCAAACATGTCTTGGATTTCATCTGTGAATTTAAAGTGCAAAAGTAATTTTCACTCAATTAATTCAGTGAAACAAGAAGGGGGGCAATAGTCACCCTTCCCTGTATGCTCAGGCAAAAGCAAACTCCTGCAACTTTTCCTAACTTGTAGTTTCTTCCTTATTAGTAAGTTTTGCCATCTTAATCACACTCCAGTGCTACAAGGGTGCACAAGTCCCAGTTTTCATCTGTGAAATGTTGGAGGATATGGCTCTATGTTTGTCATTATTATTATTATGTAAAGATGGAAACAGAAATTAAAGTTTGGAGATGAAAGTGTTTATGAGTACCCTTAATATAGCCACAACATCAGGCCAAGTAGCAGAATTATGGCAAAATTATGTAGTAGCAATAGATGTACCCTCTAAGATTTCATTTTCTGTTTAGTTGATGAGAAATATTATATGGATGGCTTTGCTGGTGGGCAGGCCTCTCTGGTGAGGAACTCTCAACTAAGCAAAATGATCCCCTAGGAAATGCATGCAGCATTAAAAAAAGTAACACATCTTTTTGTACACTCTTTTTTAAAAAAATATTTGTTAAGACTAATTAATTCTCCCCAGTTTGTGTATTGTAGTTTTAATTGTTTAGCCATATTTTACAGCTGTTTAAGATTTTTGTTGAAATATTGAACACTGCCCTTGGGAGAACATTATACCCAGAAGAACAGCTTATAAATAACAGAACCCACTGTCTAATTTCCTCAGATGTGACAACAATCACAAGTGGCTTCTTCTGCATTGGAAATTCTTGTATCATCTCATGACAAAGAGTCCTTTCAATCACCCAATTCTGAACAGTAGTTTTTATGGCATTCATAAATTTCAGGCCACCAAAATTGCATAATGAAAATGCTTGTAAATGAGGAACTCGCCTCTCTTGTGACAAATGATGGATTTGTTGTTGTTGTTCTTGTTGTTTTTGACTTCTTCGAGACCTTTTTTTAAAGACCTATGCTAAAATTTAGATTGCTGTGCAATCCTTTTGGGATTAAATTCAAGAACCAATGCAGATAATAAAGGGCAAGGAAGGGCAAGCAGTTGCATTATGATTCTTGAATAACAATTTGAGTTAGCTCTTTATCAACAAAAGTGAATCTATAACAGTGTTTCTCAACCTGAGCTTTCGGACCCCGAGGGGGGGTCTCAAGGGGGTGTCAGAGGGATTGCCAAAGACCATAAGAAAACCAAGTATTTTCTGTTGTTCATGGGAGTTCTGTGTGCCAAGTTTGGTTCAATTCCATCATTGGTGGAGTTCAGAATGCTCTTTGACTGTTGGTGAACTATAAATCCCAGCAACTACAACTCCCAAATGACAAAAACAATCCCCCAACCCCACCAGCATTCAAATGTGAGCATATTGGGTATTTATGTCAAATGTGGTCCAGTGAATAAAAATACATTTGGAATATCAGATATTGACATTACAATTGATAACGTTTGGTTAAGCAGTGCAACCAATCATAGGAAGACGGTAAATGGAACATAGGAATGGCACAAGGATTATAAGAACAGATCTGATTTCAACTGAGGCGTTATGTTATGTCTGTTTTGTTGATCTGTCTTGTTGATTGTTAACTGTTGTGGATTGATGCTGTTGATCCTGTTTGTTGCATTGTTATGTTTTAATTGCACTGATACTGTTTGATAATTGTACCATGTAAACCGCATTGAGTCGCCTGTTAAGGGCTGAAAAATGCGGTATAGAAATAAAGCAAATAATAATAATAATAACAGTAGGAAAATTACAGTTAGGAAGTAGCAACAAAAATAATGTTATGGTTGGGGGTCACCACAACATGAGGAAATGTATTAAGGGGTCATAGCATTGGGAAGGCTGAGAACCACTGATCTATAAGGTTTGATATCACCCAGTGTGGGACAAGGAGGCAGCACCAGGAGGCCCTATGGCCCAGGATCTGAGAAATCAGCTTCCTTTGCTAGTCAAGGGACTCCCACATTTGTTGAAAACCAGGTCTCCAAACACTCAATAGGGGTTCAGCATGGGGGTCTGTGATAACTTTTCCCCCAATGAATTTGCCAAGAGTTGCATAAGCATTATTGTATACACCCCACATCTCAGAGCATCTTTCAACATTCAGTTTAGGAAAATCCCTAATTCCTTCCCCATGCCCTGTTCGACACATAATGGATTTAGGTAGAGCTACAGGGTTCTTTCCAGATTTTTTTCTCAGTGTTTTCCTTGGAACATTTCCTCATCCCAGTTACCAAGGCAAACCCCCTGCTGGGATATCCCATTCAAAGTGTGACTACACCTTTAGCACCCATTGTATAGTTAGTCAAACCCCATTGCCCTGTTCTACTTCAGCTTATCATACTCTCCAATATTCCCAAATTGTCAGCCTGTCCTGATTAAACTTTTTCTGTTGCTTATAAAATGCCTGTTTCTTTTTCCTCCTCCCACTTTCCCTTTTTGTCATCAACTTACTTCAGTTGTTGTAAACTGAGTTCAAAATGCAGTAGTAACTTGCCAGATGAACTTAGCAAGGATAAACAATACAAGGGAAAGAATCTTGCACTTTCTGGAAGATTCGGGCAAAACAAAACTACTGCAGGCTTTCTGTCGAATGTTAGAGACTATGCAAAATTTGTACTTGAAGAAGTTTTCAGAAAAAAAGTATACAGTACAAGGGTTGGCAGCAATTCTTTCATTATGTCAGAGATTAACTTATATGATTGGAGCCCCCGGTGGCGCAATGGGTTAAACCCTTGTGCTGACAGGACTACTGACTGACAGGTCAGCGGTTTGAATCCAGGGAGAGTGAGTTAAGCTCCCTCTGTCAGCTCCAGCTCCCCATTCAGCAACATAAAAGAAGTCTCCCACAAGGATGGTAAAACATCAAACATCTGGGTGTCCCCTGGGCAATGTCCTTACAGATGGCCAATTCTCTCACAGCAGAAGTGATTTACAGTTTCTCAAGTTGCTCCTGACACACACAAAAAAATTATATGATTGCCTCTGTACTCTAAGCAGATCTGGGCAATTTCTGAGAGTGGAAGGATTGTTATAATGGAAGCTCACAATCCACTGCTGGCTGTTCCTCTGCCACTAAAATTTGGCAATCACAGAGGTCCCTACTGCCTTTGAAATTACCATCAAAATTTTGTAAGATGTCCTTCCATGCCATAGAGTCCTACGAATTGGCAATAAACATCTTTTTTTCTGTAAAAGGGAGAAAGGGGAAATGCTTCATTTTTACAATAGTGTTAATTTTCAACAAGTGGAAATAGATTACAGATAGTTATTTCTTTGGCGGAATGATAACTTTTCTCTAGTGGAATGGAAAAACGCAGGAGAAGCACATTGACATTGGACACCTGCAGATTCCTAAGAAGAAGAAATCCGGATCTGGTTAAAGCTTAATGTACTTACAAGTGTTGGTATACCCATTCCTGCGATATTAGGAGGCACCATTTGACAACACAGAGCTCTTAAAATTGCAATTAAGCATGTGAAGAAGACATTCCTAGTGAATTGGGTTGGTATAATATTTCAGTTACTGGGATATAATTCTGGTATATGGAGTAAGACTTTCACAGCCTTGACAAAAACTTATCCTTTTCTCTTTAAACCTTCCCTCACCCCTTTTCATTTTTTTTAATTAGGTAAAAATGCAAAGAATCTTTCAAGCCCTGAAGCATGACTTGAACATCTGCACTCATTTGCCAAATTCTTCTGTCAGGTACTCTGGCTTGGAGCCCAAGAATAGCAGGCTCAATGAACCTTATGTGTAGTCACCAATTTTCAAGTTGCAAAGATCCTCTGAAGCAGCAGCAGAAGCAGACAAGGGCAACAGATTTTGTTACAAGTGAAGATGGTTTACTATACAGAGCATAATGCAGTACTACACCTTAATTCAGCTTAATTATTTGCAGAAACTACTTGTTGAGTTGCAGATTTTTCTATGCAGACATACGAGGGTTGAATGAAAAGTAATGCCTCCACCTTCGTTACTTGGGTTTGGATGGGAATATTTTAATAAATCAAAAGTAGAAATAAACCTTAGAATGTGCTTTTTAACTACCACTATTCACTTTTTGACATAATCACCAGACAATTGGATACATTTATGCCAGTGATGAACAAATTTTCTGAAGCCGTCATGGAAGAAGTCGACACACTGTTTCCGTAACCCATCGTGCACAGATCTTCCGATAGCCAAACAAAGCAATAATATGACACACACGTTCTTGTGAAATGCCAATTATGCTTGAAATTTGTATCTGAGTGATACAATGATTGTCCTGAATCAATCTGTCAACCTTTTGCTTGTGAAACTCGGTGGTTGCTGTCACAGGACGTCCAACTCTTTGTCACACAAGTCAAATGTTCCCACCTCAACATCTTTAAACTTACTCGCCCAACGACGCACAGTACTCACATCAACACAATCACCATAAACAGCTTGCATTCTCTGATGAATCTCCTTTGGGGTGACACCTTCTGCTGTCAAGAATTCAATGACTGCAGGTTGCTTAAGTTGCATTGACCAACTGTCTGCGCAGGGTTCAATACTTTGCACTTTAACAACACAACCATTCAATGCTAAGGCTTCCTGCCAAAATGGAACTGTAGAGGTGAGTCTACTGAACAAACCAGTACCTGCCGCATACCAGTACTGCCATCTGTTGAGGAATTATGAAGGTGGAGGCATTACTTTTCATTCAACCCTCATATTTTAAAGCATATGCATTAATAACAAACACTGTGCATCAATTCTTACATAGTGAAAAGACCATCACCTTTTCTCAAGAGGGATACTTCAGCAAGACCCAGAGGAGTCTTGATCCCATTCCGTTACTGTTTAGTCACATGTGTACTGTCAAACGCAATGAGGGCAATGCAATGTTTGTACTTGAAGACTTACTCATTTTGAGGATTAAGAAGTATGTGTTTCAAAGAAAGCAAAAGGTTTATCAAGAAACTAAGGTAAATATCATAAGGTATGGCTGCAAATGTATTTAAAAACACAAAGTTAAAAACTTGGCATTATACTAAATGTCCTTTGACCACTTGGACTGCCTCTGGTGTTGCTATCAGAAGGTCCCCCATTGTTGTGGCAGAACTCAGACTGCATTGTAATAGGTGGTCTGCGGTTTTCTCTTCTTCACACTTGCATGTCGTGGACTCCACTCTGTAGCCCCATTTCTTAAGTGTGGCCAGAGCACAGCCTGTTCAACACCTTCGAAGTTGCCCAGTCTTCTGTGTGCCCCAGAAAGGAGTCTCTCATTTGGTATCAGCCATGGATTGAGGTTCTGGCTTTTGGACTCTCGCTTGCTGATGTAAGTATCTCTGTAGTATCTCTTGCTGATGTAAGTATTCCTGCAAGTATCTCTGTAGATTTTAGAAAGCTATTTCTTGATTTAAAGCATTGGTGTGCTGACTGATATCCAAACAGGGTATGCCACATTATCACAGGATGTCTACACCCCACACTACTGGAAAAATTATATTGCTTAGCTGGTATTGCACCACCTGACATCCGCTGGGAAGTAGCAACCAGTAATGAAAGGACCAAGGCATTTCTGGCCCATTCCCTATTTGGATATCAGCCAGTACGCCAATGCCTTAAATCAAGAAGGGTGGAATGGAGTTTTCTGAAAAAGGACATGACTGTCATTTTGACCCAATCTTATTAGTCAAAGTAAGATGGTTACTTGCAAATCCAGGCCACTAAAGCTCTCTGTTCTGTCTCATCCTTGAATATAATGTTTACATTCTGAGAGAAGATGCCATCTTTCTGGGTCAACTAAATGAACTAATATGTACATTGATCAAAGGTCTGGAATTAGTGAACACACAGAAGCAGCTGAAAATGAACTCAATGTATTCTAAATGAACCAAAGTGCTGAAAATTCCAAAATGTAAATGTAGCTAAATTTAATTAAAACTTATGTTTAAGGCAATCAAATGCTTATTGTTGCGAAATATTTTCCCATCTGTTTGCTTTACTGAGGCACTATAAAGCCCAAATCCATATTCATCAGAGGAAAGGTTGAGTTGTCTGTGATTTCAACTCCCTTTTGGCAGTTCTCAAGTGCCCCCCCCCCCACCCCTCCAACCTCTCCATCACATTTACTTTATTCAATTCTGGCTAAACTTTGACCCAAAAGGATGATTCGCCAGTCTGGAGTAGGGATGTACCCCCAATTCAACACCAGCCCCTCAAAACCAGCAAAACATCAACAAAAGAAGTAGATGTCAAAGTAGATTTTAGTAATTTTCAGCCAAAAATGTGGGCCTGCATGGGGAGAAAATGGTCCTTGCTCCTATCTTCAATCAAAAGCAAGATGTCTTGGTCTCTGTGCTGGTCTCTATTTGAGAATGCATCCATGAATTCTTGGAGGACAGTGCTAATGTGATATACTGATCAGCCTTATTATACGTGTAGATACATAAATATATACCCCATATTTTCCCAAATTTTCCAGTTAAAATATAGAGTTTGTGATATACTTGTCATATAAGACTACCCCTCTTCGAACACACATCAAATAAAAATTTAAAAAATATCAGATTTGATTTCAATATAGTAATTTTATTACCGTACCTCCTTCTCTACCTCTCAGATCTTGCACATGTGCACCTGCGCTGCTTCACTGCAGTCCTCAGGAGCGAGAGGCAGAGGAGGAGGTATGGTAATAGGATATAAGGGCAGGCCAGACGGGTGAAAGACATGTGTTTTCTGGAGACAGCACCGCTCTATGTCTTTTTCCCATAACCTGGCCATCCCGGAGGCCTGCAGCTTGCTCTGCCCTTCACTTACACCTTCCCGGTGAGGCACCTCATCATCGGGGCCACGTTAAGTCACTTCTTTCCACGAATCCTACGTTACTTGTACAGCGCTGCCCATGCTGCTTTATACAGTCACCACATACAGCGGGGATGCGGCCATGGCTGTTTGAGCTCCCCCCATCATATGCAGCGACCACAGATTTTCCAGTCCAGCTTGGAAGTTTCAGCAACCACCCTAGAAGATGACACCCAGCATAGAAGACAACCCCCAACTTTTGAGAAGATTTTCCTGTGCTAAAAAATATGCCAGAAAATACAGTATTAGAATTCCCATACATCCTTATTTTCTCAGACCTGTCCTTTTTTCAATGCTAAAATTATTATTTAGGCAGATTTATTTAAATGTCTGGGTTTTCTTACAAAGTCTAGACTAGAGGAAATGGGAGATCAGGTAGCAGTGGTCTGAAATAGAGGAAGCGAAACATGCCAGGTTAAAGCAGGGCAAGGAAGCCCTCGAAGCAGACAGCTTCAGCCATTTGGGGCTTACCAAATGATTCACCAGCTTCCAGTTGAGGCAGCTGTTAAAGAAGACAGGGAAAGGAAAGGCACTGGCTTAATTAAACCTAACTGCTGCATTCCCTTGGTCAATCTAAGGGTTTTATTTCCTAATTTTGGATCATCATCATAAGTTGGAAATAACTTGAAGGCAAACAACAATACATTGAATAAACAAATAAAAATCAGCTGTGAAGTGCAATTCTAAGTATATCTACTCAGAATTCAACTCCGTTGAGTTCCTTGAGGTTTCCTCCTAGATAGATGAATACAAAACTGTAACATAACTTTGCCTGAGTAGGCATATGTCAAATAGGAAAAAGAGTAAGTGATTTAAATGTAGCAATAGTGCAATATCAGAATAACAGTTATTATCAAACTCTTTATATACACAAAGACAGGGAGAAGTATTTTTTTTACTTTGCTTCAGGTACTGAAGGCTAATAAGAAGCAGAAATGACTGAATGTTTATTGCAAGTGTCAGAAGATTTACCCTGATTCTTTCTGTATTTCCTGGTTTAATGAGCCCTTGGCCTCAAGGCCCAAGATGTGATCAGACAAAAAATATTTAATGCCACCATTAATTCCAGCTCTCTGCTATACTTTGCATTTCTTATTTTATCTTTATGATCTGGTCTTCTATGTGTTTAGCTAGGAATAGGATGATATGCCCTCAAAACACTTGGAGATAAATACATTACATCCTTTTTATCTACCTTTGCCATTAAAATGCATATTCGTTAAATAGTAGTTATCTACTGTTGTCTGTTGCTCTGTTATTACCTGAGTTTACTTGGGAAGATTATCCATCCAATGTATCTGGTGGCGCAAAAAGTTAAGCTGCTGAGCTGCTGAACTTGCTGACTGAAAGGCTGGTGGTTCGAATCCAGGGAGCAGGGTGAGCTCCTGCTGTTAAAAATGCAAATGTGGGAAGGTAACGACGCTCCATGCAGTCATACTGGCCACATGACCTTGAAGGTGTCTACGAACAATGCCAGCTCTTCAGCTTAGAAATTGAGATGAGCACACACCCCCAGAGTCGGACACAACTAGACTTAATGTCAAGTGAAACCTTTACCTTTACCATATCTGTAAAGTTCATATAGCAATGGGATTCTGTTTTATTTTCATTATATTCAGTCTTTCTCCCAAACTATGGTACAATTACTTTTTCTGATTGAGGCCATGGGTATTTTGGTGTGGTCTTCCACATTAGAGAAGTTCCTAGGATTATGAGATGTTTGATCATGGCACAACACAACACAAACCATCTAGGAAACCATGGATGAACTGAATAGATTAACTTGATCTACAATTTCTCCCAAAACATGTACATTTCAAATAATACCTCTGGTATATTAATTTGTGCTAACAATTTAATGTCAACCATCACGACAAAGACAAATGTAGTTGTAGCCTTCCCAGAATAAGGAAACTCCCAGCAATATGTCCCTAAATGCACTTTATTAATGATCTAGGATTGTCTGCACGCTCCATCCCTCTCTGAAAACTCTATCCTAGTCATATCTCACCTGTTCATGCTCAGCATTATTTTCAAAATTTTAATTATTACATTTGGCCCAGCCATAGGTTTTCAAACGTCGTTGTGTTACTGTTAATGTTTATTGCTTATCTTCTGTTATGAGTTTTATTTTATTGTTTTATATTACTGTTGTTATTGCTTTTATTACTGATGTATTGTGAGCTCGGCCTCATGTAAGCCGCACCGAGTCCCTTGAGGAGATGGTAGCGGGGTATAAATAAAGTTATTATTATTATTATTATTATTATTATTATTATTATATTAGTTGACATAAAATTAAAGAGAAATAATAGTTATCTTTCATTCATTCTACCATAGACAGAGGAAAGCAAGGTTCTTATGGTAAATGAACATTTCTCCCCTTCTCCAGTTTTTTTATGGGTGATATACATTAAAGGCACCAGATCTCATCTGATCTTGCAAATAAAGCTCTGCTTAGTACTTTATTGTTAACACCAAAGAATACTAGGTGCTGTAGGCTAGATTTTAGAGGAAGGAACTGGAAAACCATTTCTGAACATTTCTTGATTGGTGTTGTCATAAGTCAACAGGGAACTTGAAGGCACACAAACAAACATGTGTGAATAGAAGGCGGCTACTACAATGAACCTACAGTATCTTCCTTTTTCCTTTCCATTACAATCCCTGTAAATCCCTTACAAAACCAACTGAACATAGTTTGTATCTTATAGAAGGAAAGAATTGTTTCAAATTGGATGGAAAAATCTTGCTCATGAAAGATCCTTGATTTTGGAGTCTCTTCTCTTCCACTGCAGAGCCATAAGACAACAGATGACTAGGTTCAGTAGTTGCTCCACTTCAGGTTCTTTCTCCCTGAGGGAACTCAAAGAAAGGAAACCTCCATTTCACAATATTTTCTTTCTGCTCACACAATATTCAGTACTAATCTACATTTCTCTTATCCCCAAGGACATTTCAAGCATACTTTGGTTTGGTAAACACTCAGAAATTGAAGGCTGATGTTCTAATAGTCTCTTCAGAACACTAGAATTCAACTTCAACAACACAAGTGCTTTCTTGGCATTTCATGTCTCAAGGAGAAAACATGAATAACAGTATTATATTGGAGCATAAATGGTTATCAGCAAGTATTTGGTGAAATAAATTACTATCTGGTTTTTTCTATACTGGAAAATATGTGTCTCGGGTTTTGGGAAACCATAATGAAAATCTTTGCAGTTTAGGATTCATTTTGTGAAAACTTCACACATGATATTTTTGGTTTAAAACAGCATTGTCATCATAGAAAAAAAGCATTTTGGGTGAAGAAATATTTTTCTCAGCAAAAACTGAACTATTTTTGTTGCCTATAGTGCCATTTTGGTCCAAAAATGCCACATACACATTTTTGTGTAAAATAATCTCCTCAACTAGAGTATTTTTGCCTATAAAACAGGATTTATTTTCTGCAGAAAATATAATATTTCTGTGTATAGAATATTGGATTTTTTTTAAGATGCTGCTACTTCCTATGCAGAAAATGCTGTTTTCTGAGCAAAAAATATCTCATATATAAGTTTTATCTTGTAAAGTTTTCAAAAACTCCACATTTTTCAAATAGTTTCTTGCTGCAGGAAAATTGCTCAAATTACTTGTTCTTTCTTTCAAGAAGAAAATTTACTATGAATTACATCCCTACGGTGCAAATAACATTCTTATGTGATGCACAGATGGAAGGCTAAAACTTGTGAAAGTGACTCATTTCCCAGAGAAAAAAAAGAGCCATCCTGATCAGAAAGGCACTGTGCTATTTCTGTTCTATGGCCTTATCAAACCACTCCTTTTGGCCACGTTATTCCTTTCGGAATCCTCTCCAGCCAGCCTTGTGAGGACAGCCGATTGTTGATGATCTCTGTCATACCACTTGCACTTTAAAATCATCCTTTGCACAGTTTTTGCATCCACATTATTGGCATCATTTCTGGCTCCTGGTCCTCAGTGTGTGATTGTAGCCATAATAATGCTATAACTGAGCCCCCAGTAGTGCAATAGGTTAAACCCTTGTGCCAGAAGGACTGAAGACCGACATGTCAGAGATTTGAATCTGGGGAGAGCATGGATGAGCTCCTTCTGTCAGTTCCAGCTCCCCATGCAGAGACATGAGAGAAGCCTCCCACAAGGATGGTAAAACATCAAAACATCCAGGTGTCACCTGGGTAACATCCTTGCAGATGGCCAATTCTCTCACACCAGTTTCTCAAGTTGCTCCTGACACAGAAAAAAAAATCAGCATGATGGTAGAATGTGCTGTACTGTTGTGACAATAGAAGAGCAAATCAACAAATCAGAAATCAGATGAGGAGTTAAGAGAGGGTTCAACATATTAGAAAAACCATCTTCTCCACCAAAGCACCAGAAGCACCGGGACTGTGGCAGATGCATTAAGATCACTGCTGACCAAAAGTCATGAGTTCAAAGCAGGCCTGGGTCGGAGTGAGCTTCCGATCATTAGGTGTAGCTTACTATCGACCGTTGCAGCCTGAAAGACAGTTGCATCTGTCAAGTAGGAAATTTAGGTACTGCTTATGTGGGGAGAGAGTTCCACTGCTGAACGGCTCTCACAGTCAGGAAGTTCTTCCTCATGTTCAGATGGAATCTCCTTTCTTGTAGTTTGAAGCCATTGTTCCGCGTCCTAGTCTCCATGGACATTATAATTCTGTACATTCCAACAAAAGGGAATCTATATAGAAAATGGGAAATGTTTTGGTAGGAACTGGATCTTGCCTTGATATAAGAATAATGAATCCTACTGGATCCTAAGAATGATCTGAAGACATTATTCTTATTCATAACTTGGGATCAATTACTTTAAGGTACAAATACCAGAATCCCAGGACCCACATGCCCAATGCCTGTGCTGACTGAAGGACTTATGGGAGCTGTAGTGCAACAAAAGTAAAAAAAATAGACTCTGGTCTAAAATTTTAGATTCTAAAAACCCTTCAAGTAGGAGTAATGCTCAAGCTGATCCCTGATATCTATTCTAAGTAGCTCAAAAAGTATGCCTGCTTGGCTGAGAAAACATTTTCAATAACATGTGTGCTCCTCCACTCTTTATGTTCTCAAATGTATTTTATGTAATCTGACATAAGACAATTACTTTTTTTTTTTGGGGGGGGGGGGGTTGCACTTGGTTGAAGATGGAAGAGAAAGAAACTAATCTTGACTATTTAAAAAGGAAATGTACACTTATTTTAAAACCTCAGGGTGCTGCTGTATAATTGCTAGGATAATTCACCATAGCTCTATTAATGCAAATTAAACCACTCTAATTATAACCAGCACAAAATCTGGAAATGCAGAGAATCCACATATTCATGCAACAAATGATTTCCTTGTTTTTAACCATTCAAAAAGAAACCGTATTTGCCTAATGAAAACGTTCTTCTTAGCGAGAAATTCAAATGGTGGTTTTGAAAACCCTTTTTTCAAGCCCCCCCCCCCCCTCAGTTTTTTTTATTATGCTTTTTTCATTGGCATGGACCATCTAGTTATCTTTAGTTTCTGTTTGTGTACTGAAATCAAATTTGATGTATCAAAGCATTCGTGTCCCTCATCTATATCTTCCTGTGTTAGTGTGTCTGTAAACTTCAAGAAAGGCTGGTAGGTAATAAGACACATCTAAAGCTTTCACAAAACAGTAGATGCTTGGAACTGGCAGTAAACTAAAAGATATGTACTTAACAAAAATTGGGGGGAAAAACAGTTTCTTTGGATTTTTCTTTTTGTCGTGTCAAGAGCGACTTGAGAAACTGCAAGTCGTTTCTGGTGTGAGAGAATTGGCTGTCTGCAAGGACGTTGCCCAGGGGATGCCCAGATGATTTGATGTTTTTATCATCCTTGTGGGAGACTTCTCTCATGTCCCCGTATGAGGAGCTGGAGCTGATAGAGGGAGCTCATCCGCCTCTCCCCGGATTCGAACCTGCGACCTGTCGGTCTTCAGTCCTGCCGGCACAGGGGTTTAACCCACTGCGCCACCAGGGGCTCAGTTTCTTTGGATGAGCACATGCATTGCATAGCACTAAAGAGCAGCAATAAAATGAAAGGTATTTGGGCTAAAATTTGTACAGACTTCACTACAGGGACTCTTCCTAAGGAAATCAGAATGGCATGAATGGAGTTACTTTTCATTGCTTTCTACACAGATTGTTATAGTCACAGGCTTCCCCATGGCCACATATTAGCTCCACAGTTGACCATTGATTTGAAGGTTGGTGTACAATTAATAAAAACCAAATGGTATTCAAGTAGTTCTCCAGATCTTGCTCTACTGCAATGTTTCTCAACCTGGGGATCGGGAGCCCTGGAGAGGTCATGAGGGGGGTGTCAGAGGGGTCACCAAAGACGATGAGGAAATACAGTTGGTCATGGTCTTTGATTATAGGTGAACTAGAAATCCTAGCAACTTCAACTCCCAAATATCAAGGTCTATTTCCCCCAAACTCCACCAGTGTTCACATTTGGGCACATTGAGTATTCATGCCAAGTTTGGTCCACATCCATCATTGTTTGAGTCCACAGTGCTCTCTGGATGTAGGTCAACTACAACTCCAAAACTCAAGTTCAATACCCACTAGACCCTTCCAGTATTTTCTGTTGGTCATGGGAGTTGTGTGTGTCAAGTTTGATTGTGGGTGAACTATAAATCCCAGCAACTACAACCCCCAAATGACAAAATTCAAATTTGGGCTTATTGGTTATTTGTGCCAAATGTGGTCCAGTAAAAGAAAATATATCCCACATATCAGATATTTAAATAACAGTAGCAAAATTAGAGTTATGAAGTAGCAACAAAAATATTTTTATGGTTGGGGGTCAACACAACATGAGGAACTGTATTAAGGGGTTGTGGCATTAGGAAGGTTGAGAAACAATGATCTACTGCATCTCTAACTTGTACTTTGCTCTGTTGGCTAAGGTTAAAGGCCAGCAATGGTGTCACTGGGGTTGGTATTAATCAGTGCTGTAACTCATGGTGTCACCCCATGAACCTTCTTCCATTCCAGTACATGCTACAATATTATAGCTAAAATACCAGAAAATTTGACACAATCAGCAACTCTAACAACCCAGCAGCAATGAAAAAAATTAGCATATGCAGACAAAACCATGTGAGTTGATACATCATTATAACTGGGTAATAATGACAGTTCATGCATATTAGAAGCCTGAAAATTGAAATTGCAATGGAATGTTAACCCTGCAGTTATATTTATACAGTATCTGTAAGCTGATACCGAGAAAAATGTTTTTGTGATTAAATCTAACTACAGGTATATTTTTATAAGACACAATACATTTCTGCTGAAACAATGTAGTTACTATATATCTAAAACCGTCCTCCTTCAAGGTTCCACATAGTGTGGGTTGCATGAGTAGAAAAAGCTCTCTCACTATTGGTAATTTTCTTTCAACCAATAGTGAAAGCAACTGGGGTGAAGGGGGGAAGGCAGTACCTAGCACTGGTGAGCTCATTGTCTCCCTCCCTACTACCATGCTAAAGTTACACTGCTTTGAATACCTGAATAGGGCATATTTTTTATATGGTCTTACCTTGAATGGCCCATGACTAAATCCCCTTCTTCCATATTCTGTGAACACTAGCAAATTCTTAATGATATTGCAGAATATCGTCTGGAAGGATACCAGCTGCTGGATTGGCACAGAAGTAGAGCTATAATTTGTCCCATAACTGTAACTAAATTGTTCCCTGGGCTTTCATAGTTATATATATATATATATATATATATATATATATATATATATATATTCTTTAATTCACATTTGATTGATATAGCTGAAATTGGGTTCCTGGGATTTCATTTTTTTAATGTGTAGATCATGTTCTTGACCTTACATTAGCATGAAGCAGTTGTCATTAATATGGCAAGTCATCAGCCAGACTATAACTAGATTTCATCAACTGTTAGGAGATGGTTTAAAAAGGCAATGAAGTAGGTGTTCTTTAATCAGTGTTTGCAGACAGTTTTCTAATGAATTATGGATGTTAATGGAAACATAACAGAGATTTCTTGGTGAGATAAATCTGCAATGGTGCATAAGTATTAATTGTCAACACCTTCATAACCATTTCGCTATGTGACACTTGGATCATAGGGCGAGTGTTAAGGTTCAAGACGCACTATCAGCTATTACAAAGGGATAGTGAAATTCAATAAGACTGACCCATGTTATGAATGAATGACACCCACGTCCTAAGCAGCAAATCCGTAGCCAAAATACAAGGGAAATCAGCATGGTTTGTTTCCTTGCACTTTGAAGAGGAGAACATTACCTTAAGTAGAGCCAAGACATTTGCTTGTGTTGTTGACTATTTTGATCTGGGTAACAAACTTGTCTGTTTCAGCTACTGCAGCACCCACATAACAGGCATATTGTGAAATGAAGTTTATTTTGAATATGTGTTCTCTTCTCTTTGCTGACTCTGGATCAATTTCACTTTGGCCTTAGGTCAAGGTCTGTGCCAAAACATCTCCGTTTACTCTGACTGACAATCTACTCAGGGTTAAGCATGGCAAAGTTCTTTCCTGTAGATTGTTAGCAAAGAGAAATTAAACTTGGCAGCTGAGTGAGTGTGAGATGGACATTTAAGGAACAAAGGACACCAGTAGTCACAGAACTAAAGTAGTCTTTATTAAGAGAACTCCACTGCAGATAGAAATGGTACTGGGCCTATGCCAAGCTTATCTTACAGCCTAAGGAGCTGGAGTGGAAAGTTCCAGTAATAGAAAGGAAATGAGAAGGAGGTGGGCAAAACCTGAGAAAATCAGTCATAGAATCATAGTTAGGTGAGACCTCGTGGGCCATCCAGTCCAACCCCCTGCCAAAAAGCAGGAAAATTGCATTCAAAACACCCCTGACAGATGGTCATCCAGCCTCTGTTTAAAAGCCTCCAAAGAAAGAGCCTCCACTACACTCCAGGGCAGAGAGTTCCCCTGCTGAACAACTTTCACAGTCAGGAAGTTCTTCCTAATGTTCAGATGGAATCTCCTTTCTTGTAGTTTATGTCATACATAGCAGAGCCAGGATAGATTGCTATAGATGGAAAAAGAGATCATGTCACCCTAAGCCAGGCATCCAAAAAATTTTAAGCAGAGGGTGGGTTCACCCTCTCAGACTGTGGGGGGAACGGGAACTATAATTTGAAAATATATATATATGAACAAATTCCTATGCACACTGCATGTATCTTATCTGTAGTGAAACAAATAACCCATGAAATAACAATACAATGTTTAAAATGAACAATTGTAATCAACATAAACTTACCAGTATTTCAATGGGAAGGGTGGGTCTGCTTTTGGCTGATGAGATAGTTAATTAGGATTGTTGTTGTGCGTCTTCAAATCATTTCAGACTTAAGGCAACCATAAGTCTAAAACTTAGGGTGGGGGGCAGGTAAATTACCTTAGAGGGTTGCATCCACCCACAGGCCTTCGTTTGGGGAGCTTTGCCCTAAGCTTTTTGAGCTCTGCCTACTATTTTCCCACCACCACTGTGAGGCGCTGCTTTTAAGCAAAGTATTGCTGAATTCCAACATGGATCACCCCAGATGTTTCAGCAGCTTTTAACACAATTGATTACACTGCCCAACATACATTTTGGTGTTAGAAGTATTTCTAATCACATAAAAATACTATTTTGTGAACATGTGGTTGATTGAGAGAACCTAGGTAATGACTGTGAATGTCATGATGCAATACTTAAGGGAATGCGGTAATGTCTGAATCAACATGTGAGGTGAGGTGTATTGCAAAGAGGTTCTATCAGCCTGTGTCCCTTACTGATGACCTATCAGTAGGTAGCTATACAAGGGCACGTTTGACCTGCTGGTTCCAAAAATAGTACCCGTTTTCCCCTATCAGCTCTAGCTTTTGGGATACAAAACATTTGCCATATACCAGTCTTCATCTGCTCACCCACAGAAAATCATAACTATATATAAAAAACTAGAGCTGATGTGATCTATCCTATACAATGCTCTGAATCAGAACCTCAAATAATCCCAGAAACAGGCCTAAAAAAAGACACAAATATTTTTCTGTTATGTTTTCCTGAGCCAGCTCTTTGGTGCTATGTAGTATTTGTTCTTAGACAATAATTAGAGAAGACAATTAAGCTGGGGAAAATGGAAGGAAAAAGGAAGAGGGGCTGACCAAGGGCAAGATGGATGAATGGGATCCTTGAAGTGACTGGATTGACCTTGAAGGAGCTGGGGGTGGTGACGGCCAACAGGGAGCTCTGGCGTGGACTGGTCCATGAGGTCATGAAGAGTCGGAAACGACTGAACGAATGAACAATAATACTTGTTCTGCTCCCATCTCCAGATCTGGTTCCAGAGAATAACATTTTCCTGTGAAACCCCTTGGCTCTTCAGCTATGGGGTACCATAGATTTCCATCTTGCCCCCCATGTTGTCCAATATCTATATGAAGTTGTTGGGTGAGGTCATTAGGCATTTTGACCTTGAGTGTCATTGGTATGATCAACTTGCAAGTACTAAACCAGTGCTTGGATGCTGTACTGGACTAAATGGGATTAAACTGAAGTGAATCCCAGGAGGAGAGAGGGTCTGTGGACCGGTGGTTCCTGGCTCAATGAACTGGGTCAGCAACCAGTCCTGGGTAGGACTGAACAAACATGTTCAAAAAACACTTATTTATATTTTCTTTCCTACACAAAGAATAAAGGTACAGGATCTGTTTTATTTCATCCAACATCCCTACTAGAGCCTGTGTGCTTCAGAGCACTCAGGGCTAGTTTCTCTACTGGTTCACCAGTTAGTCTTTCCTGGACAGTGATACCAAACGTACCCCAATAACATCAGGATTAGACTGCTGTAAGGCATTTTACACATGGCTGTCCTTGAAGATCACTTGGAAACTGAAAGTAGTGCAAAAGAGCTACACTGGCAGCCAATATGCTTTTAGTATGAATTTAATGTGCTAGTAATGGCAGTCAAAACCTTAACTGTCTTGGGATCTCAATCACTGAAGGAATGCCTCTCCATATGTGTGTGAATGTGTATATCTGCATATGTATATAGGCACACAAAAATGCACATCCCTGCACTGGGGTTGAAGTCTGCTGTTTTTTTAGGTACCCAAATATGCACATTGATTTGTTTAAAATTGTTCTGAACTGAATTCTGTTAGCTTATCAATGTATTTAGCATGCTCTCTCTGTTTAAATTATGTTCTACTGTTGTATATTAGTTAAGCTATCTGTACTGTATGAAATCCTGAAATCATATGGTATGGGCTAGGTTGAAAATATTTTAATACTTAATCTTTACAAACAAGATTTAAAGAATTGTTGTAGGTTTTTCAGGCTGTATGGCCATGTTCTAGAAGTATTCTCTCCTGACGTTTTGCCTGCATCTATGGCAGGCATCCTCAGAGGTAGTAAAGATTTAAAGTCTTTGTATATTATTGAAAAAACTACTTTATATTCTCATGAATGGCAATCTAATATTAAATTCTATATTAAATTGTCCAGATTGGAATTATAGCACCAAAATTTCATTCCAAGTGTCATGGCTTTATCCTATGGAAACAAAGTGTTTCTTGCAGCTCTTCAGCTGTCTAGCAAAAACTTCTAAATATTTCACTAAATTTCTAAATATTTCACTGAACTTCAAATCCCAGGATCTCATTGAATGTTGCCATGGATGTTAATGTGAGACTATAGTGCTATAGTTGTGTAGTGTGAAAGGGATGCCATTTCCTAAGGAGCATACTTATTAGCCTTAACCACCATGCCCAATAGCAAGACACTGTGAGAGCTTATAACTTGGAAATAACTAATTACAGGTAATTATTCATCACTAGTTTCTTTTTCAGTAAAAGTATATGAAGTGAAACCTTTTGTTGTATAACTAATCTTTTAATAAGGGAGGAAGTGTGTCTATTATTTCAAAGGCTGGCTTGTCCTGCTCCCTTGTGTGCTAATGTGATAATATCAAGATGGATGGCAGTGATGACTTGTAACATCTATGTACGAAAAAAATGACTGGAAAGGCAACTATTGCAAATATTTTTTGAGGACAGGAAAGAAAAACCCAACTATAACCATTACTTTGAAGACTTGGAACTATAATTACTTTTAATAGTACCTATTAATAGCACTCTGCAGTTCAACCAGATCTGGAGCACCATCCATCACTTTAATTCTACTCTAATTTCTCCCAGGCTGGGACTCAAGGCACCTTACAAAGCACAATTACAAATAAAAATGCAAATGGCTAAAGCATATAAATAGTTGTGAGTAAAAATAGCATTCAAGTGTCAACAAAATTAGAAGTAATTAAAAGTCTGGCCTAAAAGCGGACTAACAGCACATTAAAGAGCTCTATTCCAAAAGCCTGCTGGAATTAAAAGGTCTTCATCTGCTGATGAAAGATGGAAATAACAGAGCCAGCACACCTTCCCTAAGAGAGGTTCTCGAGTCTGTAGTTTCCTGTCCTTGCCCTACATAAATGTCCACATTTAGCCAATTCAAGAAAGCTCAAATGAGCACTGAAGGTAAAGGTTTCCCCTGACATTAAGTCTAGTTGTGTCCGACTCTGGAGATTGGTGCTCATCTCCATTTCTAAACCGGAGCCAACATTGTCCATAGACACCTCCAAGGTCATGTGGCCGGCATGACTGCATGGAGTGCTGTTACCTTCCTGCAGAAGTGGTATCTACTGATCTACTCACATTTGCATGTTTTTGAACTGCTAGGTTGGCAGAAGCTGGGCCTAACAGTGGGAGCTCACACCGCTCCCTGGATTCAAACTGCCAACCTTTCAGTCAGCAAGTTCAGGAGCTCAGCTGTTTAATGCTAACACAAAGCCACTGCACATATGTCAGCTTCTACAAGCCCCTCTCCATGACTTGGTTGCAAAGAGTGGAACTTTGTTAAATGAATTGACTGGATATAAGCCAGAGCAGATCTAGCGTTTCAGGAACTAGGAACTATTTCATTCATGTACATTAGACAGCACTCAAATAAGAAAAACCTTGAAGAACGAACCTAACATCAGTATTAATCCGCCGGAGCCCCCTGTGGAGCAGTGGGTTAAAGCACTGTGCCGGCAGGACTGAAGACCGACAGTTCTCAGGTTTGAATCCAGGGAGAGGCGGATGAGCTCCCTCTATCAGCTCCAGCTCCTCATGCGGGGACATGAGAGAAGCCTCCCACAAGGATGATAAAACATCAAAAATCATCCAGGCGTCCCCTGGGCGACGTCCTTGCAGACGGCCAATTCTCTCACAACAGGAGCGGTTGCTCCTAACACGACAAAAAAAAAAAACAAACAAAAAAAACAGTATTAATCCGCTGACTCCTACTTCAGTTACAGCAGCACAGATTACAATAGGAACCTTATTGCACTGTCTACGTAACCACCTTTGTTCAAGGCAAATTGGTCCATTGGCTCTACAGACCTGAGCAAACAAAAGAATGTGCGAGAAGCTTGAAGAGAAATATGCATAAGGTGTGGAATAAACCGTGAATAAAAGTTAACCCAAGGAAGAAAGGACTGGTTGAAAAATGTAAACTTCTATATATTTTTTGTTATATAGTACAATATTTAACAACTAATGGCAATAGGATTACATACACAGCATATTATTATGCAATTTCTGAGGTTTATAAATGTCATAAAACATCACTGCCGCTGCCAGTAGCTCCCTTTAAGCAGGACCAAGTGCTAACATGTGACTCCATTTCATCCAAACAGAAACACTTCCATTGATTTTACAAGACCTCTTAACTGTTAATTTTTGATGGCTCTTCTTTCAGTTTCACCTCCTAACCTTTCTCAATTGGCCACTTTCCTCACTTTAAGACAGCTGTTTAGAGTTCAATATTTATTACTTCCTTCTACCTATTCCTGTCTATTCATATTTTCCTCCCAGTCTAGAGGTCAAATTGAACACAACAGCTGAAGGATAGTTTGTGCTAAACAGAACAGTTCTATCGCTTTGATTTAAACCAGAAGTAGGAACTTTGTGGCCCTCCAGATATTGATAATAATATAGGAAGATGGAAGGCTCAATCTGACAACATCTGGAGGGCTATATATTCTCCAACCTCAATTCAAATTCTAAAGACTGAATTTTGCTGTGTCACAGTAATTGTTGGGGAGCTTTGTCCAGCTACAAGTCCACCCCCTTTTTCAACGGAAGCAATCCCCTTCTAGCAAAGTAGACAATCACCACATGTACCTTTGTAGAAAAGCTTTATATACAGTATTTACAAAAGTCTTAGCAGTTTGTTGACTCTCTTCCAGCCCTTCTTTGTAACACTTTAGACTCCTAGTGAGTTCATATCTTCACTGTAGTATGTAGCTCTTTATCTTTGTTGATCCTTCGGTCTCTATCTCAAACTCCAGAAGCTCAACACTCTGACCGCAACAACTCCAAAGCTCCAACTCACTCTTCAGCTTGTGCTTCTTTTATTACTCTTCAGCTACTCCACCCTGGCTTGCAAATTACTTAATAATGACCAAGTGGTTGAGTCCTTAATGCTAACTGCTGAATTGGTCCTGATTCTTATTATTACTGTCACTTCAAAAATGATAAAGTTACAAAACTATGACAATTTGAATGAGTCCCAGAAGCCTTAGCACAGCTAACAAGAAAGGTTACAAAATGCAGTCCAACAATATGATTCCCAATGCTGTCCTGACTAGAGCAGTCCCATTGAACTAGTGACTGAATAAGCCATCACTTATGTACATTTTGTTGGGTCGTTGACTTAATTATATAGCTGGGACTACTAGCAGTTTTCAGAAGAGCAATATCTACAAGGCTTGAAGACACAAACACAACCAATGAGATTTGCTTGTTTGAACATCTGATGTCCATGTCAAGCAGACTTGGTTGGGACACCCCTTAACTTGCTCTCTCATTTCAAAAACGGAACAGGCAGTTTGAGAATCCCAAGCTCCCTACCAGATGTGTAGAACTATTTTTATCTTGTTGATCCTCACCTACATTACTTAGCGAGACGCTGACAGATCTAACAATTGAGAGAACTGTTTTGCTTGCATAGCCACTATTAAATGAAGCACTGAAAGGTTGGGTTTTTTTAAAAAAAGAAAGGGGTTGGAGGGGGCAAGGGGGAGAGAATAGAAGCCACTTAGCAGGATTGTACAGGCAGCAAGCTATTTTTGTTCCCTGAAGTGTCTTTAATCTGTATCCCTTAGGTACTTTGTAACCTTGATGAGAGCTTGAGTACCCTTGAGGCGATGTGTTCCAATTTGAAAATTACTGTTCCAAAGGATTCTTATCTGAAATGATGTCAATCCAGACCTATTGCACACAACAATTTTCTTGTGGCTCGCATCTGCCTTTTCTCTCTCCTCCCCGCTAAGCATAAACTATTCTTTCTAGGTGGACCTTTTAGCCACTGAAAGAGGGGGAAACAGCTGCCTTGCAGACAAATGTTAATAAATCCCAGTTGTCAAGAGTCAAGGGAGAAAAGAGTGATTGGATCTGAGTTGTGAGCACTCATTTTAGGAGAATGCTTTAGACAAGAGCACAGCATACCACTGGTTTTACTCGTCTTGTTTCAACTTTGAAGGCTGAAGGGAATGGACTACCTACTAAGCAAATTACGGTAAGAAAGGAGGCAGTCACTGTGTTTCCCTATAACAATGAACCTCTGTTGAGTATTATGTACATAAAGGAAGCAACTCCACACGGTGCTACATTTTGGTGGTCTCTTCCCCACCCTCTTCTCTTCCAATTAACAAGGAAGAATACATCAGACTTTCACCTCACTTTAGTTGATTCCTTTCTTGTTGTTCCTCACCTCTGAGGAAGCTTGCCATAGATGCAGGCGAAACGTCAGGAGAAATGCTTCTAGAACATGGCCATATAGCCCGAAAAACCCCACAAGAAATGAGAAACCCTAGTTTGTCCATTGTTTGAAATCATTTAGAAATTGAATCAAGTTTTTCAGGTACAATGGTCCCAAATTTACATGTTGGGGGGAGGGGGTAAAAGTATAACTGGGACCCAGTGCTGGTAGCGCTATGCTGGTTGCGCAATGCAGCTCTGAATTAGAGAAGGGAACACATGTGCCACACACTGCACCCAGTGAAAGACGCAGTTGCGGCAGGATACCAGTGAAGTAATGTAACACAGGTAGGACAGGATAACAGTGAAGTAATGTAAGACTGGCTGGATTTCATTCATTTTTCACCACTGCTTGTATTTCCCCCCTCCTTTTTATCCTTCCTTCCAATGCAAAACGTTTTTGAATATCTCCGGATAGCCTACATCAGTATGCCTGGCTGTTTCCCCTCTGCCTTTCTACCAAACTACCTTGCATAGGATCTCTGGATAGCCTATATCAGTATGCTTGGCTGTTCCCCCCTCCTTTCTACTGAACTACCTTGTCAACTCTGTTGTAGCTGCGTCTCTCGCGCATGTGGTGCTGTGTGTGACACACGTGTTCCCTTCTGTAATTCAGAGCCACGTTATGCAACCAGTGTAGTGCTACCAGCACTGGGTCCCAGCTATCATACTTTCGCCAGGGCGGGGGGGGGGGGGGGGATTTTAGGCAAAGCAAAGCTGAATTTTACAATCAAAACACCTCTTTCTATTCTCAGAGAAAAGACATTGTGAGCTCCTCGTTTTGTTCCTTCATGCTAAGTGTTAATCCACAATGTATTGTTGAGAGAATTCTCCAAGACTTTAGAAAGGTACTAAAGCTTTTAAAGAAAGGAATGTTATGTCTTTTAATGGAAGCTGTCACTCCTCAGCCCCAAGAAACACAACATTGTAGGAAAGAAATGAGAAGGCTGCAGTACAGACATGTCATTTCCGGAGAAAAAGCCAGTGCAAAACTCAATTCCTTCCAGAGGCAGAACAAATTCAAGCACATTTTACTTTGTTTCTAGATTTTTCTTCCTGAACTAGATTAGTAACTTGCCTCCCATGCCCTGAAACTGTCACAAGTGACATTTGGGGACCTTCCAGCGGATCCTGCAAATATCTTGTCTCATTCATATAATTTTACAGGGCTACATAGCAGAGAAAGGCAACTGCCAGACGTTAGCGTGGGACAGTATTGTTCTCTCAGAGGATCTTACACATAACATCACCATTTGAGAGATATTTGTGCACCAAAATGGCCAAGAATCTTGTAGGCTTTAGGGGATGTTTCTGGCAATTTTACCAATGTTAAGCATCTTGATCACCTTTCTTAGGCCTACATGTGTATGTGTTTGCAAGCCTCCAACTGGCAATCCCATGAATATTAGTTTTTAAAGGCAAGGAATACTCAGAGATGGTTTTGTCAGTTTTTTGTCAATTTCTCTAGGGTACTGGAGGGGCTTTGAGCATTGCAAAGATTGTTTTGCAGCTGCATGTACCCAACAGAAAAGAACATGCCCAAGTTATCTGTACCTCAGGTTAAAGGGGTACCTGTACAGGTGTAGCATGGGATATTTTCCTACCATGCCTTTCATTTTAAAAACAAGAAAAATAAGTTAATGTGGGAAAGCCAGGATAGATGCATAATTCTGGTTGGCAACTTTCAATCTGAAGCACCCTAATAAAATAGGAGCATGAGATGTAGTTGGAAATAAACTGTTGCAGAAGGCCTGAAGTGAAAAACATGATATCCTTGAATACTGGGTAGATGCCACAGGTATCAGTAGTTCCCTGATCCTATACACAATAGAAATGTATCTTCATTTGTAAAAATGAAATACCAGCAGAAAACAAAGTAATGGGTCATATAGCTGGTGGTTCTTTGACTTCCTGCTGTCATGCATGGATTAAATACCCATTTCCCACTGGAAGAGATATAAAATGATCCTGAAGGATGATCACAAGCAGAACTTGTCGTCACACTTTTGTGTCTAAACAAGTCCTCGAACTCAACGTTTTATGTCCGAAATTCACTGTACATGGCAGGCTTCATCCAGCTCATTTTCTTCTGAATTTAGGGGACATTTGGTTGGAATGCTGTGGAGACATTCAGCAGATCGTTCAGCATCTGCTTGGATTGGTTGGTTAAAGGCAGAAAGGGGAGATCTTGGGGTAAAGTCCAGTGAGGCAACAACTTCTTCTTGCAGGTGAGAATTTTTTACCTGGAAAACACATCGAAATTAGATATTAGAGAAACAAGAAAGATATTTAGTTAAGGCAAGGATGCATTTCACTTCCAAGTTTAAAGTAGCAAAAAACTCCTCCCTTGGACAAATACCAGGAGCCCCTGGTGGCGCAATGAATTAAACTCTTGTGCCGGCAGGACTGCTGACCGACAGTTGCCAGTTTGAATCCAGGGAGCAAGGTGAGCTCCTGCTTCAGCTCTAGCTTCCCATGCAGGGACATGAGAGAAGTCTCCCACAGGATAGTAAAGATATTAAAACATCTGGATGTTCCTCTGGGCAACATCCTTGCAGACAGCCAACTGTATCACACCGGTAGCGACTTGCAGTTTCTCAAATCACTCCTGACACACACACACACACAAATGGGTAGCTGGCATTTCCTTCCTGAAGTATCAGAAAGGTTTTTTTTCCACCCTCCAGTTTCTAGTAGTACCAAAGCAGATGATCCAGGCACCCTCTTTGTTGGCTAATAGAATAATATGCCAGACAAAGGTTCATTTTGGGGCTTTGAAGCCCTTGAAAGCTGGGGGAAAAGGTGATCTTAAATGCATTTTTTCCTCATTCCCGCTATAATGAACTGTCCAAGAAACAAAAATGTACATATGTCCCTTGGTAAAAACCTGTGGCTCTGTGCTCAATTAGCTGAATATGTAAGGTTTCTTAAATCTGAATGGGGTTACATCTTAACTTTTTCCATCTTCATACTGGTTTCTTTAAAAGTTGTACAATAAGCTGAAGACACATGTATAAGGACTCAGGCAGATATGTTTCATTCTTACTCCATGACTTTCCTAAGCTTTGATAAATTCAAGTACATGGTTCGTTATATCAATTACCTTTTGTAGTTTGCTGCCCTCTGCTGGTGCTTCAAGGTTCTCAGCCAGATCAGCAAGTTCTACCGAGTTAATAGAAAATTGTGAGGTTCTCAAATTTTGATGACAGGGAGTCATCCCTCGAACAGTTAGACAGAGGATACCATTTTCTGGAAAAAAAATGAGAAAATCCTGAAGAAAAGTGTCACATTCATCACTTTCAATTCCATTATTAAAAATCTGTAACAATAACTCTCCCCTGCAGTAATTAGTAATGCACTTCTCCCTATAAAAAAAGTTCTCCATTACACCTGCATTGGTTAATATAATACAATCAACCCCTCCACCATTTTGGTGAATAAAATGCTCACAATTGTGATCTATGTTTCATTTCTCTAATGATGTGAAAATATTTTTAATCTCACCGATGGCCATAGCCTATGTGAATAATATTTTCCTTCTTTTAGTTATAACCCTTGCCATGTGCTCCAGACAAGTGATATTAAAAAGCAGTGTCTCCGACCCTCTGACAACCAGAAGTTGACCATAAAATTGTGCTGGAAAATCTAGAGATTCCTAAGAATGGATCTGGTCCAGGTTACCTGACCAAATGCATCTCCCTTTATGAGCCAACTGGAGCACTAAGATCGGCTGGGGGAGGCCCTGCTCTCAGTCCTGCCATCCTCGCAGATGCGACTGGTGAGGACAAGAGACAGGGCCTTCTCAGTGGTGGCCCTTCAGCTGTAGAACTCCCTCCTTAGCCAAATTAGGTCGATCCCCTCCCTCCTGGCATTTAGAAAACAACTTAGAACTTGGCTATTCAAGCAAGCATTCAGTGAGTGATAGCAATAATGAAGTAGTTAAATAGCAACCTCGGGAGTGGTGCAATGTCTAAAGTGTTTCATGTCTGGGTGGTTGTAGGTTTCTCGGGCTGTATGGCCATGTGCCAGAAGCATTCTCTCCTGATGTTTCACCTACATCTATGGCAGGCATCCTCAGAGGTTGTGCGGTTTTATGTCTATTTTTGATATTTTATAGTTTTAATGGTTTTAATCCAGTTACACATTATTTTTTGATATGTTATGTATTTTTACGTATTTGTGAGGCATTGAATTTTGCCATTTATTACATTGTAAACCACTTTGTATTCCCCTAGGGGTGAGAAAAGCGGTATAGAAATGCAATAAAAAATAAATAAGAAGTGTTCTCTCAGGAAAATAAAATCAGTGAGTTTTTGTTTTGTTTTTCCAGTTTTGTGTGGGTCCTTCACCCCTAGGGCTGATTATACCAAATAAAGGCAAATATTACTTTAAATTGGACTCACCCTTTCCCCCCACCTCTGGGGAGACAACAGACTCGCATTGTGTTCTGTCTTGGAGAACCATCGAGCTGCAATGCTGAAATGCAGTTTCTTTTTCATTAACAGCATCTCTTAAAGGAGATGTGGTCTCTTCACCAATGCTTCTGTTTTCTTGGATTATGCATTTCTTTGTAGTAATCTCAGTAACCTCATCAGATGAAGCCTGTTTGATAGGGTTCCTATCATTACTTTGCACTGGATTGTGACAGTGTTTGCAGGGAGAACCTGGGACGTTGGTTTGCTTCAGCCGAGCATTCAATAAAGAGACTTGTGTTCTCAACATCTCGTTTTCTTGCTCTAATTTGTGGTGATCAATGAGCAGGGCACAGAACCTGTCGAGGTCCCGATCTGCCTCTATAGTATTATCTTCAAGGGAATTTCTCAATTTTTCCATTTCCTGGGTGTTATCTGCCTCCACAGTTCTCTCTTCAAATGATCCCTGCAGCTCTTCCATCTCTTCTGTACCAATATCCTTATGACAACCTACAGAAAACAAGCTGTTACTGTCTCTGGAGGATTGTAAACAAAGCCTTCACAATATTTTCAGGTGAAGTACATTGGATTCAAATGAGAAAATGTCTCAAAAAGTGCTAAACACATTTGAAAAGTCTGTTTCAAAAAGCCAAGAACACCAGAAATGTCACCTACTTTTTCAGATATATATACCCATATTACTTGAGTCTAATGTGCCATTGAATGTAATGTGAACCTCAATTTTCAAAACCCTGAAACCAAAACAAGAATTTGCTGCCAAATGTAATTTGCAGCGGCAAAAAGTGCACTCTTTCTAATATGGCCATTACTGTTGCTGTCTGCTTAGAATTATTTATTTAAAAACAAAAACTCAAAAGCTTTCAGCAATGGAAAAGAAAACTTTGGGGTGCATTTATGCTGTAGAATTAATAATAATAATAATAGTAACTTGCAATCCCAGGCAACAGCTGGATTGAAGAGAAACAACTGGAAAAGCTGACAAGATGCGAGGATTTAAAGATCGAATTGCAAAGTCTCTGGCACAAGCCAGTCAAGATGGGCCCAGTGGTGATCGGCACACAGGGTGCAGAACCTAAAGACCTTGGCCTGCACTTAAACACAATTGGCGCTGACAAAATTACCATCTCTCAGCTGCAAAAGGCCACCCTACTGGGATCTGCACGCATTATTCACCAATACATCACATAGTCCTAGACACTTGGGAAGTGTCCAACGTGCGATCCAATAAAACAGCCAGCATAGTGATCTTGTTTGCTGTGTACTAATCTTGTGATTCAAATAACAACAAGAACAACAACTCAAGGCAGCTTACAAGGGACAAGCTGCAAATTACAGATAAAAACAACCACATTAAAATCAATCAAATAAAAACATAACACAAACAGAACAACAACATTATAAAAACAATATAATGGCTGAAAACAAAATCCAGGCTCAAGTAAGTGCAGTGAACTCCTAAGTAGAGGCGAGGGAAAGTGCAAAAATTCAAATGTGCCAAATTAAAGGGAAGATCTTTGGCCATAAAGTGTCGAGATTAATGGGAGGTTGGCCCAACTAAAGTGCAGGAGTTTATATAGGGTCCACTTTAACTTCTCTGGATCAATGCTATAGAGTCATAGGGACTATAGTTTTACAAGGCCTTGAGCCTTCTCTGCCTGTTGGGTGTCATCCTGGACTTCACAAGTCTTAAGTACCCAATGAGTAGTTGGACTAAGAAAGCAAGAATAGAATGAGGGATTCCTTTCTCTATTCCAATGCATGCCTTCCCAGAAGGGGCTTTCTGTCTCTATTCCTCTCTTCCTGTTTGCCGCTATCTCCTCTCCATTTGAAGTAGTAGTAATGTGATCTCTTTGAGGTACTGCCATTTTGATTGGGCTTGGACTGCAACCACATGGTCGGCCTCTATTTTCTCTCTCTTCTGCCTTTTGTCTCCTCCTGTGAAGATGCATCTTGCTATTCTCCAGGCAAGATGTTGCTGAATGCATATTTTTCTGATATCTTTACCTTTGCCTACTACTTACATAGATCTCTCATGTTCAGCTGCATCTCAAGCTTGTGAATCTTGTCCATCATGAGCTCTTTTTCCTGCTTCAGTTCTCTATAATTTCCTAACCATTGCTGAAATTTATGATGCAAAGCAACATATGCTTTTTTAAGATGCTCCTCCTGAAAAACATTTTTGAAAAAGCACACAAGTTGTTATTGCCACGTAAATGTCACAGATAATAAGCATACTGCCCTGTTCACCTCTTTGTTTTTAGACCTAGTACAAGGTCTGGGAACTTTTCTTTAACACCTTAAACATCTTGAAACCTAAATTACTGGAACATAAGTTTTTCCCATACCAATTTTCCTGTAATTTTAAAATCTTCCATTGAGATCTCACTTGAATTGGCTTCCTAACTGGGCGCATGCACTAAAATTAGATTTTAACACCATATTGGGTTTTAGAAGTGGGTTGGTGAGGTTTTGCATATAGCTCTGTTGGTAGATGGCATGGCTGTTGAGACATTACTACACCAATGAAATTATTAGGTCATGCTTGACTTAATCTGTAAGTATCATGTTATAACTTGTTTTTATAAGCGGGGTTATTTTGAGTGATCATGTTTTATCTGGTATTGTACTGAGGCATTCAATGTTTGCCTTATTTGCTTGGAATCCACACTGAGTCCCCTTGGGGAGATAGGGCCGAATATAAATTAAGTTTTATTATCATTATTAGTATTAGTCTATTAGTATCAGTATTATATAGGAGCCCCCAGTGGCACAGTGGGTTAAACCCTTGTGCTGGCAGGACTGAAGACTGAAAGGTTGCAGGTCCAAATCAGGGGAGAGTGTGGATGAGCTCCCTCTGTCAGCTCCAGCTCTCCATGCAGGGATATCAGAAAAGCTTTCCACAAGGATGGTAAAACATCCAGGCATCCCCTGGGCAACGTCCTTGCAGATGGCCAATTCTCTCACACCAGAAGAGACTTGCAGTTTCTCAAGTCGCTCCTGACACGAAAAAAATTCAGCATAATTATTATTAGTATTATTATCATGGCTCATCAAGATACTATGTTTTAAATACAGTTAGCCTTCTATATTTGCTGGTTTCACTTTTGCAGATGTGATTAATATGTTCTCTCCAGGTCCTCCAATGTGACTTTGCAGTCAACTTCTGCAACCGAGTTGCAATGGAAGACCTAGAGAATCCAAGAGAAGTTCTCACAAGTTAAAAAAACCCATTTTTTAAAATAATGTATTATCTGTATTGGCTTGGAATCTTTTGAAAGATCAACACAGAAACATTTTAATGAAGGAAATACAGAAATAAAAAAAACCCAGACTCTTCAATTAATTCCAGGGACTGTTTAGTAAGCTCATTATAGTTGAATCTAGCTTTTTCTATCCCATGGCCTCCCAGCATCTCCTGCCAGAAATGATAGAAACAACAGTATTAGATGTTGGAAAAGGATAGACTACAGCTTCAATGTTATGTATAGTGACATAAGGACAACCTCTACTAAATAGAGTAGGAGTAAACTGAGATGTATATGCATGCACACACAATTTTATAATTAATTATAAGGGTGTGAGTAGAATGTATTTTTAATCATATTTACATTTTAAAACTGAATTCAAAATAATCTCATCTACTCTTCACAGAGGGACAACTTCACTTTATTTGGACTCACATTTGAAGTTGATCATGTCATCTTTGTTTAACTATAAAACTGAAATACATTTACCTTCACAGTCCCGTATACAGTATAACAATTACTAAACTTCCCTCAGTGCAAAAACTGAAACCAGTCTTCTACTTCATGCAAGATTTTTTTTTTACAGGATAGTTTACGTGCTTGCTGTACATTACCTTTCCAAGGGAGGCACATTTTCCTGATGTTATGGCTTCCAATTCCTCTCCAGGAAGTTTAAAAGACCCTTGTGGTTCCTGAGAAATAGCTTGCAAGCTTTCGCTTATTGGCAACTGCTCACAAAAAGAAGAGTTTTCATCCATTTTTTGCACAATGTCTTCGAATGCCTGGATCAGGGCTTCTATAAGTTGCTCTATTTCAGAATTTTTGTATTTTTCTTCTTCCAATTGATGAACTAGCTGTGTATTCTCTTGCCTGAGGGAAGCCACTGTATTAATCTGATCTTGTTCATTCGCCTTGAGAATTTCTTGCTTGCTGAAAGACAGTTTAATTTCCTCATGGGCCTGGTTCAATTGGGATTGCATTGACAAAAGTTCCCTTTCATATTCACCTCTGATTTTCACCATTTCCTGCTCTTCTTCTTTCAGCTGTTTCAAAAGGATGGCATGAGAACTTTCTAAATTGGACACTTTGACTTGTTTTTCCTCCAGCATGCTCTCTAAACAATCTTTTTCTGACTTTAAGTCACTTATTTCATGTTCTAACCTTTGCAAGGTCACACGCATCTTTTCCATTTCAGCATTTGCTATTTCCGTCTCTTCTTTAGCCGCCTCTGCTTGAAGAATCGCACCCTCCAAATTCTCTTCTGACATCTGCAATTCCCTTTCAAGGCTCTCAATTTTGTCTACCAGAGAGTCAGCTTTCCGCTGAGTTTCTTTCCACTTTTCAGCCAGGCGATGCTTGCTCTTTTCGTCGGCTTCTATTTTTATCTTTAGTTTCTCGATGCCCCGTCGCAGCTGATCCACCTCTTCCTGGGCAGAATTCAGTCTCGCTGCAAGTTCACCCTTTTCTATAAGTGACCCTTCCAGAGACTTAGATATTTTGGAATTTTCCATTTCAGAGATGCTTAACTTGCTGTGTAGGGTTTCATATTCCTGGAGGCGTGCTTCTTTTTCTTCTCTCAAATGCTCTAGTTGGCTTTGTGCTGCCTCTTTTTCCAACACGAGATCCCTCACAACCTTATCCAAATTCTGTAATTGCAATGTAAGGCCCTCCTTTTCTGTTGATAACTGACTACTTGCAGCCTTGGCAGCTTGGAGCAATTTTGCCTGGGTTTTAGCTTCAGCTTCCAATATCCTGATAAACTCAGTAGAATCCACTCGCCTTGACTCAAGCTCTTTTATCGTCTCCTGCATTTTTTGGCACTTTTGATCTAATTCCTCTTTATCCTTTGACAAAGCGCTCAGATCTTGGGTAAATTGGTTTCTCTTAGCTGTGATCATACAAAGCTGATCTTGAAGGCCAAAAATGGTTTTCAATTCATTTTCCTTTTCCCTTTCTAACTGCTCATTTTTTGACTGAAGCTCTTCAATATCGGCCTCCATGAATAGCACATGGTTCTCAACATTAGCTTTCTCTGATTTTATCCTTCTCAGTTCATTCTCAGCTTCAAGAAGCTTCTCAGTCCAGTCGGCTTTGGTCATTTCTAAATCATCAAGAGCATCTGTTGCATCGCAGAGTCTTACTTTGTACATCTCCAGATCAGCTTTTGCCTTGTTGAGTTCTATCCCAAGTGTCATAAGGTTGTAAGATAATTGCTGGTTATCAAAAGTAACAGATTTAAGTGCTTCGCTTAAGTCAATCTTTTCTTGTTTGAGTACTGCAACTGTTTTGTCCAGCTCTGCACAAGCATTTATCCTTTCAGCCAACTCTTCATCCTTTGCAATCAAATTTGAATTTAAATTTTGGATTTCCATGAGCATAGAATCAATGTTTTTACTAGTTTCCTCTAAATCACAGGAAAGCTTTGAATTTTTACTATGCTTTATTTCTGAACGATGGATGTCCAAGAAATCCATAGGCACAGCACTTATGCTGTGACTTGGAGGAAGTGATAACACATTGGAACAATTTGTAGGAACTATAGATTTATTTGATGCATTTCCGGTTTCCAAATCTATGTCTGAAAGCAGTTTTTCTGAAGAATTTAAACTAACTTTTGCTTCAGAAGCCAATTCCTTGTTTCCTATTCCATTTGCTTCACAGGCCCTTGTTGTTTCTTTACTATTCACTGATTCAAGTTCTGAGATCTCATTACAGGAATTATATACTTCCAATTGGCACGAGGGATGATTTGCTTGCTCAGCAGGAATCCACGCTTGCTAAAAATGGGTAGAAAACAAATAATCTTGTAAGTTCAATGCTAATGAGCAAATGCTAGGTTTTTGCTGGATTGTGCACAATAGATATCCATAACTGAATGCTTTAATATTACTTAATATAACTTTTATAATTGGTAAGGAAATAGCTATTTGTATATATGAACGATACTAGAAATATATTTCTCTCCTTAAATCCAATAGATCAGCAATGTATACAATTGTAGGATTACATTCCCCTTCACCAATCTGCCTATTTATTGAGATCATCATTTAAGACTTTTTATTGTATGTGTCCTCCATCAAAAGCACAGAGACATAGCCCTTTCTTCTCCTCTCCTCCTTTAAAGCAGGGTGGGAAAACATTTTTCTGTAAGAATCACATTCTCTGGGGATAATCTACAAAAATGAGAGGTGGGTAGGTAATATATGCTCTCTCTTTCTTTCTGTCTGCCTGTCTAGTACCTCTTTCTTTCTTCCAACTTACTAGTATAATGAGATAATAATAATAATAATAATAATAATAATAATAATAATTTAATAAAAACATTATTTATATCTCGCCCCTCTCTCCTAGGGGATTCGGAGCAACTTACAACAAGGCTACAAAATAATAATAAGCACTAAATACTTTAGAAATTGTGACAGACCATTTTATCAGTGGTCTCAAGATTCCTTAAAGGCAGCTTCGTAAGTATTTAATATTTTTTTATTTCTTCTGCTTTTCTCCTAATTGGGAACCCAAAGTAGCAAAGGTTACCAATTAGATCGAAAGTCACATGCAAGCCTAGGACCAAGGGCTGTCAACCCTGCTTTAGGGAGCTAGACAAAATAATTATTATTTTATTTCTTCCCCACCTCTCCTCATGGCTCAAGAAAGGTTACAATGTTGCTAAAATGCACAATCAAAGCACACAATCATTTTAAAATACTCTGTAGAATACACATACTAATCTTAAAACCTATTTCCACAAAATACACAAACAAAAATTAGACATAAAGTGGAAGTTTAAAATTTGTCATTTTTAAAAAAAACATTAATTTTACATGAATGTTCAATTTGTTCTTTCATACATTTAATCTTAAGTAGCTTGAGTTTTTTATCATCTTATCAATATAAATGTATTCTTAGTTTTCATATTTACATAGCAGTTGTTTAATTACTGTATTTTTATATTGTATTTTGATAGCTAACTTGGGAACATGGTGTTGTTGAAGGCAGATAATTTAAACTGAATAAATATTTACAGCTTGGATACATGGAACAAATCTAACTATAAATGGCTTGTTGTAAGTTTTCCGGGCTATGTGGCCATGTTCCAGAGTGCTTCTAGAAGATGGCCACACAGCCCGAAAAACTTACAATAGCCCAGTGATTCCAGTCATGAAAGTCTTCCATAACCACAAATAACTATCAGACTCTACTCAATGATTCAGACTAATAAAACAGATAACAGAAGATGAATAGAATCTTTGACATAGTAATGAAATGTTATTTTTATGTTATGTGTAGGACATATTGTGACTAGAAAACTATTCCATATTCTGTATATTCATGTGTCGTCAGTTGTTATCCTGAGACACTGTTCATGCCGACTGATGTTTTCACTGAATACATTACAGACTGTTCTTATATATTCTTACATATTGGAAGATTTACTACTGGAAGACTCTAGCTCTTAAACAACAATACAATTGTGAAAACTCAATGGAAATAATGAAAATATTGCATTTTACTGTCAAAAACTGTCTTTGATCAAACAGCATACATACTACATACTGTGTATTTGCGCGTGTATGTAGCAGGACCTGAATTGATAGGTCTAAAAGGTTTACCTGAAGTGATATACTGTCCTAAAGGCACCAGATCCCATATGATCTTGGATGATAAACAGGACCAGCACTGATTAGTACTTGGATGGGAGACCATCACTGAATACCAATATGTTATAGGCTACATTTTAGAGGGACTAGCAAAACCACTTCAGCATCCTTAACTTAGGACCCCTATGAAATTAATAAGTTAACAAACAATTTGAACGGTCACACAAAAACAACTTTCGAATGCACGTATGAGTTCATTCAAAATTCTATGTTCTAAAAACATTATTTTCAACTCTAATTATTATAATAAAATATACAAGATTCTAGTGCATAGTATACAAAATTTCAAAATAATTTCAAACTGGGCTAGCTGTGAAGGAAATACTTTTTAGTAAAGCCATCAGATCCCAACATGAAGGGCTTCATGGTGACTATATTATGTGTTTGTGTGATTGTGGTTTCTATAAGAAACTTTTTGTGCTTCCATAAAAAAAACTTCATTTATCTTAAAAGAAACACACAGAGCTTATTTTTTTTTCCAAGTACAACTGCCACATCCTATTGGGGAGACTGGGAACTATAGTTCAAAAATAATTTCCCCAAGTTTTAAGCAAACCTAGAGAATAGGAGCTATTGTTTGAGTACAACTAAAGAGGGTTTTCTTCCCCAATAAGAGGTCCAAATGTTAAGAAAATTGTCAAACTTACATGTTTGCTGTCAGTGCAAAGTAGTGGCTCACAACTGAAATCAGGGTCTTCCATTTTGGGCTGTGGTCCTTCTTGTTCTTGAGGCAACGGCTCAGGATATTCCTTCTCATTTGTCAATGTAGAAGCTACCTGCAGGATCACATTATGAAGTTTCTGTTGCCACAGTTTGTTGTCTGATACAGCTTGCTTTTGGAGACCATCTACCTCCTGTCTCACAGACAGAAGCAGCTCTTGGATCTTTTGAATCTCCTTGTCTTCCACGTTTCTATGAGACTGAAATGATTCTTCAAGCATCTTGAAAGACTTCTCAAGAGGCTCACAGAGCAAGTGTTTTATTTTATTTTTTAGATTAGGGCTGTTGGTAAAGAGATGCTCTTGCCCATCAAGAGAGGTCCATCTATCATTGTTGCAGAGCTCTGGCAGAGAATGGCAGTGCTGGTCAGCTGCCCCTTCTAGATCAGCTTGTTTTTTATTATGTAGCCCAGCTTTTTTGCTTGGTGTGGACAGAACACTATCAAAACTGGACTCCATAGGAGTAACATTTGTAGAACAGGAGATTGCATCATAGTATGGAAACTCCATGCAAAATCTTTCATCTGACTGACACTCTTCATTCACTGGGCTTGGGGTCATCTCAACTGCAAATGAAACCATATCAACTTGATAAAGACTTGTTGACAGTGCAATATTCTTTTCTGTCAGCATTTCAATATAGCTTTGTAGTTCTGATATTTTGGAAGTCAGATTCCAACTCTGCCCCTGATACAAATTGTTCAAAGAGAGCATTTTTTCCTTGACGTGATCAAAATCTGCTTTAATTTCTTCGTTGGATAGTTTCAACCCTTCACAGTCAATTCCATCACAACATCTTGGAAAGATTATGTGCTCCATATCAGATTGTGCTGCTTTTTCATCTATTAATGCATCAGAGAAAGTGGCTCCCCCTTCAACCTTATTAATTTTGTCCATGAGGTTTTGTGCCATAGTATCTGAGTTCATGATGCATTCCAATTGTAGATCTTTCAGCTGTGACTTTTCTATCTGGACGCATTCACATATTTTCTCCAAATCATTTAGCTTGTTCATTGTCATGTGTAAGCAAGATACTAATCGGATATGATCATTTTGCCCAGAGATCAAATTGTGAGGAACTGATGAACAGCTGGCATCTATCTCTTGGTTTAAGCTGACCTTGGTATCAGCATCAAAATGTATTGGTGACTTATTATTCCCATCTACCTCTGATGTTTCTGAAGTCTGATTTTCTAATTTTTTAAAAGCTTTCAGTTCTTGTCTCAAGCTTTCTTTTTCTGTTTCATTTTCTTCCAGTTTCATTTCCATAGTTCTTAAAACTGTCTCCAATTGGTTTACTTGCACAATGTAGTTTTCTACAGCAACTTCATTATCATCAAAATCCATTTGAAGCATCTCCAGTTTAACTTGACATCTATGCAATTCATCCTCCTTTTCTTTCATTGATACTTTGAGTTGTTCCAAAGCCAAGTCACTTGTTGCATGCTCACTTCTTATTTTCACATTTTCAATCTGTTCCTCTTTCTCTTGCAGCAATATACTGTCGGAATATTGTATTTTATTTAGTGCTGCCCCCTTCTGTCTTAAAATCTCATCTACTTCAGGCACTAGCTGATTTTTTTCAAGTTGCCAAAGCAAGGCATTATTTTTCTTGTCCAAAGACATAAGCTTTATCTCCAGTTCCTCACATTTGCTTGTAAGTTGTTTCTCTTGGATTTCAGATTTGGCTTCCTTCACTTCAAGATGGTAAGTTTCTTCCCTTAAAACACATTCTAGGTTCTCAATCTTTGCTTCGAGCGATATACATTTTCTTTCCAAATTCTCTTTGGCTACTGACAGCAAAGAGGTCTTCTCCCTATTCTTTTCTGACAGCTCCAAGAGGTTTTCCTCCCTTTCACTCAAATTATTGGAGACTGACAGTTTTCTTTGCATAACAGCCAGATTTTTTGGTTCTAAACTATTGATCGTACTTTCAAAGATGGCATTCTCCTCTGTAGGTTGTTCATTTTCCTTCTCATTTAAGGATAATGTCACAGTCAGATCAAGTTCCTTTTGGCTTATTGTTGGAGAGAGAACTTTCAGATGTTGTTTTGGATCCTCATACAATATCGCCTTCTTTTTAAAATCCTGAATGACTGCTTCTTGCCTATCTGATTCTTTTATCAACATTTGCAATTTCTCATCTCTTTCCTTAAGAGATGCCAATGCTTTAGTAAGCAAATCTTGTTTGTTAGATAGAGCTGTTTGTAGCTTATTAATTTCCTCTACAAAATCTGTATGTTTTTGCTCAGCTTCTACCAATTTTCTGTGCATTTCATCTCTGGCTTGTGACAGTTCCTCTGATTGTTTTTGGAAGTTTATGTCTAACTGTGCATATGAAGCGAGCGATGCTTCAAGAGATGCAATACGCTTGTCCTTTTCTAACTCCTCACTTCTGCATGTCTCTAGCTCTTCTTGTAGGGCATCTAAGTGCTTAACGAACCCAGCTAATTTCAGTGAACTGTTTTCTCTCTCTTTCATATGTTTTGCTTCAGATGTTGCATTTTTTTCCTGAAGATCAGCGTTGGTTTTTCGTTGTGCCTCTAGCTGTCTTGTTCGGTCTTCCACCACACATTTGAGATTTTTCACCTCCAGACTGAGGCTCTCCTTTTCATCTTCAAGAGCTCTTAGCCTCTCCTGACTTCTAAGCTGTTCAGTCTTTAGAGCACTTTCCAGGCTGGAAATTTTGCGCTGCAATCCTCCTTTTTCTAAATCAAGCTCATTCAAGAGTTGTTCATTTTCTTTTTTCTGTCGAGAAAGAATCTCAACCTCTTTTTTAAGTCCTTCACACTCTGCATAAACTTTTTGCAACATTTCTAGTTCTGACACCTTCACACTAAGCTCTTCAACTGCATTTTCTTTATGTTTCAAGAGCTGTTGGAGAGAATCTCGTTGATTTTCCAAGTCTGAAATTGCAAGTTTCATATTCTCTAAAGTGACTGGATTATATTGCTTATTCAGTTTCTCTTCCAGTAACTTTAACTCATTTTCCAAAGAGCAATTTTTATCTGTGAATAGAAAGATTAGGGAGAATAGTTATAAAGTATTATATTAATAAAAAATAGATTTACGTTTAAATAGCTTCGTTCCTCCAAAGAGCTCAATCAAGTTACCAAGTGAATTTCATGATTGTGAGGAGGTTTGAATCTGTGCTTTTTTGGTCACAGACGAGCACTTGACCATAATACCTCAAAAATATAGGACCTCTTCACTAAATCAGATGGTTCAGATCTTGCTCGGTCACCCTCCAGAGAAGAAGAGCCACCAAAGAGAAATGTTCAGGAGTAATAATTGTGGCAAACCCTCTTCACAGCATTCCTCATAAACCAGATCTTCCTGCACTTAATTTATATATCACCTCTTTGGCTTCCAAGATGACTAGGCTTACATTGGTACATCCCAATTATATATCAGAATTTCTGTGCCAATACATAGTCCTCCAAAAAAGCAGGGATGTTGACCATGATAAAATCCTATTGCAAGCTCAGCTGCTATTTTTCTTGAGTCATTTGTCCAGCTAATAATAATAATAATAATAATAATATAGTTTATTTATATTCCACTCTCTCTCTGAGGGTAGATAACAGAACACATATATGGCAAACATTAAATGCTATTATACAATTAACAAGGACAGACGATACATAAACAGAGGTAAAGGCGTTTCCATCTTTTTCCATTTCTGGCATCTGGAGGCTGTGCTCAACTCCAGCCATCGGGGCTGGAGTGCTGTCGCTACATATTCCATGCAAAGGAGCTTTGTTGTCCACAGACATCCTCTCGATTGAGTCTCCGAGGAAATGTCCTTATGGGTGCCTTTTCATACCTCCCCATTTAAAGCGGTACCTATTTATCTACTCACATTGCTGTTTTCAATCTGCTAGATGATCAGAAGCTGGGGTTGATGGCAGGAGCTTACCCCGACCCAGGTTTGAACTGCCAACCTTTTGATCGGCAGGATTTTCTCCAGCTTAGTGGTTTAACTCACTGTGCTAAGCCTGGCTCCTGGAACCAGAATTTGTGAGCCGTGAAGAGAGGTAAGTGAAGAGCCAGTAACTGTCCTCAAGGATAAGAAATAAACTGTGCCAAACAGTCCAGGGTCAAGAAAATTAAATCACGAGTCAGAATTCCAAAGAGTAATACAGGCGCACTATACAGTCCAGGGTTTGTAATACTATCAGAAACATCTTCACAAACTGAGCAATTAAAAAGGAAGACCAAAGTTGTTCTCAGTGAGGTAGCTAATGTTTGTAAAAGGTCATTTATAGGAGGCAAATTTGAGAGAAAGAGGGATTGGCTTGTTATCAGGTGACTATTAGACCTCTATAAATAATTCTGCTGCTGTTGCTTCCAATGAAGAAGAGGTTTTGAGAGCGGGGGGCATGACACCAACCAGAAGGTGCAAAAGCCATTATGCTAACTTTCAAATCATTATGCTAGCAGATCTGTGATTCTTTCCTCTCTCGTTATTTTATTAAAACCATCACTGCCTGATGAGAGGACAGTGAGCTTTGAAAGCAAGCATGACTTTTGCCTTTCTTTGATCTATAAAGATTTCAATACAATGTGTACTTTTGAAAGGTACTCCCAAATATCCTATGACACACAATCCAAACTAGAGTTTGCTCAGCATGCGCTATACATTTTGAACTTTAGAATGGTTTGGAATGGCTATTAAACATGATTAAATTAATCAATTGAGGACTCACTTTTCATGACTTCAGAAACATGTTGACTCTCCTGCAGAAGCTGTTTGGCTATACAAAGCTCATCTTTTAGCTGGCGAATTTCTTGCAGTTGCTGAGCTGCCTGGCTGCTGATAAGGCTGTTTTGCTTCTTTACTTCCTATGACACAAACATTTGACAACAAACAGTGAGAGAAATGTTATGGAAGCCATTTCTATGTATTCTGATTCATAGGATCAGTTCATATGTTTTAAATGTGTTCAAATTGACTGACATATGGCAGCCTCCTGTGAGGTTTTCTCAGTAAGAGTCATACAGAGCTGAAGTAATATGTGCAAAGTTATTGAGTGGGTTTCCAAAATCCTAACCTTCTTGAGTCTTAGTCTAGAACTCAAACCCGCTATATCATATGAACATTTCTTTATTCATATACAGTAGGCTCTCTATTTTGTGAGGGTTCGGAGTGCAGGACCCCTGCGAAAGTGTAAAAGACACAAACAGGAAAAAACACACACATTTTTTTTCAAAGTCAGAGAAATTCTCCAACATGACTCCATCGGACATTGACAGTATAATTGTGTTGGAGGACCTAGTGATTCCTAGAGAGAACATATTAGTCAGATTCACAAAAGTCGTATCACTGCGCCCTTATGCAAGATTTTCTTTGTTTACTTGGCATACACTTTGCCAGAATGGTCGTTGACCTCTGAAGAAAATAACTTGTTTCCCAATGCTTAGTCTCATTCTTGGTGTGTTACACCTTTGAAGCTGCTCAAGACATACAGGCAGTATATCCTAGTTCATCAGGTTATGTGTGTCAGACCTCTTTCCCTGACGTCAAACTCCAAGTACCTTATGAATTCACATTTATTGTTCTGAACTTTCTTTTCGTGTCAGGAGCAACTTGAGAAACTGCAAGTCACTTCTGGTGTGAGAGAATTGACAGGCTCCAAGGACATTGCCCAGGGGACACCCGGATGTTTTACCATCCTGTGGGAGGCTTCTCTCATGTCCCCACATGGGAAGCTGGAGCAGACAGATGGGAGCTCATCTGTGCTCTTCCCGGATTTGAACCTCCAACCTGGATGTTCAGTCCTGCTGGCACTAGGGTTTATGTATGATGTTACATAATTCTACACTATTCTAACCGATCTCAGTCTGTCTTTTATATTGTTAAATGGTCTAATACGTGTTTAGCCTTCAATAATCATTTTTTACTTCTATTCTTTGGCATTAGTCCATTTGGCTTTATTGCATCCTGCCCTTAAGATCTTTCGATAATGACAATGTAGTATAGTGGTTTGAGCACTGGACTATGACTGCAGAACAGGATTTGCCACAGCGTGACATTGGGCAAGTCACATTCTCTCAGCCTTAGAAGAAGGCAACAGCAAACCCACTCTGAACAAGTCTTACCAAGAAAACATGGATGCCTTTGTTTGGCCTTACATACCAAGAACAGAGCTTGAAAAAGCTGCTTTTTGGTCATGCTTGTTGGGACATGGTAGGAGATGTAGTTCAAAAATGTAACTTTCCCAACACTCTGACCAAGAGAATGGCAGTAGGACAGTGGTTTCTGAACAGCTACTAGTCAACATATACTAATTTAGTAAATCTCTGGCCTGTTATAAATTACGCTATGACAAGGCTTTTGCAAGGCAAAAATACTAGAAAACCACAACCATGTACAATTCTTTTTGAGCTTAGTGAGAAAGAAAAACCAAAACCACAGCCAAGGGTCCCCCAGTAAAAAAAAAATCATTGAGACAGGGTTAGAATTTAGGGAGATTTGGGGGCCAGGCCTTTCACACAAATAGCTGGTATCTTGGGGATAAGTAAGCCAAAGATTGGCATCCTCTTTCACAGCACATACTGGAAGCATGAGTGTCTGGCATCTAATTTTATTTTATTTAAACCAGCAGGGGATTTGAAAGAGTTCAGGGCTCCCTTCATTGAACTTCAAAGCTTCTTTTTGTTGAAATCTGGCCTTCTCGCCACAATTCTATGACAGCAACGAAAAATGAAAGAGTTGTTCCTAAAGAAAATGGCACGCAGAGGCCCACACCGCCCACTCTTGAACCGCTAAGATAACAGATGGCATTGGCAGGGCTTCGTTGGTCTCGAGCCCTCAATTATCCATCTAGTTACTCCTAGCAGATGGGCACCGGTGCACCAAAGCCAAATTTAAGAGAAGGGACAACCAGGATGGGAAGCATAAGCTGGAAATTTGCTGGCAAAGCTGGTTTGCATTTCCAGCTATTCAAGCAGATCAGCCCAAAAGGAAGATTAAACTTGTTGTTGCTTCGGTTCATTGTCATCCTATCCTCCTCCACTCCTACAATGCCATCCTTTAAGCTTCAATGAAAGAGGGAGGAAAAAGAGGTAGGCTACTGTGCCAATATTCCTTGCAAGTGCCCAAATTGAAACGCTCAAGGTTCTCTGGCAATTTCTGATGTTCACCCATATAATGAGTATCCTACAGTTTAAAGACTTCTTAACACAGTTTTCAGCTCAAGCATAAGGGCCATTAGCCAAGCATTTTAGAAACTCTCCTATGATATGATCAAGGTCAAGTGGTTTCAAGAGGATGGAGTGTGCAGTGGGGTTCGCAGCCTCTATGATTATAATTACAGACCTCTTGGATAAAAATTGGATCAATAAGCTCCTGAAACACTTCTGCATCAAAGCCAAGGGGCAGTCCTTCACTGCTCCGCTTGTTTACTGGGAAGCAATGAGGTAATTCTCATCTAGGCTACTGTAAAGAGGGCTAAGGAACGAGGGCTCCCTTATTGCATGTGTGACAGGGATATGGTAGGTTTGCTGCCACCACCTCAATCAGTTTGAGGAATTAACTGGTTGTAGTACTTGAGGTAATATGTCCCTATACACCGGTTCTTCTGTTTTGACTCCCTTTCTTTTTCAAGCTGCAGAGATGTAGAGGCTGGCTGGAACTAGCTTTATAGGACAAAACAAGGCTGAGGCAGATTAAAAGTAAACTAAAGAACAGGTTTATTGAAATATTCGAAACAAACAACTCATTACTGAGAGGTACATATGCTTAGTTGGTTACTGAGGCACAGACTTATGAAAACAAAGGGTTTCTATAGAAGGAGTAACTTCTCTTTAACGTGAGTTACTTTTCTCACACTATCCCTATAACAAGTAACAGTGTGTTTCTTAGACCAGCTGCCCTGGCTGCCTGCAAGAGTAACTAGGTTCCTTCTAGCCTACTCTGCACTGTAGGGAAATAAACCCACTTGTATTCTCTCTTAATACAAGTCAGCAAGTCTTCCCTTTGACTACCCAAGCCAAAGTACACTGGAGCACTTGCCCTCTATTATTCCCTATCAGTCTACTTTCTAAACCCACTCAGAAACTCACTTCTCCCTGCCTGAAAATCCTAATCCTATCTCTTTCAGATATCAACCATCTCTCTCTAAGATCAAATCATTTTCTCTTCTCTGACAGAAAGTACAGCCTTTTACCCACTCCTTCAACTCCTCCCCTAGGGGTCTGAGCCTATCAGGAGTTAGCTGACTCCTCCCCTTGCCTCTGCCTTACCAACATGTCAGCTATCCTGATTTGCCTTCTCAACATGGAGGCCCGCTCACTGACTCCCATGCTGTGGCCTACGAAGCAAAGGTATGAGTTCACTACAGCTACTCTCTCAGAATACTTGTTTTACCCAGAGCTTAGGAAAGTTACTACAAGTCCCAGAATGCTCCAGCCAAGTTTTGGAACTGATATCGTGTAGAAGTCCTTTTCATAGTTCAGGAATAATGATGATGCTAATGGCCTCATGAATATCTACTCAAAACTAAGTTGATTTTAGTATTGCTGTCATTTAGATATTTATAAATATTGTGGAACTTCTACAGCAGGGGTCCTCAAACTAAGGCCCGGGGGCCGGATACGGCCCTCCAAGCTCATTTACCCGGCCCTCGTTCAGGGTCAACCTAAGTCTGAAACGATTTGAAGGCACACAACAACAACAATAATCCTATCTCATCAGCCAAAAGCAGGCCCAGACTTCCCATTGAAATACTAATAAGTTTATATTTGTAAAAAATGTTATTCATTTTAATTATTGTATTGTTTTAAGTTGGTTTTTTTTTTCCATTACAAATAAGATATGTACAGTGTGCATAGGAATTCATTCATGTTTTTTTTTTTCAAATTATAATCCGACCCTCCAACAGCTTGAGGGATTGTGACCTGGCCCTCTATTTAAAAGGTTTGTGGACCCCTGTTCTACAGTGTGTGGGCTTTCCTAAACTCTGATTTCATCTAGAGATGACATAAATAAACTAATCATTCTTTTGAGACAACAGATGCAAGTACGGGTTGAGCATCGCTTATTCAAAATTCCAAAATATGATATACTCCAAAATCCAAAATTGTTCACATGGATGGATGAGATCGTGACACCTCTGCTTTGTGCACAGTTCAATGTACACAAGCTTAGTTTCATGCACCAAAATATTGTGAATAAAATTACCTTCAGACTAGGAATATAAGGTGCACATGAAACATAATTGAATTTCCTGTTTAAACTTGGATCCCACCTCTAAGATACAGAAAATATATACAAATACAGATATTCCAAAATGCAAAAAAATAAATAAATAAAATTGAGGTCCAAAACATTTCCGATCCAAGCATTTCAGATAAAGGATACTCAATCTGCAATTCTAAAGCAGACTTTTCTAACCTGGCACACTACTTTTGGTACCTGGACTATAGCTCACAACAATATCCAGCAATAGCTATGTTGGCTAGGAAACTATAGTCCAACATATTCGCTGAGAACTAGGTTAGGAAAAGCTGCTTAAGATTATACCATCTGCTGTTGTGTGCCATTCAAGACAGGACCTACAAATCTAATGAACAACAATAGCATCCTTTTCTTCTTCAGCTTAAGTAGCCAAGAACTGGCCAAACACCTTCATATCTGGAATTTGGAACACTGCATCACCTACAACAGACTGTATGTGCTCCTTTTTTTTTTTAGCATTTTATAGTGAAGAATGTTGATTGCTATTTCTGAAGGCCGCTAATACTGGTGGTTTTTACTCTAAATATTCCATAACATCTTTCAACACCCTTTCTTTCAAAACAAGGAAGAACCGAACAGTCAAAACAGGAATCAAATTTTAGCTGTGATATTTGGGTAATGCCAGTATAAAATAGAGGGGAAATTGTGATCTTTTGTTTATCTCACTTTTTTTGTAAAATGGAACTGCTCATTCGTTCTACACTTGGAAAAATAGACCCAGCTGCTATCAATTCACATAACCATTGTTCCTGACAGCTTTTCAGACTGCTTCCTACATGTTGTTCAAAAGGCATTTATATGTTCAATGTATTGTCGAAGGTTTTCATGGCTGGAATCACTAGGTTCTTGTGGGTTTTTTCGGGCTATAGGGCCATGTTCTAGAGGCATTTCTCCTGACGTTTCGCCTATAGCCCTATAGCCCGAAAAAACCCACAAGAACCTACATTGATATGTTGTTTAACAAACTCCTATTACATATAGCAGAAGTTTGTTTTTGCCCTCTCTGGCTTTACAATAGGGGTGGATACGTTTGCTGAGTCTAGGGTCTAATTCTGCCCTACCACAATCTGCTGCAGGAAAAAAAATCCTTTAAATCCTGTGTGGGACTTTTGGAAGCTACAAAATCTGGTTGACAGTCACGTGTTGCCTCATTTTGCTCCATCTATGTTTTAACTAATAGACCTGTATAGAATCATCAGTTTGGAAGAGACCACAAGGGCCATTCAGTTCAGTTCAAGCCCATTCTGCCATGCAAGAAAATACAATCAAAAACAATATAGAGAAGACAACTCCACCACGCTACATATTGAATGTAGATCTTGGCTAGAAGCCACTTTGACTGTTTTTTACTAGTGACTTGAAGAATTGTTTAAAAGCAATGTTTTTGGAAGTCCCTGAACAGACACAGAAGTGGAGTGGGCAGATCAAAAGACAATCTGGCAAAATGGCACTACCTAAAAGAATCCTCCACCTTGTGTGACTGTGGAGCAGAAGAAACAACTCTGCATCCATGTGCTTGTCCATCATGTCCTCCCTCATGTACTGAGAAAAAATTGTTTAAAGCTACAGACAGTGCAGTCACTGTTGCCTGTTTTTGGTCAAAAAAATATTTGACCACTTGTGCTCCTTCTATTTTTATCACTTTTATACTTATTTATGCAATGCTTTTGATTCAAAATAAATAAAAACTTGAAGAACTGTATGACCATAAAGTATCTTAGTCCCTAAATACACCTATATTACATCAGAGTACAGACAGTTGGTGAAGATGTCAGATACATCACACTAGTAACTGTTGTGTAACTACATATATAATTTATTTCTATAATTTTACTTACATCACACATATTCTTTAGCTCATTTTCCTTCAACTGCATTGTCTGCCTAGTCCGCTCTGCTTGATTCAATTTTTGAGTCAATTCATTGGTCTTGTTTTCAAATTCTTCTTTTGCTGAGAGGATCTATCAAGGAAAATATAGTTTTATTTTAATACATGGCCTGCACAACATAAAAAGATAGAAAAATAGTACTGTTGTAGATAGGACTGCTGTAGATCGGAATTCATACGACAGGCCAACGTTACTTTTTAAAATAAAAAGGAAAAAAATTCCAAACATCTAGAAACACAAACATCTACTAGCATTAAGGTTATTTACTACCCGAACTAGTGCTAAGAACAGCCATATATGAAATACACTACTAAAGAAAGCTCTAGATCAAAACGGCAACCATCTTGAGTTCCACTGTTGGAAAAATGATGGAAAATAAATAACGTGAATGATTGTGTACAGTGTAGGTATTCCCTTCCTCAATTCAAAGGTCCAGAAATCAAGATTTAGAAAATAGACACATGTTAAGGAAGTAAAATGTTAGTACAGACAGTCCCCAAGTTACAAATAAGATACTATATATACTCGAGTATAAGCCTAGTTTTTCAGCCTTTGTTTAAGCTGAAAAAGCCCCCCTCGGCTTCTACTTGGGTAAGGGTCCTGCAGGAAGGTGTGGGGCTGAAAGAAGGGCTTCTTTCAGTTTCATGCCTTCTTGCCAGGACTCTCACCTCTTTGCCCAGCAACCCAGCTCTCCTTTCCTTCCTCCTCTCTCATGCAGCACACACCTCTCTCCTCCTCTCCCGGTGCCAGTCTTTCCCACTTTTCCTTATTCATATACACACAGCATTTCCCCTAAAACATACAGTTAAAATAAACTATGGTGATTATTGGAAGGATACGTAAGAACATTTACATTACTTATGCCTCAATTAATGTAATTTTATTGGTATCTATTTTTATTTATTTCTCACCCGCGGCTTATACTCGAGCCAATATGTTTTCCCAGTATTTTGTGGTAAAATTAGGTGCCTTAGCTTATATTCAGGTCGGCTTATACTCAAGTATATACAGTAGGTTTCATAGGTTCATTCTTAAGTTGAATTAATTTGTAAGTTGGAACAGGTCCAGCAAAAGGTGCACTTTTTGTTATTTGTCCAAAAACGTGCACACTACAATTCCCGTGTGATTAGAATCTCCTTTTTTTTAAAAAAAAACGCCAAAGCTTCCAAGCAATAGAAAGGGAAACCACAGAAATAGATAACCCTTTCCTCAAGGAGACTCTGTCGTTTATCCTGCTCCAGCTTCCTTTGGTTGCGCTATTCTGTGGAATGAATGCAGTTTGACACCACTTTAACGGCACTGATTCATACCTATGGGATTTTGGAAGCTGTAGTTTTACAAGGTCTTTAGCCTTCTCTGCCAAAGAATGCTGCTGCCTCACCAAACTACAAATCCCAACATTGCATAGGATTTAGCCAGGACAATTAAAATGTCAGACATGAAGGGATGGAGAGATAGATAGAAAACGTGGTTTGGAAAGATCGATTGGAGGAAAGAGGGTTTGGAGATATCAATAGGAAGAAAAGGGAAAAGGGGTCTTAAGAGATTCATAGGAAGAAAATAAAAAAGGGTTTGGAGAGATATCGATAGGAAGAAAAGGGAAAGCAGGGGGTGGGTGGAGAGATACAAACATGCTTTGGCTTGGTGCTAAGATTTCATGACAGGGAGGGTGGGGAGAGGCATGTTCATAACTATAAATTGTTCATAATTCATATATTTATAACTTAGGGACTGCCTTTGGATACTCTACTCCTTAATTTATAATTTCATATTTACTTTGAAATTCATGAGACATTACATGTACTGCCTTTGTTGACTAACATTTTTCCCATACAGTCATTCAACAAGGCATCAAAATAATCTTTCAGTGATCTATATTGAACACAATCTTGCAAAAGCAACTACAGCACAGTAGAAAATAAAAAGTAAGCCCATTGCATATATTTATTATTCAAACTTATACATTTTAACCACTGGTGACTCCATATCACAAGGACATGAATCCTCTCCAGGCTTTTCTCTCAAATGAAATAGGTATCCAAAGTGCTGAAAACATTTGAGGGTGTTACCTGGGTGGCTTGAACTACTCTGACCAATCTCACTCTTGTTTTTTTAAAAAAATTACACTTTTCTTTACACATCGCATTATAATAGTATATGCAATTGTTTCCCCAATTTTAACATGTGATTTATTGTGCAGTTTATTTATATCCATGGGTATGTGGCACCACCCTTGATATTGAAATTAACCATGAAGTTTGTACATGTTTTATCAATCTCTGCAGCCAGCTGCACAATGTAGCACACTGGAAAACATTCAGTTGCATTCTGTTGCAACATGCTCTGAATTTCAGCCTTGCTGGTTTCTATATATGTTTGAATGTTCCATATGAGATACTTACTTTCTCCAGTTTGGCTTTAAGAACATTGTAGCTATCCTTGGCTTGATGCAATTCCCCTTGTAGACTGGCTCTGACCTGACCGAGCTGGAGAGTGAATTCCTAGAATAGTGACGGAGAAAATAAAATACTCATAAACAAGAAATATGATAAGTTCCCAAAAAATCCTAGCCTGATTCCAGGATTGATGTTGTGTGTTTTTAACTATGAAACTTTTTAGTTACTATGCTTGATGTTGCTGATAGGTGTGTATATATGTGTGTGTGTGTTTGTGTGTATGTGTATGTATATGCAGGCCTGTAGCGAGGGGGTGGTTTTAGGGGTTCAACCCCCCCCCCTGAAATGTTTCAGATTTATTTAAAAAACCTGGTTTACTCATGAATTTTAACTGGTTAACCAAATCCCCATTCTAAGTCTATAAGATGCAAAAAATTAAGAGTCCCTCCAGAACTGTAAGCAAGCACTAACTCAAGCAAATATTGACAATTCACACTGTCATTACTTGCAGCAATAGCCGATGTAGTGAAGCAACCAAGTTGGGGATGTGTGTGTTGAATGCTCTCATTAAGGAGGCCAGACTTGGTGGAGGTGGTTGACAGGGGCAGGGCTGCAGGCTATTGAAGGCTGCTCTGCCCCCTGCTGTGCTCTTTGCTTCAGCGTGAGCTAGGAGGCAGGTTTCAACCCCCCCCCCCCGAAATTTTCAACCCTCCCCGAAATTTTCAACCCCCCCTCCCTGAAATTGTCAACCCTCCCCGAAATTTTTTTCTGGCTACGGCCCTGTGTATATGAATGAATGGTTTATTGTACTAGCCATAAGCCATGATATAAAATATACAACCTTTAAAAGTACAATAAGCAGTTTCAAATATAAATATTAAGACTTATTCCATATACAGGCTCTTTAAAATTATAGTAACAGTGACACTATAACCATAACAAATGTTTGATTTGTATCACCCCAAACTATCTCCATTTCAATTTCTAGCTTCTGCTATGGACTTTACTAATTTCGCTCGGATTTTTTTGGCTGCGACTGCAAATGTTTAATGTTGTGTTTTTTAATAATCTGCTAACAAGTCACAGATCACTGCTGACTGTTGCCATGCTGCCCTTTCTTTCAAAAGGCTCCCAGAAGATTGTTTCGGGGGTCATTATACAAAGGGCAATGTAACAGATAATGTATTAAATCTTCTCTTTCTCCAGACCCACAAATACAAAATCATTGGGCATGAGGGATACCTCTATATCTTCCCTCTAACCATCCTGATGACATTGTTTGGAAGCTCAGGGCTGTAAATGCTTTTCTAAGGACTACAGACATTAAGTCTTGAAGTATATGTGTGTGTGTATCTTACAATATACTGAACAATGCCTGTGACCCAAGAACTGTAAAACCAATTATATCAACTCTGTGGAGCTCTCACAATTGACATCTCGATTAGCTTTCCCTCCATGACAAACAGCCAATTGCTTTAGAAATAGTGGAGTTTCAAAAGCAGCTTGTGATATGGCATGGAGGTAAGCTGTTCAAAGAAACAAACAAAATAGCAAAAATTATACTGGGTTAATATGCCATGTGTGAGCTTAAATAGGTCTTTTTATGCAAACCTATGTAGGCATTTGGAACGGAAAATTAGGGCAAGAGAGAAATGGGGCCCTGACCACTACAGCCTTTGGGGCGGCCTACCACCATGGTCCCGGCAAGAAGAGGAACCAGTCTACATACTACTTCTGGCTTTTCACCCTCTTTCTGCATCTGTGAAGAAATGGAATCACGGTGCCCACAACATCACTTCTCCTGTGGGTCGGGTTCCTCCTCTTCTTCTTTGTGCTGTGTTCATGTTCTGCCTAACAAACATGAACTTTTCCTTGAGTGAAAGAAATATTCCTAGCACACAGGAAGAGAAGCTGGATCTGCAGGGTAAATGAAGTGGTTTGCAGGGCTAGCTGTTCCTCTTCCTGGCTTCCATGTCTGTTCTGTCTGGATAAAGGAAGCGACGGTGCCAGGCAAAACAGGAACATGAAGCATGTGCACTTTCTGAATACCCCCCATGCAGTCCTAAACTCACCTCTTGAGAACAGGGCAACTGTACTCACACAGCACCCAGAACATTGGGAGGTGGGGCAAAGCTTGCAAACAATCAAAATTGTGGTGTGAATCCTGTGGAACTGGAAACAGAGTGCAACTGTAACTAATGCTAACCTGTAGCCTTAAAATGACTGAGGACTGGGGCTTTAAAGTTTCCCATTGTAGCCAATTGGTCGAATCTTTGCCAAATGAATATGTCAACGTATTGTCAAAGGCTTTCATGGCTGGAATCACTGGCTGGGTTGTTGTAGGTTTATCGAGCTGTATGGCCATGTTCTAGAAGCATTCCCTCCTGATGTTTTACCTGCATCTATGGCAGGCATCCTCAGAGGTTGTGAGGTCTGTTGGAAACTAGGAAATTTAGGTTTATGTATCTGTGGAATGTCCAGGGTGGGAGAAAGAACTCTTGTCTGTTGGAGCTAGGTGTGAATGTTTCAACTGGCCACATTAATTAGCATTTGATGGCCTGGCAGTTTTCTGTGTTCTCAAATAATATGCTGTGTCCAGGTTGGTTCATCAGGTACTCTGCTATGGCTGACTTCTCTGGTTGAAGTAGTCTTTGAGAACACAGAAATGCTGGACCACTCTAACAACCACCATGCCAGACTTCATAGAGAAGCCATTGAAATCCATAAGCATGTGGACAATTTCAACAGAAAGGAGGAAACCATGAAAATGAACAAAATCTGACTACCAATATTAAATAAGTCTAAAATTATAACAGTAAAACAACACTCAAACACAGGGGAACTCCAGAGAGGAAACAATCAGGGACAGCCAATCACCTCTCAATAAAAGTTTTCCCCAGGCAGTAATAAGCCACACCTAAAAACTGCCAGGCCATCAAATGCTAATCAAAGTGGCCAATTGAAACATTCACACCTAGCTCTGACAGACAAGAGTTCTTTCTCCCAACCTGGACATTCCACAAATATATAAACCCAAATTTCCTAGTTTCCAACAGAACTCACAACCTCTGAGGGTGCCTGCTATAGATGCAGGCAAAACGTCAGGAGAGAATGCTTCTAGAACAGGCCATACAGCCTGAAAAACCTACAACAACCCAGAAAATGTCAACATTCCTCCCATAAACAGAATGAGGGGTTAGCCAAAAAATGGACCCCGAAACGAAATGCTTTTTGGCCGAATTGTAGAAATACAACATTAGTAATCCGCTCAATATGTATAGCAGTACTACCAAATTCCGTTCTTAACCTTTGTGAAGTTCCCCTGTCTTCCCTGTTTAGTGTTAGTTACAGTGACAGTGCCTTTACCTTTTGGCATTCTTTTTCCTTCTCTTTTATTTTCTCTTGTAAAGTATGTTGCGCACTTTCGAAATTTTGTCTCTGACAGTGAAGCTCCTCTGAAAGCCTTTTCACCTTTTCCTCTTTTACAGCACACTAAAAAAAAGATAAAGAAATGAAATGAAATATTTCTAAGGTTGAAAAGATTTGGCATTTGATTTTGATATGGGCTTAGAATTTATTTATTATTTTTCATTTTCATTTCTATTGGGACTTTCCACTAAAAAAGGGTGGCTACCACAGGTCTCAGGGTAGCCAAAAGCTTCATTAAGCTCAAATTAATGACAAATTATAAACAAAAAGGCCAAGGTTGCTGGGGAACAAAAACAGGGGATGTTAAGACAAAATGAGTAGATAACCATATGAATGGTTGAGGGAGTTACAGGAAAGTAGTGTAATGCCCAAAAGAAGATGCGAAAACTGGCTGCATCTCCCTCTGGAATCACGCTACTGTCCAATAATTCCCTCTGCCATTTGTATGGTTATCTACTCATCTTGCATTTAGGCAACATCTTCCTTCCTGTCTTTATCTCCCGTCATTCAAACTGAACTTGTAAGCTCATCATCATACCCATAAGTTTTGCATTTTATTGAATATTCACACATGGTCTAGCTAAAAAGGTCTGCTCCTAGGCACTTCATTCAATACATTCAAGGAAGCAGACTCTTGTCTATGAACGTTTGTTTCAAACTTCGTTCTCTAGATTTCTAAGGTGCTACAAGATTTCTTTGCATATTGATATTCCAAAGTAACATGGCTATCTCTTTGAATTTTAACCCTTTGCGGGCAAAGACACTCAAAGAGAGGAGGTCAATAGCTGATAGCATAAAAGGTGAATGAATACCTATGGATGGAGACAGAGGGCAAGAACAAGAAAATGCAATATGAAACAAAATGGACACCTCGGTGATACAAGAACTGAAATATCTTGGCAGAAATTTAAATTTGTGTTATTCAAAATGATCTAGGTCAATAATGCAGTCTTCTTCAGCTTTATATCTTCCAACCAGGCAACTGGGATAATGGAAGTTGCACTCCAATACAACATAAAGGACACCATGCTGGGGAATCATAGAGTTGGAAGAGACTTCATGGGCCATCCAGTCCAACTCCCTGCCAAGAAGCAGGAAAATCACATTCAAAGCACCCCTGACAGATGGCCATCCAGCCTCTGTTTAAAAGCCTCCAAAGAAGGAGCCTCCACCACACTCTGGGGCAGAAAGTTCCACTGCTGAA